>NC_060880.1:12005165-13205165 GCF_021901495.1 Neodiprion virginianus | reverse complement strand
GATGAGAGAAATTGAGGACAATGTAGTCAGGGCGTCTAGGTGGTCTAGTGGAGTAAGGCTCCGGCAAAGCATCTCTAGACACCAGGTTCGATTCCTGGCTCCGTCGTTAATTTTTCAAATCACCAAAAAAATTTTCAAATTTACATTCTGTGACAGCAATAAAGACACGCAAAAATGTGTGTAACTTACTTCACAATATGTATAAGGGCTGAAATGAAAATAAATATTTGCAGAAAGTGATCCAAATTCTACAAACAAAAAGGCAGACAAAAATCTTGACCCGAACGCCATGGAAGACAACGACAAAGAGCGTAAATCTGCGCAAATTAGAGAACGGGTTCTACAGTTATTTTCGATTACTAGAATTTTATTTCGTTACGTTAGGAAAATGTAAAAACATATTTCGAAGATGAAGAATAATTACTTACTAGGTTCAATTCCAGTTTTTCAATCACTGCGAGCTCGCATATGATGCAATACTCTAATTAACAATATTCGGTTTTTTCAAACATTGAACTGCAACTTCAATCTTTAGCGCCACTCGTTTCTATATCTAGCGGCGGAGATATGAGCCTTGTGCCAACTAGTATTTGTGATAACGAGAACACCTTTTCCCTTATTATTGTTTGATTTTTTAACTGTTGTTGACTTGTAAAATGAAATCCAGTCAATTATTCAAGTACTCACACCCACTCTACCAGTTCGTGTGAGTACTTGAGCCTAGCCAGCCATACAACGGATTCCATGATTAATAGCGTATCATACCGTATCTTTACCTAAGAATTGACGCTGAAGAGTCTGGCGCCCAACGAATATCTTTGGCTATTGTTTATTTGAATTCCGGAAAATAATAAAATCGCGCCAAAGTGTCAACGGTAAGTCTGTAACTGAGGGTAACAGCAGTTTGACGTCCTGACATGGCGCTTGTGGCGACGGAGGCGAGGTACCTTTATAATATAGAAAGATATATGTATAATATAGTATACATGCTTGTGTAGAGAATGACTACCAACAGGCAAAGAATCGTGGCGGGAATGGGGTACAATTTTCCAAGCCTCATTAACCCCTGGCCCGACGTGGTATCTAAAATATGAACTTTTGACCGGGTCCCTGACACGCTGCTACAGTTCAGCCAGATTTGGGCTACATTTGTAATCTAGTAAACATTCTGTGGCCCTGATGGCACGGGTTAAAATGAATTTGACACTAACGATTGTCTTTAGACGTTTCGTGCAACCCGAACGGTGCTGAGGTATTTTCTGTTTTTTTGTTTTCTATCTATTGAAGATAAATATGTACCGGCATCAACATTCTGTTAAAAAAATTTGTGCTCTGTGAGAAAGGTTGTATGTATTCTTGCGCTATCTGTAGCATTTCTCGCAGCGTTCGCTTCGAAAGTTCCGCAATCCGACAAAATGGTCATTTTATTTCTTCTCTTGCAAAAACAAATCAAGCTACTATTTTTTGATAACCATAAAATTATTGGATTTGAGACCCTAAATATCGCTCAACTGACTGGTCTATTATTTTAACTGCTATATTTCACCTGGCACTTTACAATCGTTTGCGGAGAATTCTTTTTTGGTAGTAAAGGTTATCACGTAGCTGGAAATATTGAGTCACTCACGAGATATCTGGTTGGGTAAGATAGAATTAGAACATATGTTATGCTCAAGGTTAATTGATTAAAGCGAATCACGTGTCATTGAAATAAAGTTTATCAATCTAAGTGACGACATGTATTCCACTCTGTCTGACCAACGTTAACGCATTTATTGTTTTTGATGATAAATTTTATTGATGTTTTAAATTTCGAGTATACGATTACTCAGTTAGTTAATCGACTGCCGAGCAATCATAGAGCACCTAAATATTTCTTTCAATCTGAGAACCCGCAAAAGGGAACCCTAGAATCACTTTTCTAAAGAGGCAACATTTTTTAACGATTACCTGTATCTCTTTCAATTTATCACTGTGTCAATGCAGAGATAGATTCCGTGACTGATTGGCGATCATAAGTAAGAAAAAGCAAATACAAATGCGACCATTTCATTTGAAGTTATGATCGAAAATTGGGCGGGGCCCACAGATGCCCAATATGAAAATATGTCCTGAAAAATATGTATGCTAGGGTTGATAAATGTTATATAGTTTCTACCATAAAATTAATAGAATTTATACTAGAAAAGTGATCATTTTAGTCAGTAAGATGCAACAGTATTGATTTGTTAACCTCAAAGTTATACACATGAATATCATCTACCCAGAAATTTATCTATTTAACTGTTTCCATTCAAAAGGATTCAGATGATTGAAAATTCCAAGCACGATCGCGCTTCCAGGACAAAGGTGCACCTATATGGTCTATTTGTCAAACCTTGCACCTTGAATATTCAAGAACATCCGTTTATGCGAGCCACACTACGGAGAACTCGAATATCCAAATGAGAGAATTGAAAGCTTATTTTTGAATTGTAATCGTATGGTTTTTCAGTCGCTGGGTTATATATTATTCGAGGTGCGTGCATTGCAAGGCAAGCAATTAAGTACAACCGATCAGTCACTGTTGCTTAGTTAATACGGGTTTACAGAAGTCTGAGATTAGCTTGATTAATCGCAGACTCAAATGAATTGAACTCGGGAAGTGGAAGATCTACTGTCGATACTTATTGAATGTACAGTAGCATTCAGAATATAGTTGCTAATTTTAAATAACCGGATACTTTAATAGATTAAAATTAAAAATGTGAGTAACCCAGAAAGGTACAAAAGTATTTGTATTTGAGACAAGTAATTTTAACGATATTATTACTTCTTTAAATTGTACCTTTGTCTTCGAGTTTTGAGCGCTTCCTGTATCGAAAAAAATTATAATCTGATGTATTTTTTGTGCAACTGTGAGATCTTGCCGCATATAAAATCTGTTTTAAGGTGGATCTTGAAGTAGTACCAGAAACCATGTTATTTTAAATTATGAGTTCTGTACGTGCGAAGGCAAGAAAAATTATATAATTGTAGTTTTTGCTGTGTGAAAAAGCAAATATTTTCGCCTAAATTCTGAAGTTTTAGGAATAGATGGACATGAGAACATGAGTAATGGTTGTTATACAAAAAATGTTTCAGAAATTTAAGTGTTTCAATTTTTTCATATGGAAAGATCTATATTTCGGAGTACTTCCTGAAATTTTCAGACTGGATTGAAGACGGAGTAATCTTCAACGAAAAAATTGTATCAATATTACGGGGATTTCTAATTTCCTGAATATATTCTAATTCCCCGGAATATACTTACCGATTCGATTGAAACACCACCATCATCCTACTTTAAAAACTGGGATATACTTCAAATTGTCTACTTTTCTATGCGAAATAATTGAAGTGGTATATGTTTGTGTCTTTGCATATGCAGAAGCCAAATGGAGTTTATAATAGAAATGACAATAGTAAGTGCGAAGAATTCGAGGACGAAGATTCAATTCGAAGAAGTGTCACATTTGATCAGCGTGCTTCTTGTAATCCATAAGGCCTATCGACCTAAAAATGAGCGGATAACTCAGTATATACTATATGCACATCTAAATTTCACCCCTTAAAAGCTGATCGAAGGTTCCTGAATCGGATCAACTGAAGTATATTTCATTATCATCTCAAAATTCAAATTCATTAAGAATTGTTTTATCTGATTATTAATATTTGTTTCATCAGCTTTGTTGGCTGGTTGTAAATTGGGTGATTCACTTTTTGACTAGCTCGGCTAGTCAACTTTCGGATAATTAACTCCGTTGAATGTCATGGCCTGTTTCAAGTCAGGCTTCGTAACTTTACTGATTCTTAGTTGAAATACGCGGTGTCCGAATTTCGGTGTTTTGTTGTGTGTCATTTTGCTATATCATTCCTTCCAAATGCACCCTTCCATTTCTTTCACTTGTGCGAAGGTCAAGTACAAAAATTTCGTTCACTACGCACCTTGAAGGTCGCCAATTCCATCGCTGTCGCTATCCTGAAAGGACCTCGTCCAAATCTGGTAAACGATTGTATCTTTCCACCATTCTCTTTCGGTTGAATTTTGGGCCTTTGTTTCCACTGTAAAGGCCAAGATTATCCAAAGTACAACACTAAGAAATGACATGGCAGTCCGCACGCTTGCCATGTTTGCCAGTAATCTAGGTGTCTGATTATGGTCACTTCTCTATATACAGTGGCTCTAGCTAACGATATCATTGGTCTTATCGCTAATATTGCGATAAGATATTGGTTTGTTTCTGTGGCTAAAATTTGAACTCAAATTGCTAACGAACCCAACATAATACTGAATTTTGTAAGCCCTTCGTTCTTGCATAATTAATTAAGCATTTGTGACCGCTACAGTTTTTGTTTTCAAAATTATTGCCAAATTTTTTTATGCTAATAATGTACTCAGTTCGTGTAAGTTCTTATTCATATAACTTGCTTTTTGCATTGAAAAATGATCTGCCTTTAGTTGCAGCCATCTTTCAAACAGAAATTATCTATATATTAATGCAGTGGCGATAAAAACCAAATGAAAGGTAAAGCGTCAAGACTTTCGGTCTGTGCAAGATATTTCTTTGAGAAATATTTGGAAGATGAAATCAATCATGCTAGATAACAAAGTAGTGATTTAAGGCAGGGGCCTATGGGTTCCAGAAAGACAAATCAATAGTTTTATTTTTAAAGTGCTAGGGTGTAGGACCTACAAGAATATGTTATACCTTAGAAGTATGAAGTCATTGTTTGTCAATATAGATACTTGAAATTGTGGTTATAAGTATTCAAAATTGACTATATGAGTCATTCCATGTCAAACCGTACACTTTTCGACCAAAATTGACCCGGCCATTTTTGAATTGTACATAACGTTTTTCATCGATGATATACCCCAAATGAGTAAATAAGTGTTCGGAAAATCTACAATTATGAAAATTTTCTTGAAAAGGAGAATGCTCAAAGTGCTCCACAGAAATTGTGGAATCGTCATACGCACCCTCGTTTGAATGGTACTTTTTCAACCTATAATACGTCCTTCTCCATGGGCTTGTCTTATAAATAGAAGAATACGCTTTCGATCGACAATTATTTACTTCGAGTTCATAATAATTAAATAAATAATGATCGAACATTACTTCAAGTAATAATTTGAAAGAACTAGATCAACGGCAATCAATAGGTTCAGAGACATAGGTCCAAAGACATAGGTCCAGAGACATAGGTCCAGCTTCATGAAACCTACGCAGTCTAATGACGACATAGGCGGTAATGTCCATGTGTGAAATTAAGCTATCGAAAAGTATACATGCGAAACGAAAGCCCTAAATGTGCAAAGTTGAGAATTTCACTTATTGCACCAAGAATAATCGAAAATGGTGGTTGGCGCGCGAAGCGCATATGTATTTCACCAACTTTTCCATTACGTTTTATATTATTATAAAAATAAGAAACTTTTTTTTTTTGTACTACATTCTTATAAAATAATAATGCAGCACTAACTTTTACATTGCATCTTATGTGACTAGTGATAAACTTTTGTATATATTTCTTCAAAAATAATAGTGTAGTACGATAACTTTGATTTCATCCAATATCAATATTGAATTTTTTGTGGTAATGATTTCTTGTAGAGTTATTATATGGCAGCGCGACTTTCTCATTGCATCTCATATTATTATTAATAAACTTCTTCTTGCATATATATTTCTCATAAAATAATACTGAAAGTGAAGTATTATAGAATCCAGTAATATAGTCTTTGGCAAATGACTAAGCATGCATGTTTTATCGACACAACTGATATTATAATAGGAAAATCACAGACTAGCTTTCTTAATGCCAATGATTGATAACGTAATTGGCTTCTTGAACTCCAACGGATAACAAGATTATAAAAATGATCAAACTTTCAACATGACATCAATAATCTTGCAACTAGATCTACTACAACTTCAATTACAACTATAAAACGCATCTTCGTCGTCACCGTGAAATTCGTTATTACCAAATTCGTAATCCTTTAGCTCGCTGTCAGAATTCATTTCGGCCTCCGAATCTTCCAAATTTTCAAGTCGTTTTAATACACTCATTATTTCATCAGCGCTGAGATTATTAAAATTATACTGTACTTCTCCATCGATGTATTCGTTTTCTCGTTGATAATTGGAATGTTTTTTGTTTTTTACGTTACTTTTCTTTCGTTTCAGCAACTTCTTTTGAGAATTGCGATATCTTTTTCTTATGCACCGGAGAACGTCTATCGTCTCATTTTCGAACTCATTCTTGTCTCTAGGGCCAATAAAGCAGAGACAATCTTTTGCAGCCACTGAAATAAAAGAAACTGTTAGTGTTTCAAATACTATATATATATATATCGTAATGACAAAATTAGCCGAGAATGGATTTTCGTTCAATTTGAAGAAATGTAAGTTCTTGAAAACTGAGATTGATTATCTGGGGTACACTGTGTCGCATGGAGAGCTGAGGCCCAACCTTCGAAAAATCGAAGCTCTGGTACAATCGCCCATCCCCCGAACGCAGACCCAGGTAAGGCAATTGTTAGGATTAGCATCTTATTTTCGTAGGTTTATACCAAGATTCTCGCAGGTAGCAGCTCCTCTTTATAAACTTACTGCAGGTAGCACCAAGATGATAACGTGGACAGACGAACACACCGACGCTAGAAACAAGCTCGTTGAACATTTAACATCAGAACCGTTGCTGCGAATATTCGACCCTAATCTTCCGATCGAACTGCATACTGACGCTAGCGCCCTTAGGTATGGCGCTGTATTACTCCAACGCATTGACAAAGAAAAACATCCGGTCGCTTATTATAGCAAACGTACCATAGACGCTGAAACTCGTTATCATTCGTATGAACTCGAGACCCTTGCAGTTGTAAATGCAATAAAGCACTTTAGACAGTACCTAGTTGGACGCAAATTTCTAGTTGTGACGGATTGTAACTCACTGAAGGCTGCGAGCCTTAAAAAATATTTAACGCCACGAGTTTACCGTTGGTGGGCATTTTTGCAATCGTTTGAATTTGAAATAGAATATCGCGCGGGTGAACGTATGAAGCACGCCGATTTTGTATCTAGAAATCCACTTGGAGAGAAGAATGTACTGAAAGTAGTCAAAGACGACGTGAATAAAATGATAGAATTAGCTGATGACTGGTTGATCGTAGCACAGCAGAAGGACGAGGAAATAAAAACTTTGTATCGCGAGGTAATGGAAGGGGCGGAAACCGCAAAGACATACTCAATTAAGGACAAAATCTTGATGCGAACGATAGAAAGAAAATCTAAGCAAATCACGTTACCTGTAGTGCCAAGGCTGATGGTACCCGTGTAGAAATTTGACTGGGCTTGCCCACTATTAGACTAGCCCCCGAACGGGCGGATCCAAAGATCGCCCTACTGTTGGGGCGCTAGACAATGAATATACAGTTTGTCTGTGAATAATTTTATTTGGGCGGGCTGTATAGCACCTCATGTTGAAAGTTATTAATCTTCCCTGTAATAGTTTCTACAACAAAACTGGCATGGGCCTGGACTGGGAAATCCCTGACTTATATTTTTAATCCTCATAATTATATCATTGTTTGATTCCTTGACTCAACAATCGATAAAAAAACGTTTTCACGTGTAAGTACATATTTGCAATCGGACGAATTTGTTCTTCAATTATTTCACGACTTTAAGTGGACATATTTTTACATTTTTTCTTATTGGAACACTATTATATACATGTCGCATCGCAGTCGAAGACGAAGTCCGGACGCCGCACTCGACCTTTTTTTATGACGTTTATGGAGGGTCAAATGTCGAACATCGAGTGACCAGATGTCGTCAGGATGTTGAGGAAATACTTAGCCTGTTGGGGGTGCGTGGTGCATGTACCACGAGTGGGTTGTATCGCGTAGAGGCCTAGGACAAAAAGAATAAAGAAGGGCGAAGGCTTTTGGGAAATGCATTTTGGGGACTCTCTCTCTCAGGTCATCGAGTCACAAAGAGCATATTTGAAAAGGCTCTGCGCGATACACTCCGCTAGCACCACCATCGAGAGATCTCTTTATAACGTTTATTCTGCATCTTTTAATCTATGTATCAAATCATCTAATAAATTCTGTACGCTGTGTCACTGCGGCCGTCAGCGAGATATTTATTGTGTCTTGAGAGCACACTCTTGCTCTCTCTATTTTATTTTTAACACACATTATTTGTGTATTTCTGACATACATATATGCTTCATTTGGAATTCAAACCTTATTGTTGGTATCGTTTTTAAAGTTCCTCGATTTTTAGTAATCATTCGATTTTCTTCTTCACCACGAAGACGTGTCAAATGTGATACAAATGTGTTATCATCGGATAAAGCAACTACTTCCGGTGAGTAATTATTTTCCGCAGTTGTACGTATGACAGCTAATTTTTTACACACTACCCTCCTTTTTTTCTTGCAGATTATTCAAAGTCAAAAATGAAAAAAATCCTAAATACGCAGCTTGATAAAACATTGTTGACGGATAAATCTGTACAACCAAGCAAGTTTAGCCGAAAAGGTATCAGAATCAAAATTTTTATTCCATCATTTCCTTTTCTTTTCTCGAATCTGTTTATTTAAGACTTTTTTTTTCAAGAGATATAACCAACTTCGGAAGTGAAGGAGATGATTTACTGTCTGACATTCAAGGTTAGTTAGCCGAACTAAATCAATTTTATTTATTTCGATTATTCATATCTATGTTTTTTACACAAGTTTATCAAACGATCACAGACTCGAATATAGCTCATAGATGTAGATCTGAAGGTCATTCTCCACGTATACCTAAAGAAATTGATACTGAAAGCCACCCATCAACTTCTGTGCATCATTTCACACCACGTGCAGCAAAAATACCTCTGTGTAGCTCTGACACACAGTTTTCAAAAAATTCAAAATCCGTTTATACTCGAAGTTGTATAGACGCTGCATACCAGAAAACACCAGTATCAACAAAAACTTCGTGTAAGTAGTTTAATGTTCAAATTTTTTCTTGAATAAGTATCTTGTTCTCTTGCTAGATGATTCAGGGAAAAAATGTCTTGTTCGCAAAACAAAGTTTCTTTGTATATTAACTGGCTCTTATACAAAGAAGTTGGAGTTATTCTCTTTATTTTAGTTGAATATAAGTACTTATGGGATAAAAATCAATTTTTTCAACCTGAAATTTATTTGAAAAACTTTTTTTTCACCTCTCTTAACTTTTCCATCAGATTCAAACAGTCGTACTGTTTTTGAAGATGGTGTGTCACAGACATTTCTTCATCAGAACTTTAACAGCAAAGGTACCTCCATTGTCCACTCACTCACGAGTTCTAATAATAATGTATCAGTATTTTATAGGTTTACTCATAATTCACTTTTAATCATTTTCATGTTTTCAGCTGCTTTAACAAGCTTGCAAAACAATGTTTCAATCGTGCAACAGGATGTAAAGGGAATTAAAATCGGAATGAATATTATGAAAAACGATATTGCAGAAATAAAAAATATTCTAAAAAAAGTTTTACGAAAAGCACCGGGGGGGATTCAAAATCCGAGTTTTCAAGAAACTTATAATTTAAAACTTCCATTGCCCACTATGAATGATTTCGAAGCATTCAACTCAGAATTAATAAATAATGACAGTTTTCGTTCTGATTTTGTAAGTTTAATTTGAAAAAAAAATTCAATCAATATTTGTAATCTATACCGTAATAACTGTTCATATATTTTAGGCTCTATCACTATTATTTATAATAGATTCGTCCGACAGCCTATCAAGGAACGTTACTAACATAATGAAAAAGTTCATATCCAGGGTTGTGGCAATGGAATATACAGCTTGTAAGTCCATTGCTAACAAAAAAATTTTAAAAGGAACACCTTTTTGTAACTGCTTCATAGGTAAGACTAGTACCTAAATAAAAGTATCTTAAAAATGAACTTGATTTTTGAGGTGTTCATAATAGATAAATATCCTAAAATATGATTCCAGAGGCATTTAAAACTAAATCCGAAAATGATCAGGCTATGTGCCGGATTTCCGAAAAATCTGTCCTCGATAAAGTAGGTCAAGTTCTTGCGAACGCGCGAGACTGGGATGGCTATAGAAGCCATCGCAAGGCAAAAGAACCTCAAGATAACAATTGACTTCACAACAAATGAAGATGTTACCGACTTCAAGTACAATCTTATGAATATTTTGCTGTTATAATGACGAGACTGAAGCTTCAGCTTCATGTGATAATGTACTGTCAACAGATTTATTAAATAATATGTTGAATATTAAAAAAAAGTGATTTGTTTATGTATAGTATATGAAACCCATTGAATTGAATGGGAGCGGATCGGGCGCTGCATAGCCAGCCCCATATAATGTCCAATATTAGTAGGGAATGTCAGACAGAGCCCAGCTAGTCTAACTAGATTTGGGCTATACAGCTCAGCGTTACACGCCTTGTCCGGCGCTAGAGAGTCTGCACAGATAGCCCCCGTCCAGTGTATAACCAAACTAAATATCGCCCACCTAGCGCCCGGACCGAATTTCCGCACGGGTATGGTCACTCATACACCACGTACACGCGAATATCTGCCATTTAGGCTGGGAAAACACTCTAGATAAAGTGTATGAACTTTACTGGTTTCCTCATACGTCAAAGTGGGTTAAGAAATTTGTAGAAAATTGCATTTTATGTCAAACTTGCAAATCAGGATCGAGACCAATGCAAGCGCAGTTGCATCCAATAGAAAAAGATAATGTTCCGTGGTATACGATTCACATAGATGTATCGGGTGAACTATCAGGTCCTTCGGAAAAGAAAGAATACGCTTTCGTGATCACAGATGGATTCACAAAATTTGTGACATTAAATTGGATAAACCGTCTGGATACAGAAACAGCAATTAGTCAGATAGAGAAGCACTCGTTTATTTTTGGGGTTTCAAATCGAATTATTTGTGACCAAGGTTCAGGGTTTACAAATGCGCGATTTAAGAAATTTTGTGAGGAAAAGAATATCGTGTTACATCTAATAGCTTCAGGGACGCCGAGAGCTAACGGTCAGGTTGAGAGGGTCATGTCGACCATGAGGAATATGCTATCGGTAAGCAAGGCCCAGGGAAAGAGATGGCCAAATGAGTTGGCAGAGTGCAGCTTGCGATAAATTCGACTGTTCACAAAACAACAGGGAAGAGTCCCGCTGAGATTTTATTTGGTACAAAAGTGAATGCAATTGAGATTGAACGCGTGAAGCATGGTAGCGTGGAAACCGATAACGATAATTTGAATGAACTTAGGGCAGAGGCTGCAAGTAGCATGACAGCAGAAGCCACGAAGGAGAAAGAGAGGTTCGATAGAAAGAACAAACCGATTAAGCCGTTCAAAATTGGAGATTTTGTAATGGTGAGAAACAATGACAGGATAAAGACGAAGTTGGACGCGAAATATCGCGGTCCCGTAGAAGTCGTTGCGGTGCTTCCGAACGATAGGTATCTGGTTCAAAAAATTGGCTCTGGGTTGAGAGGACGCAGTAACATTAAGGTATCTCATGATAAACTGATCGCAGCTCCAGGGGATAAGACGAGTCAGGACAGCTGTGTCGCAGAAAGTGAAGAAGACGACCACAGAATCGTGTAGCGATTCGTGGGTTTTTGTAAAATTGTGGCGGCACCAAAAGTTGTGCTCATGAGCGCAAACATGGGGTTTGCAGAGAGATTGTGCCCACGTAGATCGGTACAATAAGTGGTCGTGCATTTTTTTTGATTCTGTTGGTTTTCGAATTCTGCTGAGAATTCGGAGAGAACATGTGGTTCTGGTTGAATCGGATTTATGTGTAGAAATCCGAAAAAGAGCAGGGCACTCTGTGGGTTATCGTTGTTTCAATTCGAGAGTGCAACTTTGGCTTTTGATGCTCGCTGAACTTGATCACCCAGAATCCTCGAACCCAAAGCCTAAATGTAACTTGAGAATGATTCAGCATGTCGCAATAGTTAGAAATTGTACGGATGCACAAAGCATGCCTGCAGAGCTATTGTAAGTGAAGGCAGTAGTTGGAACATGTGAGGATGCTTAGAGCATGCCTGCAGAGCTATTGTAAGTGAAGGCAGTAGTTGGAACATGTGAGGATGCTTAGAGCATGCCTGCAAAGCTATTGTAAGTGAAGACAGTAGTTGGAACATGTGAGGATGCTTGGAGCATGCCTGCAGAGCTATTGTAAGTGTAGGGCAATGGTTGGAAATTGTACGGATGCGAACAACGCATGCCTACAGAGCCATTGGCGCCTTGGATATGGAATTTTTGGACTTCCGTTTGAGATTTGGCCAAAAAAGGATGGCAGACTTGAATGGTCAGGAAAGCCGAACGTGAACCAATGTTAGTTCGTTCGATGTCTGTTTTATTGTTTCAGAAGTAAATCGGACAAATGAATATTTGGCACTCGGGACGCGTTCTAGTCAGTAATGCCGTGTCGCATCGCCAAGGAGTTCGAGATTTTCAAGCGACGCTGCGTCCAAACAGTGTTCTCGATTCCCAGCCGATGCTTATGCAAACCCAAGTGCGAGGCGCCAAGGGATCGGGCTCTATGGCTGCAGAACAGGTTGCGCCTTATGCGTGCATTCTGGGAACAGACTCACCCCCTTACGGGTGGTGTGGAGGGTAAAAACAACGAATAGCTTGCGTGACGGAGGGACGGCGATTTTTGGAAGTGGAAACAAAGGAGGCTTTGGACACTTCTTTTGGGACCACGACCGAGAGAAGACGTTCTAGATCAGTACACCGATATCTGAATATTGTATCATTGACCTGCATATGCAATAAAACTGTATTTAACCGTGTCACTGCGGCAGTCAGTGAGTCAAATTTCGTGTGATCTGACATATATTGTAACGTGGCATTTCCGATGCGCGTTCCAAACGGCTCCCCGAATCCTAGATGAGACTCGAAATTAGGGATCACGCGGGTCAGACCGCTAATCATTTCGAAAAAGAGCGCCAGGACAAAGGTCACGCATCCGAGACTCTGAGAGGGGACCATTTTCGGTCTAGCGAATACGATTTTTTCAGGATTTTTGTTAATTTTTTTTGGTTTCGAGTAAATGCGACATCATGCACGGGATCGGCGGCAAATTCGAACAGCATTATCGGATCACAGTCGCGACGGGTCGCGACGAAAGGAGGGCCTCACACGAGGCTACGGAGAGATCGTCAACGTAGAGCTCTGCCGCGAGGGAACCCAAGGCGGACGAAATTCCCGTTGGTGGCCGGCAGGCCGTAGCCTCCCCTCACCACGCTGACATCAGGCAACCTCGCGAAGTCGTCACCACGCCACTGTCAAACTACGGGATATCGGAGACTGGACAGCCAATCAGCACCCCGCCACAGCGGGAGCCAACTATAGCGATAAGTTGGGCTACAAGAATTTCGGAAAGAAAACACCAATGAGAGCGGAAGAGTTTTTCACGACGGATAGCGCCTATGTTCAAGGCATGTTCGAAATGCGGCTCCGATTAGCGGAGCCCGACACTTGAGTCCTAGCGACAGTTCGCGGTGGTCAAAGTTTGCAAAGAAATCAAAAGTTAATTAATTGTGTGCGTCATGGCCGAGACAGGTGTAGGCGACTTCCTGGTGTGGCTACGAAGCGGTAGGCACTATTAATTCCTTGCGAACGCATTTCGAGTGCAATTTAGATCGGCGCACCGGTCAACGGTTGGCCAGTTCCTTGTTGAGTTAAAGTAGCACTCGAACTTTGTTTGCCGATCTCCTTGTTGATGGCCGTAGCCTGAGTTCTCGCGATAACGCGGAAAGTCGCTTTTGTTTTAAACTGAGTGCAGCCAAACTCTGCTGCATGGGTTCAAGTCGAGTCAGCTTAGGTAAAAGTGTCACCTCTCGTGTAGGTCACGTATCATCGTGCGTGGACGCTCGGATTAGCGGAGCGATTTGTAAACTTTCGGGAGTTGCAAGTGCGAATTGAGTTAGGATGCGTTTCGTCATAGCCATACGATTACCGTGGGTACCGGCGTACTTAAAAATAACGTCTAGAGATGCGATTAGCGTGTCGCATCAGGATTGGCTTTAGTGACTGCTTTTGTGAATGAGCATTACAGTCTGGCGATTAACGCTTCATTTAGTAGAGGACGAAAGCAGATAGCGCATCGAGTATGATTTCGGTCCTAATTTTTTTGACCTAGTGGTTTACTGTTGAGCGGCGATTACCGCTGTGAATAGGGGAGGACGGTCGCGGTTAGCGCGTCGGGTCAAATTCTGTTTTCGGTTTTTGAGTTACTGTCTATTGTTAAGGCAGCGACTAGCGCACGTCGACATTAGAAGTCATCTGGATTTAGTCATTTCTTTTTTCTTTCTGTTTTATTGATTTTATGTTGGTGAATAAGATATCACAGTTCTGAATCAAAAAATACCTATGATATTGCTACCGGCGGTTAACATACGTGACGTCACCAGTATAATCGCTCGATTTTGCCGTGTGACGAGCGGCCATTTCGATTTTTTATCATCAGACAGTTTGATAATGTGATTTTTCGCTATGACGTCACCAGTATAATCGCCCGATTTTGCCGTCTGACGAGCAGCCATTTTGATTTTTTACCGTCAGACAGTTTGATAATGTGATTTTTCGCTATGACGTCACCAGTATAATCGCCCAGTTTTGCCGTCAGACGAGCAGCCATTCAGAGAGCAGCCATTTTGATTTTTGCCTAGCCGGATGAGCAGCCATTTTGATTTTTGCTTCGCCGGATGATCAGCCATTTTGATTTTTTATCGTCGGACAGTTGGATAATGTGATTTTCGCTATAACGTCACCAGTATAATCGCTTGATTTTGCCGTCTGACGAACAGCTATTCTGATAGCAGCCATTTTGATTTTTGCTCGGTCGAATGAGCAGCCATTTTGATTTTTTATCGTCAGACAGTTTGATAATGTGATTTTTTGCTTGGCCGGTTGAGCAGACATTTTGATTTTTTTACCGTCACCCGTAAACTTTCATGCTAATATGATGAATAAGAATTCTCGACCTCGTATGTAATATATTATAGGGTCTTGGTGATCGGTCAATTAAGAAAACGTAATTTTAGTTAACGTTTCGACCCGGATATGGGCCCTCCTCAGAACGATCCTCAGATCCTCAGAACCAAATATTTATTGTTTTTTCTGTATAATGTTTATAATATGTTCACCTTCACTCTGGATTATTGTGTTTTCCCCCATCAGTCGTTATTCACCTGTTGACCTAATTGGTTTAACCAACAATATTTCGTTAGACATGTAGAATTTAATTATAAAGAGCTTACCTCCACCTAATTGACACCTGTGAATTAATTTCATTGCTAATTGACTTTTTTCAATAACCTTTTAACACTATGACATATTGACTGTGAAAAAACATAGTTCTTTAATCTTTTAAATAAATGACTACCAACCTTTAACTCCTACAAAAAAACAACTGGAAGAGTGACATTGTCTACCGTCACTAAAAAGAACACTGTTTCCGCCAATTGTTATTGTGAAATCGACTACATCTTATCACACCTACTTAACTCAAAAGGTAAATAACATCAAAAAACATCCTTATCATAATTATTCATAAGGTTCTTACTATCAACAATGTTTATTGTCTCTGAGAATGTTACATCTGCAATATTTATGTCCGATTACTATTAGTACCATTGTTAATTTTTTTAAGTCCTATTTTCCTTTTGTTTGTTTTTTTGACAGTTTTTAAATAAATCGTTCTGAGGAGGGCCCATATCCGGGTCGAAACGTTAACTAAAATTACGTTTTCTTAATTGACCGATCACCAAGACCCTATAATATATTTTCATGCTAATAGTTTTTCACCACCAGGGCGAAAAATAATATTTTCGACAGCAGCCATTTTGATTTTTTATCGTCAGACAGTCTGATACTGTGATTTTTTGCTCGGCCGGATGAGCAGACATTTTGATTTTTTCACCGTCACCCGTAAACTTTCACGCTAATAGTTTTTCACCCCCAGGGCGAAAAATAATATTTTCGACATACTTCGAATGCATTCTTTTGTGTTAATCGACCGGATGGCGAAACCGCAATCAGATAGGCTGGGGATGTTGTTGACGATCCGTAAACTTTCACGCTAATAGTCTTTCACCTCCAGGCTTATTTCCCATTCGATGGGATGAGCGGTATATAAAACGTGCGCCTATTCCGATGATCACACTGTTCGCATCGTCTCTTCGCGTCATGAACTGCTCTTATTCGTGAAACAGCAAGAAACTGATTGAAACGCGATGGATCTAACAAAAGTTAACCTCGTCAGCCGTCTGGACAATACGGCAACCAAGAAAATGTCGGAACTTGAAATTAGAGAGGTGTACAACATCACCGGGTTACGACTGATTGAAACGAAATTTGGGGTACGTGTTCTAGCGATGATCGATGGAGAATACAACGTCTTCTTACCACCGAGAATCGCAAGAGTTCTACAAGAAGATTCCAATCAGCTGGCTGAAATGTGCAACATGGCCGGGGAAAATCATCTACAAATGAAATACCTTGGTGAGGAATTCAATAAGTTTGAATTTTCATGCAGTTATGTGCCATAAATTAACTATGCAATCTCCCCCGCCGCCTCTACAAAAATTCAGCCGCGAGGGGATAAAAGCAGGTGTGCTGAAGATCGAATAGCCAGTCTTTTCTACCCGCCGCCTGTCAGTAAAATCCAGCGCAACACACCTACTCCTCAACATGGCAATGATCCTAGACGTGCAATGTTTTATTGGCCATAGCATCAAGTTTATACCCAAGGAAGTCGCAGTCATCAGCGTCGACGGGTAGGATCTGGATTATATCATTTTCAGGCCGCCCTACGATTTGGCAAGCTTGAATGCAGAGCTACTAATGTCTGGTTGACGCACAATCACCACGGAATATCATGAAATGCTGGCAAAAAATCTCACGAGGATGTGCCGAAGATTGTGAGAAAAATGGTGGGGAATGCGTGCTACGTGTACGTCAAAGGAGTCGAGAAGAAAACATGGTTGACGGAGATTCTCAACGGTACGCCGCAAGTTATTAATATGGAAGATTTGCACATCACATCCCCTGCACTAGAAAAATTGCGGTATATGGAAGCGACATCCCGGTGTGACTCGAACCATGGATACTTCCCATCGAATAACCTCCAGCAGGCAGCAGCGCCAGGCTCGATTTGGTATGATGACAGCCCTGAATACATCCCGGCATACAACTGCGCCTTTAAAAATGTGCAGCGGCTAAGGAGTGGGTATTTGAAGGAGTGTATCAGCTCCCTCGAGAAATCATTCCGTCTGTACAAAGAATTGGACGGTTTAAGGGCGATGATGTCCGAGGATATAGCTTTTTTACCAAAAGAATTTATCTACGCGTTCGCATCAAACGCCATCGATGATGCGTCGGATAAACTGTCTGAGAATATGAAAATGGATGACAAGATCGCCAGTTGCCGCAGATGCCTCCTACATTATACACCGGGACCCGATGGCGATATAGCGGATGGGCTGAATCCCTGAGTAAAAGACTGTCTGGAATGCAACAGTCTGCATAAAAAATGCTCGCAATATGCGCAAGAATATCAGTAGAATTCATTACAATTATATTATAGTTTACGCATAGAATTAAAATGGAATGTTCAATAAAATTATTTACCAATCTAGGAAATAGAATCTATTACAATACATATCCCAGCTTATAAATAGCATGTATCTTTGTAAGTTTTATCCGTTCTTTTTATATAAATTTATCTGGTGGAAAAATGTAAGGATATTACAAATTTTATTTGTTGTAAAATACACGATGAATAATTTTAAATTTTATTCTTCAATATAATCCCCATTATCATACACATTCTATAAAGTACTCACAAAAGTAGAAACTCATTGAAGTCTACGGGTTTGTGTTAATTGACCGGATTGGTACACCGCAATTAGATAGGCTGGGGATGTTGTTGATGATCCGTAAACTTTTACGCTAATCGTTTTTCACGTCCAGGACGAAAATAATATTTTCCAGATACTTCGAATACATTCTTTTGCGTTAATCGACCGGATTGCGACGCCGCAGTTAGATAGGCTCATGATGTTGTTGATGATCCGTGAACTTTCACGCTGATAGTTTTTTTCCTCCAGGGCGAAAATAATTTTTTCCACACACATCGAATACATTTTGTTGTGTTAATGGGCTGAATGGCGAGAGAGGTACAAAGTTTGGACCTGTCACTACCACGCCCCAAGATTCTTGCGATCTATCGATACATATTAACTCAGCGCATCCGATGCAGACTCATCAGTCTTACACGATACGTGCAAGTCAAAAGTTCAACAAAGTTTTGCTCATATCAATGTTAAAGTCATGGCCGCTGAAACATGATCAAATCTCGTCAAAACGATGGAGAATGCTTACAATTTATTGGACGAGCTGTATCTCGAGCATGAGAATGACGACATCTTCCAGCACTGGATTGACGTTGGAATGGAAAATCTCCAATTGCTGCGTGATATTTTCAAGCGCCCAAAAATGAGCATAGGTGCGAAACTGCAAATTCAGCACGCAATCACGCTCGTACAATCCTGGATAGCAATGATTCGGCAGCAGCTGCGGCAGCGACAGCAGCAGCGGCAGCAGCGGCAACACGCCGTGGTGATGGGTGCTAACATCGGCAGTCCTGCGAACGTGCAGTAGGACGAAATCGATAGTGCTTTCGCCAACCGGATCCGAACAGGAGTTGTCACAAATCTCGGGCATAAGAATTTTCAAGCCTTTTTCGACGATGCGCAGCGGATCATCGTTGAGTGATTGAGGGTAGTACTGCGCGAGGAGGGTAATGTGAGGGTTAACCTCACATTATCGTGCAAATTCAAAAACATAAAGCACGAGGGGAATGCGGAAGAAGTTAGAAGCTTCAACATTTCCAACATTGCAATCCTTCCCTCGAGCGATAAAGACGGTTGGTTTACGCACGCGAGAAACGATCTTTTTGTGAAGCTTCAGGATTTTGAACAACGCGATTCTGGGTGAAGCCTGATCGAGATCCTCAATACTGCCTCAATAATCAACCGGTACCAGCCTCTCGCTGCGGGGCTTTTGACATTCCTTGAGCTGCCCAAGGATATTCAGCGGAAGAGGGCGATGGTGAACGTGAAAAACAAAGATGAAAGATGTCTTCTCTCGTCCATCACTGCTGCCCGCCACCCAGTCAACACCAACACCGATAGGACTCTTAATTATCGCCGCTATATTTCCGAGTTCGACTATACAGGTATCAAATTCCCTGCTACTCTACATGATGTAAAAAAGCTTGAGAGATTAAATGATTTGCGAATGAATGTATGTGGGATAGAATCTCAAACTTTTTCAGATCATGCAAAATCGAATAACAGCGTCATCGTGCCAATTTATTTCAGCGATCATTTTAGTACCGCAAACTTTGACACAATTCATCTTCTGATGGTTGAGAGTAACCCGGAAAATGATATGGCTCGCGAATTAACACCAAGATTCCACTTTGCTTGGATTGAAGATCTTTCACGATTGGTGAGCAAACAATTGTCCGATCATAATGGTCAACTGTTTTCATGCGACAGATGTTTGTGTCACTTCAGTGTGAAACATGCCTACGACAATCATCGGCAAGATTGTATTATGCTAAATAAAGTACGCATGGAATTTACCGAGTCCAAAGATTGAGCATTTTCTAATTTTCAAAACAAGGGTACCGTGCCGTTTGTCGTTTACGCCGATCTCGGATGTATATTAGAGTCTATATCGGTTGATCAATTCCAAAACCACGTCCCAACCCGTAAAACACGTGAATTTCAAAAGCATATCCCACACAGTGTAGCGTACTATGTACATTGCGCGTACGATAAGACTTTATCGGAGTTCCACAGTAAACGCGGCGTTGATTGCATAGATTGTTTCATGCAGTAGCTTGAAGATTCATCGATTAAAGTAGAGTCACGCGTCAAAAACATAATTCCGATGGAGTCTCTTACCCAAGTGCAACGCGATCGTCACATGTGCGCCAAGAATTGGTATATTTGCGAAAAGCCGTTTACCCCCGAGGAGAAAAAGTGTCACGACCACTGTCACTTCACGGGTGAATATCGTGGTCCTGCTCATAATCGGTGTAATTTCAATTTCAGAGAGACGCATACAGTTCCAATAGTTTTCCACAATTTGTCCCGTTACGTTTCTCCCTCTTTAATAAAATCCCCCGCGTCAACTTTTCCCGGTGAAATCACCCTGCCACCCATAAATAAGGAAAACTTTTTCCCTTTGATTAACACGTGAAAAAAGTTTTCAGAAAATAAAAAAAAGTTTTCTGAAAATGAAAAAATGGTTTTCCAAAAAATAAAATGTGGTATAATCGTATGGAAAAATTGCAGATCATTATTATTTTAATTTTTTTCCGAGGAGTTGCGGAATTCAAGTAACGGATTCACGCCAGTCATACGGGCTAGCGCGGATGTGGGACTCCAGGATGGCCTACCCACTAAACCGCCACCTCCTGTGCAACGCCCCCAGCCAGGGACTATGGTGATATTACTTCTAGCTGAAGGCTCTGTCGCTGTAAGTCTTGTCAGTCTATCCGTCCGTCCGTCCAGTGCGGCCGTCCGTCAGTTACGTTGCACAGCACGGGCACAGCATCATACGGACTGTATTATTTCAAATCAGGGAATCAGGATTTGTTAGGCTATAGCAATGCTAGCTATAATCAAAGTCCGCAAGATCCAAGACCAGTCGTGGCTTATGTTTTTATTATGCAAAGAGGCGCAGTCAGCTGGCGTTCCGCAAGAAAAACTTTAACCAGTATTTCGTCGGAAGAAGCAGAATTTGTAGCAATGTCAGATGCAACCCAAGAAATCATTTGGTTGAGAGAATTGACCATTGAATTAAACATCATATCAAATAGTCCTATCCATTCAAAATCTGATTGTCGACCAGCGATTGATCATATCAAAAACGTGAATTATAGTTGTAAAACTAAACACATAAATGTAAGAATGTCTTTTGTCAGAGATCATGTACTTCAAAAAACTATCACATTAGATTTTGTCCCAACGAACGAAATGGTAGCTGATGCGATAACGAAAGCTGTAAGAATTATCAAATTACATTTTTTCACCACCCATACAGGTTTATGTTAAAAAAAAAAAAAAAAATTTTCAACTTTTCATGCGAATACATTTTTTTTTGTAATATATATAAATATATTTGTTCTTGTAAGTAGAGTTCAATTTAGGGGCAAGTCTTGAAATATAAATTGAACGTCGATATTAGTTATATATATATTCTGTTTATGTCCATAGGTAAGAGGAGGTATAGTACGTATGTGTGTGTGTGTGTGTAGGCTGAGCAGTAGCGTACCGGCAGGTAGATCGGCTCAGTGCGTATTGCGAGTTAGCTCTGAACGCAGCGTTTGCTGGATAGCCAGCATTTGTACTTAAAATAATATTAGTAAAGATCCGGGTCCTAATTAAATGAACTGCAGTATAAATAAATAAATATCCTGTGTACATTTTTCATTTTACTTCCACAACCTATATCATGGTGACACTTGACGTTAAGAACGCCTTCAACTCGGCCAGGTGGGTGGATATCCTAGGGTCGCTGAGAGGCGACTTCGGGATCCCGCCTTACTTGCTCCGGGTTGTTGAAGACTACCTTCGGAACAGACGGCTGAAGTACGAAACAACTGAAGGTCAAGTGACGTGACAGATCACTGCGGGGGTCGCCCAAGGTTCCATACTGGGATCTGACTTCTGGAACGGGATCTATGACAGCCTGCTCAGACTGGAGCTCCCGCTCGGCGTTCGCCTGGTCGCTTACGCTGACGACGTGGCAGCAGTGATAGTCGAGCGCACTCCACATCTCGCACAATACGCACTGAATCAGTTAATGAGACGAGTCGGACGGTGGATGACTGACCACGGACTGCAACTCGCGACGGAAAAGACAGAACTGGTGCTTCTCACCAGAAGACGAATACCGACCACACTACGCATGACGGTCGGGACGGACGAGATCAAGACCAAAGGTGAAGTCAAGAACCTGGGGGTGACCCTGGACACGAAGATGACCTTCTGGCCTCACACACGACGAACGGCTCAGAAGGCGGCTGAAAGGATAGCATTCCTAAGCCGCCTGATGGCAAACACAAACGGACCGAGACCGGGGAGAAGGAGACTTTTGATATCGACGGTGAACTCGATCCTCCTCTACGGTGCTGAGACCTGGGCAGACTCCCTGAAGACTGAGAAGTACTGTCACGCAATGACGACGGTACAGAAACGAAGCGCGTTGAGGATCGCTTGTTCCTATCGGACGGTCTCAGTACAGGCCGTTCTGGTGGTGGCGGGCGTAATTCCCGTATACCTTCTCGCGGTCGAGCGCAAGAGGGTCTACGGAAGAGACGCGGACGTGACCCGTCGGGACGCGGCAACGACGGAAAGAGACGCGACGATACAGACGTGGCAAGAACGGTGGACGGAAGAAACGACAGGAAATTGGACGAGACGACTCATTAAGGACCTGAGACCGTGGATCCAGAGGGGGTTTGGGGATGTGAATTTTCACGTCACCCAGCTCCTGACGGGCCACGGTTATTTTAGACGGTACTTATACAACTTGGACCGAGTACGGACGCCCAACTATACGTACTGAGGACACGAACGAGACGACGCGGAACACACGTTCTTCGAATGTGACCGCTGGACAGAACTGAGACAGAGACTGGAGACAGTCGTGGGAGGCATCACTCCCGACAACATTGTCAGGGTGATGCTCCATAGTACAGAAAGGTGGCAACAGAGACAATCCTACGACGTGAGAACGCGGACGGCTGCCTGACGTAACGTAACTGACGGACAGCCTGCACTTGACGGACGGACCGACAGAGCCCCCAGCTAGAAGTAATATCACCATAGTCCCTGGCTGGGTGCGTTGCACAGGAGGTGGCGGTTTAGTGGGTAGACCATTCTGGAATCCCACATCCGCGCTAGCCCGTATGACTGGCGTGAATCCGTAACTTGGATTCCGCAACTCCACGGAAAAAAAAAAAAAAACAATAATAATAATAATAATAATAGTCATGGTAACGGTTATGATAAGGGTAACGGTAACGGTAATAGTAATAGTAATAGTGATAGTGATAGTGATAGTGATAGTGATAGTGACAGTGGCAGTGATAGTGACAGTGACAGTGACAGTGACAGTGACAGTGACAGTGACAGTGACAGTGACAGTGACAGCGACAGTGACAGCGACAGTGACAGTGACAGTGATAGTGATAGTAATAGTAATAGTAATAGTAATAGTAACAATAATAATAATGACAATGATAATAGTCATAGTCATAATTATCTATAATTTTTCGATACGATTAATGCTCATTTTATTTTTTGGTGAACTTTTTTTCATTTTCGGAAATTTTTCTTCGTTTTCTGGAAACTTTTTCTACCTGTTAATTAAATGGAAAAAATGTTTTCGGAAAACTTTCTTTCATTTTCTGAAAACTTTTTTTCGTTTTCTGGAAACTTTTTTCCATTTTCTGAAAACTTTTCTCGTGGTAAACGAATAAATATGAATAATTGTTCAATATATTAATAATAAATGAATAAATAATTGATGAATACATGAATTTACATGGTATTCGAATTTTAAAACTTCGATCTGCTCAATATCGTATTGCTGGCGAAACGTCTCTACGTCATGAAGTATCGCCCTGGGTGTCAAACGCATATATTTACAACGGTTCTATGCCCTTAGTTCCAGTCTACGGCTAGTTTATTGCGGGGTTGCAGCACACCCTCCAAGTTCTGGTGCCTGTTTGCCCAGGTATCGGTTGCATATTACCGTCTTGTCAACTCATGATCAATTTTTCAATACATTGGGGCTAACCTCGCGTTTTTTACTACGTATTAAACACTGTGGGGTTGATCAACTCTTGGTAAGCCCCTCAGACGGTTCTTATAATCATTAAACGTGATGTTATTTATCGTTGCAGTTTTCGCATCCCTTGACACGTTTGCTCCCTTTGATAATGTTGATATGTATCGTTTCGTCTTCAACCGTGGTGGTAAATGTGTATAGTTTCGCACGGATCTATGGTATTGTTGAAGAACTATCTCTGTTTGATGATGGGGTTGTCCTTACAGCAGCTCTATGCCCTCAGTTCTATCCTATGGTCAGTTTATTGTGGGGGTGGTGGTAAACCCCTCAAGGTATTGCGTCTGTTTGTCCAGGTACCAGTTGCATATTACAGACTTGCCAACTCAACGTCAATTTTTCAGTACAATGGGACTAACTTCATGTTTTTCACTACGTTTTAGGCATTGTGGTATGGACCAACTCTTTGTAAGCCTCCCCATGTGATGCTTATAATCGTTAAACGTGACGGTTTTCAACGTTGCACTTTCGGCATCCTTGACACGTTTGCTCACTTTGATGGTAAATGTGCTCAGTTTTACGTGAATCCCCAATGAATTCGGTCATGATTTTTCCATTGTTCCCATCCTTCTTTAGAACCCGAGGTGTGAAATGCTCGAGACAGAAGAATTAAAATCCTTATGATTCTTGTGAAGCTCTATAGGATATTCGGATATCCATCGGTTCAGGATGTAACCGATCGGTGGATCGTCCGAGTGAGTTGATATGTATATCGATAAGATTATGCCACTACTCGAACGAACCGTATAGATTGTTTACGTCAAAATACATGAGATACGATTCCACGTTACTAGGATCAAAATCTTTCCCCATAAACCTGTTATTGGCCCGAGCGTGTCGATCAGAATATTGTAAATTTACTCCCCGTGTATTTGAGCATTGCATCGAAAGCAAGTCCCGGCACTGTGTAGTAGTGCAACGGATGTAAATCATATGTTCTGAGACATCTAGTCAGATCACCGTTTTGCATTTATCAATCTCTATAGTTCTCCATTGGCTCTAAATGGAATTCTTCTCAAACATTTTTAGCATGCTTGTAATCGTCGTTCGAAATATTTGCATCACATAGGTTTGAGTAGAAATGATTCTTTGCAGATAGCTGAGTTTCATCGAGCTTCTCCTAGCAATCAACGTATTCATGGGGAAAACGTCGTTGCCAGTCATCAAACTGAACTGAGTCTGCTGATTGCAGAATTTACGCGCTGCACAGTGGTCCGAAAGCCCGAATTCCTGGCCAAAACCCCCAAAACCGAAAGTTATCATCCGCGGTAAAGCTTCACATATCTGTCAATAGAAAGCATTAGAGCTTTGAAATCCAAAAGGACAGATGTTTATATTCATTCTATGGCCTGTGGTAAACCCTCGAAAGTGACCTTTGTCAAGACTCGCGCGGGACTGTGGTGTGTGCACGCTTTCGAGCGCGGGATAAAAAAGGCTATAGTTTTTTCAATTTGCATCAAAATCGAGTCAACCAAAATGGATATTATTCCTCAAGGTAAGTGAATTACATAAATTTTGTGAAAGAACCAAGTTTCGGAATTTATGGCGATGATATTAATGATGCAATACGAGTGCTGCAAAATAACCTATTTCATTGAATTGCATTACTATCTGTAGAGAATTAGTTATGATCCCCGGAGATCCTGCGGAGATCTCAACGATTCCTAGTGTGAAAAAGTATAGAGAATGTGAAACCGTTGGCATCGCCTGCTCGTTTTTGCTCCATTGGTCAAAAATAAGCATTCTTTGAAGCAGTGTTTTGTCGACTCGGTCGGAGCCTCGTGTCCCGCCTCGTGGGATTAGTGTAGCGCGGCGATGCAGACTTTTTCTTTTGTTTACATATACCTGAGGACTGTTACAAATGTATCTGATGTAATGTACATAGTGTCCAATTTGAATTTCATTGGACTCGCACTACTGAATATTATCGCGAAAGTGAATAATTCTATGATATGAAGGTCACAACTCAAAACACTTTTTATCGTGTTGACGTTTCGGCCCTGGTGGGGGGCCTCCTCAGAACAATTTTATTTAAATATCTGTCACGAACAAAATAAAAATGATATACAATGATATCCTTTTAAGAATAATCGCATTCCAACCAACAAGCTCATATCGGATTTCGAATCAAAGATCTCTTGCATCCCTTCTACTTCTCGCAATACGGCTCGGCAAGATTTCACCAATACAATAAAAAAGTTCATTAACACTCCTGCTCCCTTTGACGCCGATAAGAATGTCCTTCACAAAAAAATCAAAGAAACCAAGATCTTCCAAAACAACAATAAGGACTTGCTTTTCTTGAAAGCGGATAAGGGAAATAAGACTGTTGTTATGAACAAACTAATGTACGAGGCCAAAATGTTGCAACAACTATCTAACAATAATTCTTATAAAGTTGTTAGATATGATCTCACTTCTACTTTGCAACAAGAAGTAAAAAAACTAACAACCGATTGGGTCAATAGCAAATTCATCTCTAATCAACTAAGACGTCAAATTGCTAAAACGGACTGCCTACCACCTAGAGCTTATGGACTACCGAAAATCCATAAACCTGATACACCGGTACGAATCATTGTGTCCTTCACTGATAGTCCGACGATCAATTTGGCTCGTTTTCTTAGTAAATGGATAGGTAATAACATCATACCACCTTTGTCACGGATAAGAGATAGTTTTGCGTTGGTGAATGCTATTAGGGACCTTCGTCTTCCAGCTGATTATATTTTAGTTTCACTGGATGTTATATCCTTATTCACTAATGTACCACAAGATCTGGCAATCAACGCCATCAAACAGCGCTGGCATCAGCTGGAGGACAAAATTCCGGTCCCATGTAATGAACTCTTAAAAGCATTACAAATATGTTTTAAGGCTGCCATATTTAAATTTAACCATAACATATATGCCCAAACGTTTGGCTTACCTATGGGCTCACCGCTCTCTCCAATTTTGTCTGATTTGGTTTTGGATGACCTTGAACAACACTGTCTTAATAAACTAGACTTCAAGCCTTCATTCTTTTTCAGATATGTAGACGACATAATTACAGCTGTCCCTTCGCATAAAATCGCCGATATGCTTTCAGTTTTTAATAGTTTCCATCCGAGACTACAATTTACATCCGAATTAGAGTCTAATCGCCAAATCAGCTTTTTAGATGTACTGATTATCAATGACAATCAGCTCATTAAAACTGATTGGTTCCACAAGGCTACTTGGTCACAAAGGTATTTAAATTACCATTCTCACCATCCCAAATCATACAAAATTGGAACGATCAATTGTTTAGTTGACAGAGCGATCCGACTCTCAAGCATGGAATTTCACAATAAAAATCTGTCCTTGATTCAGCAGGTACTATTTAAGAACGACTATCCTTCTCGCCTGCTTAACAAACATATAAAGTTCAAATATGATTCCATCTTGGCATCTACCAGCCCTAACAACAATCTCGATGCAACTACTACACAGACCATTCAAAAAAACTATATTTCCATCCCTTATGTAGCGGGTCTGTTTGAGTCTCTTAATAGAACATTCTCCAAATACAAAATTCAATTTGTGGGCAAATGTGCACATGATATATCCTCGATGTTCGATTCGGGTAAAGACCCCTTACCCCTGGTCAATCGCTCGGGTGTAGTTTACAAAATACCTTGCAATCATTGCAACAAGGCTTACATAGGTCAAACTAGTAGACAACTACACACCAGGATAACCGAACATAGACGCAACATCCACGAACACGAGGATAATTATACTGCATTGACGAGACATGCCATCGATTTCGACCACTCTTTTAATTATTCTCAAGCTAGTATTATTGATGTCGAACCTTTGTATTATAATAGGCTTCTGTTGGAAATGTGCAATATAGTAGCACATCCTAATTCTGTCAACCGTAAACAAGACATAGAACACCTAAGCAATATTTACACCTCTGTGATACGACCATCGTAATTTTGTCCATTACCGACTGAGCTTGCTCTCGATTTTACCTTCTTAACATTAAAAAAAATTTTTTGTTTTTCTGTCTAACCCGTTGACTCTGCGTTGCTCGGATAACTATTGAGATCGACCTCTTCCCACTACACATTAGACGTTCCACTGTGCTTATGTGCTCTGACTCAACCATAACGGCTGTGCATTTTAATTCTTTTAACTAACCAACTATAAATATGAATTCGTGGGAGTTACGTGTCGCGAACGCAGTGTGTTTCGTTTTCTGTCGTTTTTGCCTATTTGTTCTATTTATTTTTAATTATCAACACGCATTAATTAATTGGAAGTGCTATCACATATGAGGTAATCTCTCTTTTATACTTCTTCAACACCTTGCATATCAGTTACATCAATATGTCTTACTTTGTCAAACCTATTTGTATATCATTTTTATTTTGTTCGTGACAGATATTTAAATAAAATTGTTCTGAGGAGGGCCCCCACCAGGGCCGAAACGTCAACACGATAAAAAGTGTTTTGAGTTGTGACCTTCATATCCAAGAATTACTTTAATCAACAAATCTCCAAGGTCAAGATAAATCTTCTTCGTGAATAATTCTAATTTATAAATTATTAAAAGTAAGTAAAATATTTGCATTTTCAATGATAGGATCCAAGATGGAGGTTGTGCAGTGGACACGACAGCAACTGTTTGATGCCGTGCATGAGGAATGGGACGAAAATCTCGATGACCTTATCGAAAATTTGGGCGTTAAACTGCTCAATAAAGCACCACATTTTTTTCGCATCGAAGATCGTTCGCGACAGGTGTTAAAAAAAGTTATTTGCAATTTCAAAATAAAATGGCAAAATGCTTGCCGCATTAAGGATCGTTTTCTGAAAAATAACAAAAGCTGGTTGGATCAGTCGATAAGCGTTACGGTAAATATTGATTATATACAAAGTAATGTACCTAAGTGTAACAGCATATGAAGTAACTAATTTAATTATTCACAAAAATAGGTCATCTTTCTGGATCAAGAAGCAACTGCAAATGAAAGTGGGGTTTCTACAAAACCAAGACACAGTGGTGGGCGTCCGCAAATTTCTTTTTCCGAATCGAGCGACCGTTCCAAACGGAGGAAAACGCAGAAATTGCGTGAGAGTTACAGCGCGGGCGAGCTCTCCTACGCTGCCAAAATGAGTCTTCGCGAATCTGGAGCTGTCTCAGCAGCTAGAGTCATCGACGATGTAACCTCCAAATCTCCCACGCGAGCAGTAAAGTACATATCTGCCATGCAAAAGGCCTCTAAAACGAAAAAACAAATGTCCCCAAACACTGCTTTAGCCCTCGTTCTTGATTCAAATTTAACTAAGTCGCAGTACATGAATATCAGGCATACCACACAATTATGCAATAGTAGAGTTTTTCCAAGTTACAATTCCGTTTTGGAGGTCAAAAAACTTTGTTATCCACCAGATATTTCTATTTCTGAAATCTGCGCTGAAGTTAAATTACAATCTCTTCTCCACCACACAAGCAAACGAATTTTGGAACTTGAAAACGATGTTTCGGATTTAATGAGCGGCAGGGTATTGCAAAATTTGATACTCGTTGTTAAGTGGGGGTTCGACGGAAGTTCTGGACAAAAGGAATACAAACAAAAATTTTCGGACGAAGGTAGCTCCGATTCGATTGTTCTCCTGACTTCCCTCGTTCCCTCACAACTTATTGGCCACGACGGAGATGAAAATTCAGAAATTGTAATTTGGAAAAACCCTAGGCCTTCTTCTCCATGGTATTGTCGACCGATTAGGCTTCAATTCAAACCCGAAACGGAAAAATCAATAATCGAGGAAAAGCGCGTCATTGACGATCAAATTGCAACACTTAAACCTTTGCAGACGACAATTGACGGCAAAGATTGGAAAGTGAGTTGCAAATTAACTTTTACGATGATTGATGGAAAGGTTTGCAATACTGTAACTGGTACGAAGTCCTCAATGAGATGTTACATTTGCAATGCAACGTCGAAACATTTTAACGACCTGCAGGCTATGCGACAAATAAGAGTCGATGATTCGAAATTGATACACGGAATATCAACTTTGCATTGTTGGATACGATTTTTCGAATGTTTACTGCATGTTGGATATAAACTAAAAACCGAAAAATGGCAGTCTCGTGGTAAAGAAGCTAAAAATGCTTTGAAAGAACGTAAAAATTCCATCCAGAAAGCATTCAAAGACGAACTGCACCTCCTCATAGATCAACCAAAGCAAGGCATGGGCAACTCAAATGACGGCAATACGACTCGGCGTTTTTTTGAAAACACTGAAACGTCTGCTCGCATTCTTGGGGTCGATGCTGAGTTAGTGAAAAGATTTCACGTAATTTTGCAAGTTATTTCATGCGGGTTTAACGTCAAAGTAGATTCGTTTGAAAAATATTGCAACGAGACTGCTGATCGATTCGTTGAATTATACCCATGGTATCGTATGTCCACAACTGTACATAAGGTACTTATGCATGGCCCACGGATTGTCGAATTAGCCATTTTGCCAATAGGACAGCTCTCTGAAGAAGCTCAGGAGTCGCGAAATAAAGACGTACGGAATTACCGCGAACGTTACTCACGAAAATGCTCGAGAGAAAAAAATATTGAAGATATATTTCTCCGACTTCTAGCTTCTTCAGACCCGCTTATTTCGAGTTTGCGAAAGGCACATCCCAAAATGGGAAAAAGTTTGTTTCCTGAAGCGATCACGCTTCTAAGTTATGAAAAGTCTAGTTTTGAAGAAGGCGACGCAGACAACGTCATTCATCAAAACGACGTCGATGATGAGTATTCAGATAGCGATTAGTATGTATGTTTAAAAATTATGTTATTTTGTTTTATAAGAAAAAAATCTGTAAGAATTAAAGAAATTAATTTACAAAATATCACTTTTAACAAAGTTGTATCATTTTTCACGGAATATTCCCGCCATTTTCGGTCCATCATTTTTAATTTCGCATTTTTGCATTCGTTTTCGGAATCAGCGACCCCAAAAACATTACTAGTATGAATTTCAGCGAATTGGTATCATTTTTCGCGAAAAACATCCGCCATTTTGGGGCCGCCATTTTGAATTTCGCATTTTTGCATTCATTTTCGAAACCAGCAAGCCAAAAAACTATAGGTATAGTAATACTAGCAATTTTCACTGAGAAATATTTGAGTTATTAGTTTTGGCCAAGAATTCGGGCTTTCGGACCACTGTGCGCTGTATGATTATCTGCATCATTCAAATACGTGGAAAGTTTATGGAAAGGATGCTACTAGCCATAAAAATCAAAACGAATCGATGAATCTCAAGCACATTATTGTTCCATCAACGCATTCGTGAATGAGATATATTTTTCCTTATTTATTGGCAGTAGCGTAATTTTATGGGGAAAAGTTGATGCTAGGGATTTTAATAAAAATTGCGTATCCAATAGGGTTGATGAATTGTGTAAAACTGATGGAATTGTGAATCGTGTTAATGTTTATAACGGCCAGGAATATGAATATTTTTGCATACGTTAATTCTAAATTAATCTGTCTTGAAAGACATGTCAGAAATCAAATTATTGCTTTACATAATGTCATCGTACTACAACAATGCGGATTGGAAAATGTTGTGATGCATACCGCACTCTCGACAGCTCCGCTAGAATCTACTGAATTTGTATTTTCAAACATGAATAAGCCCGGTTACATTACCTATATTGCATGAGAAGTAGTACGTGTAACAAAATGAGAACCAGTAGATGACAGAATAAGTAAAATGAGCGAATGTTACCAAGAGCTTTCCCGTGTATAGAGGAAACGGAAGTATTTTCATGTTACAGGGAAACGTGCAAAAGATTAAGTTATATTAGGTTGGCTAGGTTGTACAGTCTCGAGTTGGGATAGGTTATATTAGGTTGGGTTGTAGTGTCTTGGGTCAAGTTAGGTTATGTTAAGTTGGAGTAGCCTTGACGTAGGTCAGGTTGTAGAAACCTCGAGGCCATCGCGCCAACCGCGAATTGCTCAAGAATCATTGAACTATCGAAGCTAGCGATCAAGCTTGATCGAATAAATCATTTCAGAAAGTATTTTATCAATTTAGGTTAGGTTGGGCAGTCTTGGATTAGGATAGGTTATATTAGATTGGGTTGTAGTCTCTTGGATCAAGTTAGGTTACGTTGGGTCAAATCCTACCGTCTCAGGTCAGGTTAGCTTTCACTCCGCTGGGTTAGGACGGGTTAGAGCTATGGATGATATAGGCAGGGAGGACTGTCTCCGCGTACAGAAAGTGTGCGTAAAGCCGAGGCAAAGAAATTGAGATCGTGTCGCTGCGTGAAAAATTGTACCCATTTTTCAAACTTCACTGAGTTGACGAATTATAAAAGTACATAGTTAGAAAAGAAAAAAAAGTGCTTCTCGAATTAGAGAAGATTTCTGTAATTACCAAGTTTCATCATCTTGCTCATTATAAATGTTTTTATCGTAACATGTTTAAGAGTTTTTGAATCGTTTAATTATTTGTGTTTATATGTGCTGTAACCAATATTTTTATATATTTGAGGGTAAAAACGATATAACGATAATTGGTTACCCTACGGCGCAGTCGCTAACCTAAATAATTAGATAGAGAGAGAGATACTAAGGGAGAAAGATACGATTGTTGGGCGCCAGACGCACATGCGTCAAAAATAGATAATTAGAGAAAAAGACAAAGGTAAAGGTAAAGGTAATAGATAAAGGTAAGGTCAGGTTCTACGACGGTTTTGCACAGTTCGCTCAGAGAGACAAGATAATGGTAGAGGGGCGGAGTCGAATCCAATAGATAAAATAAGAAACAGGTGAAGCAGGAATAATATCAAATATATTAAACAAGAAGCGATAAGTTTACTGACAAGCAAGTAGCTGAAGAGTTTGCGATACAAGTACGATATATGCGATAATTAACAATAGTTACAGCCAGAGAAAGGTTAAGCGAGAGAGTTAACAATTAACGGAACGTTTTCCGAATAAGCGGGAAATATGTGCAAGCTCGCGATACTAAAAGGTAATGATTAACACGGTTTTATGGTAGATAGGCAGAACAGAAAGAGATATACTGTACTTAAATTAAGCGGTAAGCAAATAAATCATAAAATATGAGAAGCGATTATAAACACATGCGAAATACAACAATTGTAATAGTTATCACATTACCAGAATAATCAGAAATAGGCAGACAGGGAATTATGAATTACAAGGTAAATTCAAGCGACAGGTCAAATAGAAAATTAGCATAAAATATAGAGAATAAAAGATAATACGTAGTCTATAGTTTGCGGTAAGTGCGAGAGAAAGATAGATAATATTCGGTACGATAAAAGGCAATTCAAGATAAGACAAACAATATTCAAGATAATTAATAGGCAACGTACGGCAAACCAAATAGACTACGGAAAACTACGATCAGCGATATTAGCGAAGAAAATAGTGAAAAAGATGTTATGCGATACGGCACAATACTCCAATGTCAAATGAACGACGAACGGGACCGCGCAGCGATATAAGATCGCTCCCGCGGTACACTCACTAAGATACGATAATCAACGATAATAGGTAAAGAGACAGATAGAAACTAATCAGAGAAAATATAACAAAATAGCAATGCTCAATAGCTAAGATAAAAATCGATCCTTCAACGGAACGCGCTGCTAGACAGCGATATTAGACATTCAAATATTCTAAAAGAGAAAGATAATAAGATAAACAATAGTCACTACAATGCGTAAGTAGTAATCAACCAGTCGCGAAGTTACTTGCAATAAGACAGAGAAAGGGACAAGATAAGAGATAATAAGGTACGAGCCTAGGTGGCTCAAGCAGACCAACTGCAAGGTAAAGAGAAAAGATACGAGCCCAATTGGCTCAAGCAGACCAACTGCAAGGTAAAGAGAGAAAGAGATAAAGGTAAAGGTACGATATATTGCAAGTAATCTCGTGGCTTCACAAAATAGAAAAGGAACCTCACTTACGTAAAAGAAGATCTAACAGGTGCGAGAGAATGCGATACGATAGCGGTAATCAAAGCGATAGCGTGAACACTGGTACAATTAACAAAAGCTGAAGGTCGGATTAATAAAGGCGCTATTAACGAAACTGGAAGTCGAGTTACAAAAAGGCACGTCTGCTATGATTGGTAACTGAACGTAGAGTGACGAGATGAGCGATGATCCTGATTTTCGTCGAGCTGCTGTCGCGTGATTCTTCCTAAAATTTGCGGTATTCTAATTGGACCAGCAGGTCGCGTGGCCTGGTCTACGGGTAGGCGGCGATAATCCCTCGCCGCTTGTTTTTCTTTTCCCTCGACGACAGGTATCGAGGTATCGGGACGTCGGAAGGTGGTTAGATATGTTTTCCTTCAGCTATGCGGTATCGTTGGTGAGAGGGGGGGGTCGTACTGCTCAGGTATTGCGATATTGAGGTGTGCGGCAATGTTACGTCACCGGTCTCCTGGACTTGCGACAGACTGTAACTCACTCCTTGCTTTACTGGTACTCCCCGTTGTAGCTATTTCGTCGGCGCTGCATCCTGGCCCTCGCTCATCGAAGCCCTCATGCCGGAACGATCTGGTGGTGATGGCCCTCAACCCGGATCCCCACACTAGATCCACCAGATCCACGTGGTCAGCATATCATTAGCCTATTCCACGCCGCAGTCCTTCGATAAGACGGTTCGTGAAGAGAAAACCGTCTTCTATTGGATAGTCAACGACTTAGTAGATGTTAGGGTCGGTTCAGCTCCAGGCTGATAAGTATCGTCGACGGGAGGCTTCGTTGTGTTTTTGACGCACAGCCCTGTACGCCGCCTGACGATGCATCCGAGCGGTAGAAGCATTCGTTCGTGGTTCGGCTCCTGGCCGATAAGTCTCAAATAGTTGGAGGTGCTGTTGTGCATCACGCACGACCCTTTTCGACAACTAGATAGGCATCCATCGGGAGTGGTTTCAGCGGTATTCGTTCGTCTGTAGTCGGTGGTGTTGATGTTGAGCTGGTACGTGACCCCTGTCAGGCAGTGTCCTGGTGTCTTGACGTGAAGGTCTCGCGGATGGTTCTCGAAGAGCATTACAGAATTAGAAAATAGCATACAATTAGCTTAGTAAAGAGAAATCAACTTAAAGATAATTAGACGTTCATTTTTGGAGTATTGGCCTCAGACGTGCTTTTGTTATTTTTAGCGATATCTACACCTAGGGGAATGCGATAATTAAACAAAGTGACGGGGTACGAAATACCACGTCACAGTGCAAAGAAAAAGTATTCAAATTTTGGGAATTCTTCATTTTGATTTATTGTTCATTGTTCATGATAGTGTTCTGCGGCACATGGTTTTCGCTCTTGTTATTCGAAGTGTTTGTGTAACATTTTAATTCAAATTTGGTTGTTTATCCTTGTTCACAGTATCTGCTGAGGACTCTACAGTCCCTAGGGTGGGTCAGTATAAAGGATTTTAAGAAACGTCGCCAAGGTAGGGCGGAAATTCGAAGCAAAATTGCATATTTTCGAGGGCTAGCTGACGACTGCCGATGGTAGGGTGACGATTTCATAGACTTCTTCGGCATCAGATGGTTGATCGATGGGTGGTGAGGGCAACGCTGCCCCTTCGAGGATTGGGATCACCCGGTGTGGCACGCGCCGGAAGCATTGTGGGTGGTTCACCACCCGAATTACTAAACATTTCCCCCAATGTCTCTGTTTTTAAATGCTTCAAAATAAAAACAAAGGGTTATATATCGATCGTTATATATCATATTAGATTGTGTCTATGAATTAAAACTCATTTTCTCTCCAAATAACTTGTCAGTTAGTCATAGATTATTTTCAGGTTTGGCTGTGAATTTTTTTAAGTATAGCGTCGTTTATCTTGGTTACATAACGTTGGTAAAATTTGGTTCGATGTTGTGTCGTGATCTTTTTGTTTGGGGATTCTACTGAGAAATTTTTAATGGTGTTTGGATTTACTAAAACGTTGGTGCTATTCGTAATACCGTTTATTGTTTGCACTTCCACGTCTTGATTTTGATCTAGTGCTCGTCTAATATCGTTTGATTGACTCGGTATTTTTGCCAGATCGTTATCTATGCATGTACGGAGATTTAATTATTGCTGTTGTTGTTGTAGTTGTTATTGTTATTATTATTATTGTTATTATTATTATTATTGATGATGATATGTTACACCTGTATGCATAAGGGAAGAGAATGTGGAGATATTTTGTATAATTGAATATTTTATTGTAATTCTTGGACGATTCACAGTTTCCGCAGAAAAAAATGTGCATGCATCGGGTTGCAAGCCGGTGTGTTTACCGATTCAGGATTGTGAGTGGGGAGAGGTTGTGAAATTGATCAATATGGCTGTTCATGTGGCTAAGCAAAAATCAAATACCTGCACACCCCCAACCACCGTTGGGTCATGTGATGGGGAAAAAAATCAGTCAACAAAAAAGCAGGTAGTGGGCAGCGCGCAGTGGTGACTGGGTGGAGGGCTGCAGTGGTGGACTACCGCAGCCATCGAGAATAAAAAAAGTTTATGACAAACAAGTCTGAGTCTGCACACCCCAACCCTTATCAGCGTGGGGCATGTGATGGGAAAAATCGGTCAACGGAAAGCAGGTAGCGAGCAGTGTTTGACGTGAGAAAAACCTTGTCTTGTCGACTCTTGACCGGATGCTTTGTGCACATACAGTTTTGGGATTTATGACACTTTATAGCGAACAAGTCCGAGCCTGCACACCCCCAACCATATTAGCGTGGAGCATGTGATGGGAAAAATTGATCATCAAAAAAGCAGGTAGCGATCTCTTGAGAAAATTTTCCCAGCTTATACTGTTGTCGCGTTACATTTTTGCCTATATGTCACGAGGCGTACACCCCATGAACGATTGGCTGATGGGTTTTTGCTCGGTGGAGGGTGGGCGTGTCTCCTTTCATACAAATCCGAATAGCTGTATGAAACTTCTCTAGCATTTTGAAAAATCTCTCGTGCAGGTGTTTGGCAAAGTGAGTGGTGAAAAAAGGTGTTTATTCGCAAACCCGAAGACTTCAACGAGTTTATACTTTTGTGTGTACTTTATAGAATATATAGTGCTACACCAATCTTCTTACGATACTGCAAATGCCGATTGAATTTCCGTAATGATTATCACATTTGATTAGTATGTTAACGAAGTTTTTCGATTTGTTTCAATTTTTCAGTATTCAGCATCATTCCCTCCCTTCCTCTCTCTCTCTCTCTCTCTCTCTCTCTCTCTCTTTCTATCTATTCATTTATTGATTGTATTTATTTTATTCATTTCATTTATTATATTTATTTTATTTATTTTATTTATTTTATTTCATTGATTTAGGTTATTTCATTTATTTCATTCATTTCATTAATTTGATTTATTCTATTTATTTTATTGATTTGATTAATTTTATTTATTTTATTCATCTATTTTATATGTTTTATTTGTTTTATTTATTTTATTTATTTCATTTATTTTATTTATTCAATTTATTTTATTTATTTCATTTATTTTTTTTATTTTATTCATTTTATTCATTTTACTTCGAAAATCCAGCTACTCAACTACATCGCCAAGGATCCGGCCATATCCATGAGTTTTCGTTCTTGGGAAACGTACGTGTATCCCATGCTTCCATTAACAACGCGGCATATATGGTCAGTCAAGACATCGACGCAGCTTGAGAAGCCGAGATATGTCGTTATAGGATTTCAAACTGCAAGGAGAAACGAGTCGCTGAGAAATGCCAGCGTATTTGATCATTGTCGGATCAGAGATGTAAAACTCTTCCTCAACTCACAGTGCTATCCCTATGGAAATATGAATCTTGATATATACAATAATCAATACGCCATTCTCTATGATATGTATGTTCGGTTTCAAGTGACCTACTACAACAAAGAAGCTGAGCCTTTGCTATCGGAGCGTGACTTTATAAACCGAGCCCCCCTTATCGCCATCGATTGCTCCAAGCAGAACGAATCATTGAAAACTGGACCTGTGGACATTCGGCTGGAATTTGAATCCAGCATTACGTTCCCACCACACACTTCTGCCTAGTGCATGATCTTGCATGACCGCATTGTTGAATATAATCCGATTAGTGGTACTGTAGAAAAATTGGTATAAGTACATTTTGGAATAATAATATGTTTAATTAATATGGATATTGAAAATAATATGTATAATTTTACTCGTTAAAATTTAGAATAAGATAATTTAGAATAGAATAAGAAAACTAAATGTAATTGATGTTAAATAAAAAAATTGTTAAAAGCATTCAAAACGCCATTTTGAACCTTCCTTCTGGGGTCATTTCCTGGAAATATTTCAATAGATCTAGCAGGTTTTTATCCTATCCGATTTATGCGCGGCTTTCCGGCGCCAAACAAGTCTCGACAGGAATTAGGTTTTCACCCTCTCCCCCTCCCCCACTCCGCGAACCCACCGCCGCCTATGACGGATGCCCACCCGGGTATAAAAATCTGTGCAAATGCTGTGAGTAGAGTAGCGATGTATAGTTTCCCAAGCATGTAATGGAAATCCGTCAACGAAAAGCAGGTAGTGGGCGGTGCAGGTATAAAAAATCGGGGCCCAGACCCCTTGCCCCGAATATCTACGTTTATGACGTTCGGCGGAAAAAAAGTCTCGACAGGAATTATTTTGTGTGTGTGTGTGTGTGTGTGCGTGTGTGCGTGTGTGCGTGCGTGTGTGCGTACGTGCGTGCGTGTGTGAGGAGAATAAACGTAAAAATAGTCATTTCGCGGCAAACCGCCAAAATGATCAAAGAACTGTAACAGAACTGTGAATCTTTTTTTTTCTCGCGAATAGTTCAAAAAAATTTACAAATAGTCGATAGTCAACGTATTTTTTTCGATCAATAAATTATTGCTACCACTATTTTAAATTTTCGAATGATTATCAGAATTCATTTCGCGAATCTTCAATCATGTTCGATTAAATAAATGACGTGAACCTAATACTCAAATTGAAAATTCAAGTCATATTAGATTGATTAAAATGATGTCTGTATTTCATGTTCGTGCGGTTCTAAACAAAGAAAATCTAATCGGAAGCGTAGAACTCAGGAACGTAGATCACATCCTGTGACACAAGTTGAAAATCAACTTTCTCAAAATGCGCGTGAACGTCACAATTTGCTTCAAGGACAATCATGTTTTAGAGTAATGTCAGAACATTATTACGAGGATATTGACTTATCGGATTCAGGATTGTGTCCCTTGTTCCATCAAAATGAATGAATATCCAATTTTTAACGAAGTTTATGAAGATTTTTCTTCAAATAATGTAATCCGATACAATATCTTGTTCATAGTCCTCCGAACATCACCTTGTAACAAGGATATTTGGAAAGAGTCCCTTTGTTGCAGAAACCATTATGAAAATCTTGGTTTTTAATTCGTGCTACTGGATAACTCTGTGTTTCAGGTTCCATTTTCAATCTTAAAATGGGCCCTAAAATCTAATTGAGGACTTGAAAAACTATTTATCTGAATTTAATGCCAAAGAGAGTAAAAGTGAGCTTCAAAATAAGCTACCAAATTAAATGGTATAAAGCCAGCATTATTGACGTTGAACCATTGTATTACAATAGCTTACTGTTATAAATGTGCAATATTGTTGCACATCCCAATTCTGTCAATCGAAGACAAGATTCTGAACATCTGGGTTCTATTTACACCTCTGTGATACACCCATCGTAACTATCTATTACCGACTGAGCTTGGTCTCGATTTTACTTTCTTAACAAATTCTTGTTTCTATTTAACCCGTTGACTCTGTGTTTGCTCTGATACTGATTGCTATCGGTCTCCCCCCACTACACACTGGACGTTCCACATGTTCAAAAGTGCTCCAGACTCAAAACCTAAAACGGTCGCTGTGTGTCTTTATTAAATTAATAATGAGAATGAATGCTTGGGAGTTTCGTATCGCTGTCGTAGTGTTTTTTTTTGGTTTTTTTTTTTTTTTTTTTAAAATGAACTTTTGTTCTTATTCGATTAGTCCAACACGCATTCACTACATACTAGTGGTTCCTTTGCTTCGGTAATTAAAAGTGTCAGTTCATACTAGGTAATTCCGCTCATTTACAATTGCATAAACATTCCTGCTTATTACCTAAACCTTTCATATTTAATTTTGTTATAACTGAGTTGTACATTATTTTATTATTTCTGTTCGTGACAGATGTTTTAAATAAATTGTTCTGAGAAGGGCCTCCATCAGGGCTGAAACGTTAACACAAAAAAAGTGTTTTGATGTCCACGATCTTCATATCCAAGAATAATACTATTCAACAATCTACCAAGGTCAAGAAAAAATCGTCTTCATAAATGGTATAAAGTTTGAAAAACAATGCGGGTCAATAATAATGCTTGAATTACAATGGTGTATAGAATGATTCCTTGGTAGAATAAATTGGCAGCAACGGTTAAGTAACAAACTTATCGCTATTGGCTCGATCAAAGTAAAATGATGGGATATTCAGCCATTATGATCTGTAGTATATCCCGCTCTTCAATTTTGCCTCAACTGATGTTAAGAAGGTGGCGATGGCCTGATGAGATTCACTCTGGCACCTGATGTCTGACGGAACAACCAGGTTCGATGGTTATAATGATTGCACCGCTCGAGAAACCAAGATCCTTGCCACCTCAACGTTTTGACCATCAGGTGAGGCATAATTTTCCTCGTGTTAATCAAAGTTTCAGCTTCGAGCCTGCTGAAAAAAAACGAATTTTATCATTGAATCCATGTTAAAATATTGTAATAGTCAAAGATCACGTAATTCGAAATTTACCTACATGCTTCCATGCTTGACAAGTTTAGTCCCGCTTTGACAATGAATTATTTCGTACCTGAAAATATTAGAAACTATTATTATCAGACAGGACGTTTTGGTATTTTTGGATACCACTGATTTCCAATAAAATGCACAAAACATAAATCGTTAATGAGACGCATTGCCACCAGACATTACCTGGCTTAATGCTCGAAAATCACAATCACAAATCACTGATTGTTAGATATCGATTGACGTATCGCTTTTGTGAATACCATTTTTTGAATTTGTAATGTGGATTTTTTTCATAGTCCATGTTTTCCCGAAATCAAAAAAATTCTTCGAATAGCATATTCACAATATGATCGTGAATGTCACGGTATGATCGCGAGGTTACTGAAATTCGTTTACTTGAACCGCTGAATACGAGGTGAATAAACATCGCCGATCACATCGCGGAACTTTTTCCTTATTTTCCTACGTAATGGTAAAGCGGGACATCGATTTCTAGAATTGAAACTCAGAGACAGATCACCACGTGGTATTTAACCAGATAGTACGTATCCTAATTCTGTGCATACCGGCGACACTGCGAGGGTGCGAAAACCACGATTCTGGTAATACCAGAATTTGATTGGATGAGGGCAACGATCGCGACTGGTATCAGCCAATACAATCATCTTTCTCTAGAGTTTCGTAACTTTCCCACGCGTGAATATAAACGACCTCGCCCGCGTAAATTGACCACTTTGCAAAAAGATCGCGCGTCTTTAATCGCGTGTCTGGCAATTACCTAGATCCTTTTGTGAATTCTTTAATCGTGTTCATTAGATCAAAAATGCCTAATTACAAATTTTTTGTGCAGGAAAAAGTGGAGTTGGTGAAACATCATTACCAGGGCTTGTCTTATCGGGAAAATCAGGACCATTTCGCCGTCACACACTCGAATCGACCAACACCCTCGTTAGCGACCATCAGGAATCTGGTCCTTAAATTTGAAAAATCGGGTAGTGTCGACGAGAGGACCAGGAAAATCTCTCAACCAAACCATCAGCTAAACTGGGATACCAAGCCGGACATCTGCTTGACCGTCGAAGAGGATCTATTCAAGCCGATCAGCCGCATCGCCCAGGATTTAGAAATATCCAACGCGTCGGTCAGAACAGTATTGTGTGAAGCTAAGTACAGATCGTACAAATTTCAAGTCCATCAAGAACTCTTGGCTGGTGATAACGATAGTCGCCTTCGCTTCAGCCAAGAGATGATAGAACGTCTGAACGCAGACGAGGGCTTGTTGAGTCGCATTTGTTTCTCTGATGAAAGTACGGTGATACTTGTCGGGAAACCGAACAGGCAGAACACCAGAGCCTGGTGTCGAAACAACCCTCGTCTGTTCATTCAGGCGGGCACGCAGTACCCGTTGAAGCTCGACGTCTGGCTTGGCGCGATTGGCAATCGGCTCATTGGGCCATTTTTTATTGATGGAAACCTCAACGGTGAGAAATACCTCTGGCTGCTGAGAGAGAGGATCATACCGGCTCTTAGGCTGATTGAAGAAGAAATCGTGAATGTATTTTATCATGTCGAGCTGGCGTTATTATTAGCAGAGTGCGTCTGATTTTAAAATGAATAATTTTATGCTTACTACAAGTAACGTATCATTTTCTGTGTTTGGGGCGAACCTGTTTGGTTTCAGCAGGATGGAGCCCCACCGCACTTCACACGTGCGGTGAGTTATTACCTCGACCAACAATTCCCTGGACGCTGGATTGGTAGGGCAAGCTCGGAGGTCGAGTGGCCAGCCCGTTCACCTGATCTCACTCCCGTTGACTACGGCTTGTGGGGCCATTTGAAAAATGTCCTGTATGCCCAAGATAGGATTGAAGACCTTGCCGCACTGCAAGCTAGGATCTTGGACATCCTGCAGAACCTATCTCCGGATATCATATCCAACACGACAAATGCCTTCTACGCTGAGAGAAATTGAGTTCGATTTTCGGGTATTGTAAGCCCGAAATCTAGGTTTTCATTACCCAAATTTGTATGGCAGTTGAGGGACACATAAATATTCTGGTAACATATGACATACACGCGCAGCCATATTTCCATCAAGGTTTTTAGCGGATTGTCCTTATATGTATGGCAAACGATGCATTGCAAGACATCAGACATCACTTGAATGAGTATCTGAAAGTGTACAATGCGTACTTTACCGAGATGTAGAACTGTGAAGGAATGGTAACATATTTGATTAGCATCATTCACTGGTTTGATAGGATAAACTTCGCAGTAGTGTATGTCATTACACAGTATATAAGTATGTGACTTAATACGTCTCTCACTTGCAGCAATTGCCTTCCAATGGTGAACTATTCGTACCCACACCTTGTGACTATACTTTACGTTGCATGGCAATATCTACGTCAATAATATATGAGACAACACATTTCTGGTGATAGTAAGATTTGCTATATGTATGTGGAGTAGTTCCTCATATACGTAGAGTGATGATTGATATTCTTCGAATAGATATTATTAATCGGTCTAGTAATTACCATTTTTCACTATTCATATTATCCAAAATTTAGTCATCCAAGTCTAAACAAATATTCGATCGATGTATATTCCATAATTATCAGAAGTTTCAATTGAAACATATATCAGCAAATATTTAGTTAGAAAATTTATTTCTTGACGTGTTTCCAATCGCAAGCGTTATCGTTGTAGACAAAAACAAAACTTGTATTAACATATGCTTAAGAATGTTATATTTTCTCTTATATAAATTTGAGGAAGTGAAGGCAGAGATCAAAATACAATTTTTTTGGCGTAGGGTTTATTTACAAAAAAGTCCGATGCGTCCAAAATAGAACCATTATCTATTGAACAAGCTGTATATGTGTATATACTATGCAGGTACGTGTTTGCAATACTTATACTATTTTTAAAAACTAATACCAGTTCTTTATAACATAGGAACTGCTGTTATTTGTCGCAACTATATGCGATATTCGAAATGCATACCGAAACTGTGACTATGTAGTACAACACCATGAATCTTCATCTGTAGGTATAACCTTATAGGCTTGATAATGTACATCGAAAAAGCATTGTTCTAAAGTTTTAGCCACCAGAACAACTTGATTTTCTTTTTCCAGGAAAATAGTTTTAATAATAAAAAATTTCGGACCAGTTTTGGAAGCGCTCACTAATACCGAATTAGTCTTTAACCGTTGGCCTGAAAATTCTATCCATTCGGTAACATTCACATCTTGACTGATATTTAATGGCAATGCGGGACAAAAATCTGCATAGTTAGGTAACTTGGTCAAAAGGACATTCCGCGTCAGGCCATGGGCATATTCAGCGTAGGGAACATAATTCATTAACCGATGATTTAGTTGAAGTTGATGTTTAATAGCTATGGTTCTACAAACATTAACCCGACTGATCGAAACGTGAGATGTGATTTTTCCCTCTCTATGCTTACTTTCGTACCGCATTGAAGCCAGTTTCCATAATGGACCCATTTGAGCATTAATCCGAGGGTAATGAAGTAGGAAGTGGTGTTTTGGTGTCAGAGAATTCGGAAACAATTCGGAAACTAGTGTCAAATATTCAGTGATCAATGTTTCCAAATAATCATGTGTTGTCGGTTGGTGTGCTTTGCTCAAAATAATTTCAATTATGGCTTTTAATTGTATGATTATTTGCCAGTGTATATTTCCTTCCGGAACTAAATCACCGATAATAAGTGGTAAATTTCGAACAAAGATGAACATTTCTGAAGAACTCATCGACAAAGAACCGCTCTTCAAACGTGCGAGAGTGATTTCAGGTGGTTTGTTTGATTTGTCGTGAAAACTATAATGGAATCCATTAATTCTCGAATTGAGTTCTTCCAAGGTAAATAATTTGACAACACATACGAAGTAATGTAATACCTTTGAAACGTCACGTGGACATATACCTTCACCAAGATCATGCATTGGATCTACAGATCTGTTGCGAGTTGAATGAAAATTACCTAGTTCGTGAAAAACACATTCCTCCACGATTCCTGTACGACTTACATCATTTAATGTCAAACCATAGTCATAAATACAAATATCTCGCAAGGCGCAGGATCGTTCATCAAAAGTGCTGTTGATTTGATCTCTATGAACCAAACAAAACCTACACGGAAAGTTCGCTCGGAAGCACTCCACGAAGCCCAACATCCCATGCATACCAAGATTGTCACCTAATATTAATGCCAATTCAAAGTACATGTGTATATTTCCAATTGGAGTAGACACCGTTATACCCTGTGCTCTAAGAAATTTAAGTTCATCAATAGCTCGAGAAAAAATTATTTTGTTTTTGAACACTTTTCTGTCAATGGTATTGAATAGAATGAATAAGAAAATATTTTCAAGTTTCGATTGATATTCAGCTGGCAAACAAGGTATACTCAGATACACAGCACCACACTTTCCTATTCCAGCATGGCTCCCGAGAGGATTGTTATTTTCATAATCATCAAAGTATAAGAACAGAGGTAAAACAATTTTATTTTCAAATGCTGACATTTTCTCTTTCCAAAATGAGCCTTGCACAAAATTTGAAATTATGTCCGAATTTTCGTGAAGACGTTGAAGGTAATTCATCGTGTCCCGAAACACGTTTGGCATCTCAAAAAACTTTTTGAATACTTGGCGAATGGGTACGAACTTGGCAGTGACAGGAATATGTATCAATTTTTGTACACCGTTCTCTTCTCTATATTCATTTCTTTGACCAAGTAGAACTTGTTCCGGTAGAATTAAGTTTCCAGATGAAATAAAGTATTTGAAACGAAAGTACTCAGTTTCGAAATTTTTGAATGGATTTGCGAGTTTATCGAACAAAGCAGTTATTTCGGATAAATTTTCAGGATTTTCATTCAGAGCTTTCAAACGACTTAGTACATGGTCTCGTACCACACATGCAGCACTTCCATTGGCTAGGCTAGTGACTTCCTCTACTATGAACTGTACTCTCTTTCTTGGTAAATCGGACAAATTGTATAACTTGCTTACGAAATGACTTGCTTGTTCCATTAAATATTTACATAATTTCTCTGTGAGTGTGTCCGTAGATATACTAGGAGTGACAGAATTTGAAGGTACTATCAAATCGGGTTCTTCATCATCAGACGTTCTGGATGAACAGTCTGAATTGTCTAACGCATGCAATACCTCCGCAATACTATCATCATCTAATTCGTTCGACGCACACTGTGACTGGAAGTCGAAATTTTTTGAATCAATCTTTGATGTGGAATTTGAATCGTTATATTGATCGATCGTACCTTCTAGGCTACTGACTGAAGGAAAGTTATTGGGCACTGTTAAAGACGAGGAAGGCGTACTTGCCAAAAAATGTGTTCTATGTCTGTGTTTACGGAATGAATTAAATAAAGAAAAACCACGCCGACAAGAATCTTCGTTACATCTAAATACAGTGGACGCTGGATGTGAAAGTCTTATGTGCCGAAGTAGTTCGGAGTTACTAGGAAATATACACTGGCACACAAAGCACGACATTACGGTATGTTAATCTAGAGGGCTTGATTATAAGAGAGCACTTCTCCAATGAGGGTATTTATATTGGTACCAAATTTGTCACCCGTGTTTGTGATGTCATATGCTACCTTCTGAATGAAGAGCCAAATGTGAAACGCATGGATTGGATACTGGCAATCGGTAGCGTAAAATGTTTTAAAGGTAAGATCTAGTGCCCTCAGCGGAGACGTCGTCGTGTACCTGACATCATCTACCACTACGTAGCTGGCTTGAATATTATCCAGCGGTCCGACAAGCACTATGTGGGGTTGCGCCGTTAGTCCTTGCTGTAGTAGCTGTGGCTTTTTATTAGCTATTGCCGGCTCCACGGACGCAGCATTCTGTAACCCGTTATAAATGAAAATTAATAATCAAAGTAATCATTAGTTATAAATGACATGTAAAAATCAACTGCCTCAAATTTGTGAGTTACACACACATTATAGCCAAATTCATAAGAAGCACTCGTGTGTAAATTCAGTAACATTCCGTGTCCCGGTAAACGTCACAAATGCTTGTGCCATGACGTTGGAATGTACCCTTTCGTGCGCAGCAATATACTTACATAAACATGTAAAACAAATGCTTCCTGTGACTCCAAGGTTGACGGTTTTTTGTTTCGTCCTTTTCCTACGCTGTTGCAACTGCTTTCTGAATCCGCGATTTTTCGTTTCTTGGTCACTGGCTGGTATTTAATTTGTGTCGCTTTAACCAATGTTGGTAGAAGGTATAATATCAGGGCATCTTGATTCTCTGCAAATATTTCTAATAATATGCTATTTGGCGAATTCCACGCTAAATCGACCTTCCAAATTGAAAAAGAAAATTCAGACGAACACCAAAATACGTATCTAATGGTTTTATATTATATATTTCATGTAAAAAAGAGTGTGAATCGATATAAGAGACATACCAAGTCATTTCTTCGACGATTTGAAGTGAAATTCCCCGCTTATTATACCTATGTATGTGTATACACCTGCATCGTATAGTGATTCTATACAGACTTTTAATTCCACACTTGACTAATTTTACTGTCCACGTACCATTTAGATACATTACTTACCAGGACTCAACGTTTTCAGTTTATTAACCAGCAGTTCGTTATCCAAACCTTTCGGTTTGCGGGGACCCTGTAATAATTCAGAAAGCCGTGTGCGAATAGCATCCCATCTGTTGAGCAGCGAATCACTTTTTCCAGGATAAAGTTTTTCAAAATCACGATGTATCTGAAAATTCATTCGATATTTATAGTTGTTATGTGTGCAGTTCATATATATATATATATATATAGCTAAAATATAGGTGTATATATATATATAGATCTTCGCGTAATATAATAGATATAGATCGGATTAACGTTTTGGCTTTCCAATTGATCCATACCAATTCAGCTCCCAGCTCTTGCCGCAAGCAGCAGTACGTTTTTATATAATCCGCAACGGATGTATTATCTTTGATTAAATTGCGTCTTCTGATGTGATAAGTTCTGTCCCAATATTCCACCATGTGACCCCACGGTTCAATATAAGTTTTCAGCCAGCTAAGTTTATCATTATCCTCATCTACAACAATTTATAAAATACATCTAGACGTATCACTCACCCAGAAAAATTATGTCAGTAATGGTGCAAAAAATTAATCATTATTTAAATCAAAGCACCTGTAATTTCGCATGTTTCTTCGACGTTTACTTCCGGCTTGGTGTATTTATCTTTGCGCTTATTGCGTAACAGGCCACTCTTATGCAATAAAGTTTTGGTGTAGTGGAAATGTTCTCAGAGCTTTCCGGATGCACAGATACGCTGTCCTTGTACTTTTGCATAAGGGATGTAATACGTTGCTATGGATTCAGTAGGAAAAACTTCGTGGATTTCTTTTGCCCAGCTTTTAAATTCATCTGTTGTAATTCTGTCAATATAGAATTGTATTTATATGGATTTGCCCAGATCAGTCTTTTCGTACGTCATGTAGCCTGTATAAACACGTGAAAATCCCTCATCTCCGCAAAATGCCATACAAGAAATCTAGAGTAATGCACGTTTTAGACTGCTCAATCTATAGGAGAATCGGTATACAAGAATTCGTTTCAGGAGTGGTGGACTACCCCATATACCTACATTGCAATGACACCCGAATTAAAAAATATACCGTGGTTAACAATTCAATGTACCTGAACTCAGGAAGTACTTCACCAATCGAAATATCTTCAAAGGCTTCGTCTTGTTTGCATTTAATTATTTTTTGAACCAAGAGATTTCGAAGGCGTGATGTTAAATATCCTGTTTTACGGTACACCATTAAAATAGCTTTTCCATCGCTGTCCTTTTGCAATAATGTTTGTAGATCCTATAAAAATTGGTATGTAAAGCAGACTGTAACAATTCCAAAATTAAATTTAAAACCATCTATGAACGGCGTACAATTGTTGTACGAATATCGATTCCGTAGGACGTAATAATTTCGGCATATTCGAGGTAAATACCATAACGTTATATAAGGGGAATATTGATTGATAAATATAAAGCGTCCAGCGTCTCCCTTTAGAAAGGTGAACATTATTCTGCAATTGTAGATACCTAATTGGATATTTTTGATAAGGTCTGTGAAAACATACCAATCTTTTGACCGGGTCGGAATTTGACGTCGATTGTGCCGAATCAGTAGCTGCGATACTTATTGTGCCGCTTGTACAGGGTATTTGTTTTTCACGCTGTTCAACTGATTTTAGTTCCAGAAGAGTGGGAGATTTACTGGTAGTCTTTTGCGATAACTCTAGACCTTCAGAATTGGGTACTGCATTCGTTGCAATATTTTCCTGCATTACAATAGTGGGCTCTAGCCCTGTACATATTAACTCGCTTAAGTCTACATAGAAAAAAAAACAATATCAAGTATCTCGAAATCAACCCGAAAAATAATGTGGATCTGCAGCTATCTATCTCAACTAAACAGGGTGATTCCGAATTCTTGACGAATCTTTCACAGGCTCACTTGTTGTCAAAATTGAGATAAAAAAAAAACAATTCCTCTGAAAGGCGACTATTTTTTTAATTGAAAAAAAAACAATACCAATCATAATAATTTTTCTCAATTTTTTTCCAATCCTCATCAAAATTAAGATCCAAAATTCCGTTTCAATTTCTTCATTTCATCATTTTCAACTTCAAGGATTGACATTGTGAAACGTTCGTCGCGAATTCTGAATCACAGTGTATCATATATATAAAAATATGAGCATGACTCGTGTACCTGGCAGTGTATCAAAATTCTGCGGGTCTATTATTGAGTCGGTTAACGAACAATTTTCAAAATGAAAGGATGGAAGGCTTCCAGCGCTCCACTTTGCCAGCCTCTGGTTAATCTGACAATAATATGAATAACACACTCAAATAAATGCACCTTCAATTAAGTACATTATCTTATTCTGTGGAACATCAATTATTCGTACAGCATGACGTATGCAAATATTACGACGATGGATATGCCACCTCACATGCAATGAACATTCAGTGCGTTTTTATATTTTTTACAATTATACCTAAGTATATAGACGTATGAAATGATAAAATCACCTATTTATAGGATAACTCAGCAACGACAGTAAGGAGTAGCGTATAAAAGTATGAGAGGATAAGGAGGATTAGTAGTACCTGCGGTTCTGAATTAATCTTACGCCACCCTTCTAGTTTTTCGAAGAAGTATACGAAATCGTTGACATTCGTTAAAACGTGTTTGAGGTCGTCGAATTTTAGGGTCGGGAAATCGGATAGGGATATTCCCGCAGCTGAATTGGAAAATAACACAAGCAATTGAAAGTAAATAAGAAATTGACAAAATCATGCAGATAATGACTGATAAATATGAAAACAAAAGTGTAATTTCAAGACAATGTATGAAAACTATACGTCGATCAAATAGTATTCGCAAAGTATTCACATAACAAACAGAGGCAAAAGAATCAACATGCAAAGAGGCCAGCAAACTGGAAACACCAATATTCATTACATTCCGCGAATGAGCTATGTATATACAAATATACGAAAAATATACAATCAGTGAATTTTACGATTCATACAGGAAAAAATCGATAGTTAAGAAAAAATCGGACGATTATTTTGTATAATTGTATTGTACATTGTATATTTTTCGCGCAGCATACGATAATATAAATGCACATGTTTTACTATACTGAAAATGTACATATGTATACATTATTTTACAAACTTACCCGTGGAAAGCTCAATTGAATATACTAACAAAGAAATTGGCACAGCTTTGTGTTTGTACCTATAATATGTGTACAGCAAAGTGAAGAGATCTATAGATCCTACTCTAATAGAACTGCATATATACGTATACATAGGTATATGAGACTTGTATATCCTATTAGGGTGCACATATGAATAATGGTACGTCTATTAGGGATTCAAGATAGCTGCACGAATTAGTGAGTTAATATGCTTGTGGAAATATAATGAATGTTGTGTTCGAGGTGTACGGTGAATAAGAAAAAAAAAACTTTTAAACTATAAATTTTAAACTAGGAACTGCGGATCGTATTCGAAAAAGGAAATACGAAATTAAGCACTTGCGTACCTTGATAATTGATGATAAAATAATAACAGTGCTGTGCTCACCTTTGAGAAGGGATACGATGTGTTCCAAGCCCCACTCAGCTAACAAGTGATCCATTTTGATGCTCTTCTTCACACTGTTCCCACAAGAATGAGAAATACTTGTATTTCGACCGTTAGAGAATGAAATCGAACTGGCACTGCTAGCCTTTTATTTGGCACGCGATACTATTCGCTTAGCAATTAGTACCCATATGAATGGGAAGAATCGCCATAAAGCTCAGCAGCAGACGCTTTTCGTCCGGGAAAAAAGACGTCGCGCGTTAGCTTGATTCGACCAATAGCGTGGCAACGCGAGCCACATTCGATTGACAACGTTTAGTCTAGTCAACAAGCACCTTTTTTTACGACTTTCAGTTACAGTTTTTCTAAAAATATGGTTGAGGTGTCATTCGAATCGGAATCGCGTCTAGGTACTTTTTTAGAAAATTCAAGATCCGCAACAAAAAATTACAAATGGTATAAAGAATTAAGTAACAAAAAAGGGTTTTCGTTTTTCGCGAATATCACGAAAACTATTTCAGATATCGCAAATATAAAAAAAGATTCATAAAGAGCAGGAAATTTCCTACGGGAAAATCCCAACTCCCGGAATTCTACCACCAATACTTATAATTTTAATCTGGAGGTAAAAATAGGGCTGAAAACGGATGATATGACGACCGTGCGCTCGGCACGATTCGTTCATATTTACAACAAAAAATCTTTTAACCCATTAAGTATGAATATGCAGGAACGAAAAAATTCAGGTACCATTTAGACATATAAATGAACACTGATCCTTAAAAAAATAATTTTCCCCAATTTTTCAATTAATCATGCTCTTGTTAATCAAGTCGTTTCTATAATTTGTGAATCAACATAAAAACTCCTGTCATTTTCAAACTAAGAACCTGAAGGAGATCCCCATTTGTAAACTTTTTGAATACTCACTACACTTCATTTAATACTTGGTATCTGAAAGTTATGGTTAGCTTGAAAAAAATGGCTACCTCGAGGACATGAGAATATTTGAAATGATGTAAAAAATGGGAAAAAAGTATTTTCATCAAAAAGTTGTGCAGGGTTGTTTTCGTGTTTTTTGGTAGTACATGAAGAAAAATATAGTACGGATGTTCATTTGTTTATAACAGATTGTTTATTAAATGAACAATAAGGATATGGACAAGAAATCGTTTTTTGTCAGAATATGAAAGAGCACTGATAATAATGATTTTTAAAGAAATAATGGTTTCTTAGCATTAATTTTCAGCGACGAAAAAAAGGTGTTAGTTAAAAAATGCGTTTTAAAATTATAGGGAATTAGTTTTATGAAAGGATTTTTTTCCTAAAAATCATTGCTTTTATCGACTATCTATTCGTCAAAAACAAATTTTCGATAATCTCATAAACAATGCACTTGTTTATAACAATATTTTAAAGAATCAAAGTAAAAAAAAATTTTTATTATTTTTGTATATTTTTCAATGATTAGAAACTGAAATAATCGAAACATTTTGAAAAAAAGTTTTTTGGTAGCTCTGTTTGATTTTTAAAAATTTTCATTCTTTAAATTTTTGATTAAAACATGAAAAATCGAAATTGAAAAAGTTTACAAATGGGGATCTCCTTCAAACCCTTTGAAGAAAGAATTCCAAAAGTTAAAAAAATTTCTGGTCTTAGTTGGAATATGACAGGGGTTTTTATGTTGATTCACAAATTATAAAAACGACTTGATTAACAAGAGCATGATTAATTGAAAAATCACGGAAAATTGTTTTTTTACGGATTATTGTTCATTCATGTGTCTAAATGGTACCTGAATTTTTTTCGTCCCTGCATATTCATATTTAATGGGTTAAAAGATTTTTTGTTGTAAATATGAGCGAATCGTGCCGAGCGCACGGTCATCACACCGTCCGTTTTCAGCGCTATTTTTACCTCCAGATTAAAATTATAAATATTGGTGGTAGAGTTCCGGAAGTTTAGACTTTCCTGTAGGAAATTACTTGCTCCTTATGAATCTTTGTTTACATTTGCGATATCTGCAATAGTTTTCGTGATATTCACGAAAAACAAAAACCCTTTTTTGTTACTCAATTGCTTACAACCTTTGTAATTTTTTGTTGCGGATCTTAAATTTTCTCAAAAAGTTACTTGATGCGATTCTGAATCGAATGACACCTCAACCATATTTTTAGGAGAACTGTAATTGAAAATCGTAAAAAAGGTGCTTATTGACTAGACTGGTTCGCTACTTTAGTACTAATTACTACCCTGCGAACAGCAGAAATTGCCATGCAGCGTTGTAGCAGACGCCTAGTGACGATTAACAATGCTTGTATCACTTGGGCATTAAAATGGCCTTATACATGTATCACGCAATCTAAGAAGATAGTCAAGGATTGCCATACAGTATCGTAATCAGTGCTTCACACTGGCCAAATATACTATTCACTATCGGTTACCTCTCGCCATGTATACCAGAATCGTACCTATACCAGCATAGAATCTGATACGTGTCATAAAGGAGCACATAATGGGATTCCGAGTTTTGAAAATTATGATTGCTAATGGAAAATATGCCACAATCAGTAGCAAAACTAATTAATGCGTAAAACATCAGTTACTATTCGACTTGTTAGTATTTTCTACCATACTAGATTAGGTTTCAAACAGTGCAAAGAATGGTACACCTTCCGAGTGTTACATTATGTGATGCCAAACGTGACTAGCGATTTATGTCATTTATAAATATTGCCATACTAAAATCATTATTCTCTATTTTTTTTGTACGAAGTCATATGCGTAAAGGGTATGTCGATAGAATTTAGCATTAGGTACCAGAATTCTGAAATATACGACCAGCTAGGTTACTGCGCTGCAGCTGCTGGAGGGCATTTTGAACACTTTTTGAAAGGCAACCAATGGCCAGACGAGGGGCGATCAGAAGAGTGGAGATTGGTCTCCCAGTGTTATCGGACGATTGTCTTGTAAGTTATTGTTTTGTTTCCTAATTTTTCTTCAATAGCATGAGTTAGACTGTAATATTAACTGTCGTTTTTTTTTTTTCTTTTCATTCTTGGATATCTGGTGAACCCTCTTTGTCAACGGAACATTGATTGTTGTACAATGGAGCTGTAAAAACTTTGTCAACTAATTAATGATGTCGGCGAGGGTTTTTGTGAGTATTGCGTCGGGTACGTTTTCCGTTAATTGCTACTCTTTGTCCTCCTCAGCTTCTTGTTTAAGATGAATGATTTCTTTATTCCTTGTTACTCATTTCTTTTATTTATTTCATGTTCATCGGCACTGATTACTGACTTCTGAAACACTGCACCGTAACGAATCTACTCTGGAAATACCTTATACTGGGTCTCAACCATTCATCTATTTTTAATCTTATGTAAATAAAGAATTTGTTTACAATAAACATTGTTTTTACTTACCTACCTCTGTTTGTCCAGACTCCCACTTGTTAATGACATTTCACATTGAACTTCAGATTTCTTCTTTCAATAAATAACACCCGATTTCTGTATCATTTGATATTTGCTTTTTCGTTCAATTCTTTGTTACGTCAATTGAATATCTTTCCATATCGACCACGGTATTGCTGAACGATACTATTCTTCTTAGACAATTCACGCTACGTAAAAATAAACAGCAGCATAACCTCAATCCACGGCTTTACGCGCGAGAGATTTACAGCTTTTGTTTCATTTTGTGTACGTTGGCGCCCTGCTCAGCAGACGAAAACATCGCCGCGGGGCGATTTCACCGACCAATGAGATTAAATTATTTGGCGCATGCGCGTTGTATGTATAGTTTCAAGAGATTGTCCCGGAATATGTATGTATGTATATATATATACGTTTATGTATCGTTCTATATTATATAAAAATATCGCCGCCGCCGCCGCCGCTGCTGTCGTGTCAAAAATCTATGTATATATGGGCTATTCCGCGTCAACCGGATCAGTCATCTCTCAGATATTTGTTTAATTTGGCATGTGAATTGTGTAGGGGGAGTTAGATTTTTGTGCCTAAGCGCGGATCTCATAATGCAAAATTCAATTTTTTATTGACAATAACAAATTAGACTCCCATTTTTTTCAAAAATTCATAACTTTGGCAAAAAATTAGAAACAATATATTTTTTTTTTCAAATTACGCGGAAAGCTCCATAGAGTTTTAAAAAAAATACGAAATGTTAAAAAAAAGTTGTTATCAATTGTTTATTTAACAATTAATTTTTCAAAGATTTTTAAAACAGTGACTGACACGGTCAAAAAATTTTTTTTAAATTCTGACATGTTCCTTGAACTGTACTACAACCTGTGAATTACCCCAGAGGGGTGTTTTTCTTCGTTTTCGAGTAAAAAATCTTTAAAGGTGTCGATGCGCATGAAATTGCGGCGCGCCGAGTCTCTACGTAATGGCGGGCGGCCGGTTGCCGTCCACCGCTACCCGCGGTGGCGTCGCAGCGTTATTTTAGAATCATTTTCACGATGTAGGACATAATTGGAGAATATGAAAAAAATACTGTACCTTCACAAGGCCTGCTCAAAGCGATAAGTGAAGTTTCAAGAATGTGTTTTTCACCGTTTTTTTATTACAGAGATTCAAAATAACGGTTACACACCATGAGAGTGCACATAAATGATAATAATTACATAACTTGCTACTTATTTCAAAATAAAAACACATTCTTGAAACTTCACTTATCGCTTTGAGCAGGCCTTGTGAAGGTACAGTATTTTTTTCATATTCTCCAATTATGTCCTACATCGTGAAAATGATTCTAAAATAACGCTGCGACGCCACCGCGGGTAGCGGTGGACGGCAACCGGCCGCCCGCCATTACGTAGAGACTCGGCGCGCCGCAATTTCATGCGCATCGACACCTTTAAAGATTTTTTACTCGAAAACGAAGAAAAACACCCCTCTGGGGTAATTCACAGGTTGTAGTACAGTTCAAGGAACATGTCAGAATTTAAAAAAAATTTTTTGACCGTGTCAGTCACTGTTTTAAAAATCTTTGAAAAATTAATTGTTAAATAAACAATTGATAACAACTTTTTTTTAACATTTCGTATTTTTTTTTAAATTCTATGGAGCTTTTCGCTTAATTTGAAAAAAAAATATATTGTATCTAATTTTTTGCCAAAGTTATGAATTTTTGAAAAAAATGGGAGTCTAATTTGTTATTGTTAATAAAAAATTGAATTTTGCATTATGAGATTCACGCTTTCGCACAAAAATCTAACTCCCCCTACACAATCCACATGCCAAATTAAAAAAATATCTGAGAGATGACTGATCCGGTTGACGCGGGATAGCCCATATACATCAGAGTAGGCCAAAAAAATCGTTTTTTTTTTTTTTCACTACGTACTCCGAAAACTTGGTTGGTAGAGACCTCAAAAACATTCTCTCTAAGTATGAGCTCTCAATTTTAATAGGAAGGTCTTTCGCCTCGCAGTTTTCTATTTTTTCTTTGGTGACCCGGGAAAAAATGATTTTGCCTAATCATATATAAATATATATGATTATATATAATAAGTTATATGTAATTAGATCTGAAAATTGGCCAGGTCTAATTATATATAATCATATATAAGTTATATATAATCATATATAACGTATATATAAATATATATGATCAGACCTGGCCAATTTTCAGGTCTAATTATATATAAGATCATATATAAGTTATATATAATCATATATAACGTATATATAAATATATATGATCAGACCTGGCCAATTTTCAGGTCTAATTATATATAAGATCATATATATTATATATTCATGTATATCATATCCGAATATTTTGAGTGGTTTTATTTTTTTAATTGTATATACACATCTGCAAATAATTGTAGGTGATTAAACTTTTATAAAAATATGATACAAAATATAATTAACTGTTACACTACGTTTTTTCATTTGATATTTATGGAATTTTAAAAGTCAATGACACTCTAATTTTATGATAGCAGTATATATTCATAGATCTCTCAAGAAATTATACATAAGCTCATATAATAATTATTAAAAATTAACTTAATGGTCTAACAGTTAATTTTGTCTCTAAAATGTAATCAAATAATTAAACTTTCAGTACGTAAAAGCATAGATCGTTTGAGTTTTTTAAGCTTATTAAGTACAGTAATATTTGTTACTTTTATAAGTATATTTAACACTCATCGAATTTTAAAATTAAATGCCACTTCAAGAATTCGAAAAAAAAAAAAATACAAAACAGTTTCACATATTCATAGAGATCTCTTAAATAGTAAACGTAAGGTTATATAGTAATTATTGCAAATCAACTTAACGGTCTAACAATTTCGTTGCTAAAATATTCTTAAATAATAAACATTCAAGTAATATTTAAATAGAAGTAATTACTATTTTTATAAGTATATTTGGTAACATTCTTTTACGTTAATTATATGTGAGATCTTAATTATCAGATAACACGAAAGCTTTACTTAAAAAATAATATAATTTCAGAAGAATAATACGAAGAAATATTTAAGTAAAATAATATCCGTTTAAGATGTAGCTTCTTTCTTAGCTAATAATAAGTGAGTTCTCTTCAGCTCCCCAATTCGTTGAGACATCACACTTGCTAGCTGCTCTCTAGTTTGCGGTACTCCTTTCGGAATTACCCACTTTTTTGCCTTAGCTAAAGCCATAGCGAAGTCTGAAAATCAAAAAATTGTTCAATAGATTGTTCAATTGAAAATATATAAAAACACATGCAAACATTCCAACAACATATATATATTTGAATATTAATCAAAAGCTAAATATTGAAAATATAAAAAAAAAAAAATTATTCAAAACTAATATATTCCAGGAACAATACAATTATAAACTTCTAAATTTATACTTATATAACAAAAAAAAAGTTCCTCATTTTCATTACCGATAATCCCATCTTTTGCTGCAGCATTTAATGCTTTCACTCGAGCTGGTTTCCCCTCTTTAATATGAGCTCTTGGAGCTTGTCCAGTTAACGTAGCATCCAAATAACCACTTGGTTTAAAAACCCCTGTGATTAATCTCCTGACGACATGGGAAGCTTGGCTGCACAGTGTTTTGCAAATTTTATATTCGGACTCTTTACAGTAGATTTTGTTGATCAACTCTATCATCTGACATAGAAAAATAATAATTATAAATAAATATAACCAGCAACAGAAGAAAAAATGATGTTTTCTAGTTATTTTTTAATAATAATAAAGCATAGAATTAAAAATACATACGTTTTCTTCGGGCCAATCTTTTCCGTAAAGATCAGGGTCATGACAACTGTCAATAATAATATTCTCTGGGATCACCTTTTGTGGACTCGACTTATTGACTGCAGAGTTTAAAGATTTGTTTTCCTTGTCATTATCTTCGTCACCGATTAATATTTTTGATTCCTCAAGACTCTGATTCTAGCCACTACTATCTAGTGAGTCAGTAATGTCACCGGTTTTCAGTGTACTAACATTAGAGTCACTGTCAGTAGCAGAATTGTCATTGCCCTGATCAGTTTTATTTTTCTTCAAGGGAATGGTATGAGAAGTGGATGCCATTATGTCGTCCAATTGTCCTGTTGTCATATAACAATAAAAAAACTATTAATATTTTTTATAATGAAATAAAAATGCTAAAAATAATTTTATTTAAAATTTTTTTAAAATGCCAAAAAATTTTTTTCAATTAAAATCGAAATTTAAAATAAAAAAAAAGTTCACATGATGAAAAATATCTTACCAGCCGATTTTTTAACTTGCTCTTGTAATTTTGCTAATTGTTTCTTCAAATCATCTTTTGTTGGACTATGTTCATTGTCCTTAGATTTATTAAGATTCTTTTGTTTCTGAATAATTTCTTTCTCAATTTGTGACTGCCTTATTTTATCACCTTTTTTTTTTGTTGTCATCCTTATTTTCCTGTAAAATTTTACAGTTATTTTATAGTTTAGTAAATTATATATTCCACCAAATTTCTTTAATCCTTCGATAGCATTGTTTAATTATATAAAATTAGTTACATTAGATTCAGATGCTTTAACGAAACGAACTTAAAAAAATTAATTTTATCTTCATACAATATTCAATAACCTATTAGTTAATTTAAGAGAACACTAAGCATGCTTGTGTGGTATCCAAAAAATATTTATAAATATATACATACTCGTTTTTTGGCTTGCTCTACTTTAACAGGTTTATTAGATGACTTCAAAAGATTATTCAAGCTGTTCTCAAACGACACTGAATTATATTTTGAATTTAATCTTCTTGATCTTTTTGAAGGAATGGGTGAATCATTTTTTCCTTCTGGAGACGAGCTTACACGTGCTCTTTTGGTCAATATACTTTTCTTTATTGCCTCAAACTTAGTATTTATCTGTTTTTTATTGTCTAGAAAAATTACATCAAAATATATTACTTCATTAGAACTCTGATGAGTATGATTAGATTTTGGTACAAAAGATTTGAGCAAAGCACAGTAATCATACATTAATAACTTATGCATTAACGTAAAAATTACCCGATAGAAATTCTTATTAATATTTTACTAATATTTAAAGATAGTTTATTAATATATATTAATTAACGATTCTTTGACTTACCAGATATCATAATAACTTCGCCAAATTCTTCTTTGCCATTGTAGTGGAATTTCACGAATTCACTTTCCTTTGGCGGGCTATCTTTATCAAAGATAACCTCACTGTCTTTAACTTTGCAAATAGATTCATTTCTTTGACATTTTAAAATGAACATTGTATTTGTTTTTTACTTTAGCCTAATTCTGATCACTAAAGTTAATGAATTTTATTTTATTCAATTTATTATTACTAAATAGAATTTTTTTAACAGTAGAAGACGCAAACCGACGCACGCTATAACAATGGCTACGACTCGGTGTTTTGCATATGCAAGAGGCTTATTGTGTTTTATCGTTTAGCTACTAGAAGCGCCATGACGCTCTGGGGATACATGTATATATTATACTCCACACATTCTAATATACAGTACATTCGCACACTTTTTTCGCACACTTATGTACATTCTACGATACATGAAGTATAAAAATTATAACTATTGTGAGCAAAAATTTTTTTTTACTTTCTACAGAAAAAAATGTAAGTAAAAATTTTTTAATAAATTTGTGAAAATAACTATATAATCAATCGATTGTCTCGTCAATTAATTGGACAATTATAAAATCCTACCTTGTTTATGAATTGATCATCAGTATATATGCATGTTGTATAAAATTATAGAGTTTTTAGTTTTAAATTATTTTATTTTCATTATTTTATTTATAGGTTAACTCCTGAATAAATTTAAATTAAAGCTTTAAACTTAATCAATAGTTGAAACGTTTAATAAAGTTATAATTGCATTATATGACGTATTATTGTTTAATCACTTCTAATCATATTATTAAATTACAAAATAAATTTTTTTTTTTTTTTTCTTTAAATTTAAAAGTAAAGGTATGATAATAAAAATTTCTTACTACTATAAATAATATCTTTTGCTTTTTTTTCTAGATAGGACGGATTACAAAAAAATCGTCTAGTTCTTATAATCTATTTCAAAAAATTTCATCAAAAATGATGTCTGATGATGACGAATATTCATCTCACTCACCAACTCCTAGAGAAAGGTATAAACGATACAAATCAGATTCGACAGTTCCGGTAAATATTTTATAAATAATTTATATTTACGAGTAATGTACTGTAGTGATTCTTGAAAATCTATTATTTATTTTCTTTATCTCAGTGAAATTGACAGACATGATTATTATTAAAAAAAAAAAAAATAAAATAAAGAATTTTTTTTTTTCATTCTAATAAATTGTGAAAAAAATATTCATCAAAAAATTTCACTTCTATACTTATTTAGAATTTTTCATGTCAAATTTTTTAAATAATTTCTTTTGTAAATTTTGTAATTTATTCATTTGGAAAATTTTAAAATTGGAGATAGTTTGAGTATAGAGTTTTATTTTTTTTTCATATTTTAGATTCCATTGAGGACACTAAATCGATGGCGAAGCAATGGCTTTTTCTCTAGCGATGATAATAATCGAAATGACAGTCATGTTGTAGCATCAAGTATTATTGAAGATAATTGTGCTACAGATATTGGTAACCTGATAAATGATCCCAATATTTCACTAAATGATGTGTCAGATATTGATAGCGTTTCAAGCATGAGCACAGATGAAGATGAATGGAATGAAAGTCCGGAATCAACTAGCGAACGTGATGATGATGATGAAGAAACAAATGACAATGATGGTGAATATCCTGTTAATCTCGAAGATGACGATAATATCAAATGTGACTATGATAATGATAATATAGACGATATACAAGAAATCACAACAGAAAATACAGCTGAAAGTAATATGCTTTTTCCTTACAGTACGGTAACCGTAGACAAATGTGTATTAGATTTATTAAACTTATATGTTAAACATAATATTACTAAAGCTGCATTGAAAGACATTTTAGAAATGCAGCTTAAATTTTTGCCAGATGATAATGAAATGCCAAAAAAATTATATAAACTTTTTCAGTACGCTAAAGATATTGCTCCTCCATGCAAATTTATTAAGAATTATTATTGTAAAAAATGTTTATTCAACGTTGATGTGAAAATTATCGGTAAAAAGCAAGTAAAAAAATGTTCTTTGTGTAAGACAGATCGATCATCGGATATTGGATTTTTTCACGAATTCGACGTTTCAGACCAAATAAAATTTCTCTTTGAACATAATAATCTAGCTGAAAAATTAAAACGTACTCGATCACAAAATAATGGATGTATTTCAGACATAACGGATGGGACGGAATATATTAGAGTAAATACTCGGGATAATAAAGGTACATATGATTTAACACTTATACTTAATACTGATGGTTTATCTCTAGTGAAGAGTGCAAAAAGTCACTGCTGGCCTGTTATGTTTGCAATCGCAGAACTCCCTGAGAATATAAGAGACAAATTTATTATAATAATCGGATTGTGGTATGATGACAGCTGTAAGCCATCCATGAATCTTTTTCTCAAGCCAATTTTTGATCAACTGAAAAAATGCTTCGTCACTGGTGTCAACTGGGTAAATCCCAAAACAGGTGAACCAACAAACTCCAAAATTGTTGCTCCGTTAATTATAGCGGATGCACCAGCTAGAGCCCAAATTCAAAATATCTTGTCTTTCAATGGTCGTTACGGGTGTAATATTTGTGAGATTCGGACGGTAAAAGGTAAAAGTATTGCTGGGTTGAAAACTCCGCGCATTTTTCCATATAAAATTGACTGCAAAATAAGGACTGGGAAGAGAATGGAAGCTCTAGCTAAACAACTACTTAGAAAGAATACTAGAGATCAGATTCGAGGAGTAAAAGGATATTCTGCTGTATCTTGTCTTCCTTTAATTGACCTTGGAACATGTGTTCTACCCGAATTCATGCATTCAGTTTTACTTGGTGTGATCAAACAAATAATTGGTCTTTGGTTCAGTAGCAAAAAGCCTTAGAGTTTAAAAAACAGAAGCGACGAAATTGATGAATTTATGTTAAGAATACGACCGCCGCAGTCATTTTCTAGATTACCCAGAAAATTGTCACAGTATACATTATTCAAAGCATCTGAATATTACAATTTTTTGTTATTTTACTCCATTCCATTGCTTACTGCCTATTCACCAGAGATATATGTTCAGCATTGGTTGTTGCTAGTGAAAGCAATTTTCAACTTAGTCAAATCTACTGTAACACAAGCTGACCTTGAGGAGGCGGATGACTTATTAAAAATATTTGTATCTCAAATCGAAGAGTTGTATGGTGATCGACAATTGAGTTACAATGTACATCAGCTTCTTCATTTAGCGTTATGTGTAAAAAGATGGGGGCCTCTACCAGGAACTTCCGCTTTTTCATTTGAAAATTATAACGGCTACATAGCGAAATGTGCGCATGGTAGTAAACATTTTGGACAAGAAATCGTTAATAATTTACAAGTATTACAAGGAGCACAACTTATCGAAAATCGCATTAATGAATGGTCAGCTAATACGGTCACTACTAATAGGTCAAGAAATTATGAACTCTTGGGAAAAATAATTAAAGATGTAAAATTTAATGATGCGGAGCACTATTTATTGGTATCTAAACACATTGAATTAGAAAATATATCTATGTATGCACGTGTCAAAATAAACAATGAGATATATACATCGGAGATGTATAAAATGACAAAAACAAATAGTCACACCGTACAGATAGATCTTGGTGAAACTTTAATTAATGGATCGCTTAATTACTTTTTTAAATTTCAGGAGGATTTATATATCATCGTGAACCAGTTCACTGTTGAGCATACTAAAATTTTTTATCACATCAAAACTAAAACTACTATTGAGCATGTCATTCCTATAAAAGAAAATGATACTAGAATGTTGATTAAGTATTCTATTGTTAAAATGATCACACAACTCATAAGAGTTGAAAATTGTGTATGCAAAAAACCGAACACTTTAAAAACTGTTTGTTAACAACGTATTATTCACTATAAGTGAAGTTGTTTAAACGACTGAAATATATTATGTAACATTTAGTAAATGTTCTATGTAATTTGTAGTAAAAATGTATTATTTCTAGTTATACACCAAATGTATAATTAATTTAGTGTAGATTTACAAGTATAATCATAATAACAATGTCAAATAAAGTATAAAAGTATAATTTAAGATGTTATTAACTATAATGTGCATATTATAGCTGTATATCTATCGTACATAAAAATAATTCTAAAATATATATATGCTAAAATCACTAATTTTCATTTATATTCCCTTAGATCTGATTATATAAAAATCTATACATAACTATATACGAGCCTATATAAGTCAGGTATGATGAGATCTAATTATATATAGAACTATACATAACTAGATATGAGCCTATGTTAATCAGGTCTGACCAAATCTAATTATATATAGATTCATATATAACTATATATGGATCTATATAAGTCAGGTCTGATCAGATCTAATGATATATAGACCTATGCATAATGTTCACAACAACGTTGTGAACACAACTCGTTGGTCGCGCGCCTTCCAACTCACGCGAGGCAACCAGCCTCAAGTGCTTTCCAATCACGCGACCCAGAAGAAAGTGTGACGTCACGCACGCTGCTCACGCCACCCACGCAGCCGAGCGCGTTACGTAATCACCGAACGTGGTCTCCCGCTACCAAAGATCAACCGAGGCTGGAATAAGAGACGGCCGATCAGACCGATCGGTAGGACACTTCGGGTTCAACTCCTCTAAAGCACCCAACTGACTCTGACGCTTCAACGACGCCGTTCCAGCCCATCGACGCTACAACGACTGCGACTGACTCTGCGACAGCTTACTGACTCCACGACAGACCTGACTACACAACATTGTATGACGGACCCTTTTTTCTGGCTTCGGCCAGTGAACACCACAGAACAACTGCATCCAACCCACCTGTCCCTTGGACTCTACATCGCATAGACGTTCCCTCACGACCACTGACGAGACCACCAGCCGTACTTCTTTCCTTATGGGATGTACGCCGAGCACGCTTAACCTCTCCGAGTTATTACCGGCGCATCCCAGCTCCCGTATCACCGTTTCCTGAGCCGCAGCGTTCTTTTGCGACAATTGCCACCCAGACGACAGACAGCGAGTGGGAGTCTCCGGTGAAAGCAGCTGAGAACCGCCGTCCCCCAACGCCTCCCAGTTCACCAGAGAGCCGATACACTCCTCCACCCAGGACTGTAACCGAACCCCTTAGACGACCGACATCTGCACTGAAGCCTCCACCACATTGTATTATCACTAAAACTACCCCATGTATTACTTGGCAACCATTCCAATAAATGTACATATGTAAATAAAATAAATTATAAGTATAAAATAAACTCAACACCACAACTCATCTTTGATTTCAAGCGACTTCCACGCGGTTCGGTCGAACTACAAGCTCCCAAAGAGCGAACACATAACTATATATGAGCCTATGTCAATTAGTACAGATCAGATCTAATTATATATAGATCCATATAAGATTATGTATGGCTATATATATGATTATATATGGAGTCGTATTAGTCAAGTATTACTAGGTCTGGTTATATATAAATCTATATATGATTATATATACTTATATATAGGTCTATATATAACCATATATAATTATGTTTAATAGCATGTATAATTATATATACTCCATATATAATCATATATATTTATATATGATTAGGCAAAATCATTTTTTCCCGGGGAGGAAGAAAAATACATACAAGACCTTTTTTGTAGAGAATTCAATTTCCTATGAAAATGTGAGTTGCGCGTATTATAATGACTTTTTGTTGAAGAGTTATAAAATTCATAAGAAAAAAAGACATCTACCTTAAAATGATCAAACTTTAACCTTCAATAACTTCTGAACGGTGAGGTATATAAAAAAATTGTAAGAGACCTTTTTTGTAGAGAATTCAATTTCCTATGAAAATGTGAGTTGCGCGTATTATAATGACTTTTTGTTGAAGAGTTATAAAATTCATAAGAAAAAAAGACATCTACCTTAAAATGATCAAACTTTAACCTTCAATAACTTCTGAACGGTGAGGTATACAAAAAAATTGTAGGAGATCTTTTTTGTAGAGAATTCAATTTCCTACAAAAATATGATATCCTTTTTTTATATAAATAGTAGATATCGAGATATGTATTTTTCTTCCTCACCATAAGAAAAAAATAGAAAACTGCGAGGCAGAGGACCTTCCCATTAAAATTGAGAGCTCATACTTGGAGAGAAGGTTTTTGAGGTCTCTACCAACCAAGTTTTCGGAGTACAAAGTGAAAAAAAAATAGTCGATTTTTTTGGCCCACCCTAATATACATATATATATATACAGGGTGTCCCTAAATTGAGGGACACGGACCAGCCGGCATGATACCTGACTGAAATGCAACCGAGAATTTCTTTACCGGAAGGTCGTCCGACGCATAGTTTTTGAATTATAAGCGATAGTGTTAGGCCAATCAGAATGCACCATTTCATCTGGATTTGCCGCCACGGAAATTGCTGTTTTGTTCGTCTGGGTAAATTATTATTATTCGGTTACAAAGTAAATATCGGCACCTCCCCTCACTCGCTGTTGTACCCCTTCTCGAGCGCTGACCTCGGTATTGTTGCCGCGGCACACGCTGCCGGCCGCACACCCACAGACGCACACTCGTGTGTGTGAAAATAAGCGAATGCCCAGCTACACAATACTACGAAACACACATCTACGAGTGAAAATAAAAATAAATCTCGAAATTAATCAGCGGATTTAAGATTTAATGTTATAAAACACTTCCAATCATCGATGTATGCATAAAAGTAGAGATTTTAGATGATTGATATGCCGTTAGGGTTCATAATTAGTCATTCAATCAATCTGAATTATGCTTTCCGAACATTTTCTGTGTCTTTGTAGCATAACTTTTCCACTAGTTTGAAATTCATCATTGACATACGATTCTTCAATAATGCGAGGAAACAACAACTCGCTGAATTGACGTGTCAATAGGTTTGTGAATCAATTACAATTCACCTGAGTTAACACAAAATAACTGAATAAATGAGAATTCACTGAATCACTAAAAATGATAACTGAAATCCTGAGAATTATTTGAGATATAACTGAATTAGGAAGAGTTGTAATGAGTCAAGTTACTTTGAATAACTTTGGATTCGTGCCAAAATTTTATGTTTAGAGAGAAAAATAATTAAATTCAAATAAAAAAGTAATTTTAAATCAAGAAGAAAAAAATTTCCAAATACTTGAATTCAAATGAAGCAATTTGAATTCAATAAATCTATCCGAATTTGAGAAAAAATAACAATTATTATTTGGACTAGAAAAATGAAGTCGAATTACATGAATAAATTCAATTAATTCAACTCAAAAAAATATTGTGTCATTCAAATTCCCAGTTATTTCCTCGTCGATTCAATGTGGGTCTGGAGTGGAAAGTAACGTTCAAATTGTTGAGATCAATGCTAGTGATGGCCACTTATCTGAGAATAATCGATGTATCGATTAATCGATTTCAACAAAATAATCGGACACGGCTCGATTGAATTGGTAAAAATTAATCGATTTGGTGAATTTCTGCGTGTAGTCTTAATATCAGCAGAGATATTTTGATAATTCATAGTTTTATTCAAAATATTTTGGTCCAAATAAGAATTATTATTTTTCCTTAAATTCGGATAGATTTATTAAATTCAAATTGCTTCATTTGAATTCAGGTATTTGGAAATTTTCTTCTTCTTGATTTAAAATTACTTTTTTATTTGAATTTAATTATTTTTCTCTCTAAACATAAAATTTTGGCACGAATCTAATGTTTTTCAAAGTAACTTGACTTATTACAACTCTTCCCAATTCAGTTATATCTCAAATAATTCTCAGGATTTCAGTTATCATTTTTAGTGATTCAGTGAATTCTCATTTATTCAGTTATTTTGTGTCAACTCAGGTGAATTGTAATTGATTCACATACCTATTGACACGTCAATTCAGCGAGTTGTTGTTTCCTCGCATTATTGAAGAATCGTATGTCAATGATGAATTTCAAACTAGTGGAAAAGTTATGCTACAAAGACACAGAAAATGTTCGGAAAGCATAATTCAGATTGATTGAATGACTAATTATGAACCCTAACGGCATATCAACCATCTAAAATCTCTACTTTTATGCATACATCGATGATTGGAAGTGTTTTATAACATTAAATCTTAAATCCGCTGATTAATTTCGAGATTTATTTTTATTTTCACTCGTAGATGTGTGTTTCGTAGTATTGTGTAGCTGGGCATTCGCTTATTTTCACACACACGAGTGTGCGTCTGTGGGTGTGCGGCCGGCAGCGTGTGCCGCGGCAACAATACCGAGGTCAGCGCTCGAGAAGGGGTACAACAGCGAGTGAGGGGAGGTGCCGATATTTACTTTGTAACCGAATAATAATAATTCACCCAGACGAACAAAACAGCAATTTCCGTGGCGGCAAATCCAGATGAAATGGTGCACTCTGATTGGCCTAACGCTATCGCTCATAATTCAAAAACTATGCGTCGGACGTGCTTCCGGTGAAGAAATTCTCGGTTGCATTTCAGTCAGGTATCACGCTCGCTTGTCCGTGTCCCTTAATTTAGGGACACCCTGTATATGTGTGTGATATTCGGCAAATTCTGGATTATATTTAATATATATATATATATATATATATGTATATGCACACACACACTCAACACCGTGTAGTCCGAGCATGTACAGTTCGAATTCAATTATGCATATCGATAAAATTGCGGAATTCTGTCAAGAAGAAACATTTAGTGACTGAAATAAAATGACGAGGTAGCAATATGGACAAGTTTTTAATTTGCATGCTTTCGTTTCGCATAAATCGTTATGCGAGTACGGCAATTTTTCCTTTTGTAATGGAATACTCTTCGTTACGAATTACTTTTCTTTCATTTGTAATTTGTAATGGTTCATTCATCGACTACACGTTACTTTTTTTAATTTTTGATGGAACACTCATCCATTACACATTACTTTCGTAATTTATAATGGAGAACTTATCCAATACACATTTTTTAAAGTAATGAGTAATGCATTACTTTCACATCACTATTTTCACAACTCTGCATACAATAGCAGGTCTATCTATCTATCTGTCTTCCGATCGTTCATCAAATGATAGCAAATATTGAAAAGTGACAATTCGAAAATTTGGTGATTGCGAAAAATTATCGACGGAGTCAGGAACCTGGCGTCTAGAGATGCTTAACCAGAGCCCTACTCCACTGGACCACCTAGCCGCCCTGACTCTGTTGTCGTTAATTTCTCTCATCACCAGTGAGTTCGAATTTGTTTTTTCGTATGCCTGGTATGAATGTGTAAGAATTTTCGTCTCTTCAAGCACAGTGTATATATAGGAATGTAATGTGTAGATGATGTGTTTACCCTTTTGAATCCTTGCTTCTGATGAGAAACCACGCAAGACGGGCAAAGCCGTCTGATAAATTATATGCGGATCTGCAAATCATTAATTACGAGAAGAATATTGTTAAAAATTGACAATTCGAATTTAATCAACAAATTTTCGTTTTCATGAAATTAACTGACAGATATTCAAATGAAGTATTACTATTTTAGATTTACCTCAATCTATTTTTTGAGTAACATAATTTTTATCCAAAACTACTAATCTTTCTCAAAATATTTTGTGAACTGAAAAAATAAAGTTACTTTCGCAAATTCTCATATTTATGGGATTTGTGGGAAATTTCTTAACGATGGCACTTTCTTGTGGCTAGTGTATCAGGTCATATATTATACTGTTTTTCTCGTACCTATTATACCGTAAACCAAGTACCATTATTCATTATTGATTGAAATATATGTATGAATCTTATTATGCACTAATGACCTCCGCAGAAAGTATAGAATTTGACAAAAATATTACGTTAACGAGATTCCACAAGCTTTGGAAAAAATACTTTTGTTTGATTTGAAATTATCCGTACTTTTTACTTGGATTGTATAATTTTATCAGTTAAATATACGTGCGGTAAAGCTTGCGTGAAATTCACACACGTATTATATGAAATCTACTTGCTACAAAGAGATGCCGCCTTTGTCGGCACTGGCATGGGCAAAATTCAAAATTATAAACAGAGGCATCGTAGGCGCTGCTATCTCGCGGCTTTGTAACGTTTTATTAAGCAGTTCCATTTAGTGATCTGTGGCAGCAGGTATCACAAGTGATCGGCTGAGAGCTCGACTAAATATTATGTCGCCCTTTTACATTATTTATTGAATTAAATTATCATGACTCCAACGCGAGGTCCCGGTAAGCCTCGTACTGTTTGTAAAGAAAATGTGAAAAATGCAGTATTGAAACACAAAAATGACATTGATTGAATTAGGTATAAAGCCTACCAGCCTACACTCATACGTCGTTAATGATCGATACGATTTAAGAAAAGTTCTATTGGGTGACAAACTCAACGACTCCTTGCAAAATTCGACAATAAATACAACTGCATCTTCTGTCGACACAAATTCAATAGCGAACACAAGTTTAGATTGTCTCGATTGTTTTACATTTGCGATACCTAAGACAGAAATTCAGGATCTAATCACTGAAGTAGTACACAAAACTACTACAAAGAAGGGGAAAAAAATTAAACGCATTCGAACAGTACTGCGACCTAAAGTATGGGCGGAAAAGATATCGGCGCATTCATGGAATTCGTTACAACTCAAGCATGGATTCCAGTTTCCGAACCATCATTTGACCAGATCAACTAAGTCAGGAAATATGAAAGGTAAGATATTATAAGTTTCAAATTATTGATTCAAAAAATTTCATCATAATTTTCTTTTTATATTTTCAACTGAAAAAGTTGTGTGACGAAAGCTTAAGTTTTCATTTTTTAATGATATCAACATTTTCACAGTGCTTTGAAGAAGTTTTCTGGAAGTTTTCAGCTTCTTAGCTCTCATTGTTTAAGGTGCCGCTAACCTGGCATGTCCTATATATATTTCGTGACGTCGAAAGCGGGGAAATCGCCCGCACAAATCCAGAGAAAACGGGGGTACAAATCTGACTGGGAAAATTTTCAGAAGATAGCTTGAACAAAATTGTACGTCTGTATCTCAGTCACTACTATCTCAGATCACTGATAACGTCTAATAAAAATAATGATGAACTCAATAAAATCACGTCGCGTCAAACATGGCCGATCGGGCTAGCGACTTGTTGAATATTCACCGCTTGTACGATATCAGAATTTCTTTCACTTTTGCCAGGGAGATACCGACGTACAAAAACACACACGTAATCCGGGAAAACTTATAGCACCAGTCAGTTTTCTGTAAATATGACACGATTTGTGCGGGCGATTTTCAGGTGACAGGAGCCCATTCTGATGCACGAGAAGTCTGTAATTTAGTTCAACGTTGAACCTCCAGAAGCGCTGTAGTCGACCAGATGGTAAAACGACATGGTAATACGCACACGTCCTATGTTTCTGCTAAAGCAACAATCTGCAGTGCCGACGAGAGCATGGGCTTTTAGGTGGATACGAAAAAATGTACAACTCATTCAGAATAACCATTAGATTTTTAAATTCGTGCATATTATGAGGCATCGTTTGGAAATGGTAACATCAGTTCACAATCGCGGTAACTATTCGTAATCGCACGTAGCCCGACTGTACGTGAACGCGGCATTCCATGCGAAACCGACCAACCCGTGACCGCGACCAATTTTGATTCTATTGAAAATTTTACACTTTCTTGTACCTGCCAAAAGCAGTCTTTCTGAAATATTTTAGATGTTTGTCTCGACCCATCCAAAAACCATAAATTTATCAAAATATCGCACAATTTTTTATTAAATGCTCATGGCTTTTCCAAAACCCGATATTAAAATAACATACTGTTTCTTTTCTCGTTTTGAGTCGTAGTTCTGCAAAGAAAATTATTTTTTTTTATTTTATTGAAGGGTTTTGGGGCATTCTACCTCGAGTACGCACCACTTAAATCTTTTCATCGATTTGGTAGAAAATCATTAACAAAAACGAAAATACCAATCCAATACTTCCTGTTCGTCAAAAAGCCAGATACAAATGGCGAATAATTGACATAGAATACCCCATATACGCTCCGGATATCCTCATCTAATAGTAGCATCGATGTCCGCAAAATTGTCATACTTACAGATTATTGACCGAAAGATTAGATGCGGCAGTAAAATAAATACCGAAATTGCAGGAAACACGCAAGTATAGGCGTGAGGGTTTAGGGTTGAGATAAAAAATTGTGCTCTTGAACAGACCAATATTTATTTATTTATAGCAAATTTGTGGAGGGGGGGGGGTGGGGGGTGGGCCGGTTGCCAATCGTCCGAGCCTGTTTTAAAGATTACCCTAATACATACGCGAAATTGTTTCTGAACCGGATGTGTTTAACAATACTAGAAATACATCCCGCAAAAAATCTATGTCATTGTACATACATACAATTACTGCATACCACGGTTCAAGATTCGTGGCAAATATTTTACAGGGCCGATCCTTGTTAAAATTCTGATGAATATTTGCTTGCCAATTTTTTCTGTTTTTCATTCTCAACAAATAAGGATTTCATACTTTATTTGCTTCGTTTCATTTGTGAATTACGCCTAGTTCTGAATGATGCTACCAAAATTTTTTTTTACGTTAGTCGAACTACCTGAAAGTTACTCATCAAGTGGAAATCGTTATAAAACTACATACCGTGACTTCCCGTAGATGGTGTACGCTACGGATACGCTAGCGAGTTTTGGGTTGGTTTCCGCATCGTATACGACCTACGAAAAGTCAGGGTATGTGTTACTGCTGTACATCAAAGTCCGGCACAATCCTATAATATTTCACAGAAATTTGGACTCTCGAAGGAATCAACTTCTTCGGATTCCAAGTACTATCCCTCACACGCCACTGTCCCTACTATCCGCGCGGCCGTCACTTCTGCGTTTCCTCGCGTACCGTCCACATCCACTTTCCGCGGAGAACGAAGCAAACACGAGTGTTTTGGTAATTTGCCGTGTCACAAGTTCTAATCACATGCAAATTTTCACGCGGCTAGTGTGTATACATATATTTGTTACAAACAACAATAATCTTGTGAGTGCAACAATGGATGAGTTACCTCGCACGGCTGAACCGAAAAAGGTTAAATTTGACGCGCCGACGAACGAATCGTTCATTGCAATGGTAAGTGTTTTATACTGCAAATTTCTGTTATGCAATTATAGATATCATTAACAAGAATCCTGCCAATTCTGCACTTGCTATGCAGGGTGATTCGTAATTCACAGCAAGTACTTGACAGGGCGAATCCTTGTCAAAATTGGAGTCGAAAGTTCCTAAGAAATTTTTTGGGAAAACGCCTTTTTTCATTCAAAGAAATGGAAATTTAATTTTTTCGGATTTCTTTTTCGATCAACCTTTTAATTTCTTGGATCATCGTCAGAATTGATATCGAAATTCTCCGGTTAATTTGTAAATAATGTGTACGAGAAAGTTATCCCTCGCGGAAAAAAGCCTCAACTTGGTGTAAATTCGTACCCCCGACTTAGATAATCCTGAATTTTCATTAAAAAAAATTGTGGGTACGAATTTACACCCATGTTGAGGCTTTTGTCCGTGAGGGATTTCCAAGAAATATTCGAGAAATTATTCATGAAGAAATAATTTGTACTATGTATGTAATCTTTATTGTTCCCCTTGGGGTTACAGGGACTTCCCTTTTCCTCTTCCGTTACAATATTTTTTTACATGTTTTCTTAACCTATTCTTACCCTAATTCTTACTTCCTACCTTATCCTTACTTAATTTCTAATTGCCTGTGTCCTGTGCCATTGCCTTGCCATTCCCTTACTTTCCCTCTTATACTTTTCTTACTTTTTATCCTTATCTTTACTTAACCTTATCCTATTTTACCTTATTCTATTCCCTAATTCGTCCTTATCCTAATCGACTTCCATTTCCCATTCATCTCTCACTCTTTCATTCTCTTGTACATCCCTGATCCTTTCCAATTCTCTCATCCAGACTTCTCCCCCCCCCCCCCCCCCTCCTCACCTAACATCTCCCTCACCACCTCCTGCCAGCTTTCCTCCCTTCTATCCCAGCCTACGCACCTTTCCCATACGTGCTCCCATGTTTCCTCCTCCCCCACGCACACCCTACACCTTCTCTTTTCCTCTTCTTCCCAGTACCTTGCCTCCTTCATCTCGCTTCCTAACCTAAATCTTGCCACCCTTATCCACCTGCTTTCTCCCCATCCCTTTCCCAGATATCCTGGTATCCCTTCTCCTTTCACTAGCCTGTACCATCTGTTGTACCTCGATTCCCTTATTTTCTCCCACCTCTCTTTTCTCTGTTCTTCCCTCTCTCTCTCCTCTATTTCCCTAAACTCCATCTCGCCCCTCTCCCTTCTCGCGACTACCTCTCTACTCTCTGCTCCCCTTTCCGCAAATAAACTTTCCCTTTCTCTTTCCCACCTCGATCCCTGCCTCCCAGCTTCTGCCTTGTCCCTTATCTCTTCCCAGCATCTCCTAGCTAACTCGCTACCCTCCCCTCTCTCCAGCTTCCTTTCAAAATTCCATGCCCTTCTCCCTGCCCTAATCCTTAGTTTCTCCCTCTGTAGTTCCTCCCTTACTAGATATCCCGGTGTTCTCCCATCCACTCCTAATGTCCATCTCAAAAATCTATCCTGTACCGCCTCGACGGCCCTCTACTCCCTCCACCCCCATATCTCCGATGCATACTCTATTACCGTCCATACTAGCCTGTCAAATAATCAAATCCTTTTTTCCCAATCCCTCCCAAACCTTCTTTTTCCTATTCCCCATACCTGCCTCATTACTACCCCTGCCTTCCGTACTCTCTCTTTCACCTGTGCTTCCTGTCCCCCATTGCACTTTACTCTATACCCTAAATAGCTGAACTCTTTCACCTCCTCTATCCTTTTCCCTTTCCATCTCCAATCTATGTTTTTCCTTCTACCGCCTCCTTTCCTAAATCTCATAATCTTTGATTTCCCTACATTTACCGTCAGCCTTTTCCTATCCATATATCTTTCTAACTTCCTAATCATTACCTCCATTTCCTCTTCACTTTCCGCTAGTAACACTAAATCATCCGCATAAGCTAACGTGCATACCCTGCCGCCGGCTAACTCTACCCCCCCAACCCTTCTCCCTCTCCCCATTTCCTCTTCTAAGTCCGCCAGCAGCAGGTTGAACACATGCGGACTGAGCGGACATCCCTGCCTTATCCCCCTCGCCGTCCAAAACGCCTCTCCTAGCTTTCCCCCGCTCCTTACTCGACTCTTTGTTTCCTTGTAAATTTCCTCTATCCTTACCCTTAGCCCTTCCCTCACCCCTCTCCTTTCCATAGTCTCCCACAGCACCTTCTTGTTCACTGAATAAAAAGCAGCTTTCAGGTCCACAAAAAACGCCACCATCTTTCCCTTATCCTTTCCCACCTGCCTATTGATTAAATAATTAAGTGCATATATATTGTCAATGGTGCCCATGCCTTTTCTGAAACCCGTTTGGTTTTGTGGTATCAAGCCCTTTTCTTCTACCTCTCTTTCTAACCTATCCGCTAATGCCATCGCATACACCTTATATAGAGTTGGCATCAAAGTCACCCCCTTATACTCTTCTAGCCTTTTCCCCTCCCCCTTCTTAACTATCGGCGCTATCAATCCCTCCCTCCAATCCTCTGGCCAGCCCTCCCCCACCCAAACTCTGTTACATGTTTTCCATATCCACTGCTCCATTTCTTCCCCCCCATACCTCCATACCTCGCTAACTATTCCATCCCCCCCTGGTGCCTTTCCATCCCTCAGCTTTCCTATCACCTTTTAATCTCTTCCCTCTGCAGCTCCCCTTCCCCGTCCCCCTTCCTATTTACCGACTCCCCGCCTTCTGTTACCTTGCTTCTACCCCGCCTAATAATCCCATGAAATACTCCCTCCACTCCTGATCTCCTATTTCTTCATTCACCCTCTTCCACTTCTTTCTTTCCCTATTAACTATCTCCCATACCTTTCTGTCTTTGCTTCCGCTGCTTCTTTTATGAATCCCTCATTTTCTTTCTTTTTTCTCTTCTCGCATAGCCTATTATATTCCCTTCTTCCCTTTCTATACGCGTCCCCTTCCCCCTCCCCCTTTCTCCATTTCCTTAGACTCTGCCTAACTTCCGCTTTTTTTCGCCTACATTCCTCATCCCACCATCCTTTTTTCGCTTCCCTCCCCCTCCCTCCTACATCTAAGGCTCGTCTAAACTCCCTTATTCTTTTCTCTATCTCTTTCCCTACATCCACTTCTCCTATCCCCTCCCATTTGACTTCTGTTCTAAACCTCATCCTACCCTCCTCCGTCCAGTCTCCTCTACTAGTTCCCCCTACTCTTTTTCCCTTCCTTGTCCTAGCCACTGCCCCCCTCAACCACACTATTACCGGGTGATGATCCGACTCAACCCTATCCCCAATCTCTATCCTTTTGACCCTATCCCTCACCTCGATGTCTCCTATAGCGTAGTCTATCACTGTCACCCCTGCCCCTCCTACATACGTGAATTCTCCCTCCTCATCCCCCTCTATGTTCCCGTTCATTATTGCCCATTGTTTAGAGAAAAACTGCGAACTCTTAATTCGAGAATGACGCGAGAGAAAAGTGACGGGATGCTTGGGAATGTTGCAACAAATTATAACTGAATACTTGACACGTAAAATAATGCTTCATTTATTAATACATGTTCCTCGATTGAGATATAGGTTCGGACTAAACGTGGTCATCGCGACAGCTCCGTTGCTGGGCGAAGCACACGCAAACATATCGTAATAAACATGAGAATAGAAAAAGAAAAACAAAATAAGTGTGGTAGAATAGAATCGGCGAATTTTGGCGTTGAAGCGATACTTTGCCATAACATTCCGTCCGCCTTGACAAGCTTGAGGAAGATTGATAATGATGTAGAACAGGCAGAGTATCGATTAGTCCGCAGAAGTGTCCTTCGGTTTGTCAGTGTCAGGACTCTGTAGAAGGCATAGCTTGACGATTGGTCGTTTATACGTCGAATGCTGAGTACGGACACTCACAACGCGAACAAGATCATCTTTTCCAGGGTGCAGTTCGACGACTTGGCCAAGGGCCCATTTGATTGGTGGATATCGCTCGTCCTTGATGAGAACGAGAGAATTAATTTTCAATGCGTTCGTGCGGTAATGCCATTTTGCACGCAGTTGCATCTGTTGCAAATATTCCGAACTCCAACGGGACCAAAAATGCTCCAGCATTTGTCTCAACAACTGCCATCGGGATAACCGAGAGGTTGGAAGATGGCCGAGAGATGGTTCCGGAATGGCATTAAGAGCGGAACCGATCAGAAAATGTCCCGGAGTGAGCGCATAAAGGTCTGATGGGTCGTCTGAAAGTGCACATAGCGGGCGAGAGTTCAAAACTCCCTCTATCTGTGCGAGTAGCGTAGCGTACTCTTCGTACGAGAGTCGTGAGTCGCCAATGACTCTTTTGAGATGGAATTTCACGGATTTTACGGCGGCTTCCCACTTTCCCCCAAAATGAGGGGCAGAAGGGGGGTTGAATTTCCATAAAGTTCCATCGTTTGCTAGAGAGGTAGCGATAGTAGAGAATTCTTTGGACGTTGCCTGGAAGAGTCTTCGCAATTCCGCGTCTGCGCCGACGAGGTTTGTCTCGCAGTCACTCGTTAAGGTTTCGCAAATCCCTCGGCGGCTCGTAAACCTCTTATATGCTGCTATGAATCCCTCTGAGGAGTAATCTGTAGCCATTTCTAAATGAATTGCGGAAGTCGAGAAGCAAACAAAGACGACTATGTATCCTTTGTACGTTCTGGCACCGCGACCACGAAATGTCCGTAAGAAGATCGGACCGGCGTAATCAACTCCGGAGTTGATGAACGGGCGCACTTGACTGAATCGCGAGGGCGGTAATTGCCCCATCAGTTGATACCCGAGCATTGCGCGATTCCGTATACACGTAATGCATCGTCGTATGAAGCTACGGACTGGTACGCGGCCTCCAACTACCCAGTATTGGCTTCGGAGTGTGACGAGGGTAACTTGAGTACCCCCATGGAGAGTTTTTCGATGAGCTTGGTCTATGACAAGTGTAGTAAGGGAAGCTTCTTGCGGTAGTATTAATGGGTGCTTTTCGTCATAGTTGCATGGAGAGTTGTGAAGACGGCCGCCAACTCGCAGCAAACCGTTGGAGTCGACAAACGGGGCCAGTCGCAGAAGACGGTTGGATCGCGGAAGTTGTTTTTCTTCTGAGAGAAGTTGTATCTCTGCGTTAAAATACGCTGACTGGGTCGCCTTGACCCAAAAAAGACGCGCATGCTCAAGTTCGGCCGGCGTGAGAGGATTCTCTCTGCTGGGGGCGTCCTGCCTCTGTAGAAATTTTCGAAATGTTCGGAAACACCAAGCGGAAACGTGTAAGAGCTTTGTAAGGCTGGAATAGCGTTGTACGAGGTCCCATATGATGGTGCGATCGTCGGTGTTGACAATGTGTGCGTGTAATTTGCGGAGCTCAAGGGCGACGTCTGGATGGACTGGTGGATGCAATGAGGGCCACGATGATATATGCTGCGACAACCAAACGGGCCCATTCCACCAGAGGCTGTCTTCTTGTAACTGCCGCGGGCTAATGCCTCTTGACGCGCAATCGGCTGGATTTTCCTTGCCCGAGACATGGTGCCATTGAGATTGGTCAATTTCTCGAATTTCATTAACGCGGTTGCGGACATATTCCGTCCAACGAGACGGATCTCCACTGATGTAGGCCAGCGCAACGGTGGAATCCGTCCAGAGGTGAATCGTGGCGTTTTCGAGTTCGAGTACTTTTCGAAGGTGCGAGACGAGCCGAACTAGCAGCACGGCTGCAGATAGTTCCAGCCGCGGAATTGTAACTTTTTTTAACGGGGCTACCCTTGTTTTCGCCGCAACAAGTGATACTCGGATGTCGTTGCTTCCCGTAAGCAGGCGAAGAAAAACTACTGCACTCAAGGCACTTTGTGATGCGTCTGAAAAACCGTGCAGTTCGACGGACTGCGACGCTGCAAGGTTTGCTCGACTACCGAAATAACGTGGCACCGAGATAAGAGCAATATCCTTGAGTTCTTCTTCATAGATTCTCCAGCGAGTTGCAAGAATTTTGGGAAGCGGATCGTCCCAATTTAGACCAGCTGACCACAGCTCTTGAATGAAAATTTTTCCACGAACGACAACTGGGGCGATCCAACCGAGAGGGTCAAAGATCTGAGCAACTCGTGAGAGAACATTACGTTTAGTGGGTTGAGAGTGTTGTTGCTGACGAGGCGAGGAGAATTTGAAGGAATCGGAATTTGCATGCCATAGGAGCCCGAGCGCTCGCACTGGATTGTTATCTTCAATGGAAACGAGCTGCGATATGTCCCTCTTTTTTGCGGTATCTTTTCGAGTAATTCCTCGCAATTTGAGGTCCATTTTTGTAAGTTGAAGCAGCCACTGGCGAGGCACTCGTTGATTTGGCGAATTTTTTCTGTTGCTCCTTCAACGTCGTCGGCTCCTGATAGAACGTCGTCGACGTAGATTTCTCGTTCGATGATGTTCACTGCGAGGGAAAATCGGGATTTTTCGTCAGCTGCGAGCTGTCGGAGTACGCGTAAGGCCAGATACGGGGCGCTTTTAAGTCCATAAGTTACCGTGCACAGTTGATATGTTGATACAGGATCCTGTGGATTTTTTCTCCATAGAATTCGCTGCAGATCCCAGTCATCGGGATGTACTCCGATTTGACGGTACATCTTCTCGATGTCTGCTGTGAAAACATACGCGTATCGACGCCATCGAGTGATTACATCTGCGAGATCATTCTGAAGCTTGGCCCCAGCGTACTGTAAGCTGTTGATTGAGATTTTGCGTGTCGTAAGTGCAGATCCATTAAAAACGACTCGAATTTTCGTAGTTGTACTGTTGTCACGCACCACTGCATGATGCGGTAGATAAAAAACCCGTCCCGAAGCTTGGTACGGATTAGGCACTAGAGTCATGTGTCCAAGATTCTCGTACTCCGCGAGAAAGTCTGAATAGGCGGTTTTTCTTGCCGGATCTGCCTCGAATTGTTTTTCTTGACGCGATAACGCGAAGAGCGCAGATCTCCGAGAGTCCCCAGGATTGTCTGGGAGTTGTTTAAGAGGAATACGTACGATGTACCGGCCTTCCGGTGAACGAGAGTGAGTCTCGACAAAATGCTGCTCGCATTGCGAGTCTTCTTCGGAGAGTAAAGTTTCGCTATTTGAGGTTGTTTCTTCTTGCAGCCAGAAACGTTGAAGAAGGCTGAGGAGTTCATGATCTGCGGAACATTGAAATCCGTATGCTGACCCCCTTTTTTGAGGGGGGTCCTGTGACGGAATTGAACCCGATAGGATCCAGCCAAGGGCGGTTTGCTGAGCTATGGGGCTTTGTTGATCTCCTTTACGTAATCCTTCCTCGAGAATCACGCTATAGGCCTCTGCTCCAAGAAGAAGATCAATTGCTCGTGTTGAGGATGAGTCTGGATCGGCAAGTTCTAGATTTTCTAGATGAGGCCAGTTATTTTTGAGTACTCGACAAGGGGGAACGTAAGACGTCAGTTTTGCAAGTATGTATGCATTTACGGGAAGCGAAAACGTTCTGATGCGAGACTGGATATTGAGATTGACGAGTCCGCGCGCGTTGACGGTGCGCTTGCCACCGATTCCGCGTATAGGCAGCGAGGTATTCATTCTTGGCAATGCTAAGCGTTGGGCGAGTGATTCTGTGACGAATGACACCTCCGATGCTTGATCGAGTAACGCTCTAATTATGAGTTCTTCCCCGGTACGAGAGGTGACCTTCACGAGCGCGGTTGCAAGCAGTACCGGTTTGTATTGGATCGTACTTGTAAGTGCAACGTTTGTTGAGACGGAGGTGCTAGGCTGATCATCGCGACCCGGGATCGCCGCACCGTTAGTTTGTTTGCTAGGCTCAGGTGTTTCCGATGGCGACGTGGCGCTGGAACCGGGAGCTCGTTGCTCCACGGCTTTCGAACGATGTATCGTGGTGTGATGTGGGCCAGTGCACACTTGAACCGCTTTGCTGTCCGACAGTTTCTGAATTGGTGCGCCCCGAGACAATTGAAACACAGATTTCGCTGTACGAGAAGCTCGCGCCGCTGATCCGGTGTTTTGTTGCGATACTCGGGACACGTTGAAATATAATGCGACTTTGTGCATAAGGCACAATTTAGCCCTGAGGGTACGGCCGTGGACTGTTTTGATTCGTTCTCGTTCGCTCGGTTGATATTTGTTTGATGTACTTTCGCGCTGCGTTGAGGATTGGCTTTGGCGATTGGGTTAGAATGCGCCTTACGAGAGGTCGATACTCGATCGACGGCTTCCAGAGCACGTACACGGCTGAACAGGAATTGTTCGAGGTCATCGAATGACGCGGGGTCTGTTTGTGCTCCGATGTTAATTTCCCACGCCTTAAGTGACTCGAAGTCTAGTTTTCGCGCTGTCATGTACACGAGAATATGATCCCAATATTCAATTGGACTACCGAGGGATTTAAGCGCCCCGAGAGCGTCTTTCGTGTCGTTCAAAAGCTGCTTTAAGTCGACAGCTGACTCGTTATTTACACGGCGCGTCGAGAATAATATCGCGAGATAGGCGTCGATCAGAACGCGTTTATTTTGGTACCGATTAACAAGAGTTTCCCAGGCGCGCCCAAAGTTGTCCCCAGCGACGGAAATATTTTTTAAGAGCAAGGACGCGTCTCCTGTCAGGCTCATTTTTAAATACTGCAGTTTTTCCACATTGGAAATGTCCTGATTCTGACCGACCATTACTTGGAATAAATCGTGAAATTCTGTCCATTCATAAACGACCCGGAAAATTTCGGTAAATTTATACGCGGTAGTTGTCGGGAAGTAAGGGCATTCCCCGGCGCTCCGTCGTGAGCAAGGGGCTCCGGGCCTCTCCACGATTTGATAATCACGAGCATGTCTGCCTTATTAGTGAGAAATGCTTCCTCGCATGTAGCATAGAGATCATCTGAATAGTACGGAAGCTCTGCCCTTTTTTCGGGCTCGATCGTTGTCAGCTGTTCGTGAGCTGTTTGGAATTTTTTCCAATTGTTTTCAAGAGCCTCTATTCGTGTTTGACAGTGTATGGGTGTTCGCTTCTTCGATTCGAGCTTCTCGAGATTTATGACAGCTCGACTTATATACCCAAACAAATCGTGTTGTGTTGCGATTAGTGAACTCGCCGTGACGGGCATCGTTTTTGCTGGAATCTCTTTCGCGGAATGTTACCTTGACTGTAGTCTCGAGTGTTGACAGTGCCGAGAATCCGGCAGCGATGAGGTAGCACAAGTAACTATCACTAGAATATTCGTTACAGTTTTAATTTATACCACATTTTGCACTGTTCAATAGTTCAAACGTCCGATTCTGTTTCCTCTTTCCCGGTTTTCTCCGGCAGACACTGATTGGAGTATACAGACACGCGTAAAACGAAACGAACCAAAGACAAACGGGGAGGATTGAGTTCTTGGCGCTTACGATGCACTTCACTTTTCAGAACCGCGCCTTTTCCGCTGTTGCGATTTCTATGCGAGACCGAACCGAAAATGCAACCTTCCAAGACCCTTCCAATGCGCGCGCCCTCTCGAATCCGGCTCGAAGGACCAGAATATGTTTAGAGAAAAACTGCGAACTCTTAATTCGAGAATGACGCGAGGGAGAAGTGACGGGATGCTTGGGAATGTTGCAACAAATTATAACTGAATACTCGACACGTGAAATAATGCTTCATTTATTAATACATGTTCCTCGATTGAGATATAGGTTCGGACTAAACGTGGTCATCGCGACAGCTCCGTTGCTGGGCGAAGCACACGCAAACATATCGTAATAAACTTGAGGATAGAAAAAGAAAAACAAAATAAGTGTGGTAGAATAGAATCGGCGAATTTTGGCGTTGAAGCGATACTTTGCCATAACACCCATCCTGTCTCCTCTAAAAATTGCACCAGCTGCCTACCTTCCGAGTTTATTTTCCTGTCTTTTGATTTCCTACTCCTACTCTTCTCCTCTCCTTCTCCCCAGCATCCTCCCCCCTCCTGCCCTGTCCTGGCATTAAAATCACCCCCCACTAACACTTTTACCCCTCCCTCTATCTCGTCTGCCCGCTCCTTCAATTCCCCTATCTTCTCTTTTAGGTCCCCATTTACGTATATTCCTACTACTACCCATTTCCCCCCCCCCCTACACTTATTTTCCTTGCTATCATGCTCTCTTTTACCTCTTCCCTCCCTCCCTTCCCACTTACTATCTCCCTTCTTACCCCTGACAGCATTCCGCCTATTGCTCTTCCCTTCCTATTTTTTCGAACCGCATACTGCACTTCCCATTTATACCCTACTGGCAACTTATTTCTAATCCTTTCCCACCCCTTCTTTTCTATCCATTTCTCCATTAGAAATATTACATCCCACTCCCCTAGCCTCCTCCAGAAATCTTCATCCTTTCTCGCGAGCCCCGCCACATTCCAAAAAGCTACTTTCCACCCCTCCCTTCTGTCTCGCCTACTCCCCTCTCTCTCCTCCTTATCTCCCTCCCCACCTGCCTCTGTCCCCCCCACTACCCATTCCCCCGACTGCCTTTCCCTACGTACCCTTCCCTGTGCTTCTATACTTCCCTCTTGTCTTTCCTTGCTTGCTGACCTTTCCCTAACGCTTTCCCCTACTTTTCCCCTCCCCTCCCTTTGCCCCCCTTCCCACGCTCTCCCTGTACCGTCCCTAAGCAGCTCTCCTATCTCATCCCACTTCCACATTTTCCCTTCTATCCAGATCTTTGCATACCCTATTCTTACTCTGTTTCCCCTTCTCTCCTCAATAGCTGCTATCTCCCTCAACTTCCATTTCATTCTTCTCTCTGCCCAGGTGAGATCCTCGCCTATTCTCTCCTCCCTCCCTTTGAGTAGGCTTTTTCTTCCCATTACCTGCCTCTTTTGCTCCCTATTTCCTAGTCTTGCTATCCATATCCCCTTTTCTCCCCCCTTTTTCGCGCCTACCTCCCACATATCCTTTACCTCGACCTCTACCCCTATCAGCTGCAAAATCTTTTTCAACTCTTCCTTTTCTCTTCCCTTCTCAAGTCTCGCTCCTCTCACTACTATATTTCCCCTTCTTTTTTCCCTTTCTTTCCTCTCTATGGCCCACTCCATCTCTTTTAATCTATCTATTGTTACCTGCGCCACTTCCGCATTCCCCTGTACCTGCCTTTCTCCCCCTCCTTCTGCACTCTTCTTTTCTAATTCTATCAGCCTCTTCTTTACCCTTTCCATCTCCCCTCCTCTCCGCTCTTCTACCTCTTCTAGTCTTTTACCTAGATCCCTTATCATTTCCTTCATCTCCCCCCTCTCTACTTCCCAATGCTCTTCCCTTCTAGTCATTTCGCCTTTAATCTTTTACGTTTCTTCCCTGATCCCCCTTTCCTGCCCTTTGACCTCCTCTATACCTATCTTTAGCTCTTCTCTAATCAACCTTAGCATATCTTGTATACCCCCTCCCTCTGCCTTCCCTTCCTCCCCTGTCTTACCCTCCGGCGACCGGTGCACTTTCCTACTTTTCCCAAATACACTTTCTCTTTCCTGCAACTCGTCTACCTCCTCCTCCCCTTTTTCCCCTTCCTCCTCCCGCTTTCTCTTCCATAAGTCTAGCACCGTCGCCGTCGATCCCAGGCTATGCCTCCTATCCCTCCCTAACGCTGCTACTGCCCCCGGCCTACCTTTCTTTTTCTCCTCCTCTTCCCTGTTCGCCCCTTCTTTTTGGCCACCCGCATACTCTTTCTCTCCTTCACCGCTCCCTACCTTATCTATCCGCCGCCTACCTGTCTACTCTATCCCCCTTCTTACTCCCTAGGTGTCACTGCCTATTCCTATCTTATCCGAATCGTTGCCGTCCGCCTGCTCTTTCTGCCTAACCTCAAAACTCTCCCCCTTCTTTCTTTTTCACCCACCCTTCCCTTCTATCCCTGCCTCCCTATTCCCTTCACCCGACCTCCCGTCTATGTCTTCCCCGCTCCTTCTCTGCCCTATCTCCTTTTCTCCTCACCTTTGCTATCCTGCTAAATTCTCGCCTTTTCACTCGCACTCTTTCGCACACCTGTCACTCACATTCAAAACGGAAACGGAAGTCCATATAATTTGTACTACAATTTGTGAAAAAATTAACCAGCGAATTTTGTTCTCAATTCTGATAATGATGCAGAAAAATTTATGAAAATTAAAACGAAACTGATAATATTCGATTGAATTTCAATTATTTTTTATGAAGAACGTCGTTTTTTCGAATAATTAATCAGCAACTTTCGACTTTGATTTTGACAAGGAAACCCTATAATATATTCGTCCAGAATCCGGAATCAACTTGTAGTCCCGTTATGTTGTTTATTTCCGGACGTAAGCAGCGAAATTATTATTGTAATTATCTTTGTGACGACTGACGATATTTTGACACAGCACTAGTCAGATAAAGTGAAATTTGTGAATATCTTCAGCATTTCGGTATCAACAATGCAAGTACGTTTCACTCCGAACGACGTATCGTACAAGAGAATAACATATAGTTATACTACTTTGTATCAGGCAACGTTCACGGAGTAGACTTCCCACTGGCAAGCCGTTTTACTTTTCAAATACATAAACAATATGTGGCATAATAAAAAAAACAAAGTACGAAATTAATTCGTTTACGAAAAAATCAGATCCTCATACTGAATACAGATAACGTGCCAAGATAATAAAGATTCCACAAATTAAAATTGTTTCAATACAAAACGTACCGTACAGTAATTATTTTGTCTTTACAGTGAATTAAAATTGAGTCGAAGCACAATGGGAATTTGATGAATTATTCTTATGTCACAGCATAATGATGACCGCGACACGCGCTCGTAGAAAAATTAACAATGCTCCAGATAGTCCAGTCATTATAGGCATAAAACCGACCGAACCCACGAATAATTATTTAGTGAATTTTTTTTTCACAGCTGTCTCGGGGGGGTCACTGGGAGTGTAAATTCGAAATGGCGACCAAATCATGCTTATGCGTATATTCGAAAAATGGTTTTTTAGGTCAAGATGGTTTTTCTTGAATAACTCAGCCGGTTTTGATTTTAAAGAAAAACAATTACAACAAAAGCTGTATAAATTTTTATTCTCTACAAGTTTAGATTTCACAGTTTTTCTTCTAGGATTAAGATTTTTGGAATTAAACCTGAAAAAAGTAACAAATTCGAAATATTTCCATTATCTCGTTTATTTTCAACTTAATGGCATAAATGAATACCAACAAACTTGTTGAGAATCAAGTTCTGAACAATTTCGGTTCCCACCTTTTTTTCCAAAAACCAATATTTTCGGAATTTAACCCGAAAAGGAAGGATTCTTCGTCAACTCGGCTACTTTTTTTTCGACCATCTCAGATCTGCCCCATAATTGGTTGCATCAAAGTACGACTAAAAGGTACTCTGTGTGAATTTTTTTAGATTTTTTAATTAATTATTTGAGAAATTGCCGTTTTTTTCAAATGAATATACACTACCGTTCATAAGTATGGAAACACTCGCCCCAGAGTGTTCTCATTGTACTCATGATGCTCATTGTATTTCTACGAAAATGTATACCGATAAGGAGTGGGGAGGGACTTCCAGCATTTTCATAGTGTAGAAAAAAAATGTAAAAAACAAATCGTCTTGTTTACTTTTGCTTCGAAAGAGTGGCGTTCGAAAGATCGTCGATTTGTTGACATTTGTTTCGAACGTCGTTTTGTTATACATTTTTTAAAATATTGAGTAATCAAATTGTATACGTATTTCAAATTTTTTTTCTCTGTTCTCTTCATATATAATCATTTTAATTTTTCGTTAGGAGTGTAGAGAACATAAGAATTGCTGAATGCTTCGTTGCGAATACTACAATCTTATCGGAGCCTAGATTCGAATGCTCGGAGAGTTCAATTATTATAATCGTACGGTAATTTTTTTTTCCGATAATTGGAGAAATTTACACCTGTTGACATATACCCTAAGTACGATGCAAATATGCGAGAAATTTCAAATCTTGCGGAAAATAAATATTACGACTGTTATTATTTCATCATATAAACCATAAAAAGTCAGTTGGGACGAAATTTAGGTTCTTGAGTCAGAAAAATCATTCTGACAAAAAGTGACCGCGTATTTTCCAAAACAATGAAAGCTTTTTCGAAGTGATATGTGAGCATAAAAAGTCAAAACCTATTTCTACGATTTTTTTTCCGGAAGCGCCGAGTCATTCAATTTTGTTGCAAAATGAGCGCGCAGTAAACTTGAAGAATTAATATCTCATCTCCGGTTCTATTTGACGAAGAAAAATTATTCACAGCACATTCGCGAGCAGAGAGGATAAGCTTTCGTAAAAACTTTGGTTTATCCGTAAACATTGAACAGTGTAATTGTTATTAACGAACGAATTGTTTAATGGTACCATTTTTTGGCGAGACTTCTACCCTTTTATACATTAAATGAAAAATCTTTCCCATTACAAATAATCCGTCGGGTTTGACGAGGAATTTCCCATTCATATTCATTCCGAATGACCTACATTAGATATCTGCTATCGGTAGTAAAATATTGAACACGGTGAAATTTAGAGTGATTCGTAAAAAATGAATATCTTAATTTCAAAAAAATTATCTCAACTTTTCGGATTATTCAAGATGATCAAAATTTTGAATGACGCTATTCCATTTCATCAGATTCGACCATTCACTTTCAACATTTTTGGGTATAGTGAGATGGCGCCGACACATGGTTGTAAGAAAACAGAAAAGGACCCATGTACGAGTATTTGTATGAGTCTTTATATGATAGGGAAGGGAGGGCTTGAATTGTGTGCCAAAGTATATTTTTATCGACAAGTACTAATCATGTTATGGATTCTGCGTTGAAAAGGCGAAACAACCAAATGAGCACGCTTATATTGTACAGGATAATCCATCGTAACCGTTGGACGGTCGCAATGTCACATGCAGATCGACATGCCGCGAGGATATCTTCATGGAGTGGTGAACTATGTTCAAATTACATTACTTCGCAAAGGATGTTAAAAACTCCCATCAACCGGGAGAAGGAACTGTTTCGCACAACCCGCAGCTTCATAGTTACCTCGAATCTCGGATACTATTTCCTTGTATTTAATATTTCAGAGGGTATAAAAATAATCCTCAACGTCGATGTCAACAATTGTTTTATACATCCATACTAACATCAATAAAGTGTTACAATATTATAAATAATCATTTTTTGAAACCCTTTTCATTAGTAAAATAGCTTCGAACACAAAATTATTTCATTATTGTCAGTAGAGTTGTGTGTAACAAGCGATGTACAATTTCAGAATGAATCCGATACAGTAATACCCCGAAGTTATGCTATGGGTCGTTCCGGCATTAACGGCGTAAGTCGCAAAAAACGCAAGTCGGGGTGCACGTTTTATACAACTGTATAATGTATATATATATATATATGTCGGAGAAGAATAAAGAGGATGCATCATCAAGTGAATTCGGAACTTGAACTTTGAATGAGTCCGCCGTATCAAGCATCAAGCGTTATTCAACATGCTTTGAATATAGAACAAAGAAATGGTTTGTTTAGAAAAACGCTTGGATGAAATCGACAGTCACGGAAAAGCATTGCGCTTTTTACAATGAGAAATCCACAAAATGGAAATCCTACACCCTCTCCGCCTTTCCGAGGCTTCACCCCGACATATACATATATGTATAAATACTCACCATAGATAATCATGTATGTACCTCACAGAAAACCTCTGAAGAAGAGTGAGAAATACTCTTTATTTTCGAAATACAAAATGTTCGAGCACAGTCGTCTGACGACATAAAGTTTTTTTTTTGTCGCGCACAGTCACTATCCGTAGACTGAGCGAATAATCGAATACAATGTAATGCACGGACGGAAAATAAACATGTCCATTCAAGTTTGCGACAAGGAGAAGCGACGTTGGGGGGGGGGGGGGGGGGGGGGCGACCGATGGCGTAACTTCATAAAACGAAACCACAACGATTCGTACCCGTTTTGTTTCAATCCTATTTTTCAAACAGATTTCCAAATATCTACAAATGGTGAATGGTGATATTTATGAAATCATTTTGAAAATACTTCGTGCTGTGTAAAACTAATATTGCGCGATATGTTTTAATGTATACGGGACATTCTTTTACAACCGAACACCTTTGTGACCGACACATTTTTGATTCAGCTAAAATTTTTTTTGACGGGTTCTATACCGAAAAAATAGGGATACGTATTCGAGGATTTTTTTTTCACATATTTCATAAAATAGAGGGGATCGAAAATTTGATAATTTGGTGGTTTTTGGCTAGGAAGACTCACTTTCAAAATTTCGTAACGCCGGTTCTATTTGAGCTGGAAAGTTCGTTTTTTTCATCTCAAAGCTAATAAAATGAATTTTATTACAACAATTTTTTCATTCACGATTATTCCGATGTTTATACTGTTATAAACAATTATTATGTTTCAATCGATTTTTATCAATTGCCTCAACCTCGTAGCGAGTTCTTAGCACAACCATCGTATTCTACGTCAAATATTTTAACCATAACGTATTTTCAATTGATGGAGAAATCATTATTACTGGAGGAAAAGAATTTATCTAGGGCGGCACGTCACATCGGCGCGCGGGTTCCATTGCACGCCTCATAATCTTGCCTCGTATCGTTTTACTCTGTAATATAAATGATTACTCTATATTTTTAATTGAATAATATTATTTATTAGCATATAAGACTTTATAAAACATTTACCAAAAAAATAATAAAATAAAAAATATTATTGTGGCAAATAAAAAATTAATTTACCAAGATTTTGATACATTATTATTAGTTAATAAACACCTCGTTCTGCATCACGTCTCACAATGTTTACATTCAATTTTAATATGTATAGCATTTTTCGTTTAAAAATTTGTACAACCGTTTTTTTCTTTTGACACAATTAGAATTGCTTTGCTTCTAATTCTTCAGGAGAGGTTGGAATCATACAAATTTTCAAGAATAAATGTAAATATTGTACGACGTACTGCAGGACGAGGTACTTATTAACTAAAAATAATGTATTGAAATCTTAATAAATTGATTTTTTATTTAACACAATAATATTTTGTATTTGATTGTTTTTTTGTTGCATTTTTCATAAAGTTTTACTTGCTATTGAATATTATTATTCAATTGAGAATATACAGTAATCATTTATATTACAAAAGAAAACGATACGAAGCAAGATGATGAGGCGTGCAATGGAACCCGCGCGCCGATGTGATGTGCCGCGCTGGATAAATTAATTTTTTCCTCCAGTAATAATAATTTCTCCATCACATAAAAACGCGTTATTGATAGATAATTTGACGTAGAATACGATGGTCGTGCTGAGAACTCGCTACGTGGTGAAGGCAATTGCTCAAAATTGATTTAAACATATTAATTATTTATAACAACATAAATTTTGGAATAACCGAAAATGAAACAATTGTTGCATTAAAATTCATTTTATTAGCTTTGGGTTGAAAAAACGAACTTTTCAGCTTAAACAGAACCGGCGTTATGAATTTTTGAAAATGAGTTCTCCATGCCAGAAAACACGAAATTATCAAATTTTCGATCTCCTCTATGTTACGAAATATGTAAAATAGAAAAAATCCTCGAATACGTATCCCTATTTTTTCGATATAAAACCCGTGAAAAAATTTTAAGCTACATCAAAATTGTGTCGGTCGATTTTTATCTAAATCTGTCCGATTCGTCAAAGAATGTCCCATATTCAAGGGTGTTTCACGGAACAATAAATTGAATTTGCTATATTCACCGTAAAACTATCAAAATAATCAGTTCGGTCGTGATGCAATCGCTACACGCATGACGTCATCATTTGCATGCAAAATTCGAGTCAATCCTGTTGGTATGGTTACCGACTCAGATTCAGGCCTGTTACCGACCGCGTTTTGTCTAACATTGTGTTGCGCTACTCCCCGGTGGAGAGTACCACCTTCGAATGGTTTGGAACCGAGGAAACTTACGCAGAAGGCGCTTCGATCGATTACAACTTTTAGACCCAGGTCAGCGGCACCTTAGAGCCCAATTTTTCTTCGAGCGCGTGTCGCGCTCGCGTTCTGGTGCGTGCTGCTAAATGCTCAAACGGCTGAAACGTAACAAAGAAATATGTAGGATGTTTCCAATAGTAAAAATGATTGTAAATGATATTACTGTTTCAATGATATCGTAATAATAGCTTTTATCATGGTTAAATAAATTATATAAATATTCAAACTATCGACTCCAAATGCTTATTTACAAAAAATTGGAATATCTTAGAGCTTGCAATAAGTATCATTTACAAAATTTTAACGAGTGATAATAAATTGTTTATTGATGCAGCCATCTTTCTCTATGCATTAAAACGTTCCTGTTTTTTGCTAGTCGAAAAAAAAAATCGAGAAATTCAGAAAAGGTTCATTTATACACTGAGAAAAAAAAGTTGTTGGATTTAATAAAATTTGCTTAAACTAATATCAAAACCTGTCTTGTGAAACAAATTCTTGTTTCAACATATTACACATTTCTTTGATCATAGTTATCATTATGTCGAAGACTCATCACATTTATCCAAATTTGCTATCCGGCAATAACGTTAATATTTCAGCAAGCGTAGGATTATTATTCTCAATGTCTCTGTGCTTTTTCTTTAACGAATTAAATGAGGTTTGTTGATTTAAGCGAAATTTTTGTTACGAAATTTCCAGTTTAATCCTACGAAATACATATGTACGTATTTGAAATACATTAAACTCGCAGCTTATGGAATTCAAATCAATGCATCAATACTTTTGTTTCAACTAAAAAGTGGTTGTTCTGAGTGAGGAATTGTTCGAACTAAATAAACTCAAAAAAATTAGTTGTTTGGTTCGATAACTTTTTTTTCTCGGTGTATAAGAAGGCCTCATATTCGCATTTCAATACTTGAAAGCTGACACTTATGTTAGAACGTTACAAAAATGCCAGTGAAGTACATTACACACTGATAAAATTAACCATAATTAACGTTCTTCATAAGATTAGCCAATTTTAATGTATATTAAGTTGAAAAAAAAAATCATTCGATTAAACTCAAAATTTATACTATCAGTTGAATGTCGAAAATATCATTGTATCAAAAATTAACAAAATACTTGTATACTCATTTTTATAATACAATAACATATGAAAAGCGTAAACAAAACCATGTGACCGATGTTGAAAATTTTTTCTTGAGTCAAAATGCCCGATAAGTACATTGGCAGAATAATTTTTGAAAAAAACCTGAACACATAAAAATAGTACAATAGAAAAAAAGCAATTTTTGACTAATAATGTGAGCCATTCCAGAAAAGCGTCAGTGTCGAATTTAATCTTGAAATTCGTCATGTTACTTTGCTATTCCAAGGCTGTGGTGTTACTATTGTACAAGCTGAGAGAACAAATCGATGGCTCGTAGGTAGAAAATCGTTTCTGCCAGCTTTACTCTATAAAGTCTTATCTTGTAAAATCAAAATATCAAGTGGTAAAATTGCAGAACATAAAGTCATTGTACTTTCAAAAATTTAATTGTAAAACCGTATCTCCATTCAAAATCGAAATCAGTATAATGAATTTTGTCTATGTCAGACGCTTTAGAGCCAGGGTGTCTAACCCGTGCTCATCGCAAGTATACTTGTGTTCCTAAGCCTATTACCCGTCCAGTGATAAAAGATTAAATCTTGGCAACCTTGACTGCGGAGTGGACCGGGATTGCATAGAACAATAGTTTCTTCTCCTACCCACCCAATTATGTGCTACTCCCACGGGATCTTGTGCTCGAAAAATATCGAACTTGGCCGCCCCTGCTTTAGATGTAATTTATCAATGAAGCTATACTCTTTCTCATAAGTTTGTAGGAAATCCAATTTTCCAATCCAAACGTATCTGTCATGAAAAAATTTAACAAAATAGGATACGATTTCCTATCTACGAGCTACCGAATTGTGCTATATCTTTGTCATATTGTATATTACTACTTTTGGTTAAAAATATTTCAGGTATAAAATTATTATATTTTTTCGGTTGTTAATCTTTTGCTTCAAGGTTTTTGCAAGTGTGGTGCTGTAATAAAATGTACGATTGATAATGAGTCGGACAATCTGAATACAAAATTTGAGTTTCGTATAATCAAAGCAGGAGAGGGCAAAGACTCTGGCAAGCGTCAGCTTCGTGGTATAAAAAGGCGACAAATAGCTGCTGAGCTTTGTCATAAGTCGGTCGATGTATTTAGATCAGAGCAAAGCAAAAAATTACAACGACGTAGGGAGCCAGATCCAGCGCCCTTATATTCAGATTCAGTGCTCAGAACAGTCAAACACCAGTATACTGCATCCTAGTATTTACACGAAAACCCCATAAACGCCCTGAAAATAATGAAGAGAACAGCAGTTGAAAAAAATGTAATTCAGAGTATAGGAAACGATCCGTTTTTTATTCATATTTTTTTCAACCATCAATTACGATTGTGGAATCAATATTCGGAAAAAGTGCCTCTTATAATTGATGCGACCTCAGGAATAGCATCCAAGATTCTACACACTCCTGAAGAAAAGTCGCATTCACTTTTTTTACATCTAGCTGTAATAAACTGTGAGTTGGGGTAGTTTTCCATAACTGAAGCTATCACAGAGAGGCAAGACTCGGTTACGATTGAACATTGGCTAAAAAGAATTATTCAGTCAGGGGCCAATTATCCGAAACAAGTGGTGCGTAAATGCATTTTCAGCCATGTTTTTAAATACCTCAAGTAATGTACCATACGTAACATATTACTATAGGCACAATTGATCTACATTGTTTCAAAAGGTTCTGTAATTATCGTTCAAAAAGCCTGAATATCTTATTGATTCATGTTTTAGACCCTATGGAAATTTTTGAAAAATGTCATTAAACAATTTTGTACAAACAAAACTCATTTAATTGATACAAATACAAAATGTTTCAAGTGATGTTTTCGCAAAAGATCAAATTACCTACCTTATGTTTATCAAGTAGTTATATAGATTCTGTTCAAAAACTCCGAGCGTGTAAATAAATAAACAATTTAGTTTTGGATGAAGTACTACATTAAGGCAGAACTGTTATCATATTGGCACCTAAGCAAAATATCATCCTGTTTCAAATTGCGAATAAAATCTATCCTATCTCAAAATGCCTTCGGAATCTATCTTATCTCGAATCTTGATTGCAAAGTATTTTATAACAAAATACGTTTGCAAATCATTTGTTTGCTCCAAAATCAAGTTGGCAGCACTACGACGCTCTTTGCATGTAGATTAAAAAATTTGTATATTCACTGAAACTTCGATGATACAAACCTGCAATGAATAATTTTTTTCTTCTTTTGCGATTCTTTCGCTGAAATACATTTACGTCTTCTAATGTCGCAAGTATTCGATGATTCTAATGCATGGTGATTTAAAGCCCTTTTTCATCTCCTCAGATTTCGAATTGTCGAATTCTTGTTGAGCTGTCATGCGCTAAAAACCATCAAGGAAATCCGGAGGTTCTTAAAAAAAAAAAAAATATTGGAGTATCTTGATTAGAGAGTTGTATATACGGGGGGTTAATTTTTCACTATTGAAATTGATACGAATTTTGTATCCAAATTAATATGAGTATATGAATATAGAGACCGCCGCGCCGTAGTGGTATCAAATTTCAATTTCGTAGATGTTACGGGGTAGATTGCGTAGGCTCCGATGAGCGGTAATCGGAGCTTACTCCACGCCCAGCCAAGGTGTTATTTGGCTATTGTAGGGTCCGTTCACATCGACTATGCACTCGCGTGCTACTACTCCCAATGCAGGAAGGGAATGGAATAGAAAGGGATCGGTATTAATGGAAGGTAAACGATTTAAAGTATATCATTGTTTATTAGTGGTCAATGCAACGGAGTCGGTCAAGGGAAAAAGGGTATGGTCTTGGTTTAGAGGGATAAGTGTCTTGCTTGAGTGCTGGGATGGATCTGCCTGGTTTTGCGGAATGTAGCAGGCAAGCTAGCCGCGAGTTACAGGAGATCCTGCTGACTCGCGAACGATAAGAGTAGATTACAGAGCGTAGGTAACTAAGAGCGTGGGAAAGGAATATGAAGTCTGGAGGACGTAACACGCCCCCCCTTGGGGAAGAACATTCGGTGAGGGTACGAAATGGGATGTTCGGAAGAAGCGAAATGCCATGAAACGTAGTGACTCACTTACAGAATATTACAAAGAAAGGTCTTAAAATATAGCGCCTAGATGTTAGTGCGCGTTTAAGTGGGTTAGTATACATTTGAATAAAAAAGAAAAAATTTCTAAATGACATCTTATCGTACTGAATCACTTACAGAATATTACAAAGAAGAGTATTAAAATATAGTGCCTAGATGTTAGTGCGCGTTTGAGTGGGTTAGTATACATTTGAATAAAAAAAAATTTCTAAATGACATCTTATAAATGTGGCGGTATATATGATAGATATTGTGTATGTTATAAACGAAACTTATGCAACGTGCTGATGATTATATTATGGCTGCAGATTATTATGGGCAGAATAAGGCAATGAAAGAATATAATTGCTAATAGCGGAGGGCTTAGCGCCAGACTTCGAGTGGTTCGGAGCTATCGTTAAGGCTTTGCTCGGGGAGCAATTTACGCGGCTTAGGTATGCCTAGTTCCGTCATTTCAATTTCCGGTTGGGTCCGGAGCAGCGACGAAGAGCGAGTAGGCAGGTCATCGGGAAATGATATTATTTCTAGGTGCGGGTGGTGGATGGCATGGCGCGTAGGAATTTGGGGTTTTGTACGACGCGGGTGAGGGATATGTTTGAGGCTGGAAATAATTTGTTCTGGTGATAGAATTTTAGGCTGGACGATACCTTTTTGGGCTAAGGGGATAGCGTCTACTAAAGTGGACAGGTCAAGTTCGTATTCGTTCAAGCGCCGGTTAAGTGTGCCAATTTCAATTTATTGAAATGGACGATTTTAGTTTTTCAGGGGGTAATCCAAATTTCAGCGTTAATATTGTCAATTATACGTTTGATCGTATACACTCCTTTATAGTGGTCGTCGAATTTGGATCGGGTTTCATTCAGTAGATAGACCTTTTGACCTGCTTCGAAATTTTGGCTGTTGACATTACGGTCGTAATACGTCTTGGAACGATGCTTTGCTTATTGTAGGTTGGACGCGGCGTATTTTCGTATGCTGGATAGATTAGCGATTAAGTCTAGAAGGAAGGAATCGTAGGAACGAGTATACGCGCTGGCAGGGTTCGCATCTGTTGGGAGTCTGGCTTAAGAGCCAAAAATTAGTTGGTGGGGGGTGAAGTTAGTACCTTCGTGCTTCGCGGTGTTATAACAAAAAATTGCAAAGCGGATGTAATCGTCCCAGTCTTTACCAGCATCCGTGTAGTGTTTGATGTGCTCAGTGAGAACAAGGTGACTGCGTTCTAGCGATCCGTTAGACTGTGGGCGGTAAGCTGTGGTTCGTATTTGCTTAATTTTGACAAGTTTACAAAGTTGTTTGATGACTGTGCTCATAAAATTCTGTCCTTGGTCTGTAAGTATTGCTCGAGGAGTACCGTAACGTGTAATGTATTCTTTTGCGAATGCTGCGCCTATAGTTTTGGCGGTGGCATCAGGTAAAGGGATGGCGTCCAGGAATTTTGTCAAATTGCATTGTATCGTCAAAAGATATTTGTTGTTCGATTTAGTAAGGGGTAGAGGTCCAACAATATCTAATGGCACTTTGTCGAATGCATCGGCAGGCGTGTCTGTTATCATCATTGGCAATTTGGTTTTGACTCTGACCAATTTTTTCCTTTGGCAACTCTCGCAAGTTCTTATGGAATCTTGGATTTGTTCTTTCATACGGGGCCAAAAATACTTTTGTCTATTGCGGTTATGTATTTTAGTGACACCTTGATGACCGCCGATCAACGATTCGTGGCATTCTCTAATTATTTCTTTTCGTAAACATTCGTCTGGGATGACAGTCGTGTTTCGACAAAGGATGATTTGAATTTCTAAGTCTGCGAAAATATAGGATAGAAGTTTTCGGATAACGCGAGGATCGAGAGCGTCTAAACTGTCATCGGTTATCGGGAGGGCAAGAGACTTTAGGTTTGAATCGGCTAAAGCCGTTTTCAGTTTGGACAATAGCTTGAAGATATCGTATAGATTGCTTTTATCTGAGCCTTTTGTTTTCAATACTAGGGTGAAAATACGTCGACTATTGTGCTTAGATTCAATGATATCAAATTTTCGCGGACGAGGCCTCATTACTATTTTTGGGTCAACCATATTCTCGCCGGCAAGTTGGGCTGGTATACCCTTGATCCAAGCGCAGTCTGTCGATATGAAGTGCGCATAGTTGGTTTTGAGCATCAAAAGTCCATCATTGGTATCTTTGACATTGTCCGATACTGGTATGTCGTCCAAGTTGTCAATAAAATATGCGAAACCGTGAGGGTCATTAATTTGATCATCGTCAGTGTTGAGAGCACTGTCATGGTGATGGTCAGTAATTTCCATATGAGAGTCGAATTGTTGAGTGCACGTATAGTATTCAGCGTCCGTGAGCAAGCCGGAACTGTCGTCGTATTCAGAGGTGGGCGGGAGGGGCGAGGGGGGAGGGGAACAGGGGTGTAAGGAAGGGTTCGTCGGCCTGGAAGTAGCGGGGGATATCTCCTAGCGCGACGCGGCGGCCCGACAGGGGGGGGGGGGGCATGATGACGTCAGTGGGTGAGGGTGGAGGTGGAATCGGACGAGGTGCTGCAGGTTTAGTCGGACGTTCCGATTCCTTTCGCAGATGGCGGCGGGGGGGTAATCCAGATGTGGAAGGGACAGGGTCAGGGAGGTCAGTATAAACGCGTGGGGGTGTAATGCAGGGGCGCGCGGTGGCAGGAAGCGGAAAGTCGAGGCGGCAAACGGTGATTCTTATTTTAGAATTTTTAAAAACATAATGGATCATTCTGCGTACCGCGCTCCATTCTAATTTGTCGAGTCCGCAACTTATCAATGGTATCGAGACGGATGTTACGCCATCTTCTTGCAAGGTTTTCCTAAAGTTAACCAAGGTGTCAAAAAAAACGTGGGGCAAAGGTTTGTCACTGTATTTGGGCCTTGTAACTAGGTTATAGATTTTCCGGTTTCCATGTACCACAGAAACAACGTCAGTCACAGTCGGGTAGAATTCTGTAAGTTGTTCGCGATTTATGAATTTACGTTTTGTCAGTTCTGAAGCGATTCCTTTTGACATTTGGCAGTCAGCCGATATGCAATGAGCCAAGTTATCCTTTTGCTGTAATAGGTCGGCTTTTATTTCTTTGATACGTCTATTACGCATGAGAGGAAAAGTTTCGCTTTCTATGAGGAAATCGCCATAATAAGGGCCCGGTAAATCGGTGGCTGGACAAAAGTCATCGGTTCCTGATTCAGTTTCTGGGGTCTGTAAGTCATCCGAGCTAAGGGAAGAATCTGAAAAATAGCTCAGGTATGGTCTTTTATGAGGCCCAGGATTTGTTGAAGAATTTGTTTCGCGATGGCGTTTAGGTTGGCGATGTACTGGGATCGGTGCCGGGGTAACGAGGGGGGGTTTGAGCAACGGAGTTTCTTTATCGCTGAACTCATCGTCGGAGAGATCAGAGGAATCAGAGGAGTATATCATCTTACAGGGTTGTGAGATTTTAGGGTGTTTCAGCGGAGCTGGGTTGGTGGACTCGTCTGTGGTCTGTCGAGGGCGTCTGGGGTACTGATGAGTCTTTTTAGTACGTTTTTTTGGTTCATCGCTAGAAGCTTCAGTCGTTGGACGGGGGCGTTTTGCATCTATAGGAAGAATTTGAGCGGTGTCGGGCGGTGCGTTCCTGAATAGAGCATCAGCGTTGGTATTAGATTTTCCGGACTTGTATTTCGTATGGAAGTCGTACTCTGCCAGTTCTAAGCTCCATCGTAATAAACGGGAATGAGGTTTCTTGACGCTTTTTACCCATTTGAGTGGCTCGTGGTCTGTTATTAAAGTGAACTTCTGACCATAGATGTACGGGCGGAAGTGATTCATACTCCAGTAGGCGGCTAAGAATTCTTTATCAGGTACCGAGTAGTTTAATTCAGCGGGCTTGAGGGCTCGGGATGCGTATGCTACCGGTAGGTCGGCACCGTCCTTATCTTGACTTTATCGCGAATTTTGACGCGTCTGTAGTGAGCGTAAATGGTTTGTTGAAGTCCGGGTGTTGTAGAATTGGTTCTTTGCATAAACAATCGCGTAAGGTTTCAAAGGCAGACTGGTGTTCGGACGTCCAGATGAAAGGGGTATCCTTCTTCGTTAAATTGTTAAGGCATTTAGCAATTTTTCCAAAATTTGGAACAAATCTTCGCTAATAACCTAAAAGGCCAAGGAACTGTCTAACATTTTTGGGACTTTTGGGGACAGGATACTCTTCTACAGCTATTAATTTATTAGGGTCAGGTTTTACTTCTGATTCAGTTATGAGGTGTCCGAGGTAAACGACTTCCTTTCGCAAGAATTCGCACTTTTCTGGCTGTAGAGTTAAACCAGCAGCGGTTAGTTGCTTCATTAGTTTCCGAAATTTAATTTCATGTTCTTGCAAGTAAATATACGAACATCTCGTTGCCTTGTAGACCTAGGAGGACTTGGTCCATGAGCCTTTGAAACGTGGCGGGGGCGTTCTTTAGTCCGAAGGGCATACGAGAAAATTCATAATGACCTCTAGGTGTCGAAAGTGCAGTTTTAGTGCTGTGATCCGGATGCATGGGAATTTGGTGGAACCCGGAAGCAAGGTCGAATGTGGAAAAGTATTTAGCTGAGCCAAGCTGGTCAAGGATTTCCGTGATATCGGACATGGGGTATGTGTCGCCGACTGTTTTTTCGTTAAGTTTTCTGTAGTCGATTACCATACGCCATCGTTTATTGCCGTCACGATCCGGTTTTTTTGGAACGATCCACACCGGAGAATTATACGGAGATGAGGAATATTTAATAAGATTTTGCTTGAGTAGTTTATCAACTTGGGATTCGATTTCGTCTTTGTGAATTTTGGGAAAACGGTATTGTTTGGTATGAATAGGCGTATTGTCCGTCGTGGGGATAGTGTGATGAGATAAATTGGTGTGGCCTAATTTATCACCTGGGAGATAAAAGAGATGGTTAAATTCCGTTACGAGGTTAAATATAGATTGTTTTTCGGTCTCATTGAAATGATCAAGATGTAAGCTGCTCTTTAGGACGTCCAATGTTTTTGACCTACTGTCAGTCAAGAGCACTGTTGCGGCACCGGGACAGGGTGTACTGTCGTCAGGGATAGGAGGATCGGATTGCAGTTGCGCGAGGTTAGTGGACTGGATGGGGCAGGAGGGGGGATTATTAGTTGGTCGCGATGTACGCTTGGCGGCAGAAAGAATTAATGAGTTGCTGAGGAGAGGGCCTGGGTGCGAAACGAGGGTTTTGGTGCGGGCATCGCTGTGGTGGTGGTTACTCAATGCAGTGGGCGTAGCGTTGGGCATGACTGTACTCAGTGGCTCGTCGAACTCGTCTAGGGTTACTGTTGGGGGTCTTATCTCTACGGCAGATTCGTTACAATTGAACGCGTACGAGTAAACGATGCCGTTCTGGTTTTCAACTAACGCTTCACCGCATAGAACATTGTTGCCTAAATCGATGCGATTAAGGTAACCTACTTTAGTGTCTGGGTTCGCAACTATTAGTGGGATGGCTTTCACGGTACGGGCCTGTATTGTAATTACGCGCGTTTTTTCGGGTGCGGACGAGGGTTCCTCGAATTTACTAAAGTGTATTGGCAATGAGGATCCAAGCATCACCGAGTTTGAGTTGAAAGAAATGGTTGCTTTCTCTTTTCGTGAGAAGGGCTGGCCTAAGATGCCGTCGTGCGGAATCGGAAACGAGTCAGGGACCAAGTGAAAGGTGTGGGATTTATTATTAAAACGTATTTCCGTTTTTGCGATAGTTTGCGTCTTTTTGTCTGTTATACCAGTCAACGTCAAACGTTCGTCGGTTGTTCGTCGTACGAAGGGCCTAACGAAACTTTCTTTGACTAAGTTGACGTCTGCACCGGTGTCAATAATAAATGTAGATATTTTTATTAGCTCGGGGGTGTCGATCGAAATTAGTAGAGGGTCAGCTGAAGCTGTTATGAGGATATGACTTAAAGATCGGAACGCTAGTTGTTTGCATTGCCCGCGGGCGCGTTCTCCCCGCGGGCGATGTTCCCGTTTAAATGTTTATTTGAGCCTGCATTGCCTTGGTTATTACGCGGAAAGGATCTACATCGGTCTACTGTGTGGCCTCTGCGATTACAATTGTCGCAGTGTAGTTTTTGGTTTATGTTGCATTCATTGTGGAAGTGGCCCATTCTGCGACATTTGGTACAATATCTTTTACTTTGCAGACGGTGACATTCCGTGATGGAGTGACCCTGGTGGTTGCAAAATTGACAACTGCTGGGCAGAGCATTAACGTGGCCAGCAGAGCTGGTGTTCGGATGGAGCGCTTGGGGGTAGGTTCCGGGTTCGGTACGAGGCACTGGTTGATGAACGTAACCACGTGTGGGCAATGACATCAGGGGCGGGGGGGGATAGAGGAGGCCGCGGTGGGCACCTGAGACGGAGGAGCAGTATGGGGGGGTAACGGCAGACACATGGGTGTAGAGGGGGTAAAATAATGTGCAGAGAATTGCATCTGACGGTTAATTAGCTCGGCTTCTTCACCTTCGGCGATGCTGACGGCAGTTTCGAAGGTTGGTAATGGTCTGATAGTAGCGATTCTCCACTCTAATTCTGGCCGAAGCCCTCTAATAAACGATCTAGAGGTATCCTTCTTCAGATCGTTTAGTAGTAGCGTTGCTAAGTCTGGTGGGTGTTTGGCTATGATCGCTGTGCTTATTTCTTTTGATATTGCTCTTATACTGCACGAGTAATCTATGATGCGCTCATATGGTTGTTGTGTAATTCTATCTAATTGAGCGGATAACTGGCGTATGGGGATATCCGGGCGGTATGCTCGGCTAAGGGCAGTTATGAGGTCCTCGACGTCATTACAGTTAATGCCTATTAAATATTGAGAAGCGGGGCCTGTAACCTTTGATTGTGCAAATTTGGCCAAAGTCATTTCATCCGAAGCTTTTATAAGAGTCTCTACGTGACGTAATTGTTCTTCAAATGAGTCAAAGGGCATGTTGTGGCCGTCGAAAGGGGGGATTGTCGGCAAGACATCTCTTACTGACCAAAAATTTGAACCGGTTTCGTTAGTTGGTGCCATGTCGATTTAAGCAGGGTATTGCAAGTACAGGAATAAAAATATCAACTCAATACTAAGACTTAGAATAGACTTACAGGGCGAAGGTAAACGCAAAAACAGAGTACAGCATGGTTCTAGGCAGCTGGACGCAGGTGAAACTTAAAGAGGCGATACACGTCATGCGTCGGCACGAGGAGGGTATAGATGAGGTACTCCGTGGCGTGTTGATAAATAAGTGTGGTAATCCAGGTCTTAGGGCGATGTCACTTCCGGGTCCAGATTCTCGTCTTAACAGGGTTGCAGGAGTCCGAATGAGTGGGAAGGGTCCATTCAATATTTGTCGGTTCGAAGGGTGATGTGTTCAGATGCGGTGTGCGGCTTAACTTGGCTATCGCACTGTATTTCCACTCGCTACACAGTTATTCGACGTCGTACGTATCGATGAATTTCAATAGTACAAAATGTGACGGAGTTATTGAAATTGGGGACTGTTTGCAGAGCCTGTGTCCGTGGCGAGTTGAATAGGTTCTGCATGCCTGTCACAGTACTTTGTGGGCCGGAGTTCGTTCGTAACACGGCTATCACTGATTGATACGGCGTTAGAAATTTTGAGCACTGAATACTTTCGTAGAAAACATGCAGCACTGCACTGACGGGTAGGTCGACGGGCAAAACCGCTGCCACCAAAATGTTACGGGGTAGATCGCGTAGGCTCCGATGAGCGGTAATCGGAGCTTACTCCACGCCCAGTCAAGGTGTTATTTGGCTATTGTAGGGTCCGTTCACGTCGACTATGCACTCGCGTGCTACTACTCCCAATGCAGGAAGGGAATGGAATAGAAAGAGGTCGGTGTTAAGGGAAGGTAAACGATTTAAAGTATATGATTGTTTATTAGTGGTCAATGGAACGGAGTCGGTCAAGGGAAAAAGGGTATGGTCTGGGTTTAGAGGGATAGGTGTATTGCTTGAGTGCTGGGATGGATCTGCCTGGTTTTGCGGGATGTAGCAGGCAAGCTAGCCGCGAGTTACAGGAGATCCTGCTGACTCGCGAACGATAAGAGTAGATTACAGAGCGTAGGTAACTAAGAGCGTGGGAAAGGAATATGAAGTCTGGAGGACGTAACATAGAAAACAAATGTATTCTGGATATAGGATGCTTTTCAAACACGTGATAGTATAGTTCTCACTTACAATTTGAGACAGGATAATACTGTGCTGAGGCATCGATATATTGCACAAATTTATCATATCGGTTTATTGAAAAAATATAGGTTCAACTATTGGAGCATTCAAAAATTTGATGAAAATAATAGATAGATATTGCAATATGACAAGTTCATATCGTACATTAGCCCCAGAATACTGCAACGGGGTACAAACGCACCTCAACAAAACATCATAGTGTTGAACCCATTTTTGCATCTTTTTTTCCGCTACACTTTCCGTTCAAATAATTTTTTCACCAAGTTTGAGTTCAACGAAATTAAGGTTTATATACACTAAGCTCTTCCTTATTAGAACACAAAAAAAATCATCTATAAGTTTCATTCCCGGGTGTAAAGATCATTTCACGCTTGAAACAAAGAACTCGTGATCGTTTGGACCACATGACAGCGTTGGAAAGTGAAACAAAAAAATGATAAGAGCGAACTAGGGTTAATTCAGTTTATCATTTGCAGATTTGTGACTCTTCAAGGGCCTTGCTAACTGCATGCATATCTGCATTCACAAATTTTTTGACAATCGAAGAATATTGCGATGCGATTAAAACTGACCCTTTATTAATGGACAATAAAACGTTAATTTCCATGGACGTAGCTCATTATATAAAACTGAGGGCTGATTTTTTGAAAACTAAAAATTAACGGATCAAAGTTTTTTATTTAGCAAGTATCGGTCAATTAATTTTGAGTTCAAACGAAGAAGAAGCGAGAGACTTAATAACAATGCTCTTAACAGTAGCTTTGAGCGAAACAGATGGCAAATTAACTCAAGGTTACCGAGTGACATTATGTGAAAAACATAAAGAACGTTTACGAAACATTATAACTGGTCAGTTGCATGAGGACGAAAATTTATGTAATGAGGTAGAGCCTGAAGCCAAAGCGGTGAATCTGAAGCTGATGGGGATTTGGATGATGAGGATAATAATAATGAGAAACAAAAAATGGATAGACCAAAGAACTCAAAGAAAAAGAATATGTACTCAAAAGAATGGGAGCAATGGGCTACTGAAATTGAGTTAGGAGTAAGGACGAAAATAAAAAATGAAATTGGCGATCGTGATAACGCAAATTTTTATTTAAGAATAGCTCAAAGATTGCTGAGAGAAATTAGGCATTTACCAATGTGGTCGAATCTTTATAATAAGAAATTTAATGTTGAGAATATACGCCCAAGCTCCAGTGCTGCTGTCGAACGTGAAATTAAGAAAATCAAACACGGCGTATTGGCTAAAAAGGGAAAGTACTCGAGAGTAGATGGAACTGTCTGAAAAATTATCAAATATTATGATGGGAAATTGGGGATTCTATCCGCAAATGACGAGATCACATCGGATGAAATTGACAGAAGTGATACTCTTGAAGAAACCGATAAGCCTAGAATGCTTCAAACAGAAACCGAAAATGACTCCAACTCAACAATACACAATATGGAATTCGAGGGCTCTGGTTATACGGATAGCGAAAAGCCATCACTACATATTGAAGACACAGCGTCACATTATAGATTTTCTTCTATCAAAATAGGACGATACTAGCCTTGTCTCTCAGCTCTTAATGCCAACGCGCGACCCAGAAGTACATTATCTGTCGGTAAGAGCATTCAAATGGAATATTTTGTCTAATTGCCTTGAAGTAATAATTGATAATTATTTTCGAAATTCTTGTGATAATCTTGTGCTTATGACACGTTTAACATTATTCGTTACATTGAGCTGAATATAACCATAAGTATGCTTACTACTTGCTGGGTGCGTCTTTGTCGTCTCTGCGTATTCAACTTGTACTGAAACTCTTCCACCACATTCAATTTGAATATTCATTTTATTATATTCAAATGTAACGTTGCAGTATAAAGGAGAATCAGCAGTAACTGGTCAAAAATCTCTATTGAAAGAGCTGACTAACAATATGCAACAATGTGTAGCTTGCTTTCGAGGTGATCAACCTGAAGGAACGCATTCCTGCAGGATATACACATAAATACAAAATGGCCTTAACGGAAACAGAAAATCACAAAGGCTTAGCCTTAAAGGATTTGAAAAGTAGTAACGAAAGCGTTACAAGAAAAAACAGATATCTTGGCCAAAGTAAAGAAAAAATTTGTGACATGCTGTTATACCATTCAAATAATAAAGAAAATTTACCAATCTTAAAAAATGGCAATGCTTTGAAAATGAATTTTGTATCTATAAATGTTGCAAAATATTCATTTAAACATACGTGTGCAGTAGATAGCTTTTACCAAATTATTCTAGCAGCCAGTATAGATTATGCACACTTCCAACAATACGTATTAACTGCAGCCGGAAGTAATCTGTTATTTGGAATCGCTTCTGACACATTAGAAAAAGGGATTACAGCGAATACGTATAGATTAAGAGGTCGTTTAAGCGCGTTGCCTAGCTAGAAAGCGCGGGCTACTCCGCTTCCCGCGTTAACTGTGGCGAGAGAGAGAGAGTAAAGAAACAAGTGAGACGAAGCAACCGAGCTGTCGCCGGAGTGGGGCGGGTGACGCGGGCTAGCCTCCACCACCCCTCACGGGTATTCGGTTTCAAATACTTTTAAACAGCCCAGTGTGCCGCGCTCGGCACGACGCACCTGATGAATAATCTCTCTATCTAATAAAAAAGTTTCAAACAAATGAACAGGTAGAAAAAGATTATAATAACAATAGTAAAAAAAGACTATAATAACAACAGTATAAAAAAGATTATAATAACAAGAGTATATGCATGAAGTTGGCGGTGGGGTGAGATCCCGAAAACAAAACAAAAAGCATCTAGCAAACCCTTTGACAGCTGTCATCGGCTGTTTATGACAGTCTTTGACAAATATCTTTATGGGTATCTGTTTCTGACGCGCGAAAAATGAACATGCAAACGAAAATTATCAAGATGATTCCCGACGGGAATTGTCTTTTTCGCACGTTGGCGTATTGTGTATACGGCACTCAAGATCGACACGCAGAGGTGAGACTGAGTATCGTTTCAAATATAGTGGATAATTGGTCTACATTTGCGGGTTTTATTACAGGTAATAAGTCAAACGGTGCTGTGATTAGGTCACCTGGTGATTACAAATCACATATGAATAAAAATTGAATATACGGGGGAGAAGCAGAATTAGCTGCAGCTTCGGACATTTTTAAGATATGTTTAATCGTGTATCGCGAAGAACAAATTCATCCACACCGGATCGGATCACAAAATGGAACACAATTCTCGCTACTCTTCACCGGCGACGGAGACAGTGGACACTTTGATGTCTTGCAGAACCAAAATAAAATTCAAATAGTGAGTAATAAGTATGGAAAGTAACAATCAAATAATAGTAAATCTAAATATATCACCAAACAGTCAAAAGGACAGCCAGGATTTACGATGAAAATGGAGAAAGGAGGAGTTTCAATCAGCAGACAAGGCGATGAAGATGGTGGATGGTCGGAAGTATCACAAAAGAAAGAGGAAAATAAAATTGTAAGTGCGAAGAACCAAATAAGCCATAGAATAATATCCATCAAATATTCGTATAACCAGGTAAGAGGACGACCAGGATCGGTGTTGACCACAAGAGAAAGAGGTGTTTTGCGGAATGAACAGCAACGCAAATATACAGAAAAAAATAATATAAAGAAGGTGATTTTGGAGAATAACCGGCAGAGCGGTAGTAAAAATAATTCAACGAAGGGTGTCGAAGAATTAGAAGAATCGATTGTGATTATTGATTTGGAAAATAAATCAAGAGGACGACCAACCATTGTGATGGACATAGAAGAGCGAAAAATTAGACGACGAGAACAGCAGCGAAAATATAGGGAAGCGAACAAAAAATATCATACTGGCTTTTCAACCAACGAACAGAAAAGAGGAGTTTCAACCAGAAGACAAGGCGATGGAGACGGTGGATGGTCGGACGTATCACAAAAGAAAAAGGAAAATAAAATTGTAAGTGCGAATAACCAAATAAGCCAGAGAATAATAATAAACAAATATTCCTATAACCAGGCAAGAGGACGACCAGGATCTATGTTAACCACAAGAGAAAGAGGTGTTTTGCGGAGTGAACAGCAACACAAATATAGAGAAAAAAATAATATAAAGAAGGTGATTTTGGACAATAACGGGCAGAGCGGTAGCAAAAATAATTCAGCAAGTCAAGGAGATAGATTGATATCAATAGAGAAGGAACACCAATTTTCAACCAACGAATGGACGCTTAGATTGATGAAAAAAAGAAAAGTAAGCACAGAAGGAATTGAAGTGGACAGCAAGTGCAGACCTGTCATCAAATCAACATGAAGGAATTCGCCTGTCTACTAGACAATGCGTAAGGAAATAGTGAGGCGCGAAGCGCCGAACAACGAGGCGCGCGAAGTGCGCAAGGGCGAAGCCCCTAGTAGAAAAAAAAATAGACTCCGTTCAGATTCCACTTGAAAAATTTACTAGTAATACAGAATTTAATAAGGAACCCGAAACTATTTTTTTATAATTTAAAAACTTATCATTAATGAGGTAAAAATCGTCAAACATTTGAATCGTTTATAAAAATTGGGGTTTTCGATAATGTTTAACTTTACATTTTTTTTATGAAAGCTTATTCGTTCACCTTCCGAATGCACTGTAAACGATGTCTTCACGTCGAATAGAACCGGATATATGCGCGCTCTTTTTGCATCAAAATTGAATGATTGTCTTGTAACTTTCGAAAACAAACATAATTCGGACGAACACCAAAATGCGTATCGATTCTTTTTACCTTATACAATATGACTAGCAAATTTTTAGCATAGTAATACATATAACTAACTAAACATAAATCACAGAAGTATTACACGTAAGCTATATACAAAGCTATTGTATTTATGTACATATGTACTGTAACCAATATAATTGTGAGGGTAAAAACGATAGAACGATAATTGGTTACCCTACGGCGCAGTCGCTAACTTAATAATTAGATAGAGAGAGATACTAAGGGAGAAAGATACGATTGTTGGGCGCCAGACGCACCTGCGTCAAAAATAGATAATTAGAGAAAAAGACAAAGGTAAAGGTAAAGGTAATAGATAAAGGTAAGGTCAGGTTCTACGACGGTTTTGCACAGTTCGCTCAGAGAGACAAGATAATGGTAGAGGGGCGGAGTCGAATCCAATAGATAAAATAAGAAACAGGTGAAGCAGGAATAATATCAAATATATTAAACAAGAAGCGATAAGTTTACTGACAAGTAAGTAGCTGAAGAGATTGCGAAACAAGTACGATAAACGCGATAATTAACAATATTTACAGCCAGAGAAAGGTTGGGTGAGAGAGTTAACAAATAACGGAACGTTTTCCGAATAAGCGGGAAATATGCGCAAGCTCGCGATACTAAAGGTAACGATTAACACGGTTTTATGATAGATAGGCAGAACAGAAAAAGATATACTGTACTTAAATTAAGCGGTAAGCAAATAAATCATAAAATATGAGAAGCGATTATGAACACATGCGAAATACAACAATTGTAATAGTTATCACATTACCAGAATAATCAGAAATAGGCAGACAGGGAATTATGAATTACAAGGTAAATTCAAGTGACAGGTCAAATAGAAAATTATCATAAAACATAGAGAATAACGGATAATACGTAGTCTATAGTTTGCGGTAAGTGCGAGAGAAAGAGAGATAATATTCGGTACGATAAAAGGCAATTCAAGATAAGACAAACAATATTCAAGATAATTAATATGCAACGTACGGCAAACCAAATAGACTACGGACAACTACGATCAGCGATATTAGCGAAGAAAATAAGGAAAAAGATGTCATGCGATATGGCACAATACTCCAATGTCAAATGAACGACGAGCGGGACCGCGCAGCGATATAAGATCGCTCCCGCGGTACTCTCACTAAGATACGATAATCAACGGTAATAGGTAAAGAGACAGATAGAAACTAATCAGAGAAAATATAACAAAATAGCAATGCTCAGTAGCTAAGATAAAAATTGATCCTTTAACGGAACGCGCTGCTAGACAGCGATATTAGACATCCAAATATTCCAGAAGAGAAAGATAATAAAATAAAGCAATAGTCACTACAATGCGTAAGTAATAATCAACCAGTCGCGAAGTTACTTGCAATAAGACAGAGAAAGGGACAAGATAAGAGATAAGAGAGAATAAGGTACGAGCCCAGGTGGCTCAAGCAGACCAACTGCAAGATAAAGAGAGAAAGAGATAAAGGTAAATGTACGATATATTGCAAGTAATCTCGTGGCTTCACAAAATAGAAAAGGAACCTCACTTACGTAAAAGAAGATATAACAGGTGCGAGAGAATGCGATAAGGTAGCGGTAGTTAGCGATGACAAGAACACTAGTACGATTCACGAAAGCTGAATGTAAGATTAATCAAATGCAAAACTGGCAGTAGAGTTACTAAAAGGGCGGTTACTAAAAGAGCGGTCACTAAAAGCACGTCTGCTGTTATCAGTAACTGAACGTAGAGTGACGAGATGAGCGATGATCCTGATTTTCGTCGAGCTGCTGTCACGTGATTCTTCCTAAAATTTGCGGTATTTTAATTGGACCAGCAGGTCGCGTGGCCTGGTCCACGGATAGGCGGCGATACCCCCTCGCCGCTTGTTTTTCTTTTCCCTCGACGACAGGTATCGAGGTATCGGGACGTCGGAAGGTGGTTAGAGATGTTTTCCTGCAGCTATGCGGTATCGTTGGTGAGAGGGGGTGGGGGGGGGGGGGGGGTCGTACTGCTCATGTATTGCGATATTGAGGTGTGCGGCAATGTTACGTCACCGGTCTCCTGGACTTGCGACAGACTGTAACTCACTCCTTGCTTTACTGGTACTCCCCGTTGTAGCTATTTCGTCGGCGCTGCATCCCGGCCCTCGCTCATCGAAGCCCTCATGCCGGAACGATCTGGTGGTGATGGCCCTCAACCCGGATCCCCACACTAGATCCACCAGATCCACGTGGTCAGCATATCATTAGCCTATTCCACGCCGCAGTCCTTCGATAAGACGGTTTGTGAAGAGAAAACCGTCTTCTATTGGATAGTCAACGACTTAGTAGATGTTAGGGTCGGTTCAGCTCCAGGCTGATAAGTATCGTCGACGGGAGACTTTGTTGTGTTTTTACGCACAGCCCTGTACGCCGCCTGACGATGCATCCGAGCGGTAGAAGCATTCGTTCGTGGTTCGGCTCCTGGCCGATAAGTCTCAAATAGTTGGAGGTGCTGTTTGTGCATCACGCACGGCCCTTTTCGACAACTAGATAGGCATCCATCGGGAGTGGTTTCAGCGGTATTCGTTCGTCTGTAGTCGGTGGTGGTCGATGTTGAGCTGGTACGTGACCCCTGTCAGGCAGTGTCCTGGTATCCTGACGCGAAGGTCTCGCAGATGGTTCTCGAAGAGCATTACAGAATTAGAAAATAGCATACAATTAGCTTAGTAAAGAGAATTCAACTTAAAGATAATTAGTCGTTCATTTTTGGAGTATTGGCCTCAGACGTGCTTTCGTTATTTTTAGCGATATCTGCACCTAGGGGAATGCGATAATCAAACAAAGTGACGGGGTACGAAATACCACGTCACAGTACATATATTTATATTACAGTTTTTTGTCGTCTGTCAGTCGTGAATTTACTGTTTCTTACGCGCGGCCTTCTGGGCTTCGATGATTTGAGGGGGGGTTCGCGGATTGAGAGTTGTCGGGCGCGTCTAGAATCTACGATCTCGGGTAAGAAACAAAAGTGAAATAAATCTGATGATTTATTCTCCATTTTTTCGGTCCAGAATTTATCGTCACGTTTTATTTTATCAAAAATCAATCCCTTTGGCGTCCAAACTATAAAATAGCACCACTTCCTATTCGTAATGTGTAGAAGACCTTGGACCTGATACATGTAATTATGAGAAAGCTCTAACTTGGCGTTTCCACCGATTATTTCCGTCTCAAATATTCATTTTGTATCCCAAAAATCTATCGAGCGAGCGTAGCGAGTGAACAAAATTTTTAAATGTTCAAGCGAAATCCTACAAGAAGTACTGATATCCCCAAAAAGCACTTCTGGTGCAAAAACCTTTCGCCAAGTATATTAATGTGACAGCTACCCATAAAACAGCCACCTACAAAACTGTCATCAAATCATATACTACTGCCAAGTACAATTTATTTAGAAACTAATGATGATTTCGATATACTATAACTAATGATGACAAAAAAAAAAAAAATTGAAATCAAAATTGAAATTGAAAAAAACAATAAATTTCGTTGAAAAAAAAAAAAAATTGGAGGTAGTGGTACTTGGCGGGCCTTTTTAAAACAAGCACAAGAAAATACAAGTCGAGCTATATCAATGTTGCAATGGCAATATAAACATGGGCCCGCCAAGTACCACGTACTTCAATTTTTTTTTTTAATCATATTTTTTTTTTTTTTTGCATTTTCAATTGTGATTTCAATTTTTTTTTTTTTTTGTCATCATTAGTTATAGTATATCAAAATCATCATGAGTTTCTAAATAAATCATACTTGGTAGTAGTATCTGATTTGATGACAGTTTTGTAGGTGGCTGATTTGTAAGTAATGTGTGCATGTATGATTACCCCAGAATCACGTCAAGTTTATTTCTAAAAAAGCACGCGCGTATTTTAGTGGCCTAATACGTACGCGCCGTATTCACTTTGTATGGTAAATTTTGCCAGATACCTTGTAACTTTACCTTGGATACTTAGGTAGTCACAATAAGTGATAAGAATATTCCTTATGATCGACAAAGTGTAAACACTAATGCAAATTGCCGAATAGTGATTTCGATCATTTAACCTGAACACGTAACAAATTGATGACATATTTTAGCGACTAATGCAAACCGGGCTAGTACCACACGTCACAATGCATTCCAGTTTATATTTTCGTATGTATAAAAGACTTTAGAATGAATTTATACTGCTACTATGAACAGCAATATCGGCTCTTGAAAGTACCTTCTTACAATTAGATTAAAGCCCTGCGATTGTTCGTACTCAAGTGTTTGAATCTCGAAGTCGGAGAGAATGCGACATCAATCTGTTGGTAACAATGTAATAGGTGTATGTTCTTTTCATTTTTATTTTTCTATGCTGGTAACCCTGCGAGTACTGCTCTTATAAAAGTGGTGTGCGTTGCCTGTGTAGGCCTATTAAAATACTTATCTTTAATAAAAGTCTTCGTGCAATTAACCATTGTTTTTACTTATAATCCAAAAGGTTATGGGCCCAGCTTATATAAACCTAAGAAAAAGTAAAAAGCAACTGTTTCGTCAAGGAAATTTTTTTTCGCCGAGTGCGTGGCATTGAGGTTAGAAAACGAAAATACTTGCGAGCGAGTAAGCAACAAGCAAGGTCGGGACGAACAGGAAGATGGAAGACGACAATAGTTTTAGACTCCAGACGAACACAAGGCTCGAAGGAGCATCTAACTGGAATATTTGGAAGTTTCAAACCGTCGTTTTACTACGGGGTCAAGGTTTGCTAGAGGTCGCAGACGGGAGAAGTGTGAAACCAGCGGCGGCGGGTGAGAAAGCTGCATGGGAAAAGAAAGACGCGAAGGCTCAATCATGGCTTGTTACAAGGATGTCGGAAAGCGTGATGATGCATATCATAACTTGTACTACGTCAGCGGAAATGTGGCGAAAACTTGCGAGTGTGTATGAGCAAAAATCTGAAACAAGTGTCCATATAGTTCAAAACGTTTCTTTCAATAAAAGTACGAGGAGGGCACCGCGATGTCTACATTCTTATCTAAAATAGAAGAATTAAGAAACCAGCTCAAACAGATGGGAGAAGACATTTCAGAAAGGTTCGTCATAACAAAAGTGCTAATGTCACTTCCAGATGCGTATAAGCATTTTGTGTCGGCGTGGGAGTCCGCGCCGGACGAGAAACAAACGCTAGATAATCTCGTCGCGAGATTATTGATAGAAGAGGAACGAATAAACGAAAAGGAGCCTCAAAACTCATCAGCGTCGGCGTTTGTAGCGAAGAAAAACATTAAGTGTTATAAATGCAATAAGCTGGGACATTATCAAAGTGAGTGTAATCAAAACAAGGGTTCGGGACACGACAATAGACCGGTAAAAAGGTGTTATTACTGCAATAAAGTGGGACATACTAAAAGTGAGTGCTATTTCAAGAAGAATCGGGAAAAAGACAGTAAAAGTAACGCATTTATGGTGATGAATGTAAATAGACACGTCCAACAATCTCAGTGGTTAGTGGACTCGGGCGCTAGTCAACATATGTGCCGTGATCGCAACTTATTTACAATATATTCATCGTCGAACAATAAAACAGTGATCATTGGAAATGGCGAGGAAATTAGTGCACTCGGATTCGGACAGGTGGCGCTAGAGGTATTTAATGGCCGCGAATGGGTGAACACAACCATAGACAATGTACTCTTCGTTCCGGAATTAAAAACAAACCTGTTTTCTGTCAAATGCGCGACAGAAAGAGGTTATGTTGTGAAAGTGGACAATAACTTGTGTAAATTTTACAAGAAAAATACTGTGTGTGCCGTAGCGTGTCGTAACGGAGATATGTACTATATGGACGTGCGTTATAAGTGTGAGATAGCAAATGCGACTGAAGTGAAATCGGGACTTAAAGAGTGGCACGAAAAACTTGCTCATCAAAACCTGCAGTATGTGAGAACAGTGCTTAAAAACAACAACATTAAAGTAAAAGACGCGGACTTTAAGTGTGAAGATTGCTTGGAGGGCAAAATACATCGTTTGCCTTTCAGTGCCAGTGAAAATAAAACGAGTAAGCCATGTGAGTTGATACATGCAGACACTTGCGGACCCATGGAGGTACCATCCGTGGGAGGCTCCAGATATTTTGTTATCCTTAAAGATGACTACTCAAACTACAGATCAGTGTACTTTGTAAAAGGCAAAGATGAAGTGAGAAAGTGTATTGAGAATTTTTTGTACAAGGCCGAAAATGTAACCAAAAACAAAGTACTGTGCTTTAGAAGCGATAATGGATTAGAGTTTGTGAACAAAGAACTGCAAAACCTGTTCGAGAAACGCGGAATAACTCATCAAACCACAGTGCCATATACACCTGAACAAAATGGCAAGGCAGAGAGAGAGAATCGAACTCTAATAGAATCAGCACGTACAATGTTGTGTGCAGCAGGTTTGCCCAAGAAGCTGTGGGCAGAAGCTGTCCATACTGCAGCATATGTGATAAATAGAACAAGTAAAAGCAACGAAACAGGAAAAACCCCATATGAAACGTGGACAGGCAAACAATTTGATATAACGGGTCTTAAAATTTTCGGAAATCCTGTGTATGTCCATGTTCCAAAGGAGAAGAGGAGAAAATGGGACCCTAAAGGAGAGAAAGGAGTCATGGTTGGGTATGGCGAAGATGTCAAGGGCTACAGAATATTCTTCTCGGAAAAGAATAGCGTTGAAGTAAAAAGAGACATTGTATTTCTGGAAAAAGGGATGAAACAGAAGGAGCAATTAGTCATGCTGGATAATACTGTGGAGAAGAAGGAAGAGACAAGTCAAAGGCATACTAAAGAAAGAGAAGAGAAGAATGAAGATGAAGAAAAAAGGATGGAAAATGAGAATGAAGTACCGCCTGTACTGGAAGAGGAAACCTTCAACGTATCTAGTGAAGGTGACTGTGTCTATGTACCATGTTCCAGTGATGAAGAATCCAGCTATGATGATAATGAAGAAAGACCGACCCGTGAGAACAGTACTAGAATAAGGAAACAGACGTCATTTTACAAATGTCATCACGTCTATGTCGAAGGAAATGAACCAAAGACTTACCAAGATGCCATGCAACGAAGAGACGCAAATAAGTGGCAAGAAGCAGTTCAAAGAGAATTAAAAACTTTGAAAGAAAACAACACTTGGGCTGTTTGTGAAGAACCTGTTACTGAAAGGACAGTAGGTGGTAAGTGGGTATTTAAAATCAAAAACTCGAATAATAATGTAGAGTATAAAGCTAGATTAGTGGCGAGAGGTTTTGAGCAGTGTGATACAATGGACTTATGTGATATATATGCACCAGTAGCTAAATTGTCAACTTTCAGATTATTCGTTTGTATAGCAGCAAAGCTAAATTTACCGATTAGTCAAATGGATGTTACAGGAGCCTTCCTATATGGAGATATTGATGAAAAAGTGTATTTAGAATTACCAGAAGGTGCATATTGCGACAATAAAAGGATTGTTAAGTTAAATAAATCTCTGTATGGGTTAAAAAAATCACCAAAATACTGGAATGATAAATTTAATTCAGTAATTATGAAACAAGGTTTTATAAAATCAAAAAGTGATCCTTGTCTGTACACAAAATGTGAAGGTAATGCAAAAATATATGTTTTACTGTATGTAGATGATTTACTAATGTTTGGTAATAATGAAAAACAAATATGTAATCTTAAGTCACTATTGAATAATGAATTTAAAATGAAGGATTTAGGGTTAGTTTCAAACTTCTTAGGTATTCATGTAAAACAAGATTTAGATACAGGAATTACTGAATTAAATCAAAAGGAATATTTGGAAAATGTATTGCAAAAATTTGATATGCAAAATTGTAAAGAAATATGTACACCAATGGATTTGAACTTTAACACTAAAATATTAGAAGAAAGAAACGAGTCTGTAATTGATAAAAACATTGAAAAAAAATGTAGACAAATTATAGGTTGCTTGTCTTATGCAGTGTCAGGGACAAGGCCTGATTTGTGTGTTGTTATGTCAATGTTAAGCAGGTACCAAAATAATGCAAATAATGCATTATTAACTGCATTAAAGAGAGTATTAAGATATGTAAAATATACTACTAATTACAAACTTGTTTACCAATGTAATAGCGACTCATTAGTGGGATATTGTGATGCAAATTGGGGAGGAGATTTGAAGGATAGAAGGTCGACAACTGGCTATTGTTTCATGTTTGCAGATTGTCTAATTTCTTGGTCTTCAAAAAAACAGGCCAGTGTCAGTCTGTCTTCTACCGAGTCAGAATACATAGCCATCAGTATGGCTGCTAGTGAGGCGTGCTGGCTAATTAACTTGCTTAAAGATTTCAATATTGTAAAAGTGTGTCCTGTCACAATGTTTTGTGACAATCAGAGTGCGATAATGGTAGCGAACACTGAGAGTGTTAAAAGATTAAAACATATTGATATAAGATTTCATTTTGTAAAGGAGTTGATCAAAAGCGGAAAAATAATTTTAAAATATATTAAAACTGAAAATCAAACCGCAGATATGTTCACAAAAGCGTTAAATAAAAATTTACTAACAAGGTTTATTAAAAACTGTGGTCTGTATGAATAAGTTTATAAATAAATATCTATTGTAAGGGTATATTACATTGAGGGGGGGTGTTGGTAACAATGTAATAGGTGTATGTTCTTTTCATTTTTATTTTTCTATGCTGGTAACCCTGCGAGTACTGCTCTTATAAAAGTGGTGTGCGTTGCCTGTGTAGGCCTATTAAAATACTTATCTTTAATAAAAGTCTTCGTGCAATTAACCATTGTTTTTACTTATAATCCAAAACAATCATGTAAATAATTCGATTTACCTCATTTTTTCCTGAAATTTAGCCAAAATCTTTATGCCAGGTTGTTTCTTCTTCTTCAAAGACAGGTGCCTTCTCTTCTTAGCCATCGCGGGAATAAATACTAGCTCGAAAGAATAAAAAACACGATAGAAAAACACAAGCAAAAATAAAAGCGCGGAATACTATCCACGTGCCGAGCGACGAGGATTCGAACGAGGGGAATTGTAGTGGGGGGGTTTGAGTCTACGCTCCTCGCCTGTAATTCGCATGGTCGCCGGCCAACGCGGTCGTGGCGCTAGCAGCCGCCCGCCGTTGACGCGAAAAATTTGCTGTTCTATACTTCGTGATTTTCCTTCTCATTTCCTCATTTTTGAAGATAATTAGGTTCTTAGGGAATCATTTTGAAGATAAGGAATAGATCTGTGTTGCCTCCTGCGCCGAATTCCGAAAAAAAATGCACTGTCCGCTGTGTCTCACATCCAACATAACGTACTTTCAAGTTCGTTTTCGCAAATCTGAGAGCGAAATAAAAAATTCGGCAAAAGAGGCGACACAGATCTATTCTTTATCTTCAAAATGACCCCCTAAGAACCTAATTATCTTCAAAAATTGGGAAATGAGAAGGGAAATCGTGAGTCTCTGTTCGCGCGCGCTCGTCGAGGCATAGGCAACGCCCTTAATGCTCAACTTTAAGGGCATTGAAACTCAGGATAAAATGTTCAAAATTGTGGAGGGTGATTCGGCTATCAACGATCTCATCAATTATATTTTGCAAAATTAGCCGAGTATTGAACAAATAATAAAATGCATAAACGGTCGCAATGAAATTATAAATAAAGAGTATTCTGCCGTACTCCAAATAAATCATTTGAAAAATAATAAAAACTTTTCCGACATAATAAAAGAAAACATGACCAGAAAAAGACGTTGCGTAAATTGCCAAAGAAAAGTAGACATTGAAATGACTACCGGTGAGCCAGCTGCTATTCACTCGGTTATCCATAATTGTCTCTCTGGGCACTACCACTTTTCAGCACCTATCTATTTTGCTAGGTGTGCAGGGTCACCGGAAACCCGATACATATAGTGCCCATAGAGGTAAAAGACCTGACTTCATATTGTTACACAGCGGAAAACTAAGAGAGGAAAATGATTTATTTTGTGACGAAGCTCTCCTTTTAAAGTCTCGAGATAGACTGTTTTTACAATAATGTTGGTTGACGCAGCAACCTTATTCTTTTGAAAGACATAAGAGGTTTATAAACGTCTTTTATCTATGATGACTACTAGATCATTAAGAAGGGGATAAAACGGGTGATTTCACTCTTTGTAACAATATTCTTAAATAATATCAATGTATTTCAGGTAAAATGATATGCATCGAGATCTATGGGTTAATCGAAAAGGAGCTGCATATCGAGTTGAGTATGATACCAAAGAAGTTTAAAGATGGTATCGATGAGTTTAAACTAATTGGTCTGATTGATTACTACGGCTCAGAGATACAAAAAAAAAAAGATGAAATAGGCCACTACACTGGAATATCGTTCAGAGGAACGTGGCTACAGTATGACGACTGTCAATGAAAGCCGAAGGTGTTGAAAGATACACACAAAACGAAGCCGAAAATTCTCGGCTATATTAGAGACAATATAAATTAATTGGAAAAAATCATGGGGTTCCAGTTCATCGAGTGTTCGAAATGAGCACTGTACCCTGAAGAACGTGTGGCACAAACAATCATCCCATACAAATTAAAATACCTATTGTACCAAGTAGTTAAGAAATAAATGGCAGTAGTATTTCGATTTAAAATTTTCGAGTCTCCGTCACGGAGATATGGTCTTATTTTTTTCGATCACGTGCTTTTCCAAGCGTCGTTCACGTATCACGGTAGCTATATGTATATATATATATATATATATGCGGCTGCTCGATTTTGAAACCTAGTAGGAGCTCAATTTTCGAAAATGGTCTTTTTCGATTCTTCGCACTTTTGGAGTTCTACAAAGACACGGATCCTTTTCTTTTCTCAGAATTTCTTTATCTGCGGTTACCGTGTCTGCAAATCCTGCGGACATATGTTTCTGTGATTCAGAAGAAACGTCTTCTCTATAATATTCGACATTGAACTCGTATTGTTCGTTTCCAAGGTATGGGACTGGTATTGCAAAGTCAGGAACCAATTTAATTGAAAAAGACCAGAATGAATAATTTTTTAATGATTTCTATTTACCATTTTATTTATACACCTTTGATTTATTTATTCGTTACGTTAATCCTGAGAGTGAATGGATAAATGCAAATGAGTTTTTTTTTTTAAACAATTTATTTTCACATCCCTCATTTATTTATTCATTCGATACAAGAACGAATGTGTCTTATATAGTTGATCGTGCTCATGATTTGTATTGAGATTGACGATTTGCTATTGAGAATATAAAAGTCAATAGTTCATCCAACGTAGCTGTAAATTGTAATAATAAAAAAACTAATCGTCACAATATATATATTATATTCTCTTCAGTTTTTGGAGTCACGCTCGGCTTCCGGCAAGGAAAAGCAAAATATGAGTTCAATTATTATCTGTCTGGGGGTGCGCTAACTTTTCATTTTTTTTTTATAATCAAGCGGGACAAAAAAGAAAGTTTAACGATTAATTTGTGGCTTATTTACGGCAAATTATCAACCAAATCAGAATTACGCATGATGCTCGCTGTGCGTTTTTTTGATAGATGGCGCCCTAAATTTTTGAAAAGTTGGCACGCCATCCGCTTTTTTTTGAAAATTGAGTGCGAAAAAAAAGTCGCGCGACTAATTTACGGATAATTCTCGGCAAATTATGCTATAATCCGAATTCACATTCTCGACAATTGGCGAGCCAAGTTCATGTACGTGTTATTTCCATTTCAGCAATAATTTTTAAAAGTGGTAAAAAGTATTCGTTAAATATACACACAGTAATAAAATTAGCAGTTTGAATGGTGTGAGTTTCAGCATGGATATGCTTGGGTGAGAAAGTCCAAATAAGTGAATTCGAAGATTCGTTATTATTCTGTATTTCTGAGCCCAAGCTTTTATAAGCTTATTAGCAAGCTTTCTCAAGATAAACCTTCATGTATTGGCTTGGTTACACCTAAAACTTTGTAAGTTGAAGGAGGATTTTCATGTTTACAGTCATCTAAAGTACCTTCAGCCTCAGCGTTCCGCCACCTGCCCCAGTTTGATGATCCCGGTGGACAAAATTGGTGTCGTTTATTCGTATCCATAGAACTTTTATGATAGTATGTCGCCCATATCTCGTTTCTCATATCTTCAGCAAATTCAGGATTCCTCTAAATAGCTAAGCCATAACATACATTAAGTTCATCAATAAGTTTGCCAGTCAATTTTCCAGGACATTTACTACCAATGCCTGTATTGTTGTTCTTAGCTTTTCGTAAACGAAATCCCATTCGTTTCTGCACGTGATCAACACACTCTTTTTTTATCACTCACCATCACCATCATGTGGGTTCATGTCCAGGATATCTTTAAATGTTTTCGAATCATCGTCTCTAATGTATTTTGCGTACTTGAGTCTATGTTTTTCCACCGACCGATTAAACATTTCAACCACAGCACCGACTTCATTTTCCGGAACATCCTTTATGATTTCCTGTACACGAATCTTCACGCTTTTAGTACCAATCGTTATAAGCTTCAATGTCCGACTTCTTTTTAGTTTTCCATAAATTACATGCTTGGCAAAAACTATATTTTACAACAGTATCAACAACTTTTTTGCTGTATTTACCAACAAGTGTAGTTATTCTAAACAGTGAGTTGGAATCGCATTTTTTCCACGTGCCATCACCAAACATTGTAAAATGTGTGGGATCGGTGTCAGGTTCAGATGCTTGCGTTAATTCTTTCTCCTCGTCAATGAGTTTTAAAATAACATAATCATAAACTGAAGATACAACCTTATGCACATGTTTCAAACAAGTGTAATACATACTAATTGACAGTCCTTGGCAAATATCCATCATGCTGCAATAGTTATTTATGCTACATGTAGGATAAGTAGCAAATAATCGGACAGTCGTGTTGTTGCGACATGAGCGTAAGGTTTATGGGGCATTCGTATGAAGACGAGTGTGGTAGATGTCGTGTAGATGGTGACATCCACACGAGTATTCATACGAATGTCTCATAAACCTCACAGCGAATGTCGTAATCACGACTGTCATATTTGCTACTTATCCCACACGTAGAATACAATATTTTTTGAAAAAACTGATCTGGTAGTCGAATTTGAGAGGAATATAATAATTTTAAAACTTAAATTACTATAGGGGCATCAGATGGCGTTTGAGTAGTTTTTAGTAAAGTGAAAAAGATAGAGTGAATTTAATACAGACTGTACTCGTGTGGTTATATTTCTATAGTAGTATAGTTTAGGTGCAATCTGTGCAGTTAGCTGATACTTAACCGAACATGTGCGGTTATGAAACACATATAGTCAAGTATGCGATTATTGTGTATTTCGGAGATGACATACAGCGCTCGAAAAGTCAACTTCCAGAGCAGGTGTTGTGAAAAATATATTTATGCCTTCTCTTCGTACACATAAAATTCTCATGGCTACAACTATTCTACGATTAATTTCAAAACCTTTGTTGATAAAGGGTGATGAATTGATATACTGTATGTTGTCGCAACTGTACTTCAATGCAATTCTGAATCCCAACCCACGTGCAGCAGTTCGTGAAAATTTTATGCTTCACTTGCATGTAGCACACAATTATTCAAGGCAAAGTAGCAGAAACTGAAAAAAAATCTGAGATACAATATCCCTAAGCATTTTCAATTATAATATCTTCGTCTGTCGACTTATGTAGTTTAGCTGCTGAGGCACTCACAAAACTTGTATCCAACTTCTCAGAATACCGATTGCATGGAGGTTTTCTTTTTCTAGGTCTATCTGCACGAAGAGTAGTACTTCCACCATATTTGATATCTATTTTGCACGAACAAATTAAATTTTACACTGGAAACATTTTATTTCTTCACTCAACATGAGAATATTTCAACAAACTACGTTACAATGAACTTCTACGTAGTCAATTTCTAAGAAGATATTGAGTACAAAAGACCTTTTATAACATGTGTTCCCCTCAGGTAGTTGGAGTTTGTCTACTGTCTATTATTCATTCGTTCCGGCCGGATCGCCAACTGGTTTAGTCGGCGCTTCACAAAAGTAGCTGTAGATTCCAAAATAATGAGAATTTAAAAAAAATCACCTTAGGGACATATTCTCAAAGGTCAAAACTTTGAAAGTAGGCGAAAATAGCAATGATTTTTTCGAATTTCTGAACTAGAATACCTCCGAAAACAATTGCGACGTTAAGGAGCGAATGTAACGCTCGGATTACTAACATTGATTACAAACGATCATATTAGCTGTTTTTTGTGTATGCTGTTTCTGTATGTGTATGTTGCTGTTTGATCGATGTGACTGTCACGATAGCTCAGTACTTCCGAATCGTGCGAGAGTGAAGATCGGAAAAATGAGTGATTCTGAGTGTGACGATACAGTGCCAATTAAACTCCTTGAAGCGGCAAAAACTATATCTATAAACTTATTGCCGGAAAAATCGCAGAGACATTACACGGCTAGTTATAATGAGTTTAAAGTATAGCGGAAACAAAAAATACCAGGCTGAATATTCGATGATGAAAGCGTGTAAATGCATACGATGACATCTACATTTCTATTTATGCAAAATTACTTGCTTTTTTTAAAACCAGAGTGCTGGTTACGAACCAAAGAAATCTAAAGTGTTTACTGCTGCCGATGTCGCCAAATTTATTAACGAAGCATCTTACAGTGAATATTCAGTTCTCAAAGTGAATGAAATAAAACGTGTATCCCTTTTCAAAATCAATCAATTTCCAAAATGACGTTTACGTTATCATATCGTCACAGGTTATTTTCATTTTCGGAATCACAAGAGCTTTAAGACGCGAGGAACTCACAAATTTAACTGTAAAAGATATAAGAGATCATGATACAATGACTTTAATTCGCATTCCAAAAACGAGAACAAGGATTGAAAAGTCGTTCACTATCGTCGAGAACTTTTATAGCGCCTGCAAAAAATACATGGGAATTCGGTTGAATAACAAATCAAACGATCGATGTTTTTTTGAAGATGTTTAAAGGGAAGTGTACGAACCAACCAATTGGTTTAAATAAAATTGGCCGAAAAACATAGCGACATTTTTAGGATTGGCAGAGCTTAAACCATAAACCGGGCATCATTATGTGGAACCTCGGCAACACTATTGGTAGACGGTGGAGTTGATATTACGATATTAAAACGTCATGGTGGGTGGAAATCTAATAGTATTGCTGAAGGCTATATTGTAGATTTGCTTCAAATGAAATAAAAAATTTGCGACACAATAACGAGTTCGATAACTCCATCAATTTTGGCAAAAGGCCATTCGTCGATAGTATATTCAATCCAATGCCATCGACATCAACAGCCCACGCAGAACTAGTTTTTCAGAGATCTAAAAAATTAAAAATCTCTGAAGGCAATGAAAAAACAGATGTTGAGAATAACAACAACATATCTATTCAAAGAAAAAGTAATATAGTTGATTCTTCTAGTGATGATATTGTTACAAAGGGTGAAATCACCCATCTTACCCCCTTTTTAATGATCTAGTGATCATCATAGATAGAAGAAGTTTATAATCCTCTTATGTCTTTAAAAAAAATAAGGTTGCTGCGTCAACCAACATTATTATAGAAACAGTCTTGTTTCAGATTTTAAACTAGAAACACGTTCTCTGCTATTAAAGCTTTCCCGTAACATTTTAATTGCGCCTTTAATTGACTCACTAAATAAGCTCGCAAATCTATATTTATTTTGCAACGTATTAAAACGTTACACTGGTGTCAGAAGTGAGATATTGAGTTTTTCTTACGTGAGTCAATTCAGTGCGTGATCTAATTATGAGCAGTAGCCGTTCGAGACGCTCTCGTCGAAGGCAAAGTTGCGGAGATGGTCCTTTTCCCATGGAAAATCCGCAAGTCCCCGATATAATATCTACAGCTCCAACGGCCCCTGTTCCTGTACTTTCGGGGATCTCACTCACACAGAATGATCTGCTGAAGATCATCAATCAACATCAAGAAGCCGCCGAACGTCACCAACAACAGCTTCTTGAAGCGGCTAACCGGCAACAACAACAACTTCCCAGCTGCTTCAAGACCAACAAGAACACCGAAAAGGAGAACTTGGCACTTAACAAGAACAGCCAAAAAGAGAACTCGCCACTCAACAAGAACAGCGAGAAAGAGAACTTGCCGCTCAACAAGAACAGCGGAGACTAGATAGAGAGGCTCAGGAACGTTCGGAAACCAGTTTGCATGACCTATTGCGGAAAACTGTTGCGGCTCTCCAATCAGTTTATCAGAAAAGCCGCTATCGAGAACCGGCCGTCACTCCACGAATTTCTGTAGTTGCAACTTCAGTTCCTTCTCCTGTTCCTCCTCCTGCTGATCAGGAAGTCTAATACCCAGGTCTTCCCCAAGATGTTAACGACACAAGGTCTGTTCCTTTTATTAGGGAAACAGAGAATTTCCCTATTTGTAGATCAAGGGTAGCAAACGAGATTGGCTTTTCCGAGCCTCCGTCTCACATTCAGCCACGTTTCTCTCGTTTGAATCAATTGAGTAATTCGAGATTTCCCGGGATTTCCTTTTGAATATTCAAGAAAGCTGAGTAGGGTAGGGAGGCCGATTATAACTTTTAAAATGGCGGTGTACTGGCAGAGTAGCCCCGATTCCTATCTTATCGAAAGTCGGTATGTTACCACCGCGATGGTGGCCTTACCCACGACATTGTTACCGACTGTTGACACGGATGGCGCCATAAGTATCTTCTTCCGATTTTACCAACAAACAGTTTGACAATGGATTATTTGCTTATTCAGATGAGCAGACATTTCAAATTTTTTTATTGTTAGATGGTAAACATTTTACCGACGAAATTGTTATCTCCGATCTTACCGACAGTTGGTGTTACCGGGTGTTGCCGCAGGTTTGTCGCATGTGGCGCCCCCACCGCATTATCGATCAATCGATATTCCGCCGATCGACTCTGCGTGATGTTTCCAATGCTCGCCGCAAGATAGTAACTTTTTCATGTATCATGTGGTTGAGTGAACGTTTTAGAAAATAATGGTTTGATGCTTTGAATAGATCGTAAAATTTTTCTCACAAAATGCAGGTCGAGACCTGTGAAATAGGGGGTTTTTATTAGGTGAAATAAAACGTTCCAAAATAGCGGTTGAATGCTTTGATTATGTCGTAAATTTTTTTTACCCGCGAAACACCAGATGGTATTGTCAATAAATCAGTCTTGGGGCAAGGAGGGTGGGTCCATAAAAATTCTTCCAACAAAATGCGTTTCGAGACTTGTCTGATGGAAAATTGTAGTGGGGATGTGTGGTATATAAAACGTGAGCTTATTCCGATGATCACTCTGTTCTCATCACCTCTTCGCGTCGTGAACTGTTCTTACTTGTGAAAAAAACAAGAAACTGATTGAAACGCAATGGATCTAACCAAAGTTAACCACGTCAGCCGCCTGGAGAATTTGCCTACCATGAAGATCTCGGAACTCAAAATTGGTGTGGTATATGACGTCACTCGGTTACGACTGGTCAAAACGAAATTTGGGTTACGTGTTCTGGCGATGATCGATGGAAAATACAACGTCTTACCACCGAGAATCGCAAGGGTTCTACAAAAAGATGCTGATCAGCCGACTGAAATGTGTAACATGGCTGGGGAAAATCGTCTGCAAATGAAATACTATGGTGGGGAATTCAACAAGTTTGAATTTTCATGCAGCTATGTACCAATGAAAACGGATGACAAGATTGCCAGTTGCTGCAGGTGTCTTCTGCATTATACACCGGGACTCGATGTCGATATAGTGGATGGGCCGAATCCTCTAGTAAAAGACTATCTGGAATACGACCATCTGTTTAAAAAATGCTCATAATATGCGCACAAATACCAGTAAAATTCTTTACAATTATATTATAGTTCACACATAGAATTATGATGGAATATTCAATAAAATTATTTACCTCTCTAGGAAATATAATTTATTAGAATGTATATCCCAGCTTATACATAGAATTTAGTACAATTATGCGTATATCTTTATAAGTTTCATGTGTTCTTTTCATATGAATTTATTTGGTGGGAAAATTTAAAAATATTATAAATTTTATTTGCAGTAAAATAGACGATGAGTAATTGTAAATTTTATTGAATAATATTATTCTTGGATATGAAGGTCGTGGACATCAAAACACTTTTTTATTGTGTTAACGTTTCAGCTCTGATGGGAGCCCTCCTCAGAACAATTTATTTAAAACTTCTGTCACGAACAGAAATAATAAAATAATGTACAACTCAGTTATAACAAAATTAAATATGAAAGGTTTAGGTAATAAGCAGGAATGTTTATGCAAATATAAATGAGAGGAATTACCTGGTGTGGACTGACACTTTCAATTACCGAAGAAATGGAACCACTAGTATGTAGTGAATGCGTGTTCGAATAATCGAATAAGAACAAAAGTTCATTTAAAAAAAAAAAACTAAAAAACACTACGATCGCGATACGAAACTCCCAAGCATTCATCCTTATTGTTAATTCAATAAAAACACACAGCGACCGTTTTAGGTTTAGGAGCACTTTTGAACATGCGGAACGTCCAGTGTGTAGTGGGGGGAGATCGATATCAATCATTATCAGAGCAAGCACAGAGTCAACGGGTTAAATGGAAACCAGAATTTGTTAAGAAGGTAAAATCGAGAGCAAGCTCAGTCGGTAATAGATAGTTACGTTGGGTGTATGACAGAGGTGTAGATAGTACTCAGATGTTCAATATCTTGTCTTCGATTGACAGAATTGGGATGTGCAACAATATTGCACATTTCTAACAATAACCTTTTGTATTTTTATTTTTTGTACTTTCTGTAAATTTTATTCTTCAAAACAATCATGCCGCATGCTAATATGGTTGGGGGTGTGAAGGCTCAGACCTGTTCGTCATGAAGAGTCATAAACCTCAAAAACTGTATGTGCACAAGCTATCTGGTCAAGAGTTGGCAAGACAAGATTCTTCTCCTGTTAAACATTGCTCGCTACCTGCATTTTTTGTTGACCGATTTTTTTCTCATCGCATGCCCCACGCTAATATGGTTGGGGGTGTGCAGGCTCAGACCTGTTCGCTATAAAGAGTGATAAACCCCAAAAACAGTATGTGCACAAACCATCTGGTCAAGAGTTGGCAAGACAAGATTTGTCTCCCGCCAAACACTGCTCACTACCTGCTTTTCGTTGACCGATTTTTTCTATCACATGGCCCACGCTGATTAGGGATGGAGTGTGCAGGCTCAGACTTGCTTGTCATAAAATTTTTTCATTCTTTGATGGCGGCGGTGGTACAGAGCTTTGACCCCCCACCACGACACCCAAATTATTGCGATCTATCGATATATATTAACTCAACGCTTCCGATGCAGACTCGTCAGTCTTACACAATACGTGCAAGTCAGAAGTTCTATAAAGTTCTGCTTATATCAACAGTAAAGTCATGGCCGCCGAAACATACTCGAATCTCGTCAGGATGAGGGAGAATGCACACAATTTGTTGGGTGAGCTGCATCCTGAGCGGGAGAATGACGATATCTTCAAGCACTGGATTGACGTTGGAGCGGAAAATCTCCAATGGCTGCGCTGCGTGGTGTTTCCAAGCGTCCGAGAACGAGCATAGGTATGAAACTGCAAATTCAACATGCAATCCCGCTCTAACAATCCTGGGTGGCGAAGATTCAGCAACAGCTGCGACAGCGACGGTAGCAGCAGCATGCTGTGGTGATGGGCGCTAATATAGGCACTCCTGCGGGTGTAAAATGGGACGACGTCGACAGCGCGTTTACTAGCTGGATTCTCACCGGCGTTATCACTAACCTTGGTTATAAAAATGTGGACGCCTTTCTGGACGATGTGCAGCGCGTCGTCACCGAGAAGTTGGAGCTGATACTGCATCAGGAGGGAAATGTGAAGGTCAACCTCATATTATCGTGCAAATTCGAAAATGTCAAACACGAAGAGATCTCCACTGAAGTTAAGAGCTTCAATACATCCAACGTGGCGATTCTTCTCCCATCGAGCGATATAGATGGCTGGTTTACACGTGCACGAGCTGATCTGCTGTCGAAGGTTGAAGATTTCGAACAACGCGATTCTGGGTAGAGCATGACCGAGATCCTCAGTACTGCCGTAAACATCAACAGGTACCATCAGCCTCTCGCTGCGGGGCTTTTGACATTCGTTGAGCTGCCCAAGGATATTCAGCGGAAGAGAGCGATGGTGAACGTGAAAAACAATGACGAAAGATGCCTTCTCTGGTCCATCACAGCAGCCCTCTACCCAGTCAACACCAACACCGATAGGACTCGCCATTATCGTCGGTATATTTCCGAGTTGGAATGTACATCAGGTATCAATTTTCCCACTACTCTGCGCGATGTTAAAAAGTTTGAAAAATTAAATAATTTGCCAATCAATGTATACGGGATAGAATCTCAAACCTTTTCAGCCCATCCTAGAGCTAAGAAAAGTGTCATCGTGCCAATTTATTTGAGTGATCATTTGAGTACAGCGAACATTGACACGATTCATCTTCTGATAGTTGAGAGTAATCCGGAAGACGATATGACTGGCGAGTTTGCACCGAGATTTCACTTTGTTTGGATCAAGAATCTTTCGCGTTTCGTGAGTGAAAATTGTCCGTTCATGAACATAAAACGTTTTTATGTGATAGATGCTTACGCCACTTCAACAAAGAATCATCGTACAACGCTCATCGTCGAGATAGTGTTCTGTTGAATGAAGCGCGTACGACTTTTGCCGAAAATTCAAATTTAGAGTTTACGAATTTCAAGAACAACGATGCTGTTCCATTTGCTGTCTGCGCCGATCTCGAGTGTATAATAATCCCCGAACCCGTAGATGAATTTGAAACTCGTAAGACTTATGAAATTCAAAAGCCTATCCCGCACAGTGTGGCGTACTACGTACATTGTTCGTACGACGAGACTTTATCAGAGTTCCACGGTAGACGCGGTGCCGATTGTATAGATTGGTTTGTCTGACGGCTTAAAGATCTAGCTTCACAAGTACAGGACGGTTTAGATTATCCAGTTCCGGTAGAGCTTCTTACCCAAGCACAACGCGATCGTCATATGCCTGCCAAAACTTGTCATGTATGCGACAAAAAGTTTTCCAAAAATGAAAACAAAATACGCGATCACTGTCACCTCACTGGTAAATATCGCGGCCCGGCTCAAAATGGATGCAATTTAAATTTCAAAGTCAACACAACGATTCCCATAGTTTCTCACAATTAAACCGGTTACGATTCTCAGTTTTTAATGAAATCTTTCGCTTCAACTTTTAAAGGCAAGACTGATCTGCTACCTATAAATAAGAAGCAATGTATATCCTTCATGAAGCGGATCGAAGGGTCGATGATGAGCTTGAGATTTATCGATTCCTTTCGTTTCATGGCCAGCAGTCTTGATAAACTCTCGTCATGTTTGACCAATGCCGATAAGCATATAACGGGCGAATTCTACAACAATCTGACTCAGTTCAGTTTGATGACTCGCGAAGGCGTTTCTCCCTATGAATTAGGGGTGTGCGAATATCGTTCGAATCGAATCGAATCGAATATTACTATTCGATTCGAAATTCGAATCGAATAACTCGAATTTTTCGAATTATTCGAAACTTTTCGAATTATTCGAAATTTTTCGAATTATTCGGGAACTTTCGAATAATTCGAATTTTCGAATTATTCGATTCGAGTTTCGAATCGAATATTAATATTCGATTCGGAACGAATAATTCATAAGTTCGAATTATTCGCACACCCCTAGTGGCGACAAGAAAAAAATAAATATCCCCGATTATCACTTATGGCGAGAAGATATTTAGGAGTACCTTGTACTTCTGCTGAGAGTGAAAGATTATTTTCCACTGCTGGTGATATTGTATCTGATAAACGAACTTCATTATCACCAGATTCAGTATCGTATTTATTATTTTTGAACAAAAATTTGTAGCAAATTTTCATACCAATTGTTCTATTTGTGTAATTATATTTAATAGTTTAAATAAAATGTATATTAATTGTTAATTTCTTATTTGAATATTGAACATAACAAACTCCGAATTCAAAATATTCGAAAATTTGCTAATTATATAATAATTCGCGAATAATTCGGAAAAAATTCGAATTATTCGAAATTTTTCGAATTATTCGAAACTTTTCGAATTATCTGAAATTTTTTGAATTATTCGGGAACTTTCGAATAATTCGAATTTTCGAATTATTCGATTCGAGTTTCGAATCGAATATTAATATTCGATTCGGAACGAATAATTCGTAAGTTCGAATTATTCGCACACCCCTACTATGAATATGTCGATTGTTGGGAGAAGCTCGATGAAACTCGGCTACCTGCAAAGAAGCATTTCTACTCTCAACTCACCAATTCGAATATTAGGGACGCCGATTATCAGCACGCGAAAACTGTTTGGGATGAATTTAATTTACAGACATTAGTCGCGTATTCGGATTTATAATTGAAGACGGATGTTTTTTTGCTCGCAGATATTTTCGAAAATTTCCGCACTAGCTGCTTCAAAACATATGATTTAGATCCGTTGCACTACTACACAGCGCCGTGACTTGCTTTCGACGCTATGCTCAAATACACGGGAGTAAATTTGCAACTTTTAGACGACACAGAAATGATATTATTCATTGAAAGAGCCATTCGAGGCGGTGTAGCGCAGTGCTCTAACTGCTATGCTCAGGCCAATAATAGATTCATGGGTGAAGATTTTTATCCAAACAAAGAGGAGTCATACCTCATGTATTTTGACGTGAATAATCTGTACGGTGCAGCTATGAGCGTGCATTTACCAGTCGGCTCGTTCGAGTGGGAGTATCAGCATGTCGATATAACAAACCATCCAAACTCCATGAGGATCACAAAGACTTACCTCTCTGTCCCGAGCATTTCACACCACCAGGTAGTAAAATCGCCAAACTCGCGACTACCCTTCACCCCAAAACAAAATATGTCCTACATTAGAGAAATTTGAAGCAATGTTTAAGTTTAGGCATGAAATTAACGAAAGTACAAAGAGTTTTAAAGTTTGAACAAACTCCATGGCTCGAGCCGTATATCACGCTCAACACCAACATGCGAAAACAATCTAGAAACGAGTTTGAGAAAAACTTCTACAACCTCATGAACAACGCGGTGTTTGGTAAGACTATGGAGAATGTACGAAATCGCACAGATGTTAGATTGGTTACAACATACGATAAACTAGGTGGTGCGAGAACGCTCATTGCCAGACCAAACTTTCGCAGCTGGACCGTATTTGACGAAGATATAGTTATCAAAGAATTGGATCGTGTCAAAGTTCGCTTCGATAAACCTATTGACGTCGGTGCATCAATTCTAGATCCATCAAATATCATTCTCTATAATTTCCACTACAAGTATGTGAAATCCAACTTTTCAATCAGCGGGTCAAATTGTTGTATACCGACACAGACAGCCTTATTTATCAATTTAACGTATCGAACATCTACGATATCATCTAACCTGATGTGGATGCAATGTTTGATACCTCTGACTACCCGCCCGACAATGTGTATGGTATTCCTCTCAAAAACAAGAAACGAATAGGGCTAATGAAGGATGAAAATAACGGTAAAATTATGACCGAGTTTGTGGGACTACGAGCAAAGCTGTAAACATTTACTACGATGGTTGAGGATGGGAAAAAATATGACACTGGCGTTAAAGTGAGTAAGCGTGCCAAGAGTGTAAAAAATTCAACAGTAAATAGCATCACGTTTGATGATTATAAGAACTGTCTGATGGCTTACCAATAGTTGACCCTTCCCCAGTGTTTAATACGTAGTAAAAAACACGAAGTAACCAAGATCGTACTAAAAAAAAAGGACGGGTTGCACTCCGGGAGTGCCGGAGAAGTGAAAACTTAAACATCAACGTTGTGCATTTTTGAATATGTTGGAATGGTTAGGGAATAATTTGGCACGAATTGTTTTATTTATCAGTATAAAAGTACCATCATTTATATGGTAAAATAGAATATTCATTAATTGCGATATCGTAGACAAACATGACAATTTATATCACATGAATAATATGCCCTTTGGTTTTCACGATGTCTTTTTCTTTTTTCTCTTTCTTTTTCTTCCTTCGAATCTTTTTTTCCCATTTTTTCTACGCTGACGCCATGCACATTGATAGTTCCGATTTTTATTCCTTTTTTATTTTGTTTTTCTGAAAAACGAAAATTATTTATTATTATTTTGTTTCATTTATTTTCATTTGAAATTATTTGTTTGATATCGTATTTTTTTATGATTTTATACGTGATACACGTTTTTACACTTGATTAGCAAAGCACTGGATAAGCTAATGTGGTCAGTATCACAATTGATACTCCTAATATCAAGAACCAATGAGTCACGCGCGCATTGCTTTAATGTATTATTGAAAAAGAAACGATTTCCCTCAAATATGTCGCTAAAATTTGTCGCGCGTATATGTAGGTTAACGCTATAAAGTATTAACATATAACAAATATTACATCTATAATGTGTGGGTACATATGTATATTTTTATAAAGTACTCATTTATTTTCTTTCGATATTTCTTCGTCCCTTTTTTCGTTATTAAATGCACTTTCTTCCATTTCCATCTTTTAAGCACTTCATATACACGAATTTCACAAGTATACAAACGATTGACACATCAGCAGTCACCATTTGTGGATGTGCGTAGCAGGCTGTAGTACAAACACACACGTGCAGGCGCCCAGCACCACTTGAACGAGACAGACGGAGCAGGCATACATTTTCGCCGTACGGTAGAAAGAGAGGGGAATATTACCCCCTCTTCATCCATATTACGGTTTTTCGATCAGGCTACGGATCTGACGCGCTATGAATCTGACGCTAGTTTAACATTTTGTACCCATGTACAAAAGTGCTAAGCGCCGCGAAAGAAGTTTTCACTTCAAAAATTGGCTCTGAGTAGGCAGCACGACATGCGGCAGTTGATACCTGGGCAGACCGACACAGTACCTTGGGGGTTTGTCACCCCAAACCAATAAAATAGTTATAGAACTTACCGAACCTCTGTAAATATCTATGTTCAGCATCTGAGACGATCTGAGAAGTTTTTTGAAAACTTTTTTCGCATATGATTAACATGTTACGGGGTAAAATGCGTAGGCTCCGATAAGCGGTAATCGGAGCTTACTCCACGCCCAGCCAAGGTGTTATTTAGCTATTATAGGGTCCGTTTACATCGACCATGCACTCGCGTGCCACTACTCACAATGCAGGAAGTGAATGGAATAGGAAGGGATCGGTTTTTAAGGGAAGTTAAACGATTTAAAGTGTATGATTGTTTATTATCATCAAGTAGTTAACGCAAAGGAGTCGGTCAAGGGAAAAAGGTGTGGTCTTAGTTTAGAGGGATAGGTGTCTTACTTGAGCGCTAAGATGGATCTGCTGAGTTTAACGGGATGTAGGAGGCAAGCTAGCCGCGACTTACACGAGGATCTGCTGATTCGCCGATGATAAGAGTAGACTACAGAGGTGAGGTAACTAAGAGTGTGGGAAAGGAATATGAAGTCTGGAGGACGTAACAAACATGTAAAAAATGTTTTCAGGAAATTGAAAAAAGTTTTCCAAAGAATAAAATGTGTATTAATCGTATGGAAAAATTGCAGATTATCATTATCATTATCGTCATCGTCATCGTCGTCATCGTTATCGCCATCGTCATCGTCACCACTGTTACGTGGGGGTGAGAGTGTACTGAGCGGCGGTGGTTAATGATTAATTGAATAATCAAGCTTCCACGTAACGACAATGAATAAATATTAAAACTAAGAAAAGACCTACCTTTCGATAAGCCGGTAATTTGTAGGATCGTGTTACTATAGTCCTGTACGGGTCTGTGAGGTTTGTTTAAATTGTTGAGGCAATTTTATAATAATGAAAATAGGAAAAAGGTCGTTCAAAATAAATGGTTTATTATGATTTAACTGGTTAAAGATGAAGTATATTCTGTATGATTTGGTGATTGAAATGTCTGATAACAATGAATGATGATAATGACATAAAAGTCGAAAGTAACAATTTATAAAGCGTTTGAGTTTATATGTATAACGATCCACGCCGACGGACGAATTTATATTCAAATGCAGAGAAGCTGCAGAATCACTAAATTTGACCGTTTGCGGGTTTTGGCAAATTATCTGTTATTCTACTTTAAAGGATATTATTATTTGGTACCAGGAACATCTACTCTGAACGATGGTTATAACTAACTGGTCGTGATTATTCCATATTGTATCTCTTTTTTTAGATTATCTTAAATCAATGATATATCCTGTTGTTAATTCTTGTTGGTTAAATCTTGGGAACAGTAAGTATGATTTAATTGGGGGTAGTGAAGCTAGCCACCAATTCTAGACTTGCTTTCAAATGAATATTACTGAAGTAAATTTTGATTATAAAGGTGAAACAAGAATTCGTTCAATTGCGAAGATTAACACCCGGATTGACTTATCTTTAGGTGAATCGGTCGATGAGATTGAGAGCCGTGGGATCGTGTCGGTCTGCGTCAGTAGAATTCAGGACCAGGGCCTCACCTCAAGTTCGGATGAGTTGATGAATCGAACGATGTTGAACGTCGGTCATTTAGTCTTTGTAGATTTAGAATGATATCTTACTATCGAAAGCTTTAGTTGAAAGTGTCAATTTGCTGATTTTGATATATGTTAAAAATGATTCCAAAGATTATTTATTAAAAACGCTAATGTAGTTATTATTATTAGCACTTAAAATTACCTGATTCGGTTGAATCAGGGCCAACCTCAATTTAATTACGGAAAATGGAATGGCATAAAAATGTCTATTCTCGAAATGATGAGATTTAGTAAAGCACAGAAAAGATGAAAACGTAGAAGATAGTGAGTCTTTTGCAGCTAACAGAATAACTGAATGCTCGAATTTGACGAATTAGCGCGAGACTTTAGGCCGGTCACAACTAAGATTTTCCGAACGCTACTATTGCTCAAGAAGGGCTAATACGGGTTCACGTCCACGCACCTCGCGACTTGACAGACGAAAGACGCGGCTTTTTGGGCCCGAGGGTCCAAGGAGCTGCAGTTGTAATAAGTTACAACGGTAATTAACCAATGAGGTGCGAGGGTGACCTCCTGGCGCCCAAATCCACATTGTCAGCGTTACTTCACGCTCTTCGACGGTGTTCCGACGATTCTCAATCTCGTCGGTGACACATTGAAAATATGAACAAAAGATATTTACATGCAATGTTCACACATTCATTCATACATCCTAATAAGTAATCTATTTTAATTTGGTAGTTCCAAAGGTAGTGGTTTATCCTAGTTATTGGTTATAGTTTTAACTTAAAGAGAGGGATATTTCCAGACTGAGCGCTACTGATGCTAATTCAGTAGTCCCTTATCTCCGTTCTTGGTACCAGTTAAATAGAAGAAAGTCGAACCTTATACTAGGGATGATTGTTGGTCTCTACGTGACTTTTGCCGGGAGGGGTGGAACTCGCCGTTATTAGAATATGAGATTTTGATGAAATAATATCTGTGACTTGAAGAAATTAAAGAAATGAAATGAAATGGAATTTTGAAAAAGGTACGCCAAGGCGGTACGTCGGGGCGTAACACCACCACCACCACCACCACCACCACCACCATCCCCATCCTCCATTGAATTCCGACCATCCATATCCTCATCCGCCTCATCATTATTATCATCCTCGGTACTCTCATTATCCTTTTTCACTTCTTTTCAATTGTAACATCCGGTAGTTGCGTTTTAATTTCTTCTTCAATATGCTGCTGCTGCTGCTGCTTTGAGGTAATCATCAATTCTTGCAACGGTGTTCTGAAGGCTTGAATACCTCCCCCATAACCTGTTTGGTCGTTTCCTTGTCTAACTTGATCATCTTGTGCTCCTGACGTATGACATCGCATGCCTTTGATATTTCACTCAATGTATCGCTATGCCTACGAATCTTGGTACTCTCCATGTTGCCGGCTCGATTGTTGTAATGAAACTGTGCAAGTTCATGTTAGTTTATGCTTATGAAGCAGTCAAACCCCTTTCTATATATCCCCCATCGATTTCGCTATCCCTGTCAATTACGGTAAAACTGTAATTACCGTCATTCCAGCATGCCGAGCACAAGTTTTTAAATAGCTGTCGTTGGTGAGCGTGCTGGTCGGACCAGGGCCAGGAGCAGTTGCCGAAACTGAACGGCAGTGATATTATGGTTGTGATGGTAAGAATTTGTCGCACCGCGATTGTATCAATCGACCACCAGAGGGCGGGTCCTCTGTGTGTGCCCATCGCGTGAGTCCAAGAAAGTTTCAGTTGGTTTCGGAACGTCGTCAGAGTTAGTCGGAACAGCGGCAGAGTTTTCGAGCAACAATAATAACAGGGTAGGCATTGAGGAGGGCTGTCGACTGTCGCGTTGCACGAGGATCATAAACTAACGAGTCTACGGGCACGCAAATGCAAGGGAGAAAGAGCGAGCGCGTGCGGGCACGGGCGTTAGGCGAGTGCCTTTCGGTGAGAACCTCTGTTTGGGACGTTTGGGCAAACAGCAATCGAGAATAGAAGCATTATCGCAGTTTATCCGTCGTCTCGTGATCAGTGGGCGGTCAACCGAGCCGTGGGGTTTCCGAGGCTGGCCATCCCAAAGAGATGGTTTCCCCCTGGGAAGGCTTACGAGGAGCCGCGGCCAGGGTGGATGTCAGTGCTCGCGAGATAGCGGCTGAGCGTGAAGGTCGATACAAGGTCGCACCACGCTTCAGCCCACGCCTCGATTGGTCGGTGGAAATTATCGTCTGTGGCTTCCCTGAGGTCGAACGAGCCGAAAACGGCTTGTTTCAGGGCAACGGAGGGTGGGTCGGTCTCGAAATGAAGCGACGCGGATTGACGAAATGATCGATTAGTGCAATCACGTATATATTGTCGAGATTGTCAAAGAACTAGAGTTATCAACGAAATGAAATCAATCAACTCCTCTGGCCAGAAATCAATGTTTTCGATTCGATCATTTCAATATCCAGGATACCCCTTTCCCTGATTAGAGTCCCTGACGGCGTCAGCAACAGCTGATATGTCATGTCTGTGTTTACATGATCGTTGTAGATATGTTTCAGATTAATTTCATCCTGCCGAAATAGCAGCAATAAGTTTGCATTGTAAAGCACCAGGTGTTTTGGAATGCACGCATACATTTGACTCACAAGGAAACGTTTTCAGGTGTCCCCCTCCGATTTCGATAGAACTCTGGTATGTTTTAGGGGGTCAAAATCGATGACATACGTATTTTTTTTTATCGGCCCAAACTCATTTTAAACGGGTGAAACACCCCTCCAAAGTTGACCACCTTCCAAGATGATTTTTCTGTTTGGCATACAAGGAGGGGATTTTGATAACTAATAATAATAGTAATAAATACCTTGTCAAAAGTGATGAAAAACACACTTCGAATTTTCTCAAGAACTCTTTATTTCAGGGGTTAACTTGTATATACGAAGTTCATTTTTTACATTAGAAACAAGATGTTCATCAGAGCTCAATGAATCCAACAGCACTGTGAAGAGCATGCAAGAATACAGAATACGTGCTTTCGATTTTTTCCCAAAAACTGAATTCTTATCGACTTTTTTCCCAATATTGCGGATTATGTCTAGTATTTAGCCATGAATCATTGAATAACATTGTTTGAGGCTCGCATTTATTCTGGCATCGCTCTCTTATCATTTTACTGTCTTATCATTTTTTTTCAAGAAACGTCAATATTTTTCATTTCAAGCAGACTATCAACTACTCGAAAATTCGATGTGTGTCATATGTAAACAAGTCATATCTCTACTTGAATTAATTCTATGACACAGATAATCAAGGGGTAAGGGCTGGGAAAAAGATAAACAAAAAAAAAGTAGTGATTAATAGCCATTTTAGCTTGAAAAAGTGAATGAGGAATTTTTTTTTGTTACTCTGATTCATACACTAAATACACCTGTGAATAGTTTTGTAAATAAATTACGTTTTATATAATACAAAATTGTTGAATATGCACATCATTCTACTTCGTCTACCGTGGCCACACCTTTTAAACAAAAACAAGTTCCAAGTTTATCTATAAATCGCTTTATGGATGATAGTCGGTACAATAATGATATTCATCAAAAAAATGCTGTAGGCTAAGTGATTTGTTACAGCAAGAACATCTGATTACTGCGTCATTGGTGCAACCTTCGATTTCACAATTCGGATGAGATGACTGCCCAAATGCAAAATCGACGGGGTTAACAAATTCATCAGGTTTCTTTGCAATGAACCCGCTTTTATGCTACGCATAACGAAATAAATTATGATATCGCGGAGATGACAGTTGGTTGTGAACTAAAGACTGTAATTTTATTATATTATTCCTTAAATGTAAATTTAAATCATAATCAAGAAGAACTACAGTATCTGAAAAATGACGAATATAAGTTTTCCATATACGGAAGCCGAAAACATCGAGAGGTTGAATTTTTCCAGTGGTTCCTTTCGGTATCAATAAAGTCGTCAACTTTTTGTCTGGGGGTGTTGTCTCTTGCACAACTCTAGAACAATGCCCACTCCAAGAATCAATTAGAAGTAGACTCTTTAGTCCCACTTTTGGGATGAACACTTCTTCTAACCACATCTTGAAATGCTCTGTAATGCATCATTGTGATTAATACCGTTTGAATATATGCAGCGCGAAACAAGAATTATCATGCCTGAAGTAATTTTTCCTGATTTGGAAGCTCTGATGAAAACATTTGGCGGTCTGAATAAATGTTGTTCAACTATAGGTCCGAACGTTCCGGATGGTTCTTCTAAAACAATAAATGAAGGAGATAATAATTTTCCATCCGCTGGAATTGTAGGCTGTATAGTATAACTGTGCGTTGTTGAAGTTACTGATTGTACTATGCACGACACTTGTTTAGTTCCTTCTTCCGTAAACGTTCGTCCAGAATGAATCTCTATTTGGAAACCACTCTGATCAGAATTATACATATTTTGTAATCCATATTCGGAAATATAAGGTTCAACTCTTTTCAAAAATTCTTCAGCACTCTTGTGTAAATATTCACTATTTTCCACTGATTTTCGCGTGACGAATTTATTGATTTTTCTGCTAGTAATGCGATGGATCTCCTTGAAGTAAAATAACCACGTTGGCGATGCTCTAAATCGAAAATCCTTATGACTGATAAGTCCTTGGGCCTGTAAAGCCCATCTTCGCAGATCTGTATCATGAACAATCAAGCCTGCGTCAATGGCATTTTTCATATTCTGCAATGTATACTCTGATATGCGAGCCAATTTTTCCATGTATGTCCCTCCCTGGTTGATTTGGTGTGCCCAACGACGCAATTGTACTGATTTGACTTTTTTATACCTATGACGAACCGTATCAATTGAGCAATTTTTTTTTGTCTTTGCACTTTTCCAATATTCAAGAGCTCTTCTTTTATAATCGAAACTTGAAGGTTTGTCATCTTCGGAACAGCTATCTTCAGGTCCTTCGGAAGGCACCTGAAAATCTGCATCTTCCACTGCGAACGTTTCAAGATTTTTGTAGAGCTCTTCAAAGTCAAGAGAATTTTCCTCAATCATTTCCACACTATCATATTCTGTCATGCTTTGTAATAAAATGTTTTCGAAGTTCGATACTATTTAACGTTCATCATTTGTTAACGGGGACCCGGGTATATTCATTACTTTAAATGCTGCCCACAGAAGTTTGATAACGTTTATTGGATTCACTTTCATTGTAAACGTGAGAAGAAATTCAATAACTGCTCGAAGTTCTGTTATTAACGTATTAACAAGCACTGAACGGTCTCACGACTTTTCATATTGAAAATATCCGACCGATACGTGTAATCGTTAAAAAAAAACATCTGTGTCATAGAATTAATTCAAGTAGAGATATGACTTGTTTACATATGACACACATCGAATTTTCGAGTAGTTGATAGTCTGCTTGAAATGAAAAATATTGACGTTTCTTGAAAAAAAATGATAAGACAGTAAAATGATAAGAGAGCGATGCCAGAATAAATGCGAGCCTCAAACAATGTTATTCAATGATTCATGGCTAAATACTAGACATAATCCGCAATATTGGGAAAAAAGTCGATAAGAATTCAGTTTTTGGGAAAAAATCGAAAGCACGTATTCTGTATTCTTGCATGCTCTTCACAGTGCTGTTGGATTCATTGAGCTCTGATGAACATCTTGTTTCTAATGTAAAAAATGAACTTCGTATATACAAGTTAACCCCTGAAATAAAGAGTTCTTGAGAAAATTCGAAGTGTGTTTTTCATCACTTTTGACAAGGTATTTATTACTATTATTATTAGTTATCAAAATCCCCTCCTTGTATGCCAAACAGAAAAATCATCTTGGAAGGTGGTCAACTTTGGAGGGGTGTTTCACCCGTTTAAAATGAGTTTGGGCCGATAAAAAAAAATACGTATGTCATCGATTTTGACCCTCTAAAACGTACCAGAGTTTCATCGAAATCGGAGGGGGACACCTAAAAACGTTTCCTTGTAAGCATCGCTCCTACCGCATAATTTGAAGCGTCGGTTGTTGGGACGAAGGGATTTTTGGAGTCGGGATACTGCAGTATCGGTTCTCGACACAAACTATCGCGTGGAGTTTCAAATGCAAATTGATGTTCTGCTGTCCATAGAAAAGGGCTATTCTTTTGTAGCAAATTATTAATAGGTCTAGCAATTTTTGAAAGGTTAGGAATGAATCTTCGGTAGTAGCCTATCAAACCTAAAAATTGTTCAATCTGTTTAGGATTCTTCGGAACTGTGTAGTTTTTTATTGCTGATATCTTCTCCGGACTAGGTTTCGATCCATTTTGAGTGATGATGTGACCTAGGAATGCTACTTCTTTACGCAGAAATTCACATTTATCTGGCTGCAGGGTTAGTCCTGCATCAGACAATCTCTTCATGAGTTTCCGAAATTTGGTTTCGTGCTCCTCCAAGGATCGGGAGTAAATGACTATATCATCCAAATAGACAAACATATCTGTACCCTGTAATCCCGATAGAACCTGATCCATTAGACGTTGAAAGGTGAGTGGGGCATTTTTTAAGCCAAATGGCATTCTAGTATATTCGAAATGGCCGTGGGGAGTCGAAAAAGCGGTCTTTGCGCTGTGATCGGGATCCATTGGAATTTGGTGGAACCCAGAAGCCAGGTCGAACGTTGAGAAATATTTTGCGGAACCTAGCTGATCTAGGATATCGACGATATTTGGTAGCGGGTAAGCGTCGCCAATGGTTTTTTCGTTTAGTTTCCGGAAGTCAATGACCATTCGCCACTTCTTTTCGCCGCTAGCATCTGATTTCTTGGGGATGATCCAGACCGGAGAATTGTAAGGAGATGAAGAATGTGTGATAATGTTCTGATCAAGGAGTTTGGTCACTTGTTTTTGTATTTCGTCTTTGTGTACTCTTGGGTGTCTGTATTGTTTGGTATGAATTGGTGCGTCATTGGTAGTAGGGATCGTATGGCTGACTAAGTTTGTATGTCCCAGGGTGTCACCCGGGAGGAAAAATAAATGGTTGAATTCGATAGCAAGATTAACTATTAATTGTTTTTCTTCGTCGTTCAAATGATCCAATCGTAAGTTTTCTTTCAAAATCTCAAGGCGTCTCGAATCGTAATTTGGGGACGTGGGAAGAACGCGATTCTCGATCTTTTTTTGTTTTCCGTGTAAGACCTGTGCTAGTAAGACCTGTCCGCTGCTTGCAGTACTTGTATGCGTTAGGTGTGTTTTTGCACTGAGCGTGGCGGTGCTCGCGAGTTCATCGACTTCTTCTAGTGTTACGACTGGTCTTCTTATTTCCACAGCTGATTTATTGGAATTTATTGCATAAACGTAAGCAAACCCTTGTTGGTTGGTAACCAGGGCCTGTCCCAGGAATATGTTAGCGCCTACTTCCAACTGTTCTATGAATCCCGTTTTTACAGAGGGATTCGAAATTTTTAGTGCAATCACCTGGGCCGTTCGTGGTGGTATCAATATGTAGTCTTCGTTTAGGAGTTTGAATGGTTTGCTAGTATTGTTCGGTATTATTTTTTCTGTATCGAAAGATATCGTTGCATTTTCGTTCCGTAAAAATATCGATCCTAAGATTCCGTCTTCTTGTATCGGAAACAGATCGTCGACTATATGGAATATATGAAGGTTGTCACCGATTCGAATGCTAGTTGTTCCTACTACTTTTATTGGCTCATGTATAGCACTGGTAACGTGGATCTGATCTTCGAGTAATTTACACGGAACATGCGGATGTATTGCTCCGAGTTTAATTATGTTTACATCAGCACCGGTGTCAACTATAAATGTGCTGGGTTGTCGTGTGAGTTCACCGGTGGTTATTCGAACCTTCGGTGTTTGTGTGACAGATGTTATGAGGATACGCGGTGGTGTTTTTGTTTTGGTTCTATGATTGTTAAAGGGAATAACGCCGGTTTTGCGAGAGATAAGGTAGTTGTTTTTGAAACAGATAGTCGCCTTTTCCGAACGTAAAAAGTCTGCACTCAGTATACCGTCTTCGATGATAGGGAAGGAGTTATCCACAAGATGGAATTCGTGGCGTGTATTAGCTAACTCGATGTAGAGACTTCCTATTGTTCTGATGGATTCTTCCGTTATCCCTGAAATCTGCCTAATGTCCGTCTTTGTGACGTGGACTCTTGGGTCGATTTTATCGATTTTTAACAAATTAATATTAGCGCCAGTATCTATTATTAGTGTCACGTACCCATTCAAAGACTGCGGGCATTGTGTTCAAATCTGTGGAGGGCCAGATTCTAATTGTACGGAGCTGACGTTTGGTTTGGACGCTGCTCCGGTTTGAGGGAGGTCGATGCGTCCGCGCGGCCGTCCCTGAACTCGTTTAAATGTTTCGCGTTGCCTGAATATTCGCGATGTTGCTTTGCTTCGTATGAAACTTCCGGGTGGATGCCTGTATCGCAATTCTCGTTCGAGTAGTCTTGTGTTACGAAATTGACCCTGAAGTTCGATCGTGAAGGATTTGGTGTGTTATACTGTTGTGAGCGTTGACTGTCATTTCGCGTCTGGTCTAAAGGTTGGTTTGTCGGGTCTCTTGCTCGATATTGGGTGTTGGGATTGTTCTGTTGTTGACGATTAGTGTTATTTTGGAAAACTCTTGAATTTTGGTAGAATTTTGGATTCTGGGGATATTGGGAACGATTTGAGCGGCAATTATCGTTTGAGTGGCTTTTGCCACCACACTGCGTGCAAGTTGTGTTGTTGCGCTGCCTCGTTCTGCACTCTTCTATACTATGACCTGCCTTCTTGCAGTATCTACACACTACTAATAGGGAAGGTTGTTCAGGACAATATTTATCGATGTGATCGGTTAATTTACATATACTACATTTTATATGGTATTGTGTTTCGTAGTTAGTATCACGGTATGAGGCTAGTTTAAGTCTATCTGATAATAGTTTTTCAGTCTTGGTGGCCGTGTCTATAGCCATTTGTAGGGTTTGTGGATTCTCATGAGCTACTCTTATTTCTAATTCGTCTAGTAATCCTTTGATAAATCTTAGTCTTGCGGTCTCTTTGATATTTTTCTTGAGCACTTGAGCATCACTGATAGATTCTGAGGCATCTATTGATTCGCACGCTTGTCTTAACAGATGTTTTATTCTAGCACCGTAATCTAGAACACTCTCGTTTCGCCTCTGTGCCGATTGTGCCAGGTCTAGCTGGATATCTGGGAGGTGTTGTTTAGACGCGTAGGCCTGTTTTAGGCAGTATAGCAAATCTCGAAGAGAATCCGGATTATTTGACTCTATATATTTACTCGCGTCGCCTTCGATTTTCGTGCGAATGAGTGTGGAGAATAAATTCAGTTCTCTGGCTCAGACAGCTTGTTTTGCGCATTCTACTTTAGTCATGAATTCGGATACGGGCATATTAGTGCCATTGAACGTGGGAATCAGAGCTAATGCATCTTTAAGAGGCAGGTGCGGAAAAGTGCCTTCGGTAGCCATGTCGTAAATTTTAATCTAGGATTTTTCGACTTACAAAGTGAAGATGAAGAGGAGGAACGGAATAAAATGTTGCATTCTTCCGTGAGGATGTTGGTCCAGCGATTTCGTGTCTGTAGCCGGTGATGACGTCGGTGTGCGTTGTGTCGTACTAGAAGTCGTGAAGAATGAAGATGTCGTCGTAGTAGCAGCAGGAGATAGTCTTTCAGCAATATCGATTTGGAGATACGGATTTGTCTGTGACGTTCGTGTGAATCAGAGATCGTTGATTGCGTTAACGTAGAATATGGCTTTCAGAGTGTCTTCAACACTATCACACAGTGGTATTACTTTTTATTAACATCACTGAGCTTGCACACTTCAGAACCGGTCTATCAGATGGCACCTCATGCGTAGCACACACGTAAAATTGTATCACTGGATTTCCGGAAAGCGAAGGCCACCGCTGCCACCAATGTTACGTCCGTGGGTAGAGTTTACTCCTGAGCGAAAGGAGTAACCTGGTTGGCTTCGCTTTTACGTTTCAGGTCAACCCGAAATCAGGATGGGATTGAATAAACTGGAGTATGTTGATATGTCGATTATAAGTTTATTCCGTAGAACATGAGATAGCGGTAGGAATGAGTTGTGTGTTGCGAAAATATATATATGAAGGCTAGATGTGGAATTGTCGAGTGTCAGAATAGGAGTGTACCTCGAGACGTGAAACGGACGGGTGCAGAAAAGGTGTGACAGTGCTAGGAGTAGGGAATGGAATTTGAGGAGTAAGCGTGATAGTGAATAGCGTGAGACTACGTAGAGATAAGAGGACAGCACAGAGACCATGAGATTAATGTAAGAACTGTGGGAGAGTTAGCGAGTAGGAAAAATAGAGAGAAGTGGTATGCTGGACGTAACAATTTTGTCAATTTAAGATATAGCGTCTGAAGTATAAAGAAGTATGTATACAATGTATAAAACAAGTGCACTGATATAGCCCAGCATGTTTTATATTGGCATACATTTCTAAGAAAATGATTTTTAGGGGGATCGCGGAGGTAAGTTGAACTTGATGTAAACATTCAGTTTTTGTTTTTAAAAATCGTTGTGGAGTGGTTAGTACTTCGCTGAGTTTCGTCAAGTGCAGATCGTTTGTCCGCGTATTGAAATACTTGCTCTGCATTTATTTTACCTTTCTGTTCTATGATTAAAAATTGTGATGAGTGACAATATCGATTTGTATCAGCGGTTTTACAAATCGTACAAAATTGCGTTTCCAAGTATTAGCGCGCAAGTGCTACAAAAGAACGCTAATGCAGAATAGAAAGAATCGAAGTCTAGTTTTGAAGATAAAAAAGAGTTTGATAATTATATACAACAACGAATCAATGTTTATAATCTCAAAACTGCAAAGAAGAAAGTAACTTTGATGAGTTACTTTGCAAATGCTAACAAAGTAAGTATGACTCTAGTAAGATTTCATCAGTTTTATTTAGTGTCCAGCCTATTTTTACTCAATAAATAATCTAATTTGATAACGATTTATTGATTAGTTTACAAGTAATTCCGACAATAACACAAATATACTTGAAGATGACTCTGATAAAACATCAAGTAGCGGCACTTCCATATCTGTTAATCTTTCACAAACTGAAAAATCAGACGCTTCAACCAGTAGCCAGAATTCGTTTACTACATCGACAGCTTTGCAATCTTTGAAACGTTCTGCTCCTACGCCAGCTCAACAAGCAGTAAAAAATAAAATTCAAGCTTTGGAAAGTCAATTCAATACTCAGCTCCTTTTAAGAAATAGTAATTTGGGTACCATATCTAAGAAAGATGTAGACAAAACAAAAAAGGAGTTAGATACTACGAAACGTTTACTTAAATCGAAAGAGTCTAACGCCGAATACCAAAAAAAGTTTCGAGCATCTCATAAAAAAAAAGTTGAATCCATCTGCTCAGCGAATGAAGGTGCCGCGTCAATTTTACGAGTCCGCAAAATGGTTGGTAGACCGCGTATAGAAGATAAATCGGAGCTTTGTAAAGCTATAGTCGACATCGCGACTTTTGGAGGAGCTGCGCATGATCGCCGTGGCACAGAAGAAATTCGTTCTTGTAAAACTCTTGACTATCTTCACAACAGACTTCTAGAAATGGGATTCGAAATTTCGAGAAGTGCCACGTATTTACGTCTTATACCTAAAAATTCTATTTCATCAGAAGGAAAACGACACGTGTCTACCGTACCAGTGAGACTGTGTATAGCTCAAAATGATAGCCATAAAGATCATGCAGATGGTCGCTTTTGTACAGCTTCAATCCGTTATTTAGAATCCTTGGCATCATTATTAGGTCCAAAACAGGTATGTTTTTTATTTCAAGATGATAAAGCTCGAGTTCCTATTGGATTGAAAGCAGCGCAAAAGCAGTCACCAATGCTCATGCACGTTGAATATAAAGTGACTTTACCTGATCAGGATTGGGTTATAGCAGAGCGACACAAGTTAATATCTTCCGTATATGCCGGTATAGTTATCAAGCCAATGAGTTTAGGAGCTCCTGAAGCGGTGACATACTCAGGCCCTACTTATATATCAATAAGAAGCGGAAAACATGATTCTTCAACAGCTGAAACACATGCGGATGGTTTTAGACGTTTGTTAGAACTAGAAAATTTTGAAGCTTTCGTTTAAACTGGAAATCAGATTAAATCTATAATTATTATAAGCGCTGATGGTGGACCGGATGAAAATCCCAGGTGCGTATTGCTTTTCTAAAATATAAAATAAAATTTATAATTTCTGCAATAATTGAAAATTAGTATTTTTTCTGATATGATCCTATCATTATAATTTGAAGTTATTTTAGCTAGGCAAATAATTAATAAAAATAAAATATATTTCAATGCATTAATTTATTGTGTAAACATAATCCGGATATAAAATATATTGCATAATTCTGTTTTAGATATCCAAAAGTCATCGCATCTGCGATAAAACATTTTAAGGAATACGATTTAGATGCTATATTTATTGCAACAAACGCACCTGGGCGAAGTACATTTAACAGAGTTGAGAGAAGAATGGCACCTCTAAGTAGACATCTATCGGGATTAATTTTACGCTACGATACTTCTGGTACTCATCTCGATTCTAACGGCAAGACAATGGACGATGAACTTGAGCAAAAAAACTTTGCTGGCGCAGGAGAGGCACTAGCTAATATTTGGAATGAGGTGGTAATTGATGGTTATCCAGTATTTGCTGAATTCAGGCAGCCTACAAGTAAACTCGCCAATTTAACATTAGATGTTGATGAACAGTGGTATTCCATTCGTGTGCGCGAATCGCAATATTTTTTACAGGTTATTATTTGCACAGAGTTTTTAATATTTTTTCATACATAAAAAAAAATTTCTGTAAGCAGAGTTTTTATTTATCTTACAGATTTCCAAGTGTACTAACATTGACTGTTGCGGGCAGCACAGAAGCGAATTGCGCTCTATTCTACCGACAGGCTTTTTTCTACCTCCATATTTAGTGAAACAAGATGAAGAAACGGGTTTCCTAGTTGCTGCACAAGAGAAGACTGAAGATGCGAAATTTTTACCATTATTTCAACGATTGGCATTTAAAACGTCCAATAATCCTCAGTTTGAAGGTTTCGCAGAAATGCCCTACGACTTTTTTTGTCCTACTGTTCAATCTCAGCTTCATAACAGAATTTGTTCAACGTGTGGTATGAGCATCAAATATTATTGGGAAGAATAATGATAATGAGTCGGAGCCTTAGCTCCGACTGACGACGAGAGAGAGGCAATTTGACGAATGCGAGCGAAATGACGAGGGAGTTCGATGACAGGCCCCGTGCTGTAAACCTCGCCTAATAAAGTATCGATCATCTCTGACAAGAAATCTATTATTTCAAGCCCATCCTATCAACTCACAAATAAAATAAACCCCATAGTCTTAACCTTACAATCTCAGAAGTGGGATATAGTATCCAAAGTGGCCTACAACGAAAAAATACACTAAAACAGCCGGGATTCTGGAGGAAACTCGTTAGACTCGTGGCGTCGAAAATTTTGAAAAAGTCGTTTAGAATTACGTTACTGTTGAGTGTGCGCGCGTTCGCGAATATCATAACGATACAAGCCCAACGGTGTCGTATGATCGTATATGATTTCGGAGCGAACTATCGTAATTATTAAAACGTTACCTTTTAATTTTCGGGCAATCGAGTGTCGGGAAAATTCAGGGTCGACGGTAAAGTGGCCCGGAAAAAGTGAAGAAATTTTTGGAAGATACAAAACAGGGTATAATGCGAGTCCAGGGTCGACGGTAAAGTGGCCTGGTGAAAGTGAAAATTAGAAAGATTTAGCTTTCGAAAATCGGAGTCGACGGTTGAGTGCTCTGTAAGAAAAACGGGGATGAAAGTTTGAATAATACCAGATCGGGTATTGAGAACGGACGAATTCAAAATCACGTGATCTGTGGCGTGGTTAGGTGACGCCATAGTGGTGCTGTTAACGTATTTCGAAAAGGTCCAAATATTTCAGAATATTACTCCGAACGAGAAATATTGAGGTAGAATAAACAGAAATATCGGTGATGACCTCGCGAACTGTGAAAAGAGTGTTGACCGTGTATATGATCACTCAGGCTTGCGTCGAACTTGTTTTTATGTGTTGACTATAAGATATTTCCATGATAGGTATTGTTTGAACGTTAAATTATTCGTGGAGTGTTTACGTATATATATTCACGTACAAAAGTGTCTCGAGTTAATACAGAAGAGAAAAGTGAGAGACCCTAGGGCAATGATGCGAAAACCACAGCAATTCACAGTGGCCCAATTAAAAACAAAACTGCTTGAGCGGGATTTACCGGCAGCAGGTTCAAAAAGCGAACTGATTGCACGATTAGACGAAGCAGATCCGAACGGCGACTGGAGAAAAGAATCAGACATCGTTGAATTGACGCAGAGCGGTTCCTCCCGGACCACCCCCGCGGAAAATGAGATGCAGAGAGAACTAGACCTGTTAAGACGCGAACGAGATCTCACGCACCGCGAACTAGCCTTAGCACAGAGAGAACTAGAGGTAGCGCGTGCGAGCGCTTCTCCATCGAACGTCGAGGTGCAGCCCAAGGGCAACATAAGAGCTTTAACCGAACTATTAAGCGATTTCAATGGAAACCAAGATATTTTCACAGACTGGGAAAAACAATTGCATTTAATAAAATCGTCATACAATTTAGACGACGATCTATGTCGGATATTGGCTGGATCGAAACTCAAAGGAAAAGCTCTCGATTGGTTTCATTCGAAACCTGAGCACATAGAGATGAGCCTCGATCAATTCCTCCAAGAAATGCGAATTATGTTTGACCACCGTCCAAACAAAGTTACACTCCGTCGTCAGTTTGAAAACAGACAGTGGAAAAACGGAGAAACATTCAACGATTATCATAGAATAGAAGAGTAGAAAAATCTTTGAAACTGCTGGTTGTCCCAGATTATACAATGGTATCCTGCGTAATTTTGGGTCGAGGTATGATAAAACGATTCGGTCTTGGACTAAAAGAATTGGAAAACGAATACGACATGGAGATTATGAATATAGCTAACATTGTTAACATTGTAATAGAATTGTTCTTTGTAAAAATTGTGACGTACCTGTAAAATAGGCAAAAATAAAAATTTTATACATACATGTATATCGAAGCGAAACGTCCGAGACGGACTTTTGTCAGGAAAGGCCAAACTGTGAGCATGAAATATTATTGGGAAGAATAATGATGATGAGTCGGAGCCTTAGCTCTGACTGACGACAAGAGAGAGGGAATTTGACGAATGCGAGCGAAATGACGAGGGAGTTCGACGACAGGCCCCGTGCTGTAAACCTCGCCTGATAAAGTATCGATCATCTCTGACAATAAATCTATTATTTCAAACCCACCCTATCAACTCACAAATAAAATAAACCCCATAGTTTTCACCTTACAATCGTTCATATTTTGCAACAAAGAAAGCAGCATTGTCTCACATGAAAGCTTTAAAGCACAAATTAAGTGCCAAAGAAAAAAAAACAAGAAAACTTGTTTCCATTGAAGTGCAACGTCAAGAAGAAATTTCGTGCGTATTTCAAGAAGAAAATACAGGTTGCAAGCATTCTGATTGGTGTTCAGAAAGTGAGATTGGAATAGAGGACGTGCAAAATTTCGTTGATCGCCGAAATGATACTTGCAAAACAGATTCATTTACGCCAGTAATTGAATCAGTGGAAGAATGGCTAAAAAATCCATGGTCAACTGATTGATTAATATTATGTTGTATTTTTCATTTATATTTATATTTGAATAAACATATTAATAACAATCGAAAAACGTGCGATATTTTCTTCTTAATAAAAATTACGTAATATAGACGGGTGGGGAGGGGTTGTGAAAAATCTTACGATTCCTTACAGGGGGGAGGGGAGGGGTCGAAAATTGGATGAAAATGTCTTAGGTAATTTATGAATAGCCCTTATGCGTTAGGTGTGTTTATGCGCTGAGAGTGGCGGTGCTCGCAAGTTCATCGACTTCTTCTAGTGTTACGGCTGGTCTTCTTATTTCGACAGCTGATTCGTTGGAATTTATTGCATAAACGTAAGCAAACCCTTGTTGGCTGGTAGCCAGGGCCTGTACCAGAAATATATCAGCACCTACTTCCAACTGTTCTATGAATCCCGTTTTTACCGAGGGATCAGAAATTTCTAGAGCAATGACCTGAGCCGTTCGCGGTGGTAAAAATATGTCGCCTTCGTCTGGGGGTTTGACAGGTTTGATGGTATTGTTCGGTATCATTTTTCCTGTATCGAAAGATATCGTTGCATTTTCGTTCCGCAAAAACATTAATCCTGAGATTTCGTCTTCTTGTATCGAGAACAGATCGTCGACTATATGGAATATATGAAGGTGTCACCGATTCGAATGCTAGTTGTTCCTTATACTGTAATTGGCTTCTGTATAGCACTGGTAACGTGCATCTGATCTTCGAGTAATTTACACGGAACATGCGGATGTATTGCTCCGAGTTTAATTATGTTTACATCACCACTGGTGTCGACTATAAATGTGCTGGGTTGTCGTGTGAGTTCATCGGTGGTTATTCGAACCTTCGGTGTTCGTGTGACAGATGTTGTGAGGATACGCGGTGGTGTTTTTGTGTTGGTTTTATGCCTGTAACGGGAATAACGCCTGTTTCGCGAGAGATAAGGTAGTTGTTTTTGAAAATGATAGTCGCCTTTTCCGAACGTGAAGAGTCTGAACTCAGTATGCCGTCTTCGATGATAGGGAAGGAGTTATCGATAAGATGGAATTCGTGGCGTGTATTAGCTAACTCGACGTAAAGACTTCCTATTGTTCTGATGGATTCTTCCGTTATCCCTGAAATCTGCCGAACGTCTGTCTTTGTGACATGGACTCTTCGGTCGATTTTATGGATTTTTAACAAATCAATATTAGCGCTAGTATCTATCATTAGTGTCACGTACCCATTCAAAGACTGCGGGCATTGTGTTCAAATCTGTGAAGGTCCAGATTCTATTAGTTCGCGGAGTTGTACGGAGCTGACGTTTGGTTTAGACGCTGCCCCGGTTTGGAGGAGGTCGATGCGTCCGTGGGGCCGTCCTTGAACTCGTTTAAATGGCTCGCGTTACCTGAATATTCGCGATGTTGCTCTGCTTCGAATGAAACTTCCAGGTGGACGGCTGAATCGCAATCATCGTTCAAGTAATCTCGTGTTACCTAATTAACCCTGAAATTTGATTCTGAAGAATTTGGTGTGTTATACTGTTGTGAGTGTTGTTTGGTGACTGAAGGTCGTTGGATATTGCGCCATCATAGTCTCTCGAGATCGCCGCGCTTTATTGACTCGTTGTAGCACTGGTGTCTGATTTTCGCTGATAAGTGAGCAGACGCGCGCGCGAATTTGTATCAGTCGTCAGAACGACTCGCTTCGGAAAACACATTCACGATAAGGCCTCAGGCCATTACAAATCCAACCTAACGAGGTTGACGAAAAAATTTCTTGTCATAGAGATCGAGAGAACGGCAACAGCTCAAGATTTTCCGATCCTTTGACAATGAACTTCTGACCAAGGGGACGGCAACGACTCAAGATCGCCCGGTACAAGTACACGGAAATAATGCAAAACCCAACGTAACCTATATGCGAGGTTGCGATGGTGTGAGTCAAACGGGCGACGTACGTTTCATTAAGCCGATCTGATATCATGTAATGATAGGATGTACACGTAACGATAATACATATGAAATAAGATCGTTACAACGTCATGGGTTTCTATGTCTCAGGCTCTTCCGACATGAGCTAATAGATGATATTACGATTCGACAGCTCAATCATTGTGAGTTATCGTTCAAAATCATAATAGACCTAGAACTCCAATCCCAGATCATTGAAACCAATACGAAAATCCGAAGTAACTTTGAATTGAAGATGCTTCGACCATACAAAATGGTGTCAGAAGTGGGATCCAATTCTGGGGGCTCAGCCGGCTTATGAGATAGTTTCTACATCTTGCCGATATAAGCTGTTTGATTGTTTATAACATTCGCCCGACTTACTCCATCCAATTTTCGGGTCAACGTCCGCCTTGTGCACCTAGTGTGACATACGAACAAACACACACAGTCACACACACAGATCATACGCTGTCTCGCTGTGCGAGCGTTTAAAGGGAGCAGTTTACGTCACACACCGTAGGTGTCGAGAGCTAAATCAACCAAGTTTTAGTTTCGTTCTGACGCTTCGTGTTCACGCAGCCGGTTATAGTTCAAAAGTGCCATTATATTATATGAAGTACAATCTTGCTTCATTAGAAGATTTCACGAAGCTAGATCAGAACTCAGTAAGAATGAACGATCGCGTCAAAAATATAAATCAGAAGCGCATAACGTTGAAGGCGCAGTTAACCAAGATCGAAAAAACTGCGGAAGATGCGAATTTAGAACCCGCCAATGTGAAAATGCGTCTGGATGGCCTAAAAGAACAATTTCGCTTGTATGAAGAATTTCACGACGAACTCGCGTTGTTGGTTGAACCCGATAACGAGCAGCTAGGCGTATTCGACGCATTACAAGATCGATTCTACAAAATTGTAACGAAGATTGAAACAATCTTTCCTCCAGTAACGCCTGGACCTGTCAGTGGATTCAACACGACCTGTCCACTGATTGGCGGCACGCGTAATCTCAAATCACCCGTCGTTGACCTCCCAAAATTCGATGGTGATCTCGAGAAGTTGTCCTTTAAAACCACGTTTTTGACTATGATCAACTCTCGCGAAGACGTGACGAATATGCAGAAGTTTATATACTTGAAAAATTGCCTTGGAGGCGATGCATTAAATAAAACCTGTATTTATAACGTAAGTGAAGAGAATTACGAGACGGCCTGGAAGTTACTCCTGGAATCGTATGATAAGATTCTTATTTTGATGGTTAAACATCTTGACACGATTCTTGAACCACCGGTTCAAACAAAGGTCACGCACTAGGGGTTGTCGAGGCTCGTCGACGGTATGCGTCAACACATCAACATGGTCGCATACATCAACGTGAAACCGGACGAGCATTTGTTAGTTCGAATTATGGAACGCGCGTTAGCCGGCAACATTCGGACTAAATAAAAGGAAACCCTCAGTTTGGACATCTTGCTGATGCTAGAACAAATATACAAATTTATTTCAGAAACATCGTTCCGGTTTTTTACGATCGAACAAGATACGTCGCATTCGAAGCAAGAGGTTACTGACAAGCGACCGTTTTTCGCGAAGGAGTAAAAGCGGCGCGCGTACGCTAATGACTGGTGCCTCCTCGAATTGCTTGGTATGCAAAGGAGAAAAACATTTCATGAATCAGTGTCGTGAGTTTCGAAAAATGACGGTACAGCAGCGATGGAATTTTGTAAAATACTCGAACTTGTGCAAAAACTGTTTGCGTTTACACGGTGGCAGGTGCAACTCATCGCATTCCAAGCTTTGCCCAAAATTTCATAACACTCTTCTACACGGCGAGTCGTGCACAGCTGGCGCAAACCACGATTCAACAGAACCGAGTGATGTAAGGGTGAATTCTAGAATATTCGTACGTCACAAAACATAGAAAAGGGATAGCGAACTCCAACGCAGACGCACTTTCCAGAAATCCACTTGTCGACTCTTTCCAAATTCTGCCTATTACCTCAAAACGGCCACGACCTGATACAGAATGCTCATGTCCTGATGCCCACAAACGCGCCAAAGTAGCTCACCAACATCCAACACGTGCTCGCGAAACAGATACGCTACCTTCGTCTGCCAGTGCTCACAAGCGCACGAAAATAGCTTACCAACACCCAACACGTGCTCGCGAACCGGATACGCTATCATTATCTACCGGCGTTCACAAGCGAATGAAACATTTGGACCAGCACGCAATACGAGCGCGTGGATCTGCACACAAATCCACCAGCCCTTCCCCAAGACGACGAACCAAAGCATCATTAGACACCTCGGCTTGTGCCGTTACCTCTGACTCAAGTGCCAATATGACTGACAATAGCAGCGCAACGGAGTCATCGATGGTGAGCGATAAAACAATCAAGCAAACTACGGAACGAGTTCAACCACTCACCTCATCTAGATCAAACCAAAGCTCCTGTAAGCCCCACGGTTGTAGTATTTAAACATGTGAAAAATATTCCGACACACTGAATCAGCCGACATCCGAAGCCACTACCAGCAAAAGACGGAATTACGCCCCTCAATTCGACGGAATTCGTAACAGACCTTAACCATCTACTATAAACGCATGGTAAATTTATTCAAGAAATACGCGCTAATCTCCTCGACAGATAAAATAACTTAGCTCACTGGATCTTGGCAGACTGCAAGAGATCACGAGGAGTCGCGGGACGACTAGTCAATAGGAAAATAATCTCCCGAGATCAACTACAACAGCTAGACCCTGAAGTACCGAACGTATTGACACTGCCACATGGCAACCGCCTCATTTACAATCTAGTAACCAAAATACTTCTCTTTAGTACTCCACTACCAAAAAACAAATGAATGAATACTGTTCAAGGCCCTAGTAAACCTAAAGAATCGCTTAGAACAAAACAAAGACGAATTGCTCTCGATTCCAAGACTAGGCTGCGGCTTAGATAAGTTGAACTGGAACCTTGTTAATCGAATGATTCATCACATATTTAAAGACTCCGACATAACGATCACCATTTGTGATTGTCAAAACCCGAGTTATGACTCGACATGTTCTGAATCTGAAGCAGAAGCATCAATACCCAGAATCCCTCCTTTCCCTCTAAATCGTCGGCCTACGCGTCGGACCGGCACTAGGTCAGCTCCAAGACATGCTTCGGTTTCTGCTCCCTCGCGCTACCTAACTGATATCTCGGAGAGTGACTCTGTGACACATGATCCGGAGTTAGCTGTTGAAGACACGGAAAGCGATGCCTCCATTGTACCTATGGCAACGCTACCACCCTCATGCTCACAACGTCGCGACAATCCCGAAGAGCGAAATCCGGACCGCCCCCATATTGACAAGGATAACTTTTGTTGCTTAGATTACTTCATACAAAATCAAAATGACATATTACCAATACCTAACGTAACCGAAACTAATGACGGACTTTTCATCTTGTGCGACATTACTCTCATTTCGTATCAGCTAATTGTCGTTGGACAGAAGGACTATAAAAACAGTTAATAGACGGAAATCTGATAAGCATGGAATCCTTTCAAAACCAGAATCCAGAAATATCTGATGTAATTGAAACTCGGTTGAAAAACAATAAATACATCTTTACCTTCGTAGTGAAACCACGCCAATCAGACCCGGGCAGACTTGCCGACATTTTCTACACGTTAGTTAACTTGAGGATTATCTTGTCCGGACTAGACATTCCATCCATTTCTTTCCCCATGTCAGGACCAGGAGTAGATGATATTCTATGATCTATCTTCAAACAACTTATTCATGACATTTTTGCGGATTCAGACATTCGAGTAACACTTTGTAGAAATACTACAATTATACCAGACGAACGATTACGCGAAGATATGATCAAAGAGTACCACGAGTCACTGATTGTAGGACACCAAGGCGTTACAAAAACTTTCAATAAAATAAGAGAAAAATATTTTTATCCAAATATGAAAAAGCAAATTCAAAATATGATGAGATCTTGCGGCAGTTGCCAGAGGAAAAAACTAGTCAGGATCAAAAAATATGCAGGTTCTTCAAAATTAAACAACTACGAACAACCGCCGATAGACCGCAATCATACGGCTCATTTAGAAGAAGTCACCTTGTAATTACCGAATACATCAAACATTATACCAACGCAGGTAAAGATTGGGATAAATTCATACGTTTCACCATTTTCTGCTATTATACAGCGAAACACGACAGTACGCATTATTCACCTCACCAGTTAATCTACGGCTCGGAAGCTTAACTACCGACAGATACGATACTAGGCAACACATCCACGCATACATACGATACGTTTTTCCTCGATCTAATAGCAAATCTCACAGACGTTCGTAAATGCGCCGCGTTGAACCTGAAACAAGCTAAACAGACAAGTAAAGAACACTACGACACAACGATTAACCCACAACGGTTTGAAGTAGGACAAACTGTCTACCTATTGAACGAAACAAGGTCAAAATTCCGAGATCATCAGAAAGGCCAGTATGTAATCAAACGCATAATAGATGACGTTAACGCCGAAATATACCTCACGCTAAACAAAACTAAAATAGTCCATATTAATAAACTGAAAATGGCACATACATTGTAAAATCCCACACTTACCTCTTCAATAGCAAACTCAGTAGAATATGTCTATCATTACAGGGCCAGTGTAGAAAAAACCTACCACAATGAAACCACAAATTTATCCTCAATTGCAATTCCTCCACTTCCTTCAAACTCACCAGTACTTAAAACCTTACGAAAACCTCATTACAAATAGGCAACTACCATATTCCTACCAAGATATGCTGTTGCGCTACCGCACAGACATAAGTAAAATATATGCTTGTGTACACTATCGCATTAAAATGATTGTAATCACGATCTTATACCCTTAGTTTACAATTAGCCCAAAATATACTTACATTCATGTTGATGTATGTACTATACATTTATATTGTACACACATATATCTATACTGTGTATTGTAACTGACATTGACGAAACAGAATTCAACCTACACGTATGTATCCTAATACCGAGTGAGTGTGTGAGAACCAAGAGTGTTTTTCTGTACAGAGTCGAGTTCAGTCGAAAACAAGATCGCAGGCAAAGCGCCACGAATGTCTGGTATTGTCCTAAATAATCAATTATTAACTCTTAATGTATTTCTATACAATAAATGTAGCAACAGAATTATTGGAGCCTCATTTTTCCCAACCATTCTAACAATTTATAACCGATATCATTGTACGAATAGGTCAAACTCTGTATCTCAAAAAAAAAAAAAAAATTGAAATACTTACAACTCAGCGAATAAAAGAAAACATTGTTGATTAATCTTAAGCATACTGACCCGCTTCCATGCGCATCAACCCTAGGCGCTTAGCTTCAAACAATATTCTGTAACCATACTATTATAACTATATGCCTCACGCTCATACGCAATCCAGAATCTGAACCATACTATCTCAAACATAAACTTACTATCGCAAACACTTATCCTCAAATATCCAACTAATGTTGCTAAACGCATCAATTCATATTCAAACTACATTCATACTGCGACTACATACTTGCAAAGACACACCAATTATTTTTTTCATATATACCCACAACATATTATATTCAGATTATAAATACCATACACTCCCTATAATAAGTAAAATTGTAAAACTAATTTCAGGCACATACTTTGAAATCATGTTCCACTACTGTATATTAGACTGGGCCAAAAAAATTGACTATTTTTTTTTTTGAAAAATATATTGAGAATATCATTCAGTATGGCAAAAAAAAATTTCATGAAATTTTAAGCCCTTAATATTAACTTTAAGAGGTCTATCATCGCTATTTTTGATTTTTAGTAATAATTTGATGTTTTACGTCAGAACTGTCAAAATATTGAAGTGAAAAAATTTATGTTCACTTATCCCTTTATAAAATTAAATTCCCTACAAAAAAGGTCTGATTATAGATTTTTGTCAGACAAGCCGTTTCCGAGTAATTAAGCTTAATAAATTGATATAATTTATAGAGAATTAATCGAGAATTAATCGAGAATTAATCGAGAAATTATATCAATTTATTAAGCTTAATTACTCGGAAACGGCTTGTCTGACAAAAATCTATAATCAGACCTTTTTTGTAGGGAATTTAATTTTATAAAGGGATAAGTGAACATAAATTTTTTCACTTCAATATTTCGACAGTTCTGACGTAAAACATCAAATTATTACTAAAAATCAAAAATAGCGATGATAGACCTCTTAAAGTTAATATTAAGGGCTAAAAATTTCATGAAATTTTTTTTTTGCCATACTAAATGATATTCTCAATATATTTTTCAAAAAAAAAAATAGTTAATTTTTTTGGCCCAGTCTACTGTATATGACATTTCCACTTTCTTGCTTTCCATATTCGGGACCGTATCTACCGCTATGCTCCCTCCGACGGCGGGGGGTGGGGTGTTACATCCAGCATGCCACTTCTCTCTAATTTTTCCTACTCGGTAACTTTCCCACAGTTCTTACATGAATCTCATGGTCTCCGTCCTGTCCTCTTATCTCTACGTAGTCTTACGCTATTCACTATCGCGCTTACTCATCAAATTTTATTCCCAACCTTTAGCATCTTCACACCTTTTCTGCACCCGTACGTTTCAAGTCTCTAGCGACACTCCTATTCTAACTCTCGACAACTCCACATCTGGACTTCTTATATATCTTTCGCACAACACAATTCATTCCTACTGGTTCTCAACTTCTACGCAATAAACATATAATCGATTTATCAAACATACTCCAGTTTTTTTAATCCTCATCCTGATTGCGGTTGACCTGGAACGTAAAAGCGAAGCCAACCAGTTCACTCCTCCCACTCAGGAGTAAACTCTACTCACGGACATAACAATAGTTCATTTTTTCATACGACTGTCGTTCTGGCGTTTATTTGAGTTTCTTTGGTGATTTTCGAAATCGTTGAGATATGGTCGGAAAGGAATTTCGAGGGTGTCGGCGCAATCGTGTGGTATTTGCGAAACGGTGAGCGTTGTTTTATTTCTTGCAATCGAATTTCAAGAGACAATTAATAACGGCTTGCCGAAGTAACAGATGACCATTTTCGAAATACAATGAAGACGTACTCGAGATTCGTTTGCCGTTCTCTGTACTTGATTACCATACTCTGAGTTACGTGTTCGTGATTTGATCTGAATTCATTTACGAAAAATTACGATTAGAATTCTGATTTTGTATTACGTTCGTTTTGTTGTGGATTACGTACAACTAAACTTTCGTTATACGGGGTCAAGTCACGTTTGCAGATTTTGTAGTGTAATTTTCTAGATATTGTAACGGATAATCATGTGTAAGAATTTGGAATAGCGTCTGCGTTATTTCCGATAATACGTTACATTGTGAATTTCGGATATGTTGCGGATACAATTAGTTGGCGTTTAATTAAGTTAAGTTACGATGCGAATTACGATTACGATTCCGATTTGTCAGTCCGACTTTTGAATTGGATTACCCTTTGTTGGATATGGCGATTATCGCCTCTAGTACGATGATTACCATGAGATTCTGTTTCACGACCTGTGAAACTCAGTAAAATCAACTAGATTTGGTATTAGTTACATGTGGTTGTGCTGTAATTTGTGAATCGTATGACGAGTTGCGTTTAAGTTTTGTTGAGTTAGTTAGCGTTGCTTTAAAAACGCGAATTGATTAGATTAATTACGATAAGTTAGATGTCGATTCTGTTTTGCGAGCGATCACGCCCAGTTAAAACTAATTCTGTTAATTCCTTTGATGATTGCCGCAGCGTTATAAAATCTAATTTTTTTATTATTTTTCTTCTCTGTAACGCTAATACTAGAGAATATACTAATTTTGTTTGATTTTGTTGAATTAGTTGGTCAGGTCGAGTGTCTCTCTCTCTCTCTATTCTGAAATTACCCATCCCTGCTGCACAATACTGAACGAGCCTAGGCGTAGCGATACGACGGAGTAAGATAAGGTTCAAGTAAAAATCGGTGTGGTAATACACCTGATACCCAACTGAAATTGATTGCGTTCGAACATCCGATCAGGGATAATCGCGGGTGCCAAATTATTATACGTATGGATTCGAGGTTGCCGGGTTCTTCACATCAGTAATTGGGCAATAAAATCTAGATCACAACTTATGGCTGATCGCAGTGCAGTCTAGATTCAATTCACTCTAATCTGCAACCCGCTGTGGATACACTTGCGAATAATAACATGAAAGACGCAAGGGGTGGGCACCACCCCACACAGAAAATCAGATGTCATTCAGAGTCAATTGAATATATATTTTCGTATCAAGAGCGTAACGTTTCACACTCTAGTGCGATCCGTTACAGCATTTATTATTATTTATCGAATCGATATTGAAGCAAGGTTCATGGAATTTGAATTTCAGCTTATGTAATCGAATTCGTTTGTAGAAAAGGTGATAAGAAATGGTTCAGAGAAAAATGAAAAAAGTTTTTCTCTGTGTTTGTTTTGACGTCGTCAGTTATATGGACGACGGGGTTTAATTTAATATGCAATATACGAATGTCACAGCAAACAATTCTGTTGGTTCATTTTGGAACGTTGCCTGTCAAAAAATATCAGATTACAGCTTGAAAACATCCGTTCCTTATTTTTCTCACATCAGAAATTGTGGGGAAACATGTCCTAAAAATTTTTGTAACGTATTACTGATTTACAAATATAACTATGCATTCTTCTGAAATATGCTCGCAGGAACTCCTGATAAATTATTTTGGAATGTATTTGAAGTCCAGAAAAATCGATTGTTTAACATAACACACATCGGACTAACATAGATTGTAGGTGCATAGGTATATAGGTAGGAAGATAGTAAGGTTTAGAAAAATAACATATTTCAAAATAATGTAAATAACGATTATCATTTGTAAATAGCTGTATATTTACATACCTATTATACATATTAGAACGTTTAATTTTTACAATACGGTAAGATAAGGTGAGGACCATTAATCCGTTACTATATGATGTAGGGTAGTTTCGGCAAAAGATAAGGTAATGTTGGGCGCCAGACGCAACTGTGCCAATTTTTAGGAAAGAAAAAAACACAATGGAAACAATATAACAAACCCTGTGGCGGTTTTGCACAACTAACAATTAAATAGGATAATAGTCGATGGACGGGGGGGCGGGGGGCACGAGAACACGAACGAAACGTAAGTATTACATTAATAGTATCGAATATATTGATAAATTAGCAATAACTAGCGAAAAAAAAGGTGAACAATTTAACAAGGTATATTGATACGATAAACAAAAAAGCAGATATTAGTGCCGTATGTAATACAATTATTCGATAGTCAACCATCAGCAAGTTGAGAATAATCAGGAATGAATGACTAGCATCCAATAACAATCTAAGATATTATTTGCCATAGTAAAGTTAATACAATAAGCGATAATTAGCAAAGGGGCAATATTTACGGTATTCGCGTACAATAATTATGTGAACGAATTAACGGAACCTAATAACAGGTGAGATAGGTGATTGAGTCAAGCTTGAATAATATATGTTGGTATATAAGAATTCTATAATCAGCAAACGCAGTACGTATTATTGCGACAGTTTAGTCAGATATTGTTGGAGAAAGTTATCGGTATCGACGAGCATTCATGAATTTTGTGCTGCATGAATTGCGAGACTAATTGTAAGAGTTGGAAATTTATGGGAAACTTCATTATTAACAATAACTTATTTTACGTAGAAGTCTAGGTTGCGGTACGTTGGTAATAGAGATGAGTACAATTTTGAAATTTTCAGGTGAGTTGAAAAATTAACGACGGAGCCAGCAATCGGACCTGGTGTCTAGAGATGCTTTACCGGAGACTTACTCCACTAGACCACCTAGCCGCCCTGACTACAGTGTCATTAATTTCTCTCATCACCTGTATTTCGAAAATTGTTTTGTTTTCGTGTGCCGTTGAATATATTTACATTTGAAATTCGTCGCGAAGAGACACATTTTTGACTTGTGTGTGAAGCTTGTTGATATGTGCACACATGTGCTGTATGTGGCTATTAATGTGAATTACATTCACTTAGCCATTTTTGAATGGCGGGCTGTTAATTTTCGCTGATATTAAATACACATATCAAATTTTTTAGCGAGAAAAATTTGCTAGAGAAGATTACACAATGAACTATAGAGAAAGGAATTAACGATAGATTAGCAAATGAGCTATCATAAGATTATTAGCTACGATAGTATTGATGATACTACAAACTAGATTGATCTACGATCAATGTTGCGATATATAGGGTTTTCGAGGTTCCACGGATAACCAAGTCACTCATGTAGAAAAAATATTAACGATAAATCAAGGGATTTACATCAAATATGGTATGATAAAGGTAATTATAAAACACAAAAAGATGCGACGCAAGCGTAAGTGTAAGCAATGTAAGCAAGAAAATCGTAAGCGTGATACACGTTACGGGAAATTAAGGTATTAGACAGTGTGATGCGATATTAAGTAAGGAATTGAAATATTAGATAGAAAAAGATTCACAAATGAAGTATGAGAAATGCGATATAGATAACAAAATATAAATGAGGCAAGAGAAAACCACAAGACTGAGTGCTAAAAATGCGAAAGGAATATAAGAAAAATGAGGTCACAATTCTTACTTAAATTAGAGAATCAACTACACTTCAAGTCCAAATATATTAGAATTGCGTTAAAAATCAAAGAAAGCTGGCCAGTCACGGTGTAACGATCTATTTTTATGTGAGTAAATGCGAAGCCGTAAAGAAAGGAGAGAATTACAATTTAAATGGGGATATGGGTTGACGAAATGGAATTCTGAACACACGACCTTATTATATGCATCTGACTAATGAGATTCATCGATTTATTTTTAAAAAAATCTGATGATACACACTAAGGTGTGCGTTAGATAACCCTAGTAACAGGTTCTAACAAAAATTGTTACAATATATTGTTACGTGTGCGAGCTGTTCCCGGAGTCAATGCTTGTGGGAACGTAGTGTTATTGTGAATGTCTTTGTCTCAGATGCTGTAATGAGTAAGAATTAATTAAATGAATAGTACACACTTTGATAGGCTAAGCGTAGGATCAATCTCTAAGAGCTGTTGCAGACTTGGGAATAACCAGAGCTGCTTTGATTGTAGACAAGCGTTTGTCACTGTTGCTCGCTTCAGAAAACAAGGGCTTGAGGCCATTGCTCTCTCTCTCAGAGACAAGGGTTTCTAACCGTTGTTACCTAGTCGGAGACACGATCACAAGCCAGTGCTCCCTTCTATATCGTGGACTCGGGAAAATTGGAGCCACCTCCGTGCTCAGACTTTGGCACAGAAGCCAGAGCTGACAACCTCTGATTAACTAAATACGATAGCTAAACTGCAGACCAAGACGGTAGCCATGGCTGCCGGTCAGGCTGCGTTTTGCCAGGTATTGGTCCCGAACACGGTTTTCACAGTGCCGTCCAACCACCGTGATGAATGCACGCCATCTGTTAATTCTATCCAATATCAACTCTAACCGATAGTGATAACGAACTGAAGTACAGATGTGATGAAATTTTCTAAGAACGAGTCAATTAATCAAAGATTACATTCAGAGAAAATGATACAAAAAAAAAGAATCTTCAGAAGAAAAATCATACAAACATTAAAGTAAAATAAAAATAATACAGGATTCGTAGATTCTGCTCCTGTGATCTCAATGTTAAATTTTCCCTAACTCTTCTACCTTTCCATACTCTGCAATTCCAGCTCATTTAAAATTCCGTGCTGTCGTGGACTCTATCGGTTCAAGATTAAAATTTAATTAAAGAATCTAAGCGCTATGCTTGAATACTCATACGGATACTATTTGATTCTAAGTTCTTGAACATGTTCTAGATGAACAACGTCCCGTAGCAAAATAAAACAGCGCGGCGCTCTGCCTGAGATCTGCTGGCGAGTACCCCTGGTGCACCGTCGCGGTCAGTCTCGCGATTCCATGTCCGTGTCTAGCGAGTCTGCCTCTGCTTCCCGTCTGTATCTTCTAACTCCGTGTGAGTTACGTTCACTAACCTCGATTGTCCTCGGTGTCTGCCGTGCCTTCACCATGTCCGTGTTCCGCAAGTCCGCTGCATTCTGTCAGTGGCCTCTGAATTCGGGTGACGTCGGCTAATCTCGGTGGTTGTCGGTGCCCGTCGTATCTTTACTATGTAGCTAACAGTTATGGGTACTGCTCATAGCTGATCGTTACAACATACGTAGTAATATTTCGATACATGCTTGGCTATGCTCATGTTCATTACTGAGGTGTAATCTAACACTTTTGTATACGATATAAGGCGAATGTTTGGACTACTAGCCTATATTTTATACTTCAATACGTCTAAATGAATGCAACTGCCTGTAAATTGAATGGCATTTAACATTGGATCAGAATGATCCACGATTCGGTTTAAGATCAAATATCTTACCACCTTTAACAAACATTTCATCAAAACTTATTCTAAATAATGGATATCCACTGATAGTGAAGAGATATTACATTGCGTAACAACATTCCCCTCTAGTTGAGATTCTCTTCCCTGTACAATTTGTGCACATAACTTAATGTATTTGCCTCGTCAGTGACCCGAATTTTTGGTATATTTGATATTTTGAAAGTCTTCGGAACACTTTGAGTTACTTCCAAGTCTAATTCCTTGGTTACTGAAAGTTGGTTCGTTATCCTTCATCCCGATACTTTATTATTTAACCTAAATTTGTAATTCGGAAGTGTATTTATTTGTAAAACTGTTGACTTGGGGTGTAGAAAAACACCCAAGAGTTGAATTCTTTGTTTTGGTTAGACAATATATGTTGCGGTGGTATTCCTCACAGAATTGTAGGAGATACATAAAGCAAATAATGAAATTCTGAATAAAATTTCGTCTCATTTTAAGTGCTTGCGATTAGGCAGCAGTAGCATTACACCGCCAGCCACTGCCATATGCCAAAAGCTGTGCACTAGACTGTAATTCATCTGAGTTTGCAGAAAGGCGTAGCAAATAAGTCCCAAGGTGACCAAACCGATTCCTGCTGGGAAATAGTAATATTGGTAGCACTTGGCCGGATAGTGAATCGTGTTTCTTGCCCGACAGCGTTTAATCCAAAAAAAAGCCACTAAGCATGAACCTGTGATCGTGGGCGTCATGAAAACCCAAAGTGCTGTTCTATTGAGTTCCGCACATGTAGCTAGGACGACGGCACCTCCAAGGTCCAAGATGGCCGTTGACCGGGGGGTCAAACCGACCATGGCGACAAGGGTGACCCAGAAGGCAAGGAGCGCTGTGAAGAAGTCACAGAACTGGAGGACGGCAACTCGCATTATGCAGAAGTTGTAAACGCTCTCGCCGGACTCGCAGGCGTGGTAAAAGGTGGAAAAAAACATGACCGCGAAATAAATCAATGCCTCTGCATAATAGGCTCTATGAAGAGCAAAATAGATGGATCCCACGAAGACCAGGTTGCTCAAGGTAAGCATTAGCAGACCTATGAGTACTGATGAATCGTTTTGAACGTACTGATCATCAGTGCAGTCAAACCCTCTATAATCCCGTAGGCAGTGGCATCCAGAAAACACAAAACCTCCATTCATGTAGTGAATACAGCGTCCATGCATTCCGCAGTTTCCTTCTATACATGGCGAAGAGGCCACGCTCATTTCAACTGTACCGGAAGCAGGGATCAGGCAAGGACACATTGTAGAGTTTTCTTGACAGGTCTCGGGACAGGTGCAGTTCATAGAACGCAAAAAAGCTCTCAGGCTTAGGTACCATAAGCCAGGTTCCGGAAAGGGTATATGGACGTAGATAGGGCCGGGATCAGTCTTTGAGGTTACAAGGACTGGAAGCTTGGACTCCATAATATTCGAAAAACAGCGTCCAGTCTCCGGAGAGATGTCCTGTAATGTTCCAAGGTGGACACAACCGAAGACTGTAAAATTTTCTGGCTCAGACTTTCCTTTGTCCTTTAGCCTAAGAGCGACGGTTAGAGTTCCACCGGTATCACTGATCGAATTTATCTCGAAGGAGAAAACACTGGTTGAAGTCGTAGTCAGCTGCACGGATGAGGATTTCGTCTGGTTGTCTACAAGGTATTCGTAGTCAAATAGGAAAAAATCTGGGTACGATTTTCTGGTCAATCTGACCACGGTAGCATCAGAAAAACGTTGGACACTGTTGTTGAGAACGACAGAGACGTCAGTGGAAGAACCAGATAGAAGACGGACTGTGATGTAGTGAAAGGCGTTTGTCCAAACCTTGAAGGGAACTGACACCGCCGTTGATGAATTCAAAGTTGTTTGAGCGAGCTCAGTGCCTTTAGATGAAATATAGGAGTTGGCCGTTACGTTTACCTCGACTTCCGAAGATACCCCAGATGAGGAAAAAATAGTGATACTTGACTCAATTACGTTGTTTGGCATTAGAAATCGCACTCTCGATAAATCCCCGATGCTTGCTAAGCGTATATTTGGTTGCCTGGCATTCACAGCCAGCTGTAGGCTTGCTTCACGCTCCACATCGACTTCCGCGTCGAGAATAGTCTCACAGGACGCGCTGATCCCTGGAATCAAATATTGTTTACGTCAGTACACGATACATGGTTACTAAAAACTTATGTTGGGTAGACTAGGGTCAATTGTAACCGGGGTCAGTAGTGGTGATTCAGATCTAGCAGTTGGCATTACTCGCAGCCTTTCTCGTCCCCCGTCCCCCCGCACCTCCCCCCCTCCGTTCTCTCACTCTTTCTCTCTTTCTCTCTTGTGATAGCCGTAATTGTCAATCAGTTGACTGTAATGAAATAGTAATTATTCGATGTAATGAATAGAAGAAAGACTACCTCTGCAATTGAGGGAAGGAAGGTTTAGGTTTAGGTTCTGGTTAACCAAAGAAGCCCTGTGCTACTATGTTGAGCGAATTTTCACGGATTTGGTCTTACTCGGAGATTTTGAAGTACCGTCACTGCGTATACCGTGTCTCACGGCCTGAGGCAGTTTTTAATTACCGTTGCCGTCTTCGTACTATAGAGTGGGGCGTATGCTTTGCCAAGCGTGTCATGCCCGTTATTGTTTTGAATGCGATATCTCCCTATCTTCTACCAGGGGTTTCAACCATGGCTGTCCATCAAACTCGGGATCCTCAAATATCAGTAATAATACAGTGCCACACACCTAATTTGTCTCACTCTTGCTGAGATCTGTTCTAATTGAGTCGATTTGTAGCTGCGTCAGATAAGAAAACAAACACTTTACAAAAAATAAGGTGCATACCGTATATCAAATGTTTTATAACAAACAGAATAATTCATGACTTTCGACTTATAAAAATGATCAATATAAGGAAAAAGAATAAAAAACTAAGAACTATGAAGAATTAATTTCTAAGTTGAAACTCATTTCATTTTTCTTTCCATTGGATTTGGTTTAACGCTTATTCACTGCTATTAGGTAACTACGAAATCAATTTGAATAAATTCTGAGAAAAGGGTGTTTGAACACAGTTTCTTCATCTTTTGAGTTTTATCTAATTGATTAATGAATTAACATTATCGAACTTCTAATTTCTCCTTCGATTCAATATGGCATTTTGCTCAAATTGATCCTCAACTATCGCATAATTCAGGTCCGCTCTATGCCATGACACTACAGCTAATTGCAAGCCAGCCAGCCTTATATAGTCGAAATCCCGATTGAACCGGAACGTGTTGACGCGTTGCGTACCTCGTCGGACGTATGTACGGGATTATCTTATGGTCAAGTTAGATCTTCAGCCGCATCTCTGTCCGTGTACCAGGCTGTCTTCGTCGTATATGTGTGCTGATCGCACTAGTACGTTACAGTACAATCTCTAAGCAGGAGTATTTTACATGTTGCAACTGACCCCTGTCAAAGCTGACCCCGGTCCACCCTATCCATCTAAAACTTAGTAACTGCGCTAATGGGTATGGGTTCAATGACAATTTTAGACTTTGAATGTTACTTCAATCTTTATTTAATAACGCGTCGTCCAGATATGGTGAGGCTCAGCCAGTTCGACAATACACACTGGAGAGCCATGCGCACGCATGCGCCTCACTGCGTGGTCTTACAAGTAGAAACTATATCACAATTCTTCCCTTTTAGGTAAAGAAACATATTTCGCGTTTGTCATAACTCAACTGGAGAAGAAAAAATCTAAAACAGGAATCCTTTGGTGAACATAGTGTGACAGGTACATGACGACACCTGCCAGAATAAAGGCCAAGCCAAAACAAATATGACAACCACGAGAGATACTTGACCAATTTCCGGAGAGTCCCCAGAAAGGACTCCCCGAGAAGACGCCGAGGCGATGAGTCACCATAAATAAATACCTCGTGGCCACGTGCCTTGTTTAAATTTTCCAAATTCAATTTACGTACTAAGTTTCAATTATCATTGTCTATGTGACCTCGAATTAATTAACTAAGGAACAAATCTTCATATAACATCTGTGAAGTCTGTAGACACATTAAATATCAACGACGAAAAAGCCAATCTACGGAGCGTGTGGCCAATCATCGAGGATCTCTATCTGCCTTTTTTACGAACGGTAGTCGTACTGTGTCACCGTTCGTAATGATTATCAGCGTTTTGAAGTTAAGTAAACCATTGTAAAATAACTTCACACTTCATTTTGATGTACTGGAAAATTCTGTTAATTTCGCTTCACACCTTTTGTTTAATTTCGAATCACTTCAACAGAGTTTCCACCTAGTAGTTTTTTTCGAGTCACCTATTTCATACCTTCTATGTAAAACAACACAAGCGACGTAATCAACTTGGGGGCCTATTGGCGTATTTTAACGTGTCTGTATAAATGGATGAGTGAATGAGTAGTTGAAAATAGGTATCCGGCATCATTAAGAGATCATCTTCTTGGATAGTGAAACATGATCGAAATAAAAAAAAAATAAAAATTGTAACACTCAGTAAAATGTGCCTGGTATTCTTTTTGTGAAAAGAAATTTCATCTTCACTTGTAGTGTAAATTTCCAATTATTCGCCCTTCAATTATTAAAATATTAACATGGCCACTTGGCATTAAAGAAACCGTTACAATAGTTTTTTTCATAAGAAATCTTGAGCTTACTTTAAACCGTTAGGTTTGGTGGATCGAATGAAGCTCAATATCTCGGATGAATAAACTCTGTTTCATCTGCATTCGTGGCACGTTGTTAAGGTGGTCACATTTTATACGAGGAGTGAGAAAGAGAACGGGTACTGTACGTATGTAAGTACTGCGTAACGCAACACGTATCGTTTTCAACATCAACAAACTAAAAGAATTTTTGCCCTTCTTCCAGTGCTTGATAAATCTCTCGCGACTAGAAACTGTAAGATAATGATTTGAGTTTACTTCTCTGTCCCCCCTTTTTTCTTAAATCATGTTTTCATCAAACGCTTGGACCTCCGCACTGTCGAGGGCGGCTGTACGCACATAATTTGCTTTAGGTTTTTCGGAGAGTTTACAGCTACCTTAATTCGTATGATCTGATCCAGATACCTTTTCCAAATTTTTCCAGGGAAAATTTCTACTTTGACAATAAGCGTGACTGGAGACAGCTGTTTCATTATTATTGCTTGTACTCGCTTTTCGCTACGTACCTGATGATCGTTGATCCAATTGTATTGCCTGTTTCTATATCTACAGCATGTGACCCTGAATCATGTTGTTTTCGCGTCGCTTGGTTTATTTAACCATGTCTTGAATGTTGGGTCTCAGTAAATCGATTCGTATCCTCAATTTGCGTCTGAACATAAGCCAAGGTTATGGACCGTACGCTGTGGTACAATGTGGTGTTGTTCGGCGGTCGGTCAGAAACAGATGAATCGCTTGCAACAGAGTCCTACCGTGCTTCGTTATTTTCTTAACTTCCGCTTTGAAGGTGACGACAAAATTTTCAGCAGCACAATTTATTGCGAAATGATAAGCTGGTGAAAAAATGGGCTTAATTGCATTTGATTTAGTGTAAGTATACTGCAAACTCCTCACTAGCATACTGTGGACCATTGTCCGTAACGAGATATTTAGATCACATGAAACGCGCGAAATAATTTATCATTTCAGACGATTTTGTATTTGCACTGATATCCGCAGCTCCTACGCACTTCGAGTGAATGTCCATCACTGTTATGAACGTATAGCTGTCGAATGACAGAACATTGCTATTTTATCTTAATCAAGGCTGCTTAGGCCACGGCCAAGGAGTCAAAGGCATCTTTGCAAGTTTTTGCCAACCCACGAAGCATATTTAGCATGTACTTCCTGTCACTTTGATATCTCAGTCTTTTGTGGGCCAACATACGTAGGACGTAGCTGCCTTTTTCATTTTTGTCGTACCCATATGCGATGCGTGAAATTGTCGTGAAATTGATTCTCCTAACTTTTCTGGTACTACTGGTCGGCAACCTCTGAACAATCCATACTTGTCTATTGAAAGGTCGGTCTTTATTCCACAACACGCTTTTTCGAATTCGGCAGTTTTTTTTCGAATTTGGATTGAAGCTGCGGTGGCCAACCTTTCTTCACATACGGGAGTATATTGCAGATTTGCCGATCTTTCTTTGATAGTTTCACAAGGACTGGAAAATTGACCGTGTCAAGCTCGTTGTTATATGATACATCGGCGTAAGCTTGTTTTCAAACTCTCTCTCTCTCTCTCTCTCTCTCTCTCTCTCTCTCTCTCTCTCCCCCTCCCGCCCTCCATCCCTCCCACCCTCCCGCCCTCCTTCCTCCCTCTGTTTACTGTAAGTAGGAACAGACGCCTAATTAAATTGCTCCTGTCATTTGGGCTTCATTCTGCTGCGCTCTGCCTTCGGGCGTTTTTGTTTCAGTACAAAAGCACGCTAAATTTTGCTTTTTATCAACTGAGACAATAATCCAATTGGGATATAACTGATAAAAAGCAGATAATCAGTAAAAGATTCGGTGATTTTTCCCTGTCACGTTCGCGATCTTCTTTCCTCGCCGAGCCATTGCTTGTCTTCGTGAATTTTAGTTTACTGCACATGCGCACCAGATCACACAAAGGAACATAGGGGCCGCACGCACGCATTTAAAAATACATTTTTGACAATGATCGACTCTCGCGAAGACATAACGAAATTACAAAAATTCTTATATCTAAAAAATTGCCTAGAGGGTGACGCGTTAAACAAAATTCTCCTTTACAACGTGAGCGAAGAAAATTACGGGACGGCATGGAAGTTACTTCTAGATTCGTATGACAAGACTCGAATTTTGATCGTAAAACATCTCGACGCGATCCTCGAGATGCCTGCGGTAAAAAGGGCGACGCATAAAGATTTAGCGCGACTCGTCGACGACATGCGCCAACACGTGAACATGCTCGCGTCATTGGACGTGACACCAGATGAACACTTGTTAGTCCGGATAATCGAACGCGCGTTACCCAACAATATTCGAGTCAAGTGGGAAGAGACGCTTGTGACGGGTTTTGAGTCCGCACGAATAATATGGGTGGGGAAGACAATTAGAGACGGGGCGGATATAATCGGTAAAACTTGATGTGTATATTTGTGACGGGGGGGGTGTACAGGTGTTGCGATCGGGGGAATGAGTCGACTTAAACTAGGAAAGGTACAAAAGGGTTGTAGACGTTAGCTGTGGCTGATCACGCCTCAGCCCTTAGCGTTCCTTAATACTAACTTACAGATACGCGCGCGGGGGAGGAGGAGTGTGAGGTGCCGGGGAATGTGAGGTAGGGAGGGTTGATATTGCCAGGGGACGGGGAATGTCGTGTGACGGGGAGTGTGAGGTCGAAAGGGTTGGTGTTGCGAGGGGAGGAGCAGATCGGCTGTAGGATGCAGGCTAACCTGGTGTCGTCAACGTGTGTGTGTGTGTATCGAGGTGTGGTGGAGTGTAGTTGGGCCTCTCCGGTTCCCTCTCCTGGAGTCGTCGGCGTGCGTGTAGCGGGGTTGTGTCGGTGTGTGTGTATTTGTGCTTCACTCTCTTTCTTTCTCTCTCTCTCTCTCTCTCTCTCTTTCGCTCGTATCCTTGGCGTCGACGGTGTTGCTGCGTTTACGGCCGTGATCGTACTGCTTCTCGCGCTCGGCTCTGCCGAGCGTCGGGGGGCTTCGGTGATGTTCGGGTCTTTCCCGACGGGACAGGGCTCACCCGTTCGGCTCTTCCCCGCGGGTTTGGGGTTTGTTGTGACTTGCACTCTAGGTGCAACGTCACAACTCCCCCCTCCCCACGCGGGGCGAGGCCTATAGGGTGAGCCGGTTTCGGTGACGGATTTTGTGGTCCTTTCGTCTGTGTATTCTCCTTTTGTTATTTTTGTTGTCTTTGTGTTGTCTGCTCCGATCTGTCGGGGTTAAGGGATGGAGGTTGGGTTGTATTTGCGGGGTGTGTGTTTGGTGTGGGTTGTGGGTCGTCTTATATCTACTTATTCTACTTAGTCTCTTTTTTTCTTATATAAACTTATTCTATTCTTATATTATTTTGTACTTGAATTTTTGGTTTTGGTACGGTGGCTCTCGTCGGTGTGGGTCTTGGTGAGTTTTTGCGTTGTTCTTTGTACCTCGTGGCTCGTGGTTTCTTCTCCCTTCTCTTCTCTCTTTTTGGGTTGTGTTCTGTTTCTTTGGCCTCCGTCTGTCGTTGTTCGTCCGTCGGTTTGGTGTTGTTAGTGTATTTGGTGTTTTCTGTTTTGTCCCTTTTTTTTTTTTTTTTTTTTTTTTTTTTTTTTTTTTTTTTTTTTTTTTGTATCGTATTGCGTCCCGTGTTGTGTGTGCGTCGTTGTTCGTCCGTCCGTTTGGTGTTGTCAGTTTGTCTAGTGTTTCCTGTTTTGTTCGTTTTTCTGTTTCCGTATTGATTTTCGTTTTTTGTATCGTTTTGAGTCCCGTGTGGTGTGTGTGGCTGGTTGGGGTGTTTGTGTATGTTCGACTGTGTCCGTGAGTGAGGTGGTGTCGGTGTTACTGTCTGTGTCGTTGTCCGTCGTTTGTGTTTGTAGTGTGCCTGTGTGTGTGGTTTCGATGTGTATGACTGTCTCTGCGGTGGAGGTGGTGGAATCTGTGTCGCTGTCGGTGTCTGGTGTGTTGTGGGGTTGTGTTTTGTGTGGTGCTGTTTGATGTGTGGTGTGTGGTTGGTGTGTTGAGGTGCTGGCTTCTGTTTCGTCAGTGTCTGTGCGTTCGTGTGCGCGTCTAGTCAAGTATCTTTCTTTATGTGCTCGTAATTCGTCGTGTAGGGTGCTTGCTGGTACTAAACTTGCGATTATGGCTATTATCTCGGGGGGTGGTCCTGTGTATTGTTTGCATGTTTGTTTTGTCTGTGTCGATTCTGTGTGTCTGTCCATGTTAGCGAATGTCTGTAAGATCCTGTCCTCTGTCTTCTGTGGTGGTCTCGCGAATCTGGTGTGTGTCCATTGGGGGGTCGGTGTGGGGGGTGGTGTGTACCGTGGTGTTGGTGTGGGTGTGGGGCGTGTGGTTGTATGGGGTGTTTGTTTCTTGGTGGGTGGGTGTGTAGTCGTGTGTGTGGCCGTGGTTCGTGTGGTGTGGATAACTGTTGGTGGGTGTGTGATAGTTTGTGGTGGGTGTGGTGTGTCTGTGTTAGTTTGTGTGCATGTTTGTATGTGTTCTGTGTATTTGGTGCCCCGGACCAGCCCGTTGCACTTCGGGCATTGCCTTGGTCCGGAGGGTGTAATTGTGTGTGTGGTCATCGTTGTGTGTGTTTGTGAGTGTCTCTGTGCGGTTGTGGGTGCAATGGTTGTTGTGTGTGTTACTGTCGTGGCGGTCTTTGTTACCTGTGTGTGTGTAGTGGGTGTCGGTAGTAGAGTTCGTCGGGTCTCTGTCTGGTGTGTGCCGTCGCGTCCGTATCTGTGTGAGTGTGGGGCCTGTCCTGGTGTTTGTAGTAGTGGTGTTCTCTCTGTGTTTGTTGTTATTGTCGTCGGTCTCGTCAGTCGTAGTGTCATTAGGGCCGGTATTCTTGGTTGTTTATTTTCCATGTTGTGTTTCTGTGGAGTGAATACACATGTTAGTTTATTTTCGGGGTGTGTTATTTGATTATGTATATAATTTTAGGTCTTCTATATGACATTTTCCTATATTTCTACCGCTCTCTGTTGTTAATTCGTATATTGTGGGTGAGATTTTTCTAGTGATTATGTATGGGCCTATGAATTTTTTATTTAACTTAGCTGTCGTTCGTTCTGGTCCGGATGAGAGTGTGTGATTCTTTTTTAGTACCCTGTCTCCTTCCTTGAATTGAATGTCTCGTCTTCGTAGGTTGTAGTAGTGTGCTTGTTTTTCGTTTGCTTCTATCAAGTGCCTCTGTACTTCGTCTCTAAGTATTTGTAGTCGTCTTAAGTGGTCTGTCCATCTGTCTGTGTCTTGTAATTCTACTTCGTCGTGGTTCTCTAACTGATTTCTTAGACATTGTGTGGAATTTAATTCCCTTCCTAGGTTTAAAAAGGCTGGTGTGTGTTTAGTTGATGTGTGTGTACATGTATTGATTGCAAATTGTAAGTCTTGTAAGTGTATGTCCCATTCTGTGTGGTCGTTGTTTACGTAGGCTTGGATCATTGTTTTAGCGGTTCTGTTGACTCGCTCTACGGGGTTGGCTTGTGCGTGGTATGGGGGGATTGTTGCGTGTCTTATGTTGAATTTTTGTGTCAGTTCACGTATGAGTTTGTTTATGTATGGTGTGCCGTTGTCTGTCAGTAGTATGCGTGGTGTACCCCATCGTGATATTACGTGTGAGTGGAATGTCTGTTCTACTGTTTTGGCGTTTGCTTTGCGTGTGGGTATGATTTCCACCCATTTAGTGTATAGGTCTTCGAACACTATGATGTATTGGTTTCCCTTTTTTGATCGTGGGAGTGGGCCCATGATGTCGGAAGCTACTACTGTCCATGGTTCTTCAATAATTCTCATGCCCATTAGTCCTGCTGGTCGCGCTTGTATTGTTTTTGTTCTTTGGCATGTGTCACATTTTTTTATGTAGTTTACTGTGTCTCTGTACATCCCTGGCCAATAATATGTTTTTGCTACTCGTTGGTATGTTTTTTCGATCCCTAAGTGTCCTGCTTGTGTTACGTCGTGGTTTTCGTGTAGTATGTGTGTTATTTTGTCTTTGGGTATGACTAGTTTCCATGGGTTTGTGTCTGGTAGGAGGTTTGAGTGTAGGGGGTTCGGGCGGTGGAAGTATAGTTGACTGTTTCTGATTCGCCACGACTCGTTTTTCTCTGGGCGTGTTTGTACTTGTGTTTTTTTGTATGTGTACCACTTGTCTGTCGTGTCTACTATTGTGTGTATGTGTTCTTCGTCTTCGTGTCGTCTTGAAAGTGCGTCTGGCACGTCGTGCATTGTACCTTTTCTGTGTGTAATGTCAAAGTCGTATTCTAATAGTTCTAGTGCCCATCGTGCAAGTCGGCCTGTGGGGTTTTTTAATTGTCTAAGCCACTTCAGTGCGTGGTGATCTGTAATGACTTTAAAATGGTAACCTTCGACGTAGGGTCTGAATTTTTTGATGGACCAGAGTACCGCCAAACACTCTCTCTCAGTTGTTGAGTATTTGCGTTCTGCCTCGCTTAGCGCACGGCTAGCGTAGGCTATGACATGCTCTTCGTCATCGAGAGATTGTGTTAGTACGGCACCTATCCCTGTTCCGCTAGCGTCTGTTTGTAGTGTGAATGTTTGTGTGTAGTCTGGGCATGCGAGTGTGGGTGGTGATGTGAGTGCGTGTTTGATTGTGTTCATTGCGTTTTCTTGTTCTTCCCCCCAGTGCCATTTCTGGTCTTTTTTCAGTAGTCGTGTTAGTGGTTCTGTAATGTGTGCGAAGTTGGGTATGAAGCGTCTGTACCATGATGCCATGCCAATTAGTCTCCGTAATTGTTTTATTGTTTTTGGGCTTGGGTAGTTTTCTATGGGTTGTGTTTTGTCGGGGTCTATGTGTAGTCCGTGTCTGTCTACTATGTATCCGAGATATTTTACTTGTGCGCATCCGAACTCGCACTTCTCTGGGTTTATTGTCAGTCCTGCGTCTGTAATTCTTTTTAGTATTTGCTCTAGTCTTTGTAAGTGTTCGTCGAATGTTTGTGTTACTATTATGATGTCGTCTAGGTATGCGAATGCATATGGTTCGCATTCTGGGCCTATGAGTCTGTCTAGTAGTCTTTGGAATGTCGCTGGTGCGCCTGTCAGTCCGTATGGCATTCTTTTAAATTGAAATAAGCCCATTCCCGGGACTGTAAAGGCTGTTATGTGTTTGCTGTCTTTGTCGAGTGGTATTTGGAAGTATGCTTGGCTTAAGTCGATTTTTGATATGTACTGTGCTGTCCGTAGTTTGTCTAATATTGCTGTCATGTATGGTAGTGGGTATGCGTCTTTTTTTGATACTGAGTTAACCTTCCTAAAGTCTAGACAGAAGCGATATGTGTTATTTGGTTTTCTTATCATGACAATTGGGCTCGACCATTCGCTTTCTGATGGTTCTATCACGTCTTCTCTCAGCATTTTGTGTATTTCTGTGTGGATGGCTTCTCTAATTTTTGGTGATACCATATAGTATCTTTGTTTTATGGGTGCGTGTCCTTGTGTGTCTATTTTGTGTTTAATTAGGTGTGTTAGCCCGAGTTGGCCTGGTAGTGTTGAGATTTTCTGCTGTATTGTCGTCTGTAGTTGTGTGTGTTGTGATTGTGTGAGTTCTTGTATTCCTGCGCATATCTGTGGTTCGGTTTCTTTGTCGGTTTGTGTGTCGTCTGTTGTTTGTGCGTTTGTGGGTATGATTTTTTGATTTGTGATTTGTGTGTTCTGTGGGTTGTCTTTTTGGGGGGTGTTTTCCGGTGGTGTCTTTGTGTTGGGTAGTGTTGGTGTTAGTGGTTTTTGTTTTATGGTTGTTTTTTTTTTTGTGTTTTCATGTCTTTCTGTTGTTTTCGGCTTTGTTTGTTGTTTCGTTGCTTCTAATTTTTCTGCTGCTTTTGCTTGTTTTGTGTGTGTTTGTGTTGATTGGTGTCGTGATTCTCGTGTTTGATGTATTTGTGTGTATTCTTTGAGTGGTGTTGGTAGTTCTTGTGGTCTAGTTTGCATGTGGTAGTGTGTCTGTGGGTCGTCTATCAGTGACCATGTGTTTTTTCCATAATTTATTAATATTCCAAATCTTATTAAGTCGCTGTTACCAATGATACATTGCGAGCCTAAGTTTGATATTAATCCGAACTTAATTTCTTTTGTTATGTTGCCGAGGCGTATTGGGAGTGTTACTGCTCCTTCTATCGTCACCTGTGTTCCGTTTCCCATTGTGGCTGTTCTGTCGGGTGTGTTGTTTATTTGTGTGTTTGTGTTGTGTAGTATTTGTATTACTTCTGCGCCTAGGTATGAGTGTGTTGCGCCTGTGTCTATTAGTGCGTTAAATTCGTGACCGTGTATTTCGATTCTGATGTGGAATCTACTTTCCGTTATGTTGTTGTCTGTCGTAGGTGCTACTGTTTCGGGTGTGTTTGTGTTGTTTGTGGGGTTGCCCTCCACCCTTGCTGGGTCAACCCTTACTCGTTTCCCTGGTTCTGTGTCTGTGTGCCTTGCCATCTGAAGTGTCCGGGTTGGTTGCAGTTGAAGCATCTACGTGGTGTTGTGCCTGTGTTTGGGTTCGTTTGTGTTTGTTGCTGAGTGTAGTGTGGTGAGTTATACGTGATTGCGGGGTATCGAGTCTGTTGCGTGTTTTGGTTTGTTTGGTTTCGTCGTATGTTGTATGTGAGTGCCGGTGGTATATTTGGTGTTGGGAGTATTGCTGGGCGGGGTTGTGTTTGTGTGTACTTGTATGGGATGTATTGTGTGTGGTGTGTTTGGTGTGTGTAGGTTTCTCGCGGGTGTGTGTAGTTGTTTAATATTGTTTGTCTCGTGTTTTCCCATTCGATATTTGCTTCCCATTCTTTTGCGGCCATTTCCAGTTGGTCGAAATTCGCGAAATCGTATGGTTTTATGTATGCCTTGTATTCTATTTTCATGTTTCTGTATGCCAGGTCTAATTGTGTTCGTGGGTGGTATGGTGGTTTTAGTTGTGATAGTAGTGTTCTAAATTGTATTAGGAATTGTGTGATTTTTTGTGTTGGTCCTTGTACGTAGTTTCTGATTTTTTGTTCCAGTCTGTCCCTATGTTGTATGTCTTGAAATGCGTGTGTAATATCTCTCTCGAATTCTTCCAGTGTTCGCCATTTGCCTCTATTTAATCTGTACCAGTTTTTTGCGTCACCTTCGAGTATCGGGCTGAGGTTGTTGATTAATTGTGTATCGTGTATTTCATAACCCGTTTGGTAGTCGCGGAGATTTTGTAAAAATTCGTCTATGTCTTCGTTTGTGTCTCCTGAGTATTTTATGTTCCATGTTTGTATTGTTTTCATTGCCATTGCTGGCTGATTCCAGTATGTACTGTTTGGGTTTGATGTGTGGTTTGTGTTTGTGGGGTGTATTGACTGTGTGCTGTATATGTGTGGATCTTCGTATACGTTTCTGTCGCTTGGTGATGCTCCGAGGTCTATTAGGTTTTGTATAAGTCGTGTGTTACGTGTGTTGGTGGCTAAAAATGTGTCTGTTCCTGTGAAGTGTCGGTTCGTTTGATTGGTTGTTACCGTGTTAGTTTGCGTGTGTGTAGGTGTGGGGATTGTATTGTATGTTTGTGTGTGATTTGTTGGTTCTGGGCTTTCTTGGTGTTGAATTTGTGTACTGTGTAAATTGTGTGTATTCTCTATGATAGCTGCATCGATTCTATTTATTGTGTTTGGTGAATTTATCGTGCCTCGTCTATCTATTTCCTGCGGTTGGGTCGGCGTTTGTTGATCTCGTGTCGCGCGCGGCCCGCTCTGTGTCGAGTTGTTTTGGTTGCGTTCGGGTGTGTGTATGTCCATGTGTTCGCGCGCTAGGCCTTGCGGTTCCCTGTGTCCTTGGTCTGCCATTGTGTGTATCGTGTTTGGTAGTGTGTGTGTTCAACTGTCGTTATTTGAATTTTCGTGACTGTGTAGTTTTGTTTCGTGAGTCTATGTGTATTTTGTTAGCGTTTATTCCTGTGTTTTGTCTCTTAATTGTTTGGATTTGGGGTAAAAATGTGGGTAATTTACGTTGGGCGCCAATTTGTGACGGGTTTTGAGTCCGCACGAATAATATGGGTGGGGAAGACAATTAGAGACGGGGCGGATATAATCGGTAAAACTTGATGTGTATATTTGTGACGGGGGGGGTGTACAGGTGTTGCGATCGGGGGAATGAGTCGACTTAAACTAGGAAAGGTACAAAAGGGTTGTAGACGTTAGCTGTGGCTGATCACGCCTCAGCCCTTAGCGTTCCTTAATACTAACTTACAGATACGCGCGCGGGGGAGGAGGAGTGTGAGGTGCCGGGGAATGTGAGGTAGGGAGGGTTGATATTGCCAGGGGACGGGGAATGTCGTGTGACGGGGAGTGTGAGGTCGAAAGGGTTGGTGTTGCGAGGGGAGGAGCAGATCGGCTGTAGGATGCAGGCTAACCTGGTGTCGTCAACGTGTGTGTGTGTGTATCGAGGTGTGGTGGAGTGTAGTTGGGCCTCTCCGGTTCCCTCTCCTGGAGTCGTCGGCGTGCGTGTAGCGGGGTTGTGTCGGTGTGTGTGTATTTGTGCTTCACTCTCTTTCTTTCTCTCTCTCTCTCTCTCTCTCTCTTTCGCTCGTATCCTTGGCGTCGACGGTGTTGCTGCGTTTACGGCCGTGATCGTACTGCTTCTCGCGCTCGGCTCTGCCGAGCGTCGGGGGGCTTCGGTGATGTTCGGGTCTTTCCCGACGGGACAGGGCTCACCCGTTCGGCTCTTCCCCGCGGGTTTGGGGTTTGTTGTGACTTGCACTCTAGGTGCAACGTCACACGCTCAATCTCGACACCTCGCTAACGCTCGAGCAAATTTACAAATTCGTCTCCGAGACCGCGTTTCGTTTATATACGCTCGAACAAGATGTATCGCGTTCCAAAACAGGGACCAATTACAAACGACCGCTTCCGAATTATAAAGATCAGAGCGGAGTCAAGACTCGACGCGGAGAAAATGGCGCGCGTGCGTTAGCGATAGGCACGTCAGCAAAGTGCGTAGTGTGTAAACGGGAGAGTCATCCCACATACCAGTGTCGCGAATTTCAAAAAATGACGGTTCACCAACGGTGGAATTTCGTCAAGGGTTCATCGCTGTGTAAAAATTGCCTGCGCTCGCACCGCGGAAAATGCACTTCGACGCATTGCAAAAACTGCTCCAGGTTTCACCACACTCTTTTGCACAACGAATCTCCTGCTGCATCCACCCACGCGACCCAAGAAACGATACAATCGGATACACCTAAGTCGACAACAAAGGTAAATTTAACATGTAGCAAAATGATTACACACAGCTTCACGTCAAGGGCGTTACAGTCGCAGTTAATGCTGAGCGCTCAAATACGCGTCAAAGACTCACGCGGTCAATACCTAAAACGTCGCGCTTTATTAGACACTTGTGCGACAGCGCATTTTATCACGGAGGATCTTGTGAGAGAATTAAAACTACCGATACGCGCGTGCACGATCACGGTAGGAATGATCGACGACGCAAATACAATTTCTAAAGGCGCGGTCGAATGTACATTTTATTCGATACACGATAATTTCAACAAAACTCTCCCGTTTCTGGTCATACCGAAAATAGCTGATAACGTACCAAACGAAATCTTTCCTCGCGAATCAATCGGCTTACCGCGGAATGTAAAATTGGCCGATCCGCAATTCCATTTGCCTGGAAGGATCGACATCCTCATCGGGTCAGGGACAACGTTGTCATTATTATCGATCGGACAATGTGATTTGTCCCGCGACGGCTGCGATCTCGTCTTACAGAAAACTCAGCTCGGCTGGGCCGTTGCCGGCGGAAAATCAAACACCACGGTCGGGAAACGAACGTCGTGCCAACTGACCGAATTAAAGGAAACAATAGAAAAATTCTGGTTGCTCGATGATGCAAACGCTAGTCAAAGAAAATTATCGGAAAATACAAGCTGTGAAACTCATTTCATTCGAAACGTCACTCGCGAACCGTCGGGACGGTACGTCGTTCGTCTGCCGTTCCGCAGCGCCGATCGAGACCTCGGTGATTCGCGATCTATGGCTTTGCGACGATTTGCTGGCTTGCAAAAAAGGCTTAACGCGGACCCGGTCCTTAAAGCGGAATATCATCGCGTTATGAATGAGTACATAGAACTAGGCCATATGTCACTCGTTGTCGACGAATCACTACCCGGTTATTATCTCCCACACCACGCGGTCATAAAGGCGACAAGGGCTACGACGCAGACCCGAGTTGTCTTCGACGCGTCCGCCAAAACAAGCATGGGAGTGTCGCTTAACGATACGCTGATGGTCGGCCCGACTATTCAATTGAAACTAATCGAGCATCTTTTACGATTTCGCAGTTATAAATTTGTGATTACCGCAGACATCGCGAAAATGTACCGACAAATTTGGATCGCCCCTAGCGATCGTCGGTACCAACGAGTTTTTTGGCTCCAACAGGAAAGAATTCGCGTATTCGAACTAAACACCGTAACGTTCGGCGTGTCGTCAGCTCCGTTTCTTGCGATACGAACCGTACAAAAACTTGCAAGCGATGAGAGCGCGGATTATCCTAAGGGGGCCGAGGTTTTAACGCGCGACTTATACGTCGACGATTTGTTATCAGGGTCAAACACCTTTGAGGAAATCGTACAAATTCGGGACGAAGTGATCGAAATATTGAAGCGTGGTGGATTCGACATTCGACAATGGGCGTCAAATCACCCGCAGGCCCTAAATAATTTGAGCAAAAAAACCGCAGATATCGATTTTCTGACAGACGAAAGTCCTGTGCACAAAACACTCGGTATATCATGGAACGCGCGGAATGACGACTTCCTTTATACGGTGAAATGTATCGAGCCCTCCGAGAAGGTCACAAAACGATATATCTTATCAGAAATTGCGAAAATTTTCGACCCCCTCGGTTTACTCGGTCCGGTGATTCTCACCTCGAAAGTGATTATGCAACGATGCTGGAAAGCAAAAACTACATGGGACGAGTCTGTACCCAGCGCGTTAGATTCCGCGTGGCGATCGTTGGCGGAACAACTGTCATTAATCAACAATTTAAAAATTGACCGATACGTTTCGACAAATAACCCAATCGATATCCAGATTCACGGATTTTGCGACGCGAGTCAGACAGGTTACGGAGCTTGTATATACGTGCGCTCTTGCGAGCAGGACGGCGAAATTCGCGTAAGACTTTTCTGTTCAAAGGGACGGGTGGCTCCGCTAAAAGATCAAACCATCCCTCGACTCGAACTCAGCGGCGCTTTGACACTTGCTCGCTTATATCGCGAAGTCCTCGAGGCAACGAGTTTTCGCGTGTACAAGACAATTTTCTGGTCAGACTCAACAATAGTTTTACAATGGCTAAACAAACATCCGAGCGTCCTAAAGGTGTTTGAAGCACATCGCGTCGCAGAGATACAGGAAGTCAGTAAAGACGCGGAGTGGCGGCACATCCGGACTGATCAGAATCCGGCAGACGCGTTGTCGCGAGGTCAATTTCCACGGGAATTTTTAAATAACGACTCGTGGTTTCGGGGGCCTGCGTGACTAGCTCAGCCCGAATCCGTTTGGCCGCAAGTCGCGGTAACGCCTCAGAAGGATTTACCGGGGATTAAAAAATCATTGTGCATGTTCTCGCAATCGCAATCGGAAGAAATTTTCAAAAATTTCTCGTCATACACACGATTGATTCGTGTCGTCGCGTACTGCTTACGTTTCTCACCCAACAATAATGTCAAGGGCGCTTTGACAATCAAGGAAATTGAGGAGGCCGAGTATCGCGTTATTCGATTAATCCAACAAGCGCACTTTCAAGACGAAATCGATCGTCTTTTATCCGAAGAAAGGGTGAAATGCGCAAAACTCGGATCTCTGAATCCGCGGGTCGACGAGAGAGGCTTGATTCGCGTCGGTGGTCGTATAAATAAGGCCGATATCTCGCTCGATCAAAGAAATCCGATCCTTCTTCCGTCGCGACATCACGTAACCGACCTTTTGATTCGTCACATGCACGAAAAATTCTTTCACACTGGGATCCAATCGACATTATATAGTATCCGGCAAAGATTCTGGATACTAGACGGCAGAAATCAAATACGTAAAGTCGTGCGACGTTGCGTGCGATGCATCCGGTTTCGGGCTAAACCAGAGACGTACAAGATGGCCGACTTGCCAAAATCTAGAGTAGACAATGCACCACCGTTCTACCACACGGGAGTAGATTATTTCGGTCCGATACTCGCAAAAGAAAAGAAACATCGGAATCGGAGCAGCATTAAAGTCTACGGCTGCGTATTTATTTGCATGTCGACTAAAGCTATTCATATCGAGATCGCAAGCGATCTGTCAACAAACGCGTTCATAACGGCTTTACGACGATTCGTCAGTCGTCGGGGCATTCCGGGCCATATCTATTCGGACAATGGGACGAATTTCGTCGGCGCGAACAGTCAACTTCGTGAATTTTACGCTGTCAGAGAGTCCGAAGACTTCCGTTCTCAACTGTACGAATTTGCGTCGACCAGAAAAATTGAGTGGCATTTCAATCCGCCCCTCTCACCTCATTTCGGGGGTATATGGGAGGCGGCTGTAAAATCGTGTAAACACCATCTTAAACGCGTCATGTGCGATCTTTTGTTTACGTACGAAGAATTGACTACTCTAGCAATCGAGATTGAGGGCATTCTCAATTCGCGCCCAGTGTGCCCTATTTCCACAGATCCAAACGATCCAATTGCTCTAACCCCCGCGCACTTTCTTGTTGGAAGACCGCTCACAATGCTGCCGGAAAATGATCTTTCGCTTGTTCCAGACAACCGAATATCCTCGTGGCAACTGATCACTAAGACACGACAAGAATTCTGGCGCCGGTGGCAACTCGAATATTTGAGCGAGTTACAAAAGAGACAGAAATGGATAAATCCGACCGAAAATATCGCACTGGACACGGTAGTCCTATTGAGTGACAAGAACCAACCATGTATGCAGTGGCGACTGGGTCGAGTGGTGGAACTACATCCTGGAGGCGATGGCGTAGTCAGGGTGGTCACCGTAAAAACGACTCGAGGACTCTACAAACGCAACACGAGATCGATTTGCGCTTTGCCCATAAGCGCTTGAGATTATCGGGAGAATTCAACGAAAACGATAATTTTCGAACTCTTCTTAGTTGAAATTTACAATTAATTCTTTCTAATTTTCAAATTCGAGTTTTCGATTCATACTTACGCAAGATTCAGTCAATATACTATGTAGATGTAAGCCAAGGATACTTCTTCAAGGTCATATTCCAATTAATTATTTACTCTTTATGCATAAAATACCAACTTTAGACTTAAGGTAATCGCTGTAAAAGGATCAATTATAATAAGGTTAATGACATGTACTACTGTTTGCATAATTTTGTTCGTTAGCACTCCCAATGGGGGGAGGGTGTTCAGTGCCTGAGCGTCGTTTTGTGCCCGTGTCATTGCGATCTCCGTGCGAGCCGCGCTCGAACGATTCATCTCCGCAGGGATGCCAAATCTCGCGTAGATGAGGAGGCGAGCGCGCATCACGCATTTTTTAAAACAGTCAAGTTAAGTCGTCCGTCTAGTGACGATCGTGAGTGACGCCGTGCGTTCTCTTGTACCACAACCAAAAGACGAGAGGCCCAAATATACTCTCGTATACGTTCGCTCTACGGAGTAAGGTAGATGAGTACGGCCCGAGTGTCTCTCATTCTACACGGGACCGAGTGCCCATACACACATACCAAGGGTCTTGCACCCTTTCATCATACAACGAGCCCGAGCGCTCTTGGTGTACTACCAACACCAATCATACTCTCATATACGTTCGCTCCTCGGAGTAAGGCAAACGCAAATCATACGAAATTCGATCGAATCAAATAAAACAAAAATCGCAATACGAAACGCACTCGAGATCGCGGTGGCATGAGCCAAACGGGCTGTAACCGGCATATACACATTCATATACACAATCGACACATTCACGTGTGCGACACATGCTTTTATACGTTTACAAATACACGTTCATACTTCGTGGGTTTTTATGCCGCAAGGCTTTTCCCACAAGAGCCAATAAACATTCATAATTCGATGGCTCAAACGCGAGAGTTTTTTTATTCAAGAAACCTCAACCTCTATCCTTCATAATAATAAAAAAGGTTCGATTCAAAACTACGAGGCAACTTCGCCTATGAAGAAGCTTCGACTATACATGCTTCAATTGCAAAGTTCTAGCAATGCAACGACCGGACAGCTTGCGTTAATTCAAGGCACACTTACTGGTGTCGAGCATGATATTGCAGAAATTCGGGCTAACGTTTCAGATTTGACTGCCTTACACGAAACCATGTTAAGCCGCATAAATAATCTCTAAGTGAATGTTGATCTTGCAAGCGCTGAATCTGCCACGATTCGTAAAGAAAATGAAGAATTAAAGAGTCAAATCACACAGTTATCGAATTGTTTATCAGCGATTCAATCACAAAATACGACAGCAGAAATAACATTAAATGGCATTCCCTGCACTGTTATGGATTCGCCGAGGGAGATAGTACAAAAAGTATTTACAGCTCTTGGAATTCCCGAGTTAATAGGCGATGTACTAGATATTCGTAATCTTATCAAAAAGGGCAATAACGCAACAGTGAATGGACAAGATCCGTCAAATGCTAATTTACAAGATCGAAAAACACTTATAATCACTCTCAAATCACAAATGGTGAGAGAACATGTTATTAACAAGAGGCGCGAAAAAAAGAATTTAACGATTAACGAAGTCTTTTCTTTGGACACAGAGGGTAACATCTTTGTAAATGAGTTTTTACCGGCCCATGTGTACAATCTTTTCCGTCGCACCAAAGTCAAAGCCGCCGAATGTGGATACAAACACGTATGAGACACATCAGGTGTTATTAACGTTCGTAAGTCAGACGGTTCACCAATTGTGAATATCAGATCGGAATCAGATTTTTCGAAAATGATCTGACTTCCGCGTGTACAGCCTGATACTCATCATGCTTTTAACGCACTTCAAGCTATTCTACGTAACGAGCATAACATAAAAATAGCTCAATTCAACGCAAACTCTTTGTTGGGGCACATCGATCTAGTCAGAGCTCATATAAAAATGCATTTTTATCATATTATTGCTATATCCGAAACGTAGCTTCACGCAGGAAAATCGGACGACCTAGTGCGTTTAGATAATTATTTTCTCGCTCGGAAAGATAGAGAGGGAAAAATAGGAGGGGGCATTGCGTGCTATGTACACGAGTCTCTCAGAGTTAAGGTTCTAGCGTCTTCGCCAAGTCAATTTACGAATGCGCCAGAGTATTTGATTTTAGAAATATTATGTCCGAACGCGGAATCATTACTGTTTACCACACTGTACAGAAGACCGAAAGGACTTTTTTTTATGATTTTTTCAATGCTCTCGACAGCTTCTCTTTTGTCTACAAAAACATTGTAATTAGTGGAGATCTTAATTGTAACTTACTTAGTTCTAATTTTGAAGCCAAATGTCTTCGCGAAATTGTCTCATCTCGCGCACTTCATGTAATGCAGTCTGATGCAACGTATCACGTAGCCAATGCCGACTCTTGGCTCGACATATTCATTATTGATTCTCCTGAAAAAATGATTACTTACTCAAAATCGAATGCACCATTCACAGCATCTCACGGTCGCATTGAAATAACGTATGCCGTTGATATTTCACCCATTGTGGAACGAACGATTGATCGACGAAACTTCAAGCAATTCAATAATTTAGCATGTCTAGCAACGCTTTTATCCACAGCTGAGGCAAGCAACCTGCTGACATACAGCAACTATACCTCGTCTACCGACGTAGATTCATTCACAGATTGTATCATCAACATTGTTATGTCGACACTAAACCATCATTCTCCGTTGCAATCGTTTCGAGTAGGTAAACTACGAGCGCCTTGGTTTACCGAGGACCTTAAAATACGTATTAAAAAAAGAAATCGTCTTTATGAGCAAGCGAAGCGTTCGGGTACTCTGCTGGGATTTACAATATATAGACAGTTTAGAGACGAGATTGCATCGGATTTAAAACAGACCAAATATGATTATTATGCACGGAAGCTTAAGGGCGTAACCGATATGGCAAGATTGTGGAGGGAATTGGGTAATCTGGGACTAGTCAAATCAAATCAGCCGTCACCATTCAATTTTTTTACCCCAAACGAGCTAAGCTCCTTTTTCGCGAATATTTCCAACTCCGTCCCGGCATGTGAGTGGCAGGATGTCAAGAATGCCATTACTGACATACCAGTAGCACAGCTTTTTGATTTTTCATTGGTTACTCCGGAGAATGTTTCCTTACTAGTACGTACCAAGACTTTTCGGTCTCATGCAGCTGGACCAGACGGCATATCGCTCTTCTCGATTCACAAGTCTCTTCCTCAAATGAGCAGTGCATTTGCGACTCTTTTTAATCATAGTTTGAGATTAGTTCGCTTTCCCACTATATGGAAACGAGCATTTTTACGGCCATTATTAAAGAGCAGCCCTCTGCACACACCGTCTGACACCAGACCGATAGCCAATCTATGTGAACTTTCGAAGATTTTTGAAAGAATTGTTCATAATCAAATCACGCTCTTCATCGACACGAATATACTGGATCAGCGGCAGTCTGGTTTTAGGAGAGGCTTCAGCACACAAACTGCTTTATTGCGAATATGTGAGGACGTTAGACGCGGTGTAGACAAGGGGCATTTAACGATCTTAGTCTTGTTCGACTTCAGCAAAGCGTTTGACACAGTGATCCATCTTAACTTACTCATCGAACTTCGGAAAATTGGCTTCTCGATCGACGTTATCAAATGGATATTTTCTTATTTAACAGGTAGAACTCAAGCAGTAATAGATAATAAGGGTGGAAATTCCGACTGGCTATCCACGTCAATGGGAGTACCACAGGGCTCGGTGTTTGAGCCCCTTCTGTTTTCTCTATTTATAAATGACATTGGCGTGGATCTTCCTTACTCTAATTATATAATTTTTGCCGACGATACGCAAATGTATTTACAATGCCCACCCTCTGAACTAGACGCGGGTATCGCTCAAATCACACATGATGTTGCTGTCGTTGCTGAATATGCTAATAGAAACGGTCTTAAACTTAATCTCAACAAATCGAAGGTGCTCATTCAAGGTAGTAACGCACTTATTAGTCAAATAAATTTCAACAGCCTCGCGCTCATCACAGTAGATGGTACAACATTGCCGGATGTCCATGAAGTGCGTAACCTTAGAGTTATAATGACATCTAATCTCTCTTGGAGAAACCATGTTTTCTCAACCTCGAAGAAAGTTCACTTCTCACTTTTTAAATTAAAATTTCATCGAACTGCTCTGTCACAAGAACTAAGAGCTACTTTAACAGTGTCTCTCATTTTCCCGTTGGTTGATTATTGCTGTTTGGTTTATAATGACGTAACAGGAGAGCAAAATGCCATGCTTCAGAGGCTTGTAAATTGCGCTATCAGATTCATATTTAATCTACGGAGAGATGAACATATATCCCAGTATCGCAAGCAGCTTGGCTGGCTCACGTTAGACTCACGTAGGAAATATTTTCTGGGGGTCACCACCTACAATATTCTACACAGCAATGCACCGGCCTACCTCCTGGAACTCTTCACTCGTCCTCCACCGGCCCTACGACCCTTCCGCCAACAGGTTCCATTCGTTATTCATATTCCTATTCACAGAACGTCTACCTATCGTAACTCCTTTTCCTTAGCAGCCATTTATTTTTGGCATTCATTACCGCGGAGGTGACTGCGTCCTCAACCATTGGCATCCTAAAATCTCGATTGTACGAATATCTGTTCGCTAGGGATAATTCTGTCTGAGTTTGTCAGTTGCCGGCTCGGTCCTTGCTGGTCGTGCGCTTGGGGGTCGTAGTTTCTATGTGATTCAATACAATGAAACTATACCTCATATCAATTTTTGTAAGTCCATTCCGATTCATATATACTGTCGTTGCACATAATTGTCATTCATATAGTTAACTCTCAGTAAAATTACAAATTTATATGATACAAAACTTGTAACTAGTATTGACAATTCTCATATTTTAGTTTTAAAATCAATACTTATAATTAGTTTTAAGAAATCATCATCATCTCTGTTCAACTAATGTTTGCCTAAAGGTCACACCAAGGCATAAATACACGAATCAATCAATCAATCTCTCTCTCTCTCTCTCTCTTACTCTCTCTCCAGAAAATAGGCTTGCTCTTAATGTTGTGAAAACCACGGCAATGATCGTCAGTAGCGCCAGGTTCATTAACAACATCGATCTTGAACTTGTCTCTAAAATATCTTTACTTGGGCATGATATATCGTACTGTACGTCTGTAAAGTACCTAGGCGTTGTCAATAGTATAGCAAAGGGGATTCTGGATACAAACACCTACCTTACCGGCAAAGCTCTCCTCAGACGCAAACCCTTGAAGATTACCACCACCCTCGTCAGATAAAATGCGCTCTACGTCAGCATCGTTACTATCGTGTTAAATCTATAATTTTTCAATGAGTAATAGTTTGAATTCTGTTGTCGGATGTACGAGAGTGGGTTGGTTGTGGGATTTTGAATGTGGAAACTCGGAGCACTCCGATAAACGACGCTCACAGTTTTATAATAGAAATACATATCAATCAGTACTTTATTGAGACGATGACACACTTAATAACGATTAAAGAAAACGCACGGTTACGCTCGCACAATTACAGATCATGGACGATTACTTACGATATTTACGTATTTACGCGAAAGAGTACCGCTCGCGCCCAAGCGCCGGACGAGAGAGCCCGAGTCCCCGAAAGTTTTCTCTCAGCTCGTTTCACGAGCGCTTCACTCCCACTTATGTGCCTGACTATCTACGGCCTCTAACACGGCCATCCTGGGGTATATCGTCCTCGATCTACTGATTTTCGAATTTTATCCACAAAGCGAGATTCGAGAGTGATCTTTTAAAAATAGTCTCTGATAAATCACCCCAAATCGTTGGTAACTCCGAAAATCAAAAGAAACAAAAAAAAATATTTTTTTGGGCGCAGTCACTCGCGAGTTTCTTCATATAATTAACTTCTACTATTTATTGTGTTAGTACCCTTTTCTAATCTGCTTCTTTTAATGACTCGGCGGCACTATCAATCAATTGTTCGTCAAATTCGTCGTTGGGTGGTTTCCACAATTTAAGTTGTTGCGTGTGTGCCGTGGTTACGTAACGCTTTTTGCTGTTTTCTGCGCTCAGTTGTACAATTTTGTATGTATCACCGTCTAGACACTTGGTTACCAATAACGGATTTTTACTCTTATATTGTAATTTTGTTGAATCGCCTGTAGGTATTGGATTCACTTTAAAAAATACTAAATCGCCCTCACGGTATTTTACATTTTTCGCACGGTTAATATCATAACGTGATTTCATTTGCTGCTGTACCTGTAAAATTTTACCATTTATTTGTGCGTGTCGCTCTTTATGCTCGGCATTGTAATTATCTTCTAGTCCGGAAAATTGCCGCAATAAACCTTCGTCGTGACTGGGAATGTAGCCGTACAGCGCCTCAAATGGACTTTGACCTGTGGTTGCATTTTGTGCTTCGTTTAAATCGCGTTGAATTTTATGTAGGTGAACATCCCAGTCCTTACAATTTGCTTTAACAATCGCGGCTTGCGTAATAGAAACTAACGTAGCGTTAACGCGCTCTGTCTGACCATTTGCTTAAGGGTGTCCAGGGGATGTAAGAACGCGATTTATTCCATGTTTCTTACGAAATTCATCAAATAATTCAGAAGTGAAACACGTTCCTCTATCCCATATAATACGTTTCGGGGCACCGAAATCACAAATAAAATTCTCTAAGCTTTTAATTACGTTCGTCGCCTTTGTGTCACGCATGGCTGTAAGTATCACGTACTTCATAAGATTATCTATCAAAATAAACACATATTTATTCCTACGACTAGAAGTTACAAATGGACCTACGTGATCAATATTAACGGTTTTAAAAGGACGTTTACCAGGGGGTATAGGATAAAGTTCTCCCGCCTGTCTGCCCGGTCGCATTTTTGCTGCTAAACATTGAAAACATGAGTAAATATGTTGCCTTGCGTATCGGCGCATTCCGCAGAAATAATACCGACGCGACATCAATTCGGCCGTTCGTTCTAAGCCCTGATGTCCGTTACAATCATGATATCGAACTAATAATCCTTTACGCATACATTGAGGTACCACGTAACACTTTTTTCCATTGACAGGTTTATATAAAATTCCTCCGACACGTTCGAAATCTCGCACTTGTTCTTTTTCTGATTTAGTTCGCGCGCTTGCAGATTTATTTAAAATTTTACGTTTTGCATCTATATTCTCATCTTGAAATTGAAAAGCGAGAACTTCATCAGTTTCGTCGATTAGAGAAAATACCCCGTGTTCCATTTTTGCATGGTTAACATTCGTACTTACATTCAATATTTTTACAGTATTTACATACATTACATCACGAATTTCTTCAAGACTAGGCGCTATGCTTTCGGGCTCGTCGGTTGGCGCACGGCTGAGGGCGTCAACAATCAACATAGGCCAATGTTATACCGTCGCGATGAATTATTTCATAATCAAATTCGGATAGTAAATGATGCCATCTAACAATCTGTGCATTTTTTGCGCGATGCGTATTTAAGTAAACAAGGGCTTGACAATCAGTAACAATCGTGAATCGAATATTTATTAACAGTTGAGGCAATCGCGATACAGCCCAAATTATAGCCAGTAACTCGAGCTTACTAGAATTGTTTCGCCTCGTTAGTGCGTCGACTGATTGCGTATACAATGTGCATTTTACCATCGGCTGCCTGTTGTAACAACATCGCAGCTAAACCGCGCGCGCTGGCATCCGTATGCAGCTCGGTATGACGCTTCGGATTAAATGGTTGTATTACTGGGCGCTCTATGAGTGAATTTCGCAAACGTTCAAACGCGTCATTCGTACACTGATCCCATACTGGTTGATTCGCTTTTAATAGTTGATAAAGTGGAGCCGCGATCTCCGCAAACTTCGGAACAAAAGGTCTAAAGAACCCGCTCAGTCCCAAAAACCTTCGTACTTCGTGCACATTTTTCGGAGCAGGGAATTGTTTTATCGCGTTTGTTTTATATTCACCCGGTCTAATACCATCGCTTGATACTTCGAAACTCAGATAACTGACTTTACGTTTTGGAAACTGACACTTTCTTAAATTAATGGTGAGACCTGCGTTTCGCAATGCTCTCAATATTTCAATCAATTTTTCTCGCAAATCCTGCCACGACTCGCCCGCTATAAATATATCATCCAGGAAAAATAAAACCAATTGCTTACTTGACGGATAAAGAACTCGAGCCATGTATTTCGAAAAATATGCGGGACCATTGGTTAAACCGAAAACTAACCGCGTAAACTCGGCCGTCTCATCGGGCGTGATTATAGCCGTTTTATGCATAGATTTTTCCGCGATTGGAATTTGTAAGTAGCCGTAAAATAAATCAAGCGTTATAAATTCTTTATTATCACCGATTAACGCCAGATGCTCTTCGGTATCCGGCAAAAGAAAATGCAAACGCTGCGTTTGTTGATTAAGTTTCCGAAAATCCACCACCAGACGCGAATCTTCATTTTTCTTTTGTACTAACATTACCGGACTCGCGTAAGGAGATGTTGTTTCCCGGACAATTCCGGCTTCGCGCCACCCAGCTAAGATTTTGCGCATTTTCTCTCGCTCGACATTACTCGCACGGTACGGTTTGCAATTAATCGGTTTTGATTCCGCTGTTTCGACAATATCTATTTCAACGTCTCGCGCACATCCAAGTTCGGAAATGTTCATCGCTACGCAATCGCGGTATTCGTTGATCACGGTGAGAAGATCTTCACGTACGCTCGCTGGTTGGTGATCGCCGATGTCCAAATCCTCCACGGTGATGGGTGTTGGGGACTTGCCGATGTTCATAACTGGTAGTGGTTCGATGATGCCCTTGAGAACCGTAGTACCTTTTTTCCACGTGAGCGATTCTCCAGTCGGATTTAATACTGGTAAAACATGATTTTTGTGATTCATACATACCTCAATCATGTTTACGGTCATCGGAGAAACTTTTGACACAGATGTTACCTTAATACCGAAATTAGTTGCCTCCGAAGTTGAAACTAGGTCCGATTTGACGCGATTGCTGAAAACCAGCACGTCTCCCTCTCTTTTATAGATTATTGCATCATCATCGGTGAACGGTCGGCCAATCAGTACGTTCGTGGATAGCACGTCATCTGCTACTACATACAACTTGATATTTTTCACCGTCGCCTCATCAACCTTGACAGAAGCCTCGACGTATCCAGGTGATTCTATCCGATAGGAATCCGGTCCGAAACTTCAATTCGATAGATTCGTATATAATTTTCAAGCGATTACACACCACCGCACTTGCGGTTATGATGCATGCTGAACTTCCCATATCTATAAAAGAATTCATCTCGATGCCATCAATCAAAGCCGGTTTCAGGTACCTACTCACTGTCGATGAATTTTGGCCCTCGATCATCTTCACCGCCTCAGCTTGCTGGGTGCAACTACGTTGAAGGTGACCATTTTCTTTGCAGCGAACGCAATACAGTGGTTTTCGAGGTTGCGTGCAATTTCTTTAGAAATGCCCAAACGCTTAGCAGTTAAAGCACCTCGGCTCGCCTTTATCGTTACTTGTCGGTGGAGCACCACTGCGACGCTGGACCGTTGTATTCGTTACTGTACCTGCGCTTTCATGCGGCTTTTTGTTGTTGATTGGAGCTGGATTACCTTGTGTGCGTGTTCTCTCAATTCGTTAGCTAGTCATATGATCGTACTCCCAAATATCATGTAACAATGCATCGGTCGTCGCATGCACTCGCGCTGACATTGCGTTAAAGAGATCTCTTGACCATAACCCCACTATAATTTGTTCCTTTATTGAAACGACATCAAGATCCAAGTCAGTGCAAAGTTTCACTTTATTATGAAAATACTGCTGTAGATGTTTGCCTTTCTGTTGCACTCGCTCGGTCATCCTTTTCTATCTTGACGTAGCGCTGTCCTGTCGAATGTAAGTCGCTCGAAACAATTGTTGAAATGCTGGCCAAGAATTGAATAAACCTCTTTTTGCGTTAAACCAGTTGCACGCTCCCGCCTTCAAGTGCATACGAGCCGTCTCCAAGGCGAATGCATCAGGCCAGCGATGCAAAAGTATACTCGCATACGCATACTCTCTATATTTGTAATCCATTCTCGGGGTATACTTCCGTTTAGCCCATACCTCCGATCGATCTGAAACTTGGTGTCCTAATGTATTTCGATGCGCTGATTAAGAATATGGTATTCAAAATTGGCACAAGTTTTATTTTCGATGTCAAATCGATGAAAACTAGGTTTTCGATTTTTTTTTGCGTTTATTGCGATAAATATGGGAAGTGGAGGAAAATGTTTCAAATAAAAGTTGTAGATCATGACAAAATTAACATTTCATCTCTCCTACGTTTTTTATGTAGAACCGGTAATTTGGGAGAGAAATACAAAAATCATCGGAATTTTTTGTTTTTTCGCCAAAACTACTTCGATTCCAATACAATACAATACAATGCTGATGCAGATTTCCTGTATCGTGTCCCGCGCCAACCGAGCTATGTTTCACACACCATCCGAGATACCCCGCACCAACCCCACTATTTCCCACCCACCATCCGAGATGCCTCGCACCCACCCCACTATGTCCCACACGCCATCCGAGATGCCCCGCGCCCAACTTACAATTCCTCCAACCCTTTTTTTCGTGGTATATACCCGGGATGCTCTATGCCTTGAGATACATAGGACCTGCTGGAATACTTGCTTTTACTACTGCATGTCCATTTTGGGGCGAAAAAGCATTTAGGATAAATTCCATTTCGTTTGAGATTACTTTTTGTCCCACCTCAACTTCGGCGATTTCACTTGCTATTTGACACCTTTGTACTCAGTATTATTGAGGTTACGATGGATCGATACAATTTTTTTAGTTTGAGCGGTATTTTACGAAATCGCGAAACTACTCTTGAGTGGTTGCGCGATATCAGACTGATTCCGCGAGAACGATACTGCAGAAAGCACAAAAAAAATATGGCTCTGCATGAATCACGTTTGGAATGTGGAGAATTTATTTGCCAAAAAAAAGGAACATATAATCATTCCGCAACCGTGGCTGAAGACACGTGGTTCGAAAGGTGTCACCTTTCCCCTGCTGGTGTTATGCTCATGACATATTGTTTTGCCGTTGATTTAACTTTTCAACAAACCATACGTGAATGTAGCATCGTGGAGGGCCAGTAGTTGTCGCCAGAAACTGTTGCCGATCGTTTTTCCTTCTGCCGAGAGGTCTGTATGGTTGCTCTTGACCATGAATTTGAGAGCCAAGGTAAAATAGGAGGCGTCGGCGAAATTGTAGAAATCGATGAATGTAAGATCAGCTGTCGCAAGTAAGAGAGAGGGCGCGTTGTCGAAGGATCATGAATCCTAGGCATGATCCACCGGGACCATCCGGAAAGTTACCGCCTCGAAATATGTCCCGAGAACAAAAGAGACGTTGCGACGTTGCTCTCGTACATTTCGAAACACGTTGTGGTTGGGACAGAAATTCATACGGGTTGCTGGAAAGATTATAGCAGTTTAGAGAGTCATGGATATCCTCATAAAACCGTGAATCATTCCGTAGAATTTGTTGATTCCGATACCGGGGCACATACTTAAAATATTGAGTCTTCGTGGCGTTGGATGCGGAGGTCTCTCGCACGAGGGGGCGTTCGTACTGAGAATTCGGCAGACCACCTTTGCGAATTTCTGTGGCGCCGTCGTGTTAAAAAAATGAATATCGACCCTTTCACGCAATTAATTAGCGATATCAAGATCTGCTATCCCGGCAAAAATCATTGAGTTGTCAGGTATGTGTGTGCGTGTGCGCGCTCGTGATTTCTTGTGGACAAAAAAATTTGAACAAGTTTAAACTGAAAAAAAATTACATACATTTCAAAATAAAAAACATTATAAAAATTTTAAGACCAACAAAAATAAAGAAATGAAAAAAAAATAAAAAACCAAAAAAATGCACTTGCAAGACCTGAAAAAAATTACACATATTTCAAAACAAAAAACATTATAAAAATATTAAGACCAAAAAAAATGAAGAAATGAAAAAAAAATAAAAAACCAAAAAAAATGCACTTGCAAGACCTGAAAAAAATTACATACATTTCAAAACAAAAAACATTATGAAAATTTGAAGACCAAAAAAAATAAAAAAATTAAAAAAAAAATTAAAAACCAAAAAAAAATGCACTTGCAAGACCAAACTCCAACCTTCCCGTGGTAAGTGCGTGAGTAGCTTGTCATATCGAAACTAATGGAGTTTTGGCAAAAATACGAATTTCCGATGATTTTTCCATTTCTTTCCCAAATTACTGGTTCTACATGAAAAAACGTAAGAGACATAAAATTTTGATCCTTTTATGGTCTACAACTTTTACTTGAAATATTTTTCTCCACTGTCCATATTTATCGCAATAAACGCAAAAAAAACTTTAAAAAACGACTTTTCTTCGATATGACATCGAAAATAAAATTTGCACCAATTTTGAATATCATATTCTTAATCAGCGCATCGAAATATCTAAGTATACCAAGTTTCAGATCAAATGGAGGTATGGGCTGAACGGAAGTTTATCTGTCTTTTTTTCAAATTTGCTTTAATATAGCTATGAAAGTTTTGAGTACAAACACATTATTTACCGACCGAGCCGCTCCGCGCACCCCAGGCGCAAACCCTTGAAGGTTACCCCCACTCTCGTCAGATGAAACGTGCTCTGCCGTACTGACTTGAGGTCAAAAACGTGCAACCTCACCGACAACTCCTATCGATCGAGGGTCAAAATCGTGCTGTTTTACCGACAATCTTACGGACCGAAGGTCAAAGTCTGTAGTGCTCGACTGCCAACGGTGGAGGGCGCAGCGGGGACGAGAACTTTTTTACCGTCCCGCATTCCTTTCCCACGATAGGACTGCTGATGTGTAACATTAACCACTCCAAATTCCTTTCCCACGGTGGGACTGCTGATGTGTAACATCAACAATCCCTATATTCTTTTCCCACGTTATCAACCTCGTGACATTCCAAAATTAATAGTTCCGAGACTTGTTTTTTATTCACTCAACTATCGCTCATGTGTAACATCAACCGCCTCACATTCCTTTCCGGCGTTATCAATCACGCGACATTCCAAAATCAATGGTTCTGAAAATTGTTTTACACTTACTCGGATGTCGGTTTGATATCAACACCGTGACATTTTTTTGGCTTGTAACTGTCATGTGAACTCAACGATGAATTCTGAATGGGTTCAGTCAAGACCAGAGTGCAAGGTCGACTGATAGCCGTGAACCATGGATCAGCGGTGTTGGGTTACTATCGCACTGGGAATGCTAAAAGGTGCGCGCGCATACACAAACATACGTACAGCTGCCCTATAAAAAGGACGCTCGTCAATGCAAACGATCATTAGGTCACAACTTGTCAAGTATACGTGAGAAAAAGCTCAAGATGAAATCCGCGAAGTGTTTGAGATTGATCGATATTATGGAATCGGCGTACAAAATCTTGGACGAATCATCATCAACAGCAGGGATTCAGAAACGGATAAAATTTGGAAGTCAAAATATTCGGCTTCTGAACAAAATTTTGCGAAAGGCTTCATCGATTGGAGAAAAGACGAAAATTATCACAACGATCGGACTCTTGAAAGCGCTCGCGAAAAAATTCAAACGTCTTCAGAAAACGGGTGGAGGTACGCGGAAAGTAAGAAGAAGCGATCGAGTTCACCGGGAAAATTTGGAATCAGCTTTCGAGTGGTGAATTCGAACTGGATCCATCGTCAATTGAAAGCTTAAAGATGTGGAGAGATTTCTAGAAGACGCAAAGGTACTAGCTGTGACAGACTTGAAAACGCTTTGACGAAAGACAGGAGCTTGAAAGCCAACGTTATCCTGGCTTGTAAATTTGAAGTTAGAAAAGATGATCGCACGGTGAAAGAGATCAAATTTTTGATTACGAGAAAAGAAATCATCCTCCAGGCAGCGGATATCAACGGATAGTTCATCGAAAACGCGACGGAGCGTTTGTTGAAAAAGGTGGAAGATTTCCAAGAAAATGATTCAGGCTGGTCGCTGACTGAAATAATCAATTTGACTGTGAATATCAACAAGTACTTGCCACTACGAGGCGGTGTGTTCACATACACCCCGTTACCGAAGCATATCAGTGATAAGAAGGCTGTGATAAACATCAGAAACAACGACTCTTACTTCTTTCTTTGATCGTCACCGCAGCTCTGTTCCCAGCCGACAACAACAATCCCAACGCGACCAGCTCGTACCCGCATTTCAGCTCAGTGCTACGGTATGATGGTATAAAGTTTCCTATGTCTCTAGACAAAAACACCATTTCAAAATTTGAGAAGCTTAACGGTCTTTCAATAAATGTTCATAGTATAGACCAAGGTGATCGGAAAAAAAGTGAAATGGTACCGATTCACCTGAGTCGGAATGAGTCTGATAAACCTGTAATTCATCTTTTAGCGATAGAAACTGAAATCATTGACGATGACGATGATGATGTTGATATGGAAAATTATGAAAAAAATAGAATCTTTTATTTTACTTGTGTTCGAAATCTGTCTTGATTAACGAGTTCTCAAATTTCTAAACGTAATGGTCGTACTTGGTTGTGCGATAGATGTTTGACTTACTTTTATTCTGGAAGATGTTCAACAAAGCACAATGTAGATTGCATAAATTTAAACAAAACCAAAGTTATTCTACCTATAGATGAGGAAAAAATACTGAAATTCAAAAATTTCAAGCACAAAGAAACCGTTCCATTCTGCATTTACGCGGATCTCGAATGTTTACTGGAACCTACGCTCAAAAAGATGGGTACAAGGACAATTTATCAGAAGCATCTTCTGTATAGTATAGCTTACTATCCACATTGTGCGTTTGACGATTCGCTCTCAAAATTCAAAATTAATCATGGAGAGACTTGCATTCAATGGTTTGTGAATGAGTTAGCGGAATTGGCACATTCGTGAGAAGTTTATTTCAAAACTGTTGTACCGATGGAAGCGCTCAATCTCAATCAAATCAACGAATTTCATTCAACAACAGTGTGTCACATTTATGAAAAACCGTTTACACTCACAGACGTAAAACATCGTGATCACTGCCATTTCACGCGAAAGTACCGTAGTGCTGCTCATCGAGATTGCAATCTAAATTACCAAAATTCGCACACTATCCCAGTGATATTCCACAATCTGTCGGATTACGATTCACATTTTCTGATCAAAGCACTGGCTACATAGTTCGAGGGCACAATTGAGCTTCTACCCGTGAACAAAGAAAAGTACATTTCTCTTACAAAATATGTCAAGAGGACAGATATAAAGTTTAGATTCGTAGATTCGCACCGTTTCATGCACAGTAGTCTTGAGAAATTAGCAACGGATCTCGGTGATGATCAGAAATCAATCACACAAAAATTTTATCGTAGCTCGGATGAATTTCAGTTATTGACCAGAAAAGGAGTGTTCCTGTACGAATACACAGACAGTTGGGAGAAGCTCCAGGACAGACGGCTACCATCCAAACAACAATTTTACTCAAAATTAAATGGTCGGGATATATCAGACGACGACTATGCACATGCATGTAAAGTTTGGCAAACTTTTAACGTTCAAAGTTTGGGAGAGTATTCGGACTTGTATTTACAGACGGACGTGTTTTTACTAGCCGACGTTTTTCAAAACTTTCGACAGAGCTGTTGCACAACGTACAACCTGGACCCGTCACATTATTACACCGCGCCCGGTCTGTCGTTTGATGCGATGTTAAAGTGTACCGAAATCGAGCTCGAGCTTCTAACCGACATAGATATGGTTATGTTTATCGAAAAAGGTATTCGTGGTGGTGTGTCACAGTGTTCGAACAGATACGCAAAGGCTAACAACAGGTACATGGGAGTGGAATTCGATCCTGAGGTCGAAGAATCTTATCTCATGTACTTTGACATTGATAATTTGCACGGTGCTGCTATGGGCTTTGCTCTGCCATATAGTTCCTTTGAATGGTTATCAGACTTCGAAAAATGCGACGTTCTTACCATCTCGGACGATGCGGAGTTTGGTTACATACTAGAGGTGGATTTGGAATATCCTGAGGAACTGCATGAAATTCATAAGGATTTACCACTGTGTCCGGAGCACTATATACCTCCGATCTCGAATAGTAAGCAACCAAAATTGACGCCCACGCTACTTTCCAAGAAAAACTACATTGTTTACTATAGCGTTTTGAAAAAATGCTTACAATTAAGCTTAAAATTACTCAAAATTCACAGAGTTCTCAAATTCAGACAAACCCCGTGGCTCAAAAAAGACATGGATTCGATTACCGATTTGCGCAAGAAATCTCACAACGAATTCGAGAAAAATTTTTACAAACTGATGAACAACGCAGTTTTTGGCAAAATAATGGAAAATGTTAAGAAGTATAGAGATGTCAGGCTGATCACGAGATGGGATGGAAGATACGGTGCTAGGGCTACTATAGCCAAACCCAATTTTCACAACTGCACCGTTTCCGACAATGATATAATTATCGTTGAAATTAGTAAGACGGAAGTCAAATTGAATAAACCATTGTGTGCAGGTTTCTCCATCATGGATCTGGCTAAAACATATATCTACGATTTTCATCATAATTATATTAGGCAGAAATTCGGCAATCGAGCAAAATTAATGTTTACGGATACCGACAGTTTGATTTACAATTTTACCGGCCCCGACATATACGAACATATGAAGGAGGACTTGCACGAATTCGATACGTCTGATTATCCGCTTGACAACGTTTATGAAATGCCTGTAGCGAACAAAAAAGTTCTCGGCTCGATGAAAGATGAGAATAACGGAAAAATAATGCTGCAATTTGTAGGATCAAGAGCTCGATTGTACGCATTCCGAGTCTTGGGAGATGAGAAAGACAATAAATGTGCCAAAAGTCTCAAGGGATCAGCGTTGAGAAAAATAACTTTCAACGATTATTTGGAATGTGTTTTGAACCGTGAAAATTTGTCTACAAATCAGTATTTGATATTAAGTCGAAAGCACGAGGTATACACCGTGGAACAGCAGAAAGTGGCAGTGACCTGGAATGACGACAAGCGGATCGTGTTTCAAAACACAACCGACACGCTTCCGTGGGGCTACAACCCTACACCTTAGCTTTGTAATTCATAAATGTACCACGATGTATAAAATATTATTATGTAGGATAGTGAATAAAAACGCTCCGAAATATGAAAAATTGTACAGAGATGCATATGTCTGTCGATTGTCTCAAAAATAAAGAGGCACATACGTTTTTACAAAAAATTCATTTATTCAAATGTTACATGTCCGATTCGTTCATCCAACTGTTGTGTGTATTGTCAGAACCTGACCATTTAACGTATATGTTTCTTCCACGTTTCTTGAGCACGTTCTCCACCAGATAGATATCCGGATGTTCAACCTTGTGGAGCTTTCGTTCGTAGAAACCACCAGCGATGGGTTGATCTCGGTAGTCTTTGAGCTTGTACGTCACAGGATGAGTATTTTCCACTCGACTTATCGTGGATATTTCAGTCGTCCAATTGGAAGTGTAATCTTTTTTCGGAGACATTTTTGAATTTGTTGATTCGAACTTTGTCGCCGGATTTGAGTTTTTTCGGCTTGAGCCACCGTCGATGACGGACGCATTCGCGAGCAAGCCTACAGTTCTTACATTTAGTCGGAGAATTCTTATACAAGTATCTAGTGTAGTGTACCAGTGGCAGGAAAGCTCAACCTCAAGTGAAGTGATTCCAACCACCACGTAACCGCATGAGCGGAAACGATATGAGTGACGGAGACAGCGAACGCGAAATGGAATTCGATCTCGATGATAATCCTCCAGGGAATGGATTATCAAATAACCCAACGCATAACCCACGAATGAGTCGATCTCTTGGAACCGATCCCCTCCTGAATGAAACACACAATCCTCCCGGCGCAACGCTGGGAGCAAGCAACCACCACGACCTAAGAATAGTTCTATCCAGAAACTCAGATGCACCTACCGGACGCAATGCATCGCCAAAATGGCAAGTGATCCCGAGGAAAAGACGTAGGCGCTCGAGCACGGAAAACGCTGGTGGAGAGACTTCACACATACAGTGCGAAAACAGATACACCGCTCTCAGCAACGAAAACCAGCCAGAGCGTATCGATCAAAACATAAGCCAAGGCAATAACAACAATTCTGAAGCAAACGTAAGAATCCCGACACCGCCGCCGATATTCGTGTCAAACGTTGAATCCATGACTGACCTAGTGAAGTGCCTTGAAATAGCTGCCAATACTAACGAGTACACACACAAAACCCTCAACATAGACGGACAAATAAAAATAATGGCCCAAAATGCTGCAGCATTTCGGAAAATTGTACATGTTCTCGAAGCAGGAAATGCATCGTTCCATAAGTATCAGCTGAAGCAACAGCGTACATACAGGGTCGTCTTAAGGTCACTACACCCTTCAACCCTTCCAGAGGATATAAAAAGTGCCATTGAAGAACTAGGACACCAGGTACGTAACGTAATAAACATGCGAAGTAACAGAACCAAAGAACCACTGCCTCTTTTCTTCGTGGACTTGGAACCCGGCCTGAACAACAAGGACATCTACAAAATTGACCTCTTGCTAAACGCAAAAATCACGGTGGAGCCTCCACAAAAAAACTCAACAATAGTGCAGTGCACTCGGTGCCAAAGATTTGGCCATACTAAGACCTACCGCCGCCGGCAGTTCAGGTGTGTGAAATGCGGCTGCGACCACAGCACATCGTCGTGTCAAAAGACGAGAGAAACGCCTGCAAAATGTGTACACTGCGAAGGAAACCACCCAGCAAACTACAGAGGCTGTCGTGTATACCAGGAAATCTTAGAGAAAAGAAATTCTACAGTCCAAAGACCCCACTGGCACAGATCGGGCCTACGAGAAGAAAACAACGCCAGAGAAGAACAAAATATTCAGCCATGGCATAACAATAACTACAACAATCCCACTGAAACACGGACACAAAAACAGACCCACGCCCAAATGGCTGGAGCAAACACAAATACCCACCAAAATACGCACTACGAAAATCAAGAAATATCCAATATTATTGAGAAATCATTCAACGAACTCAAGATAGCACTCACACAACAGAACGAGCTCTTGAACACAATGCTAAAACTCCTAACAACGGTATTGACAAAGTTCACAGAAAAATAGTTAATTCCTATCGAATAACACTATGGAACGCCAACGGCCTGGCTCAACACCGCCAGGAATTAACTGCCTTCTTGAACACGAACAAAATCGACATCATGATAATCGCTGAAACGCATTTCACTGACAAAAACCACATTAAAATCCCTGGCTATAACTTCTTCAGCACCGAATACCCCGATGGTACTGCACATGGAGGAACGGCAATCTTCGTAAAAACATCGATAAAACACTACGTATTAAGACCTTTTGACAAAGACTACCTACAAGCAACGAGTATAGTAGTCGAAGACGTGACATCTGGGCCCATCGTGGTTGCCGCAGTGTATTGTCCCCCTAGACACACCATAAAAAAGGACAAATTCACGGACTTCTTCCAAATACTGAGACATCGATTCTTCGCCGGCGGTGATTACAACGCCAAACACCCACTCTGGGGCTCAAGACTAACAACAACCAGAGGACGCTAGCTATGGAAAACGATAACCTCTCTAAACTGTGACCAACTCTCAGTAGGGCAACCAACCTACTGGCCAACAGACAGGAACAAAGTCCCAGATGTACTGGACTTCTACGTGACAAAAGGTATAACAAAACGCTACACGAACATAAAAACCAGCCTTGATTTGTCCTCCGATCACACACCGGTAACGATAACGTACAGCAGCGTAATTTTCGAAATAAACAAACGACCGTCAATCCATAACAGACACACGAACTGGACAGTGTGATGTATTCAACTAATACGGTTAATGAGTGAAACACTTAGGTTAAATGATAAGAGATAATGGTTTATTATATTAATAGAAGTATTACAGATTCGTAGTATGTACAAAGGGTACTCGATATGTTTGCCTAAGCCGTGGCGTGCGGTAACGCAACTAGCACAAGAGTGAGTCTCTTCTATATCGGAGCACGGCGTGCTCCGACACACACATACGCACACACATACTCCATCACTCATCATACCAACTTAGCTGTGTGTGTATTATACATGACAGCTTGTTCGCTCCGCGTGCCGCTCTCATACGTACTACGATACACTACACTTTCCGTTTTTTTTTTTTTAAGATTCGTTTAGACGTGGAGACCGACGCATTGGTACATTACTTTTCTTTTGTTTAACAATTTGGTCGATGTGTCTCTTAGCTAACGCATGATCAGAGTCTCTAATAACATATGTAGACGGAGATACTTTTTTTATTACTTCTCCAGTTACTCTTTTCTCACCTCGAACGCGATGGTTATCAAACAATACGGTGTCTCCCACAATCACATCATTTTGTCTTGTACCCGGTTTCGCCATTATTTGCGCTCGCTGTTTTTTCTCTACGTGCGCTGCTACATTGGTTCTCAGAAGGTCAAAACGAGTGCGCAAGTCTCTGTTATACATGAGTTGTGCAGGGCTTTTCCCTGTAGTACAATGTGCTATGTTTCTATAATCGAATAAGAATAAGTTTACAGCCGATTCTGGCGTCTCTCCCCCCTTGATGATTTTCGTGACTTTATTTTTAAAAGTGCCAACGAAATTTTCTGCCGCGCCGTTCGTCGCTGGGTGATACGGCGGTGCAAAACTATGGTTAACTCCATTGCCCCGTAGAAAATCTAAGAATATATCTGCTCGGAATTGCGGTCCCCCGTCTGTTACCATATGCAGTGGTAACCCGTATTTAGCGAATATGCTTTTTAGTACATTTATTAGTTTAATAGCTGTGGTATTATTTTTGAAGTTTATTACTTCTGGCCACTTTGAATACGCATCGATTATAACTAGATACATGTCACCATAAAAAGGTCCTAAGAAATCTAAATGCAAACGATGCCATACGCGGTCAGGCCAGGGCCATGTAGTCAACGGTGTTTGTTGCGGTTTTTTTTGTTCAATCAAACACGTTGTGCAGTTATTTACAAAATCTTCAATATTCTTATCAATTCCTGGCCACCACACGTATGATCGCGCGAGCATTTTGATTTTTACAATTCCCATGTGAGATGCGTGTAGTTCTTTTAGTACTCGCGTGCGCATTGACTCTGGGATAATCGCTCGCAATCCCCAAAACAAGCATTCTTTATCCGTGCTTAATTCTACCCGTTTATTAAAATATAGTTTTTCATCTTCGCTTAAATCTTTGACATTTGGCCAACCGTTTATTGTAAATTTAATTATATTGTTAATTGTTTTGTCTAACTTGCTTTCGTACGCAAGCGTCTTCCCATCCATTAGGTCTATGCTATTTTCTAGGAAATAAACCGGCGAAAAGCTCTCTTCCGGAATTTCTGTGTCGTCTTTTATAGGTAACCGCGATAACGCGTCGCAATTTGCGTTTGCTTTTGATTTAATGTATTCAATTTTATAACGGAAACCCGACAAATAATACGCATAGCGTTGCAATCTGGCATTCGCGGTTGCAGGTATCCCTTTTCTCGGTCCTAGTATTAGTTGTAGCGGCTGATTATCAGTTCGCAATATGATTTCTTTACCGAATACGAATTGAAAAAATCGTTTAAATCCGAACACGATCGCCATTGCTTCTTTATCAAGGATTGTTCTGTTTAATTCTTTCTTTGCGATTTTTTTCGACGCGTATGCAATCGGTCTTTCCGTACCGTCCTTATATTTATGCGATAAAATCGCTGATAAGCCGTATGCTGACGCGTCACACGCCAACACTAATTGTTCATTAGGATCATAATTAGCTAGTACTCGCGGCGATATCAATACGTTTTTCACCCATGCGAATGCTTTGTTACAGCTTTCGTTCCATTTAAATTCACTCGCATTTGCGCAATCGTATAATGGTTTCAAGTGATTCGATCTATCCTTCAAGAACCGCGCGTAAAAATTTATTAATCCTAAGAATGAGTTTAATTCCTTGAAGTTACTTGGTTGCGGCGCGTTAACCATCGCTTCTACTTTTGATTTCGCTTTGTGTAAGCCATCTTTGTCAATGACAAAGCCAAGTACTTCAATGCTGTCTTTTAAAAATTTACATTTTTTATTTAACTTTAATCCACTTTCTATCAAACGTTCACATACATTTTTGGTTCTTTCAATGTTTTCCTCAACTGTGCGACCCATTATATAAATGTTGTCTATATACGCTATTACGCCGTCGATCCCCCTTAAACATTCGTCCATTTTTTTCTGCACGTCTGCAGGTGCCGGTGATACCCCTTCGGGAATTTTCTTATATCTAAACAAGCCTCTGTGTGTTACAATTGTAAGTAGGTCTAAACAATCTTCATGCACTGGAAATTGCATATAGCAATGAAACATACCGAGTTCCGTAAAGTAGCGACCGCCTTGCATACATGCGAAAATATCGTCTATAGAGTGTAACGGGTATTTGTCAATGATAATGTTGGGATTTAATGTAATCTTAAAATCTCCACATATTCTTAAGTTGCCGTTGCTTTTAAACGTAGGGACAATAGGCGTCGCCCACTCGCTAATCTCAACCGGCTCTAAATGTCCCAATGAAACTAATCTTTCTAATTCTTGTTCAATCAATGGTTTTAATGCATGCGCGACGGTTCTGCATTTCATTGCGATCGCCCTGCATCTTCCTTTAAATAAATCTTAGTTTTACTTTTATTATATAAACCTGGTTGCTCATCAAAAAGATTACTGTATTTTTCAAAAAAATGCTTATCTATCTCATCTATTTTTATCTTATTTATCGCGGTATTTGTATTTTCCTTTTGTATTGCTAATGGCCAGCATCCAAACGCTGCAAGCCATTGCCTGCCAATCAAAATTGGACCATTGCCTGGCAGCACATAACAATATAATGTGCATTTCTTCCCATTGAATTCAGCTTTTAAGTTTTTTATTAGGCCCGACGCGTGTAAGACTTTATTGTCGTATGTATGCAATTTGACATTTGTTTCCGTTAATACCTCGTCACGAAAATATTTTTCTTTTTCGGTTTCTGAAATCACGGTCGCGTACGTGCCCGTGTCAATTTCCATATTTATTTCTTTACCGTTGATTGTAACATTTACGTACATCGGCTCGGCGCGCGCGCTTTCATTGCCCATACTCATACTCGCATACATACTCTTGTCGTCGGTCTTGAGGCAGAAGAACTCGTTGGTGTGCGACGGCTCCTCTTCCTCCTCCTCCTCCGGTAGTTCACCGTCGTCCCCTACCAGCTTGTTTACGCCGCCCCTCGTTGTTCCGTGCTTCTTGAGGCATACCTTCTCTAAATGCCCCTTCCCTTTGCAGTAGCCGCAGCATTCATGTTTATGGTGGCATTTGGCGCGCACGTGATTGCGACCGCCGCAGCACCAACACTTGATGTCCGGCCTGTTATGATTTTGGGTATCGTCTCTTTTGTCTGCTCCAAAATGCGGCTTGCTTGGTGACCTTCTGCTGTTATATGGGTTCGCCGTCTTGCTTTCTTGCTTCAATGCAAACATATCTCGTTGTGTGTTTCTCTTTTCGAGCGCGTTTGCTACACTTGACGCGTTTTTCACCGCTGCTTCTCTTGCGATTGCTTCTTTTAATGCAGCGTCAAACGTGAGTTTACTCGTTTTAAACAGTTCAACTCGCGTTGTATCATCGCGCATTCCAACGACGAACTGATCTCGCAGTGAGGTTTGCAGGTCGCTAAATTCGCAATTTAGCGCTAATTTCTTTAGCCTTGCCGCGAATTCGGCTATTGATTCGTTCATGTTCTGCTTGGCTTGGTTGAAAGTGCATCTTTCCATCAACTCGGAAGGCTTCGGCGTAAGATGATTTGTCATCATTTCAACTAAATCCGCGTAGCTTTTATTTGCTGCTTTTTCCGGCGCGCATAAGCTCTTTATTAGTTTATATGCGTCGTCGTCGAGACGCGAGAGTAACTCTCCCGCCTTGTCTTCTTCTTTTATTTTCTTCGTACTAATTCGAATATCTAAGCGTTCTACGAATATTTCCCAGTCACTTGTATCCAAACAAAACTCTAACCTTGCCTGGTTATTCGACATGTTGCTGTCTGTATCAGAGTCGGACACCGAAAAGAAAGACGCGTCGTCACCCGATGTATCGTCTTGTTGATTGTTTTGATTCGTGGTCTTATTCGATTCTATTTCCGCGTTCGTGGTTGTAGGCTGTTTCGCGCTTGTCGCCGAAATTTCGTCTTTGACGATAGCTACCACCTTTTTTCGGAGGTTCTCGAACAATTCGGTGTCGTTGTATGGGATGCCACGTGTCTTTAACTCGTTTTTTAATTGTTCCGCGTTTAAATTATATACCCATCCAACTTTCTTTTTCTCTTCTGTATCCTTGTTATCACTCATTTAAAGGTTAAGTCCCTTATAAGTATTATCTTGTTCACTGCATTCACACTTAAACGTGATGAAAACTTTATTCTTAACCTCAAAGTTTTCGTTATATGTGTGCCTCGTAAGTCTGCACATGCATTCGGTTTTTTTTTTTTTCCTTTTGACTCTGTATTGCGCACCGTTTGTTCTTTTGTACAACCTGTTTTCGTGCACTTTCTTATCACTTGCACGCGCGTTTTCCAACATCAGACATCCTCGTCGCCAATTGTGATGTATTCAACTAATACGGTTAATGAGTGAAACACTTAGGTTAAATGATAAGAGATAATGGTTTATTATATTAATAGAAGTATTACAGATTCGTAGTATGTACAAAGGGTACTCGATAGGTTTGCCTAAGCCGTGGCGTGCGGTAACGCAACTAGCACAAGAGTGAGTCTCTTCTATATCGGAGCACGGCGTGCTCCGACACACACATACGCACACACATACTCCATCACTCATCATACCAACTTAGCTGTGTGTGTATTATACATGACAGCTTGTTCGCTCCGCGTGCCGCTCTCATACGTACTACGATACACTACAGACAGTATTTCAAGATATAATCGAGGAAAAGATAAATCCAAGTGTTACCCTGAAAAACGAGATGAATATAGACGACGCCACGGAATATTTTACTCAATTAATTCAGGATGCAGGATGGGAGGCCACACCAGAAATAACAGCTAGGCAACCCACGAACAGCTACCCCGACCAAATAAAACAACAAATCGCCGTAAAAAGACGTATCAGGAGACGATGGCAGCTGAGTAGGAGCCCACTAGACAAGACCGAATTAAACAAAGCGACCCGACAGCTTAAAAAACTTATTTCCGAACACAATAACCACAACTTTGAGCAATAGATATCAAACCTGAGCAATACGGCCAACACCGATTACTCAATCTGAAAGGCAACCAAAAGGATCAACCGGGCACAAAACTACAACGCACCTATCAGGAAAACCAATGGAGACTGGGCCCAAAGTGACAAGGAAAAATCAGAAGTCTTCGCCGAACATCTCGCGCAAGTATTCACTCCCTTCGAAACGCAACAAAACGACGAGAACATACACGAATTCCTTGAATCCCCACTGCCGATGGAATTGCCGATCAGTTACTTCTCACCAGAAGAAGTTGGGCACGCAATCCGCAAACAACTGAACCCAAAAAAATCACCCAGCTACGACCTAGTCACTGGCACAATCCTTAAACACTACGAAAAAAAGGAATTGTTTACTTGACCAACCTCTTTAACAGGATCATTCGCACAACCTGCATACCTAGCCAATGGAAAGTTGCCCAAATTATCATGATCCCAAAACCTGGCAAACCCCCAAACTCCGTCACTTCCTATAGACCCATAAGCCTACTCCCGATAATGTGCAAGCTATTCGAAAAAATCCTTCTCGTACGAATAAAAGAACCAATTAACGAGGGTAAGATCATCCCTGGACACCAATTCGGGTTCAGAACGAACCACTCAACGGTAGAACTAGTCAACAGAGTCTCCAACACCATAGCCAACGCTTTCGAAGAAAAAAAATACTGCTCTGCAGTATTCCTGGATATAAAGCAAGCCTTCGACAGAGTTTGGCACCCCGGCCTGCTATACAAAATCAAAGCACTCATACCACAATATTACTTGCTGTTGAAATCATATCTGAGCAACCGGAAATTCCAGGTCAAGCACGGATCAGAACAATCTCGATTCTTCCCAATAAAATTGGGAGTCCCACAAGGAAGTGTCCTAGGCCCTGTTCTCTACACTATCTTCACAGCTGACCTTCCCGTGTACAACAACACCACCATCGCAACATTCGCCGACGACACAGCCATTCTATCCAACCACGAGGACCCCAATACAGCATCAGAAATACTCCAAAGAGGACTAAACGAAGTACAAGGATGGCTGGAGAGATGGAGGATCAAGGCCAGCGAAACAAAATCCGTCCACATAACATTCACGATGAGGACAAAGGACTGTCCAACAGTACTTCTGAATGGCCAACCTCTCCCAGTTGTCAACGAAGTGAAATACCTGGGCATGCACCTCGACCGAAGGCTAACCTGGACCAGCCACATAAAAAACAAAAGGAGACAGCTCGACCTCCACCTACGGAAAATGTATTGGCTAATAGGCAAGAGATCGAAATTATCTCTCCACAACAAACTACTAATCTACAAAACGATACTCAAACCTATATGGACCTACGGGATACAACTTTGGGGAACTGCAAGTAATTCGAACATTGAAATACTACAACGATTCCAAGCTAAGGCTCTTCGCGCCATCACTAATACCCCGTGGTACGTCAGCAACGCCAGGCTGCACAAGGAACTTGGTATAGACACCATAAGAAAAGTGGCAAACGAACAATGCACACGCTACGAAACTCGACTCGCCAACCACCCAAACCTGCTTGCATCAAATCTCCTTGACCGGAGAACGATCTCGCGAAGACTCAGGAAGCACAAACCACTAGACCTGCGAAAAAGATTTCGGGCCGAATAAACGCAAGCGACAAGCGATAAATAAGCGAGAAGAAAATGAATCGAACAAGCAAAACTAGTGCAGTGTGCATCGCTGGATGCAACCGCTAACGACAAAACCATTGTCCACAATATACCTTTGAACATCACAACTATTCATTGTCACTTTATGTAACAGATTATAGTTCTCTAATAAACGACAAAAAAAAGGGATTTGAATTTCACCGATATGGTAGGTATCGCTCGAAGCTCTCCGTACGCCTGACGTAATGACAGCCTCTCGGTTGCAACGGTGACATCCGCCGGTTTCATTCTTATGGTTCGGTGTTTGAGGTTGTTGTAAGCCAAAACCATATCAGATAAGATATCGAGCCGCTTGTAGCTTCCTTGCATGCTGAACCGTTTCCACATTTTACCTTTCAGCGTCCGATTGAAACGTTCACGGATCGAAGCCTTCAAATTACTGTACGTGGAGTAAAGGTTGATTCCGTAACGTGTCATAAGCGATTCAAATTCCGAGTTGTAAAATTCCGTTCCTCTGTCGACGTGTAAATTTTTCGGCACCCGTCCTTGAACAAGCACAGATTCCATTGCCTTCGTAACATCATCTCTAGACTTGCTCTTTATTGGTACGGCCCACGCATACTTTGAAAAACTATCAATGACTGTGAGCATGTACTTGTAGCCTTTGTTTTGTCGAGCGTATGACGTCATATCAACAAGATCCGCCTGCCAGGTCTCTTCGATGCCGCGTACGCTTACACGTCGACGCGGGTAATTCCGGCGTGCAGGCTTATGCAATTCCGTCACCAGTGCTTGCTTTTCCTCGTTCATATTCCAACGCTCTTAGTCGGGTGTCCAATTGAGAAATGTTATCAGCGTTTAGAATCGACAGGTCTCTGCCTGTTTTAAAGTCTGTGTAAGAGGTATCCAAGGCTTTCTCCGTGGTGAACTCTTGAGCTTTGATCATTTGAGCGAGGTTGTCGATTTGTTTTTGCAGCACGTTAAATTTCCGTCTCGAGATTTTTAAAGTTACAGCATTGTTCGGCTCTGCGGGATCTGCGACTTTGGACAGTCTCTTGTTCCGTATATCGTCATGCCCATCCGCTGTTATTTAAATCCGAGCTCCGGAGGACCGCGAGTGCTCGCGGCTGTGTTTTTATCCAGATGACGTCCAAAAACGTCGACGCTCATCTCGGTAATGAGTGCAAAAACGATGGGAGCTGCTTAATAAATGATTCCTGCTTCGCATAGCTCTTCGATAATGGAGATTATTTCGTTATTGTGACTCGGATTTCCCGCTGCCTAAGATGCCAGGAGTCAACGAAGACGCTCCACTAACTCGTTTGGATCATCCCAGAAAACGTATTCCGTTTCAACACCTTGTCGAGTGATCATAGCTTGCGGAAGTAGACCTTTACCCTTTCGGTGAGGTGATGAGGAATAATCCATTAATTCGGCAATGACATTTTTGAATTTGTAACTGTTATCGTTTCGAACAGCCCCATCGGATGAGTAATAGTTTTTATGCGCGTTCGTTGTGAGGATTATGTTTTTAAAATTTTCCCGATCTCCGGCGCTCACAGAAGAACCGTCAGGCTTCTTTTTGAACAAAAGTTCCAGCAAACCCTTCGTTTTCGGGTAACGCGTATCGCCGATACGAATGTAGTCACTCTCAAAAGATATCAACGAATCACCAATCATTAGTCCGTCTGAGAGGTTGCGTACACCGTACACGTTGTCCAACTCGCCTTTTGTCTTTGCATCTCTCATCAGTGCAAAATACTCATCCTCGATTCTCTCGACCGGTGTTTCTACGATCTTTCCATCTCCTGCCGAAGCAAAGGAATCGTCCATTTCCGAGACAGTTTTATTTTTCGTTTCATTTTTCATCTGCTTTATTTCTTCTTTAATTTCTTCCACCTCTTGTTTTACAGGTTCAGTATCTTTTGTAACATTCACCAGTTCTTGCAACGGAGTCACTGCTGGTTTGAGAATGTCACTCGATTTCTGAGTCGTAGATTCCTTGCCCGACTTGAGCAATCTGTGTTTTCGACGGGTCGCAGCACTTGCTTGAGCGATCTGATGTAGGACATCTTTTTGCTTGGAAATTTCAGAGCGCTGCATGTTGACGCTACTGATTCTGCAACGCTACTGCGTCTCTCGCTCGAAAACGTTAAATTTCATTTCTTTTTCAGGCTAACAAAAGAATCGAATCCTCTCCTGTATCGTCCTTCGTTGAGCTCACTGTCTTTGTCGATCACCAGAAACCCGTACTTCTCACCGTTCCAGCACGCAGAGCACACACTTTTAAACTCTGTGTGAGACATATCGGTGTTTACATGATCGTTGTATATGTGTCTCAGGTTCATATCGTCTTGTTTGAATAACATAAGTAAGTTTAAGTTGTCGCGCACGAGATGTTTGGAAATACGCGCGTACGTTTGACAGAGATAGAAACAGTCAACGTCGTGATGTCTACCCATGCAAAAGTAGGCTCTAATATTGGCCTGCTTCTCGCACGCTACATCGTCAAATATGATTATTGAGTTGAGCCGTGCTTCTTCCGGTGTAATCACTTGCTCACGCTTAGTGAACGCAAAATACTCCGTATTCTCAACATGGTCCAAAAATTGCTTCAACAATTGGTATTCAGGTTGGTTGAGAGATTTCGAGTAGATGTAGATATTTTTTAATCTGAGTCCGTTGGGAAGGGTTATAAGTGTGAGCAACGCATTAGTTTTACCACAATTCGACGGTCCACAGAATATTGCACGTACACTATTCGGGTGTAATTCACCGTGCCATTTGTGCCTTTCGACATTTTGCTCCGAAAGTTTGTCAAAATTCATCACGGGAAAATTAGTTGGTTGTTTCTCAAACAACATCTCGGACATGACTGATCGCATTTGCTAGAAATACCCCGTTCCAAAGCACTTTTCTTCAGTCAACGCACGAACATGATCGCGTACAGAGGTGAACGAAGCAGCAGGCGGCAAGATCGTGGCAAAGGTCTAGTGAATAAGATCATCAACAGCCTTCCAGTCGAATTGCATGTACCTGGTTATCAGTACTGTGGGCCTGGTACAAAATTAACAAAGCGACTCGCACGGGGCGATCCGGGAATCAATCTTCTCGACGCAGCTTGCAAGGACCACGACATTGCTTACTCGCAGAACCGTGAAAATCTTGAAGTTAGAAACGAGGCTGATAGAGTGTTGGATGAGAAAGCTTGGAAACGGGTTCTCGCAAAGGACGCAAATTTGGGTGAGAAGGAAACCGTTTGGGCAATAGCTAATACAATGAAAGTAAAATCAAAACTCGGAATGGGAATTCGAAAGTCAAAACATGTGACCGTGAGAAAAATTATAAATGCCGCAAAACGTTCTATGGTTCCAAGCAACGATGCAAAAGTGGCTATCGAATCTGCGCTGAAGGGAGCTGAGAACGCCGTTAAAAAAGCGGGTGGTAAATGTAAAGTGCGAACACCTCGCGTCCTACCATAACCTTCAAAAGTCGGTGGTTTTCTACCGTTTCTGATTCCTATTTTCGCTGGACTTAGTGCTACACGCGCGTTAGTCGGTGGTGCGGCAAGTATAGCAAAAGCTGTGCACGATGCAAGTTCTGCTAGACAAGAACTGGGAGAGAGCAAATGACACAACAAAACTATGGAAGCTATCGCGTTGGGCAAAGGGCTTCATATAAAACCGGACAATACAGGTCTTAGTCTCCATCTTTCGAAAAACTAGATGCGATGCTACGACGTCCAGCGTTGACTGATTGGGACTTGTTGAAATATGCAAAAATCTTCAAGGTTCCGCATTTCCACGGTGTTCTCATGCGCAATAAAATGCCCGAAAACGGTCCACGAAAAAGCGAGTTAGCTATGATTCACCTTGACGACAAAGACGGTCCGGGAACACACTGGGTTGCATGCATGAAACGCGACAATAATATCGATTACTTTGACAGTTTCGGCAACCTTCAACCACCCTCAGACCTCATAAAATACCTTGGCGTGGGTAGCGTCAAATACAATCATGAAAGGTACCACGATTATGATACATTTGAATGCGGACACTTGTGTCTGAAATTTCTAAGTGGTGAGCTATATAAACATGGTGCGTGTTTCATCAAAGTCAGTCTTCCACTCGCAGTCATGGATAATTCGTTAACGTTAACGATTTCGGGAACCTCTTCGATTCTCGAGGCACAATATTTCCCACCAATTGAACTTGCTCGTGATAAAAGTTATGCCATTTGCTTGGTAGAATTGTTAACTTTTAATTCGATTCCCAACATTAATGTCGTTCACAACAAAATTGACGTAGCTGATCAAGCGATCACCATACCTACCGGCAGCTACGAGATCAAGGACATAAAGAAGTATTTTCAAAACGTGCTAAGAAAAACAGATATTAGGCTCGCCATCAAACCTAACAATAATACATTACGCAGCGACATCACATGCAACCACACGATTACCTTTGAGCCGAATGATTCCATCGCTCAACTTTTGGGATTCACACCACGTGTATTGGAGGTTAATAAAACTGACGAATCAGACGTACCTGTCACTATACTCAAGGTCAACGCGTTGCGAGTCGAGTGTAGCATTACAACGGGCGCCTACGTCAATGGACACAAAGTACACACTATTCACGAGTTTTTCCCGACTGTTCAACCAGGATATAAGTTCGTAGAAGTACCATCGCACGTCATTCATCATCCGATCACCATCAGGACCATATATCACGTTCAGCTCCGGTAAATGGATCAAGAGGGAGACCTGGTTAATTTTCGTGGAGAAGTTATTACTGTAGGACTACATATCAAATCGCAATAAACAATGGGAATAGTATACATATAACAGACTGTCAAAGAGTGGGTATATCAGTAAGTCGGTATGTCACGATCAAGTCAGTCATCGATCGATTCTCGAACCGTTAACACCTTGAAACGTGGAGTTCCTGATAGCTCTGGGTCTAAAATGGACCACTTTTGGAAGAGGAAGTTCCGACAGCGAAAAATCCGATTTTGCTGTTTCATTATCTGCTACGTACCATGCAGGAAGAAATCTTGAACATTTAAACTTCAGTCGTCTTTAACGAATCCGTTGCGCATTACAAGATTCACGCTCACAAACCTTACGCCTCGTCAACTTTCAACAACAGCGATGAAATTCGAATCACCGTTCGGCATCAGGATTCATGCATATTACCCAGCAAACGTTCCATACATATCCATTGACGATTCCTCGAACCTTATGGTACAGCTGCTGTGAACACACAGCTCGTAAACAACGCGATCTGTCATTTGTTCCGAGAAATTCGCTACGAAATTGATGCACTTGAGATTTATAGGCTTGACAAGTCTCATGAAGGGTTATGCTTCCCTGCACCCTGGTCAGACTTGGCTGATGGAGAACGCTGGATGGCTTGGTGTAGAAGAGAGGAAAAAATTAACCGATGCCGAGGGTATTTTTGATGTACTGATACCGCTCAGCATGATATTGCGTTTCGCTGAAGACTACCGCAAGATCGTTGTCAACGCTAAACATGAGTTAATTTTGACGAGATCAAAAACTGACGTCAACGCTATTATGCAGACTCAAGAGGATGAATTCAAAATCACGATCAATGCAGTAAAATGGCTAATACCGTATTTGAAACTCGCGGATCAGAAAAAAGTTGACCTACTAAATTTCATTCAGAGAGATCCGCCTATTTCGATGAGCTTTCGCAGTTGGGAAGTGTACCAATATCCCTTACTTCCCACGACATCGAAACACGTTTGGACTGTGAAAACTTCCGCTCAGCTTGAAAAACCTTGTTACGTCATTTTGGGTTTCCAAACAAGTCGAACGAACAAGACGGGCAAGAACCCAAGTCATTTCGATCATTGCAATATCACGGACGTCAAGCTATGTTTAAACTCTCAATCTTATCCGTACGGTAACCTGAACCTCAACATAAGTCGTAATATGTACGCTCTCCTGTACGAGATGTACGCAAACTTCCGAACTACCTACTACGACAAGAACCCCGAGCCGTTGCTGACAAAGAGTGAATTCCTTTGAGACATCCCCTCATCCGTTATCGAGTGTTCAAAACAAAACGAATCTTTGAAGTACGGACCTGTCGACATCCGTCTTAAATATGAACCTGAAGCCAACTCTCCCGCTGAAACATCGACGTACTGCTTGATTGTTCACGATCGTATTGTCGAATACAACCCGCTCGGTGGTGGGTTCAAAAAGTTAGTATAAAAGCTGACCCGTTCCCACCATCTCGCACAGTTCAAAGATCGAGCTTATCATTGACATACAAGGCTCTCGTAGACCTTTCAACAATACCTTCACATTGAAAGAATTGGCTATAATTTCAATCTACTCGGAAGCATCTCCATCAATGTTTATCTTCAAGCCACCTTACGAATGGGATTGTCTGGACGTCAAATGAAAAAGCCAAAATTCTTGGTTAGAACGCGATTTTCACGGTTTACCTTGGAGCTGTGGAACCATACCGTTTGAGGAAGTTAAGTGGGCTATTAAAGACAGGCTGTGCAAAGCTGAAACCGTGTACGTGAAAGGAGAAGAAAAACGAGATTGGTTGCTCAAAATTGTGCCAAAAGTTCAAATCATCGATATGCTGGACTTTGACTGTCCGTCGCTTCAAATCTTGCAAAAAATTTCAGCTGTGTCTCTAAAATGCGACGTTCATACAATTCCCAACGCAATCTGTGCAGCCCAAAACGTTTTGATACTTCAAAATTGGCTACAAAATCATCATACTGTTCGGATGGCGAGGGTGTACGATTTGTGTTACTGCGCAGAAGCGTCTACACGAACGGTCCCGCATTTCTAGCGAATATATGATCTTGGTTATGATACTGTTGAATAGAATTATTGTACTATCGTTGTGAAGTAATTGTCAACCGTACTCTAAAAATTGTACTCAATAAAACTGTATTTTAAAGAATATTCATGAAATAATTTTATACCTTTACCTTCACCTTAGCTCTTAAGAGAGAATTTTTTTCAATGCAAAGCTTATGTAAGATTCAACCTTGCTCTCCATCCTTGACCGAGCTGTACTCAAACCGAGTTATGTTTTGCATTCCTAGAGCGATAGTAACCCAACACCGCAGATCCTTGGCTCTGAATACATGCTACCGCAGCTATCGGTCGACTTTGCACTCCGGTCTTGTCTGAACCCGTCCAAAATTCATCGCAGAGTTCACATTACAGTTACAAGACGCAAACGCAGCTCGAAACCCTCTACCGTTACTTAGTGGTGTTCGAAGTAGCATTTCCTTAGATTTCAAGACTCACTTGTAGATACAATTACAGGGTACAAAACGTACGTAGGATTAAAGGTATACAAGATGGTTGGACGATAAATGAAAAAATATTCGTAATTTGAACTTTTTTTTTGTTTATTTAACGTAAGACTTCCACAGGACAATGAATATTTGAATGTGATACTCAGATTATATGTGTACGAATTCAAATTGACCATACGGTCCGCCAAGATAGCGTAGATGCAACCGTCTCTCGTTACTGGCTGTCGTCACCTTCTGGAACAAATCTTCATTTTCTGGGAGGGCCTTGGTCAGTCGGTACGGTAGAAAAATCGTAAAAGAGTCCTCCGAATCCAGAACGATTTCATCACCAAATTCCGTTTTAACCCGACGAACGCCACTGACTCGGTATTCGAAGTATAATTCGAGGTCCGAAAGCTTTTTCAAGGGCAGAAGTGTCTCCAGGCGAGCGACTTCGTTCAATTTTGAGAAGTCCATGATCGTTACTGTCGAATTGTTTGTGCTCAAAACCTCTTGTGAGTTGATTGAGGTCAGATCTGATTTTCAGCAGATGTTTTACTTCTCCAATATTCTTGATGAGCACTTCTAGTCGTTTCTTCAATTCACGTTGTTGTTTCAAAGCACTTCTCATTTGCAAGAAGAAGAACAGCTTCAGACTGACGATAAAGTTTTCACTTTTGACTTATATAACGTCCCCCCCCCCCCCCCATATAATTTGAAATTTGGTGGAGGGTAAGGAATGTCACGTGGTTGATATTAAATACGTATGTTTGTGTATGCGCGCGCATCTTTCAGCATTCTTAGAGCGATAGTAACCCAACACCGCAGATCCATGGATCTGAATGTACCGCGGCTATCGGTCGACCTTGAATATCAAACCGACATCCGAGTAAGTGAAAAACAAATCTTAGAACCATTAATTTTGGAATGTCGCGTGGTAGATAACGTGGAAAAGGAATGTGAGGTCGTTGATGTTACACATCAGCGATATCCGAGTGGATAAAAAACAATTCTCGGAACTATTAATTTTGGAATGTCACGAGGTTGATAACGTGGGAAAAGAATATAGGGATTGTTGATGTTACACATCAGCAGTCCTACCATGGGAAAGAATTTGTAGTGGTTAATCTTAAACATCAGCAGTCCTATCGTGGGAAAAGAATGCGGGATGGTAAAAAAGTTCTCGCCCCCGCTGCACCCTCCACCGTTGGCAGACGAGCACTACAGACTTTGACCTTTAATCGGTAAGATTGTCGGTAAAACAGCATGATTTTGACCCTCGATCGATAAGAATTGTCGGTAAGGTAGTGCGATTTGCCACCGTCGACCGATACAACTGTCGGTAAGGTCGCACGTTCTTGACCTCGAGTCGGTACGGCAGAGCACGTTTTATCTGACGAGAGTGGGGGTAACCTTCAAGGATTTGCGTCTGGGGTGCGTGGAGCGGCTCGGTCGGTAAAGAAGGTGTTTTTACTCTGAACTCTCATATCTATAGTACTCCCTCGCCAAACATCGTTGGGAATTTCTTTGCCATCTGAGTGCCGATTTCTATTTGGTCTACCTTGTGGCATTGAAGTGTGTCCCTCAATTCGCAAACACTTGAGGAAAGGGGTCACAGGTCAAACGTCTGCAACCATTTCCTGCCTACTAGCCGGCTTATTACCGGAGACGACCGCGCAGTCTAGTAGTTTGCTCATGTTTTGATATTGAACCTTGACCTTTCGCAAAATTCCCAATGGGTTAATTTTTGAGTTATAGCATCTGAACGCCAAACTAGCTAGACTTCAGTGGCATTTGCTTTTTCTAAGATGGAAATAATAATGCATTTGAGAACTTTTATTGTTGAAACTATCCGGTTGATTAAATCAGAGCTTTGCACGTGTATTTGTTATGTATTCAGGTAATTACAACATTTTTTTCAATTAGTTTCTTTACAGAAAGTCGCCTGCTACCCTCTCTTGAAGATAACGTCGCTCCGACGCTGTTTGACATGTTTTCTTCAGCTCAAGTGTTCTGAAACAAAAAAGATCAAACGACGTCAGACTTTGTATATATGTAGCTATAGCTATAGCTTACTATAGTCAGACCTAGCATATAAGCGATACATTGTGTACTTATTTTTTTATTGCAAATAAATTTGCCCAAATTTGTGCAAAATTGACAATTTCATTTTGAAAGTTGCTATTTCGTAAATTATTTTTCATTCTTCTCGTAGGTCATGTTATAGCTATATGTACATGACGTGAAACGCTGTCTGATTTCTTTGTTTCAGATCACTTGAACTGAAGAAAACATGCCAACGAGCGACAGAGCGACGTCATGGTCGAGGACGGGTAGCAGACGTTTTTCTGCAAAAGAATTATTGAAAGAAATTGTGAAATCATACGAATATAAATAAAATTCAAGAGCAAAGCTTTAAAGTAATCGACCGGATAGTTTCGGCAATAAAAATTCTCAAATAAAGCATTATTTTCAGCTTAGAAAAAGCAAGTCAGCCCTTAATTCGGTTTCCTTCAATTTGTTCTTCCATATTTCTTCTGATATTATCGAAATTCGTAAATTATGACATTTTGGCGTTGTGAGAAATAATTGTATGACACGGTAACGTAAGCTTGATCTGGGATCACTATACAACCGAGCAAAACTAATCCGTGTGCGAGGAAATGGCAAGGCTCGCTAGTCAAGCAGGTCAGCAGTCAGTCGGGCGCAAGCCATATTGAGAAGCAAACCACATCTCTATGCCGTTTTGCTAATTTTACACTAAATGAATGGCCGTGCAGGCACTGTCGCTTTAACCCTTATATGCGCACCCGGGTACCCGGGTGCCCACCTCGTCACATTCTTACTTGTGATTTAAAAAAAAAAAAATTTTCCGATCTGAGCCTCCGGATCTAGGAAGTTCAACTCTTCACGAAGAGATTCCCATAGCTTTATCCCGAAAAAAAAATTTTTTGCAATGAAAAAATTAACTAAAATTACGCTTAGTCCCAGGGAGCAGCCAGGGTACCCAGGTACTCACAAGAGAAAAATTTGATATTTCATTTTACATATTCATCTGTAAATCAATGTTAATGTTAATGAATATTCCTAACTGAGCAAATGCGTCACTGCTGGGCCCTTGTATAGTTGAAAAGGGATCTAACTATCCAACGGCTACTTCCACAAATATTTGTAACATCTGCTGCTCGATAAAGCCAATAGTTTATTGTGGAGCACTTGAGATCTCCTCCTTCGATCTCTCTTTGTGGCAACTACATGCTACTTCTAAATGTAAATGTAGCTTCATTACTTTTCAATTATGTTTACTCAATTAAGTAAATCGATTCATAATGATTCTGTTCACATCTGAACTCAACAAGTAATTAGAACTGGAGGTGGGTACCCGGGTACTCCGGGTGCGCATCAACGTAGAAAAAGTTGGGTGCGCACATGAGGGTAAAGGGGGTCGTCTAGTGTGAAGGCTGTTTCTTTATTGCCTTTTTGGGGAATTTTCTTAACCAACCATTAAAATAAAATAATTTATAAATTGTGTATCATTTTTATTAATATTTAAATAAACTTTACGAATTTTTTCAAGTCAATATATTGAATATAGTCGGAGATACACCGCCCAACAGGAACACATACAAAAAAAAAGGCGCTCCACTGCTGCCATGATTCCGGCCGTTCTGCTTATCTGAAATCAAGAAACCAAACGCTATTTTAATTGCGACACTTGAGGGTCTGCATGGTACCAAAACAAGGTTAGAATTCTAAGAAATATTTTCTTTTTGCGCTTTAGAAAAAAAATGCAATTCTTCGCATTTTTTTGGGGGTCTATCTAACTGGTAAAAAGTAAACTAACAAAACAATCTTAATTATTTTAGTTAAACTTGTAGTTATACGTGTACTAAAGATGCTGTATAAATTTGAGCAGAATCAATTAACCAGTTTTTGAGAAATCATGGCTGGAGTTTGAAAAGATCGTGTTTTGAGAAAAAAGCATTTGAAAATTATTATATGGTATATAATTCGTAATAAAAAAATGGTCTTACCATCAATCTGTTATGCCTGGACTATGGAGTACAGGTTCTTTTTCTTCAAATAAGTCATGCGAGGCCTTTTTCTCTTCTCTGAGAATATTCGATGCGAAAGCCAGTGCTGCCTCGCTCCGCTGAGCGGGCCCCGCGCGCTCCGTATACCTGCTCGGGTTTACGGCTGTAACTTTTCAACGGCTTTAAATTTCGAAAAATCCTTTTACCCACGTCTTCTGCTCATGTTTTAGATGTGATTTATGAAAAAAAAAATCGATTCTTTTTACCTGACACACTAGACGACCCCCTTAAACCCACGAATCCCGTTCCCATAAAGTTGCAGTGTCCCCAGATATAACAAGTGGATTTGGGCTGACTGTGAGCCAGCCTTTGAACTTCCCGTTATTTGTGCTCGAAACTAGTATATTTCAATACAAGATGTCAAACGAGCGTTTTTTCACGAATTTTGAATCTGCCATTATGCATTTCGCGAATCCGACTTCACATTCGTGATCAGCGAACCAAAGAACACGAATTGTTTAATTTTTATCAAACTCCAAATGTGTTATTTATTTTCGAGCATATTTACTACGAGAAATATTTATTTTGCAATTGTGACTTCAGATATGTGATCAGCGACCCCAAACACCTTCGGATACCAATTTTCATGCAAATCCGTTTATCCGTTGCGAAGATAACACCATTTTTATTTTATTTTTGTGAATTTGGTTTTTTAAATTATTCAAAAACTACTGAACCAATCACAGCCAAAATCTAATCAGGTCCAAGTCTGAAAGATGTACGTCGATTAAGACCAAATTCATCAAAATCTAACTACTCATTCTCGAGATATCGTCGGACAAAAAATTGATCACGCACGTACATACATACATACATACATACATACACACACGCAGACGTCCATTTGAAAATGATTTTCCGAACCTCAAAACGTGGAGATCTAGTGAGAACTCAACTTTTCATTTTCGGGTTGATTACAATAACTTCCTATTTTCTCTGAAATCAGAGAAACGGGAAGTTAAAAAGACCATCGTAACCGCTATGGAGGAAGTGGGACCAGGCCACACGAGAAACACCCCCAGTATTCCCATAGATTTATATTGTTTTGTGCTGTTCTATCGTTACTTATTTTTTGTCATTTCTTTTATCTTCACATATCGCCTTTTCACTGTAAAATTAACGGATTGTCTATTGACACTGAGCATTATTTCTATGTCTCGCTTTTTAATTTATATGTTTTTGGGCGCTGGGTTATTTTTGTAAGCTTTTTATTCATATTTCCAAACCTGTTATGTTTTACTGTCATATACAGGGTGTCCCTAAATTGAGGGACTCGGACCAGCAAGCGTGATACCTGATTGAAATGCAACCGAGAATTTCTTTACCGGAAGCTCGTCCGACGCATAGTTTTTGAATTATAAGCGATAGCGTTAGGCCAATCAGAGTGCACCACTTCATCTGGATTTGCCGCCACGGAAATTGCTGTTTTGTTCGTCTGGGTGAATTATTATTATTCGGTTACAAAGTAAATATCGGCACCTCCCCTCACTCGCTGTTGTACCCCTTCTCGAGCGCTGACCTCGGTATTGTTGCCGCGGCAAACGCTGCCGGCCGCACACCCGCGGACGCACATTCGTGTGTGTGTGAAAATAAGCGAATGCCCAGCTCCACAATACTACGAAACACACATACACGAGTGAAAATTAAAATGAATCCCCAAATAAAACAGCGGATTTAAGATTTAATGTTATAAAACACTTCCAATCATCGATGTATGCATAAAACTAGAGATTTTAGACGATTGATATGCCGTTGGGGTTCATAATTAGTCATTCAATCAATCTGAATTATGCTTTCCGAACATTTTTTTTTTCTTTGCAACATAACTTTTCCACTAGTTTGAAATTCATCATTGACATCCGATTTTTCAATAATGCGAGGGAACAACAACTCGCTGAATTGACGTGTCAATAGGTTTGTAAATCAATTACAATTCACCTGAGTTAACACAAAGTAACCGAATAAATGAGAATTCACTGAATCACTGAAAATGATAACTGAAATCATGAGAATTATTTGAGATATAACTGAATTGGAAAGAGTTGTAATTAGTCAAGTTACGTTGAATTACTTTAGATTCGTGTAAAAATTTTATGTTTAGAGAGAAAAATAATCAAATTCAAATAAAAAAGTAATTTTAAATCAAGAAGAAGAAAATTCCCAAATAACTGAATTCAAATGAAGCAATTTCAATTTAATAAATCTATCTGAATTTGAGGAAAAATGATAATTATTATTTGGAATAGAAAACTGAGGTCGAATTACATGAATAAATTTAATGAATTCAGCTCAAAAAAATATGGTGTCATTCAAATTCCCAGTTATTTCCTCGTCGGTTCAATGTGGGTCTGGAGTGGCAAGTAATGTTGAAATCGTTGAGATCAATGCTAGTGATGGCCACTTATCTGAGAATAATCGATGTATTGATTAATCGATTTCAACAAAATAATCGGACACGGCTCGATTGAATTGGTAAAGATTAATCGATTTGGTAAATTTCTGCGTGTAGTCTTAATATCAGAAGAGATATTCTGATAATTCATAGTCTTATTCAAAATATTTTTAAGTTTCATAAATTTAGAGTAATTGATACTTAAATCACATACATCGATACTGTATTGCGTCGTTCGAGTAAACAAGTAAACAAGCGGCTCCAGACACACATTGAATCGACGAGGAAATAACTGGGAATTTGAATGACACCATATTTTTTTGAGCTGAATTAATTAAATTTATTCATGTAATTCGACCTCAGTTTTCTATTCCAAATGATAATTATTATTTTTCCTCAAATTCAGATAGATTTATTAAATTGAAATTGCTTCATTTGAATTCAGTTATTTGGGAATTTTCTTCTTCTTGATTTAAAATTACTTTTTTATTTGAATTTGATTATTTTTCTCTCTAAACATAAAATTTTTACACGAATCTAAAGTAATTCAATGTAACTTGACTAATTACAACTCTTTCCAATTCAGTTATATCTCAAATAATTCTCATGATTTCAGTTATCATTTTTAGTGATTCAGTGAATTCTCATTTATTCAGTTATTTTGTGTTAACTCAGGTGAATTGTAATTGATTTACAAACCTATTGACACGTCAATTCAGCGAGTTGTTGTTCCCTCGCATTATTGAAAAATCGGATGTCAATGATGAATTTCAAACTAGTGGAAAAGTTATGTTGCAAAGAAAAAAAAAATGTTCGGAAAGCATAATTCAGATTGATTGAATGACTAATTATGAACCCTAACGGCATATCAATCGTCTAAAATCTCTAGTTTTATGCATACATCGATGATTGGAAGTGTTTTATAACATTAAATCTTAAATCCGCTGTTTTATTTGGGGATTCATTTTAATTTTCACTCGTGTATGTGTGTTTCGTAGTATTGTGGAGCTGGGCATTCGCTTATTTTCACACACACACGAGTGTGCGTCCGTGGGTGTGCGGCCGGCAGCGTGTGCCGCGGCAACAATACCGAGGTCAGCGCTCGAGAAGGGGTACAACAGCGAGTGAGGGGAGGTGCCGATATTTACTTTGTAACCGAATAATAATAATTCACCCAGACGAACAAAACAGCAATTTCCGTGGCGGCAAATCCAGATGAAGTGGTGCACTCTGATTGGCCTAACGCTATCGCTTATAATTCAAAAACTATGCGTCGGACGAGCTTCCGGTAAAGAAATTCTCGGTTGCATTTCAATCAGGTATCACGCTCGCTGGTCCGTGTCCCTCAATTTAGGGACACCCTGTATATCGTAACGCGGTTTTCCTAGAGACGATATTTCAAGAAAATTCGACGATGCAAAATCTAGTCGCCTACGGCGTAGGCATTGATCTGATCAATAACGGTAACTAACAATGAAGATAGTGCTGTTGGGCGCCATGCGAAGTACCATCGATTTTTATATAATTGAAACAAAGAAAACAAAATGAAATATATGATCAGATTCTACGATGGTTTGCACGGTTCATTCAGTATAGACAAGATAATGGTAAAGGGAAGGCACCGTATCTAATAAATAAGAGACAAGGAAGCAGGTAATAATGGAATAGTATTAAGTGTATTAACAAAATGCAAGGAACTTAAGTACAGTCATGAATTCAAGAAAACTAATTACATCTAGAGAAAAAGGTAAGAGTGAGAACTAACAAATTAGCAAGGCAGGTGCTGTGTGAGAAGCAAGAGATAGATAAGTGTGTGCTGGCGATACTATTAATCTGAGTAACAATCAGTGAGGTTTCCACTAATTGATTATTGGTAGGCTAGCATGTAACGCACAATCTAAGGTCACTTAAAGTAAACGTCGTAATTCATGTGAAAGCAATGTTACGTATCAAGATAATAGTACTATTAAAGTAAACAAAAGCAGTCAAGATAATTTGCAGGTAAAATAGTAATATATTATAAGCGGTATCGAAAAGTAAAAAATAGAACAAGTCAATCATGTAGTATCGGAATTGGAGCAAAATGTTACAGAAGCAAAGTAATCAAAGAAATAAGTAGGAAATAAATAAAAATTGCGATGTGTGCCGTTGTTCTGATTTTTGATCTTTAAGGTCGCTGATTATGTTGTTTGAATTTGTGGAAACGGTAGACAAATGATGTTCGTGGACACGCACGTGAATTAACAAAGAACAGTAAATGATCTATTCTCAAGTTACAGTTTACGTTTGTGTCATATACGGACAAAGAGAGGTTCGGAAAACGGCCAAGAGATCTCGTGTGACGAGATGAGTGCAGTCTCGTCCGAACGGGCGAGCGTGCGGTGTGTAAATTCCCCCCAAATAAAGGAGCGATTATTGTATAACGAACTCTGTGTTCTTATTTCGATATCTTACAATGGCGACGATGATTAAAAAAGAACAACGCGTGTGAGAAAAATAAATACGAAAAAAAATAACATGACTAAAAGTGTGGAAGATATCGATGATGCAATGAAGTCGGGAAAAACCTCCTGGATCTACGATCTAACGAGAAAAGTGATTGTAGACACGTGCGTGTATCTTAGGCTCGCAGTGCACGAAGAATTGAGCCTTGACGAATCACGTGCGATACTAGCGGAGTACGTAAAAACGGGCGCTATAGAGTCCACTAAAAAAAGGTAAATCGGAAAAAACAAAAAAAAGTGATTTGGGAAATTCGAGTAAGGAATTACTATTAAAAAGAATCGCGATGCCGGCGATTGGTAAATTAACTAAATTTAATCCAGAAAAACAATTCTGGGAAGATTATATTGAAGAACTGGAATTCTACTTAGATGCAAACGATATAACGGAGGAGTCGAAGAAACGATCTACGCTCCTGACAGCAATAGGTACAGCAAACTACGCCACAACAAAATCGCTCTGCTCGCCTGAGCTGCCTAAGAACGTCTCGTACAATAATATTTTGAAAAAATGTCAACAACTTTTTGTGAAGCGCGTGAACAAGTTGTTGGGAAGGACACGATTTCATAAAAGGAATCAGATGGATGACGAAACGCTGCAAGAATTTACGCGTGAAATTAGAAAATTAGCCTTGGATTGTAAGTTCGGGGGCGTTGCAGAAAAGTTGTCAATAGAGATAATGCTGCGCAATAGATTTGTAGCAGCAATAAAAAACGATGAATCACAAAGATATTTATGTGGACGGCACGAGGAAGCAGTAACTGACACGAACAAAGAAGGATTATCTTTAGAGAAAGCAATCGAAATTGCCTGTAACGCTGAGGCAGCAGAACAACAACAAAAGTGTAGAAAGGAATCCGAAACGATAGCGATTCACAACAGTGCAGAAAAGAATCGTACGGGAAAACAAAATAATCGCTACGAGGCGACAGGCCGAAAAGCATGCTATCGGTGCGGTTACACAAATCATATGGCAGATAAATGTTTTCAGAAAAATGAAACCGGCAGCTTTTGTAATAAAACCGGGCACATTAGCGAGCTTGCTTGAGTAAATAACGATCGCAACAAAAACAAACTAAAAATACAGATAGAGCACAAAACTCAAAAACACACCAAGTAAAAGAAGAGTCAAACGAAGACTCGGACGATAGCGAGGATTTATTTGCGAATCCGGGTATACAAACGCCGCGGGAAGGAAAAAGCAACTACGATTACGTCGTGGAGATAAAATAAATGCGAAATCGGTAAAATTTGAATTCGATAACGGAGCGCATCTGACATTAATAAATAAAATGACCTACCAGGTACTGTGGCCTACACAACAACCAAAATAGATCGGGAAAACACAGAGACTCTATGGCCACGGAAAAAATCCACTCGATGTTATCGGAGCGACAAACGTCTCCGTAAAGCTAAAAAATATAAAAACAGTCCCACCATTAGTTGTAGTTAATGAAAACGGACAAAACCTAATCGGACGAAAGTAGTGTATATACCCCCCCCGCGACTCGCGGCGCACCCTCCCCCCCCCTGCGACTCGCGGCGCACCCCCCGCGACTCACGGCGCACCACCCCCCCCCCGGTCATTTTCGGCGGCTATTTCCATAGGATTTGACACACACACGCACACACACCCACACACACACACACAAAATAATTCCTGTCGAGACTTGTTTGGCGCCGGAAAGCCGCACATAAATCAGATAGGGTAAGAATCCGCTAGATCTATTGAAAAATTCCATGAAATGACCCCTGAAGGAAGGTTTAAAATGGCGTTTTGAATGCTTTCAACAATTTTTTTATTTAACATCAATTACATTTAGTTTTCTTATTGTATTCTGAATTATCTTATTCTAAATTTTAACGAGTAAAATTATACATATTATTTTCAATATCCATATTAATTAAACATATCATTATTTCAAAATTGACTTATACCAATTTTTTAACAGTACCACTCATCGGATTATATTCAACAATGTGATCATGCAAGATCATGCAGTAGGCAGAAGTGTGTGGCGGGAACGTTATGCTACAGTCAAATTCCAATCGAATGTCCACAGGTTCAGTTTTCAATGTTTCGTTCTGCTTGGAGCAATCGATGACGATAAGGGGAGCTTGGTTTATAAATTCACGCCTCGATAGCAAAGGCTCAGCTTCTTTGTTATAGTAGCTCATTGAAACCGAACATACATATCATAGAGAATGGCGGGGGATGTGCAGGCTCGGACTTGTTCGCTATAAAGAGTCGTAAAACCCAAAACTGTGTGTACACATACCATCCGGTGAAGAGCAGGCAAGATAAGATTTTTCTTACACCAAACACTGTTCGCCACTCGCTTTTCGTTGACCGATTTTTCCCACCACATGGCCCACGCTGCTTAACGACTCATAAAACTCAAAAACTACATAAGGCGGCGGCGGGTTCGTGGAGAAGGGGGAGGGGGTGAGAACCTGTTCCAACACGCTTTAAGGCAAGATGCAGCTGCGGAACTGGGTGACTTCAAACTGGCAGATAAACCGCAAAAATTTAGGGATGGTGGGGGCGGGGACTGCGGACCCCAGCCGTCTTTAGCGTCATTTTTTACATGAATTTCATCATCTCTGCAGAGTCGGGAGGGCAATAAAACCCCAAAAATTTAGGGATGGCGGGTCGGATAAAGGGGGGGCCCAGTCGTCTCTGACGTCATTTTTCCCTCCGAGATGCGCAGAACGCAGTGCGCACCGCATCTCTTACGTCATTTTACCCTCCGATATGCGCAGAACGCAGCGCGCGCCGCATCTCTGACGCCATTTTACTCTCCGATATGCGCAGAACGCAGTGCGCACCGCATCTCTGACGTCATTTTACCCTCCGATATGCGCATAACGCAGTGCGCACAGTTCCCAAATTCTTGCGATCTATCGGTCTACATACATATAAGCTCAATGCATCCGATGCAGACTCGTCAGTCTTACACGATACGTGCAAGTCAAAAAAGTTATACAAAGTTCAGCTTATATCAACGTCATGGCAGTCGAAGCGTATATGGGACTTGCGGAGCAGATGGAGAGGACGTACAATTTGCTGAGAGAGCAACCACCCGGAGAAGAGCATGACACCGTCATCAATCATTGGGCTGATATTGGAATTGCGAATATCCAAGTTCTGCGCGATATTTCCATGCAACGAGGAACAACCGTTGGTGCGAAAATACGGATCCAACATACGATCGCACTCCTGCAATCTTGGGTGACGAAGATCAAGCAGTTGCAGCAGCGCACAGTGGTGACGGGTGGAAATATCGGTACTCCTGCGGGTGTACAATGGGACGACGTGGATAGCGCTTTTGCCAGCCGAATCAGAACGGGGGTTGTCACAAATCTCCGTCATAAAAATTTGGACGCCTTTCTGGACGATGTACAGCGCGTCGTCACCGAGAAGTTGGAGCTGATACTGCGCGAGGAGGGAAATGTAAAGGTTAACCTCATATTATCGTGCAAATTCGAAAATGCCAAGCACGAAGAGATCTCCACCGAAGTTAAGAGTTTCAACACCTCCAACGTGGCGATTCTCCTCCCATCGAGCGATATAAATGGTTGGTTTATACGTGCACGGGGTGATCTGCAGTCAAAGGTGGAAGATTTCGAGCTACGCGATTCCGGCTAGAGTATGATTGAGATCCTTAACGTCGCGGTAAATATCAATCGCTATCAGCCTCTCGCCGCCGGGGCTTCAACATTCGTCGACCTGCCCCAAGACATTCGACATAAAAAGGCTGTGATTAACGTGAGGAACGAGGACGAAAGATGCCTTCTCTGGTCCGTCACAGCAGCCCTCCACCCGGTCAACACCCATACCGATAGGACTAGCCGTTATCATCGATATATTTCCGAGTTGGACTGTACAGGTATCAATTTCCCTGCTACTCTACATGATGTGAAAAAGCTTAAGAGATTGAATAATTTGCGTATCAATGTATATGGTATAGAATCTCAAACTTTTTCGCATCATGCAAAATCAAATAAAAGCGTCATCGTGCCAATTTATTTGAGTAAAAATTTGCATAGCGTAAACATTGACACGATCCATCTTCTAATGGTTGAGAGTAATCTGGAAGACGATATGACTGGTGAGTTTGCACCGAGATTCCACTTTGCTTGGATTAAAGATCTTTCCCGATTGGTGAGCAAACAATTGTCTGATCATAATGGCCAGCTGTTTTTATGTGACAGATGTTTGTGCCACTTTAGCGTGAAACACGCCTACGACAATCATCGACAAGATTGTATTACGCTAAATAAAGTACGCATGGAGTTTCCCAAGTGTAAAGATTTAGTATTTTCCAATTTTCAAAACAAAGGCACCGTTCCATTTGTCGTATACGCCGATCTCGAATGTATATTAATCCCTGAACCTATAGATGAATTTGAAACTCGTAAGACTTGTGAAATTCAAAAGCATATCCCGCACAGTGTAGCGTACTATGTACATTGCGCGTACGATGAGACTTTATCGGAGTTTCACGGTAAACGCGGTGTCGATTGCATAGATTGGTTTATGAAACAGCTTACAGATTTATCAATTCAAGTAGAGTCACGCATCAAAAACATAATTCCGATGGAGTCTCTTACCCAAGAGCAACGCGATCATCACATGCGCGCAAAGAATTGTTATATTTGTGAAAAACCGTTTACCCCTGAGGAGAAAAAGTGTTACGATCACTGTCACTTCACGGGTAAATATCGTGGTCCTGCTCATAATCGGTGTAATTTGAATTTCAGAGAGTCGCACACAATTCCAATAGTTTTCCACAATTTGTCCGGTTACGATTCTCATTTTTTAATAAAATCTCTCGCGTCAACTTTTCCCGGTAAAATTACACTGCTACCCATAAATAAGGAAAAATACATATCCTTCACGAAACGCGTCGATGGAACAATGATGCACTTGAGATTCATCGATTCGTTCCGATTTATGGCTAGCAGCATCGATAAACTTTCCAAATATTTGACTGATACCGATAAACACATAACACGCAAATTTTATAATAACCCGACTCAGTTCAGTTTGATGACCCGCAAAGGCGTTTTTCCCTATGAATACGTCGATTGTTGGGGGAAACTCGATGAACCGCGATTACCTGCAAAGAAGCAGTTCTACTCGCACCTCTGCGATGCAAATATTTCAGACACCGATTACGAGCACGCGAAAACTGTTTGGAGGGAATTCCATTTAGAGTCATTGGGGGGCTACTCAGATTTATATTTAAAGACCGATGTTCTTTTGCTTGCCGATATTTTCGAAAATTTCCGCGCTAGCTGCTTCAAAACATACAATTTAGATCCGTTGCACTACTACACTGCACCGGGGCTTGCTTTTGACGCGATGCTCAAGCATACTGCTAAATAATGCTAAGTAAGTTACTGCTAAGTAAATTTGCAACTTTTAGACAACCCTGAAATGGTATTATTTATTGAAAGAGCCATTCGAGGCGGCGTAGCGCAATGTTCTAATCGACACGCTCGGGCCAATAATAGATTCATGGGAACAGATTTTGATCCAAACAAAGCGGAATCGTATCTCATGTATTTTGACGTGAATAACCTGTACGGTGCAGCTATGAGCGTGCATTTACCAATCGGTTCGTTCGAGTGGGAGTATCAGCACATCGATATAACGAACCATCCGGACGATTCGCCGATCGGTTACTTTCTGGAGGTAGATTTGGACTACCCTGTAGAACTCCACGAGGATCACAAAGACTTACCTCTTTGTCCCGAACATTTTACTCCTCCAGGTAGTAAAAATGCCAAACTCGCGACCACCCTTCACCCCAAAACAAAGTATATATTGCACTATAGAAATTTGAAACAGTGTCTGAGTTTAGGATTGAAATTAACGAAAGTGCATAGAATTTTGAAGTTTGCGCAATCTCCATGGCTCGAGCCTTACATCACGCTCAATACAGACATGCGTAAGCAATCTAGGAATGAATTTGAGAAAAACTTTTACAAACTCGTGAATAACGCTGTGTTCGGCAAGACTATGGAGAATGTGCGAAATCATAAAGATGTTAAATTGGTTACAAAATGGGAGGGAAAAGGTGGTGCGAGAACGCTTATTGCCCGAGCAAACTTTCACAGCTGCACCGTATTTGACACTGATATGGTTATCATTGAAATGAATCGTGTCAAAGTTCACTTCGCCAAACCTATTTACGTCGGCGCATCAATTCTAGATCTGTCAAAAATCTTTCTCTACGACTTCCACTATAATTATATTAAAACCAACTTTTTGAATAAACAGGCTAAATTGATGTATACCGACACAGACAGCCTTATTTATCAATTCAATGTGCCTAATACCTACGATATCATCAAACGTGATGTAGATACAATGTTTGACACCTCTGACTATCCGCCCGACAATGTGTATGGTATTCCCCTTAAAAACAAAAAACAACTAGGGCTAATAAAGGATGAAAATAATGGTAAAATTATGACAGAGTTTGTGGGACTGCGAGCAAAGCTGTACACATTTACTACGATGGGTGAGGATGGGGAAAAATATGACGGTGGCGTAAAAGTGAGTTAGCGTGCCAAGGGTGTAAGAAATTCATCGATAAATAGCATCACGTTTGATGATTATAAGCGCTGTCTGACGGCTTACCGAGAGTTGACTCTTCCACAGTGTTTAATACGCAGCAAAAAACACGAAGTAAGCACGATCGTACAAAAAAAATTGGCACTGAGTTGGCAGGATGACAAGCGGCAATTGCTACCTGGACAGACTGACACCGTACCTTGGGGGTTTGTCCCAGCCCCCCAATAGCTATAGGATAAACTGTAGACATAGAATTGATGTAAATATTTGATGTTTGACACCTCGAACGATCCACCATCGGGCGGAAACGTTCCACGATCAATACGATAATTTAATGGATTTGAAGTTTCAAAATGCGAATTCATATACTCAACAATTGTTTATTTATTTATTATTGATATATCAAGCAATTATTCATATTTATTCGTTTACCACGAGAAAATTTTTCAGAAAATGAAAAAAATTTTCAGGAAACGAATACGAAACGGATGGTTCGTTATATCGATGTGCTGATACTCCCACTCGAACGAACTGATTGGTAAATGCACGCTCATAGCTGCACCGTACAGGTTATTCACGTCAAAATACATGAGATACGATTCCGCTTTGTTTGGATCAAAATCTGTTCCCATGAATCTATTATTGGCCCGAGCGTGTCGATTACAACATTACAACGATTACAGCAAATTTACATTAGTATGCTTGAGCATCGCGTCAAAAGCAAGTCCCGGTGCAGTGTAGTAGTGCAACGGATCTAAATTGTATGTTTTGAAGCAGCTAGCGCGGAAATTTTCGAAAATATCGGCAAGCAAAAGAACATCGGTCTTTAAATATAAATCTGAGTAGCCCCCCAATGACTCTAAATGGAATTCCCTCCAAACAGTTTTCGCGTGCTCGTAATCGGTGTCTGAAATATTTGCATCGCAGAGGTGCGAGTAGAAATGCTTCTTTGCAGGTGATCGCGGTTCATCGAGTTTCCCCCAACAATCGACGTATTCATAGGGAAAAACGCCTTTGCGGGTCATCAAACTGAACTGAGTCGGGTTATTATAAAATTTGCGTGTTATGTGTTTATCGGTATCGGTCAAATATTTGGAAAGTTTATCGATACTGCTAGCCATAAATCGAAACGAATCGATGAATCTCAAGTGCATCATTGTTCCATCGACGCGTTTCGTGAAGGATATGTATTTTTCCTTATTTATGGGTAGCAGTGTAATTTTACCGGGAAAAGTTGACGCGAGAGATTTTATTAAAAAGTGAGAATCGTAACCGGACAAATTGTGGAAAACTATTGGAATTGTGTGCGACTCTCTGAAATTCAAATTACACCGATTATGAGCAGGACCACGATATTTACCCGTGAAGTGACAGTGATCGTAACACTTTTTCTCCTCAGGGGTAAACGGTTTTTCACAAATATAACAATTCTTTGCGCGCATGTGATGATCGCGTTGCACTTGGGTAAGAGACTCCATCGGAATTATGTTTTTGATGCGTGACTCTACTTGAATTGATAAATCTTTAAGCTGTTTCATAAACCAATCTATGCAATCGACACCGCGTTTACCGTGAAACTCCGATAAAGTCTCATCGTACGCGCAATGTACATAGTACGCTACACTGTGCGGGATATGCTTTTGAATTTCACAAGTCTTACGAGTTTCAAATTCATCTATAGGTTCAGGGATTAATATACATTCGAGATCGGCGTATACGACGAATGGAACGGTGCCTTTGTTTTGAAAATTGGAAAATACTAAATCTTTACACTTGGGAAATTCCATGCGTACTTTATTCAGCATGATACAATCTTGCCGATGATTGTCGTAGGCGTGTTTCACGCTTAAGTGGCACAAACATCTGTCACATAAAAACAGCTGGCCATTATGATCAGACAATTGTTTGCTCACCAATCGGGAAAGATCTTCAATCCAAGCAAAGTGGAATCTCGGTGCAAACTCACCAGTCATATCGTCTTCCGGATTACTCTCAACCATTAGAAGATGGATCGCGTCAATGTTTACGCTATGCAAATTTTTACTCAAATAAATTGGCACGATGACGCTTTTATTTGATTTTGCATGATGCGAAAAAGTTTGAGATTCTATACCATATACATTGATGCGCAAATTATTCAATCTCTCAAGCTTTTTCACATCATGTAGAGTAGCAGGGAAATTGATACCTGTACAGTCCAACTCGGAAATATATCGATGATAACGGCTAGTCCTATCGGTGTGGGTGTTGACCGGGTGGAGGGCTGCTGTGACGGACCAGAGAAGGCATCTTTCGTCCTCGTTCCTCACGTTAATCACAGCCTTTTTATGTCGAATGTCTTGGGGCAGGTCGACGAATGTTGAAGCCCCGGCGGCGAGAGGCTGATAGCGATTGATATTTACCGCGACGTTAAGGATCTCAATCATACTCTAGCCGGAATCGCGTAGCTCGAAATCTTCCACCTTTGACTGCAGATCACCCCGTGCACGTATAAACCAACCATTTATATCGCTCGATGGGAGGAGAATCGCCACGTTGGAGGTGTTGAAACTCTTAACTTCGGTGGAGATCTCTTCGTGCTTGGCATTTTCGAATTTGCACGATAATATGAGGTTAACCTTTACATTTCCCTCCTCGCGCAGTATCAGCTCCAACTTCTCGGTGACGACGCGCTGTACATCGTCCAGAAAGGCGTCCAAATTTTTATGACGGAGATTTGTGACAACCCCCGTTCTGATTCGGCTGGCAAAAGCGCTATCCACGTCGTCCCATTGTACACCCGCAGGAGTACCGATATTTCCACCCGTCACCACTGTGCGCTGCTGCAACTGCTTGATCTTCGTCACCCAAGATTGCAGGAGTGCGATCGTATGTTGGATCCGTATTTTCGCACCAACGGTTGTTCCTCGTTGCATGGAAATATCGCGCAGAACTTGGATATTCGCAATTCCAATATCAGCCCAATGATTGATGACGGTGTCATGCTCTTCTCCGGGTGGTTGCTCTCTCAGCAAATTGTACGTCCTCTCCATCTGCTCCGCAAGTCCCATATACGCTTCGACTGCCATGACGTTGATATAAGCTGAACTTTGTATAACTTTTTTGACTTGCACGTATCGTGTAAGACTGACGAGTCTGCATCGGATGCATTGAGCTTATATGTATGTAGACCGATAGATCGCTAGAATTTGGGAACTGTGCGCACTGCGTTCTGCGCATATCGGAGGGTAAAATGACGTCAGAGATGCGGTGCGCACTGCGTTCTGCGCATATCGGAGAGTAAAATGACGTCAGAGATGCGGTGCGCACTGCGTTCTGCGCATATTGGAGAGTAAAATGACGTCAGAGATGCGGTGCGCACTGCGTTCTGCGCATATCGGAGAGTAAAATGACGTCAGAGATGCGGCGCGCGCTGCGTTCTGCGCATATCGGAGGGTAAAATGACGTCAGAGATGCGGTGCGCACTGCGTTCTGCGCATCTCGGAGGGAAAAATGACGTCAGAGACGACTGGGCCCACCCTTTATCCGACCCGCCATCCCTAAACTTTTGGGTTTTATGAGTCGTTAAGCAGCGTGAGCCATGTGGTGGGGAAAATCGGTCAACGAAAAGCGAGTGGCGAACAGTGTTTGGTGTCAGAAAAATCTCATCTTGCCCGCTCTTCATCACCCTCCCGACTCTGCAGAGAAGATGAAATTCATGTAAAAAATGGCGTCAGAGGCGGCGGGGTCCGCAGTCCCCCTCCCACCATCCCTAAATTTTTGGGTTTTATGAGTCGTTAAGCAGCGTGAGCCATGTGGTGGGGAAAAATCGGTCAACGAAAAGCGAGTGGCGAACAGTGTTTGGTGTCAGAAAAATCTCATCTTGCCTGCTCTTCATCACCCTCCCGACTCTGCAGAGAAGATGAAATTCATGTAAAAAATGGCGTCAGAGGCGGCGGGGTCCGCAGTCCCCCTCCCACCATCCCTAAATTTTTGGGTTTTATGAGTCGTTAAGCAGCGTGAGCCATGTGGTGGGGAAAAATCGGTCAACGAAAAGCGAGTGGCGAACAGTGTTTGGTGTCAGAAAAATCTCATCTTGCCTGCTCTTCATCACCCTCCCGACTCTGCAGAGAAGATGAAATTCATGTAAAAAATGGCGTCAGAGGCGACGGGGTCCGCAGTCCCCCTCCCACCATCCCTAAATTTTTGGGTTTTATGAGTCGTTAAGCAGCGTGAGCCATGTGGTGGGAAAAATCGGTCAACGAAAAGCGAGTGGCGAACAGTGTTTGGTGTCAGAAAAATCTTATCGTGCCCGCTCTTCACCGGATGGTATGTGCACATGCAGTTTTGGGGTTTTACGACTCTTGATAGCGAGCAAGTCCGAGCCTGCACATCCCCAACCATATTAGCGTGGGGTATGCAATTTACGACTCTTGATAGCGAGCAAGTCCGAGCCTGCACATCCCCAACCATATTAGCGTGGGGTATGCAATGGAAAGCTGGCGAGCTCTTGAGAAAATTTTCTCCTAGCTTATACCGCCTCCCCCGCGTCACTCTTTCGTCTCTATGTCACGTGATGCGTGCTCTACGAATGATTGGCCGGCTGGGTTTTGCTCGGTGGGGGGCGGGTGCGAGTCCTTTAGTATTTATTCGAACAGTGGTTTGAAAACTTGTCTAGTAATTTTGAAAAATCCTTCGTGTCAAAACAGACGTTTTTGATAAAGTGAGCTGTGAGAAAGAAAAAAATCGGTGTTCATTGGAAAAATCTCGAGACTTCAACGAGTTTATATTTTTTGTGAGTACTTTATAGAATACACATATATATGTATATGGTGCTACGCCAATCCTCTTACGATACTGTGAATGTTGATTTGAATTCCGTAATGATTATCGCATTTGATTAGTATGTTAACAAAAGTTTTTTTCGATTTGTTTTAACTTTTCTGTATTCCGTATCATCGTATCCATAAAAATTCTGGAAAAATTTTAGAATCATATCGAAAAAATATGAACGGACAGAAAAGGGGGCCATCAGACTCCCCACCCCATTCACCACCACGATCGCCGACATATAAGCGGGTGTGCAGAGGGGCGGCTTATTATGAGGAGGATGATGAGGATGAATTGACTGATAGTGATGCTGATAGGCTAATTATCGACCCCGAGCGATGTGTTGACGATAGTGTTGGTGATGATCATCGTGAGGTTGAACATAATTTGGCTCGCGAGCATCATCTCGAATCATCATCATCATCGAGTGATGTGGAGGATGAGGAGGAGGAGGAGAGGGAGGAGGAGGAGGAGGAGGAAGCAGAGGTGGAGGGTGTTTGGAATGGTGGTGATGATAATGACGCACGCTTTCAATTCGGTTTACTTCTGGATCAGATTGATGAAATCCGTGAAATCCTGGGAGACATAGATAGGGCTAACGATGATGGTTATTTTTCGGACGAGGATTAGTGAGTAGCACTACATTAAAATAAAAATTCTAGTATCTTCCACACCTTCTCCGTATCACTCATTTTGAATAGGTGGAAACTTTTTTGAATTGGAGATTTATCATGCATATAAATGATGAGTGCAGCAGCATCAACTTTTCTATTTCGGCTTGCTCTTTTTACAGATTTTTCATTGCGAATCAATTTTGGAAAGAAAAAAATGTCATCTCATTCGAGTGATGATAACGACGAGTGGTCGAGCATTGATTGGGGCGAGGATGAGGAGGCTGAGGAAGAGATAATTATAGGCTTTTCCGAAGCAACACGCGAGTTCTCGTTGGAGGAGCTTCGGGATCTCGTTGAGGATGCGCGAGCTGCTCGAGTAAGACCAAACAGCCAATATTATATAAATTACGGTGATACATGTATGCAAATAATTGTAGAAAAATGGGCGAATGAAACTATTGTAATAATTATAGATGTTGAAAATAGCGATGATGATGATAATGTTAGCGAACAGGATAGCGATAATGATTTTATGGATTATTTCGAGGAATAAACCACGCTAAATTCATAATTATTGATTATATATTTTTCACAAGTAAAAATTCATAACATTTACATTTTGTATGAGGAGAATGGGTAAAAGTTATAAAGATATATATTTGTAATGTATCCTATTTCTAGATTATAATTTTATTGAATAGTAAATTTTTTTAATTCCATGTACAAGCTATGATATAATTGAGATTAATTCTATCGAATATTCTACATATAAACGCGAATATAATTGTATATATCGTAATAAATTCTATTGTTATTTTGGTGAATATTGTCCATATTATCTATACACGCGATTGCAAGCTAAACAGTCTTTAATTAGAGGATTCGGTTCATCCACGATATCGCCATCGGGTCCTGGTGTGTAATGTATGCTACATCTGCGGAACCTTGCGACCGCGTGGTCCATTTTCATATTCTCTGGTAGTTTACCCCACGCATCATTGATGGAGTTTGATGCGAACGTGCAGATAAATTCTTTTGGTAAAAAAGCTATATCCTCGGACATCATTCCCCTTAAACCGTCCAATTCTTTGTACAGACGGAAGGATTTCTCGAGGGAGCTGGTACACTCCTTCGAAAACCCAGTCCTTAGTCGCTGCACATTTTCAAAGGCACAATTGTATGCCGGGATGTATTCAGAGTTGTCATCATACCAAATTGAGCCTGGCGCTGCTGCTTGCTGGAGGTTATTCGCTGGAAAGTATCCATGGTTCGCGTCGTGCCACGATGCCGCTTCCATATACCTCAATTTTTCCAGTGCAGGGGGTATGATATGCAAATCTTCCATATTGATAACCCTCGTTGTAGCAGCGACGATCTCCGTCAACCATGCTTTCTTCTCCGCCCCTTTGACGTATACGTAACACGCATTTTGAACCAATTTTCTCACAATCTTCGTCACATCCTCGTGAGATTTGTCGCCTGCGTTCCATGATATTCCATGGTGATTGTGCGTCAACCATACATTGGTAGCTCTACATTCAAGTGGTAGGCTTGCTAAATCATAGGGCGGCTTGAAAGTGATGTAATCCAGACCCGACCCGTTTACATTCACGACTGCGACTTCCTTGGGTACAAACTTCATGTTATGACCGATAAAACATTGCACGTCTAGGATCATCGCCATGTTGAGGAGTGGGAATGTTGCGCTCGATTATATACTGACGGATTGTATGTGGAAGACTGACTATTCCATCTCCAGCACACCCGCTTTTACCCCCTCGTGGATGAATTTTGTGGAAGTAGAGGGGGATCGCATAGTTCATTTAAGGCGCATAACTGCATGAAAATTCGAACTTGTTGAATTCTCCACCAAGGTATTTCATTTGCAGACGATTTTCTCCGGCCATGCTACACATTTCAGTCAGCTGACTGGAATCTTCTTGTAGAACTCTTGCGATTCTCGGTGGTAAGAAGACGTTGTATTCTCCATCGATTGTCGCCAGAACACGTACCCCGAATTTTGTTTTGACCAGTCGTAACCCGATGACGTCATACACTCCCCCAATTTCGAGTTCCGACATCTTCTTGGTTGGCAGATTCTCCAGGCGGCTGACGCGGTTAACTTTTGCTAGATCCATCGCGTTTCGAGGTTATTTCACGAGCGAGAACAGTTCACAATGAGAATACGATGAGAACAGAGTGACGATCACGATAGACGTACGCTTTATATACCACCCACCCCCACTACAATTTTTCCATTGGACAAGTCTCGACACGCATATTGTGCGAGGAATTTTTATGGGGACCACTCCCCCACTATCCCAGATTGGTTTAAGTGCATTGTCGGCACTATCTCAAAGAGCAATTTCCTGGAATTTTTTCAATAGATCTAGCAAGTTTTTACCCTATCTGATTTATGTGCGGCTTTCCGACGCCAAACAAGTCTCGACAGGAATTATTTTGTGTGTGTGTGTGTGTGTGTGTGTGTGTGTGTGTGTGTGTGTGTGTGTGTGTGTGTGTGTGTGTGTGTGTGTGTGTGTGTGGGTGTGTGGGTGGGTGGGTGTGTGTGTCAGATCCTATGGAAATAGCCGCCGAAAATGGCCGGGGGGGGGGGCTGGGAGAGCGTGCGCCGTGAGTCGGGGGGGGGGGGCTAGGGGGGACCTAGGGGGGAGCTAGGGGGGTTGGTGGTCCAGAACTCTCATATACGAGTATACACTACTGACGAAATTGGTTCGAAGCCCTAGGAATCGGCATAACGGGAATTAATAACGTACATTAACAAAAACAAAAAACGGGAGAAGAGTAAAATACCGTAAGAGCAAATTACTCAGACACTTCAATGACAGACTACCAATTTTTCTATTGGCAGATGCTACACTGATGGAACCGGCGCTGTACTGGCTCATCAAATGGAAGATGGAAAAGAAAAATCAGTCGCTTTCTCATCGAAAACATTGAATAAAACCCAACGCCAGTATGCACAATTAGACCGCAAAGCTCTCGCACTCGTTCAAGCCGTTAAACATTTCCATCAATACATATCGGGGCGACGATTCACACGAATTACGGACCACAAACCACTGCTCGGTATATTCGACAACAGAAGAAAGAACCCAGACATATTATCACCAAAAATGAACCGATATTAAATCACGCTTTCGGCTTACGCGTACGAATTAATCTATTGGCTGGCGAAAACTCACAGTAACGCGGATTTCCTTACATGGTTTCCAATGAAAGAAGAAGCAACAGAAGATGAGAAAGTTGGTGATATCCTGATGCTAGAGGGAGTAACGCGAAATCCCATCAGAATAAGCGAAATAGCTAACGAAACGAATAAAAATGAGAGACTGCGACAAGTGAAAACATGTCATCAGATAGAATGGTGCAACAAAATCGAAAAATAATTTTCAGTATTCTGGCAAAAAAGAAACGAAATGTCGATCATCGATGACTGTTTAATCTGGGGAACACGCGCAGTGGTACGACCGGTTTTCCAACCAAAAATTCTTAACTATTTGCACGCAAATTATCCAGGCATCGTAGCGACAAAAGCATGTGCTCGGTCTTACGTATGGTGGCCCGGTATAAATAACGACATAGAGTTGAAAATAAAAAATTGTGATTAGTGTCAGGAAGTACGAAACAATCCACCAAGAGCACTAATTCAAAAGTGGGAAACTCCGGAGGAACCTTGGACACGACTGTACGTCGACTTTGCGGGACCTTTCCAAGGGCAAACATGTCTTATAGTCGTTGATGCTTTTACAAAGTGGACGGAAGTGCGACGCGTTCCATCGACAACGTCGAGTAACGTTATCCGAGAACTCAGAAAATTATTTGCAACCTTCGGAGTTCCGAAGATGATAGTTTCGGATAACGACACATCTTTGCGATCTAAAGAGATGGAAACTTTCTATGAGAAAAACGGCATAAAATTCGAATTTGTCGCTCCATACCACCCTTCATCGAATGGTCAAGCAGAGAGAGTTGTTCAATAAACAAAAAAGTAACTAAAAACTTTAAAAGAAAGGGACCGGGAGACAAAAATTAGTCGATACCTTCTTAAGCAACACTCGACGCCAGCCGCCGCGACGGTTCTGCCACTCGCAGAGCTAATGCTCAGACGAAAAATACGCTTACCACTGGACAAAATATTACCAAGAGGGATTAACTCAAAGCCACGTGAGAACGAAACGCCAAAGGGGGCTCGAGAATTACAATGGCATGACAAAGTGCAAATGAAGACACACAAATCAAGAGGACCCAAATGGATGAAAGCCACGGTATTACGGAAAACAGGACCATGATCATACGAAATTCAAGAAGATACAACCGGAATAAATCATAAAATGCACATCGACGAGCTACGAAAAATTCAAAACTAAAGAAATAATAATAATATTATTAATAATAAGAAAAAGAAGAAGAAGAAGAAGAATAAATAAATAAATAAATATAAATGTCAAACTAAAAATAATACAGAAATTGAGATTGCGACAACCAGAGGGGAGGGGTGTCATATACGGATGAAGAGAGATTCGGAAAACGGCCAAGAGATCTCGTGTTACGAGAAGAGGGCAGTCTCGTCCGAACGGGCGAGCGTGCGGTGTGTAAATTCCCCCCAAATAAAGGAGCGGTTATTGTATAACGAACTCTGCGTTCTTATTTCAATATCTTACAGTTTGGTTGAATGTATAGTCAATTGATGTGATCGAAAATGAGTGGAGCTGCACAGAAATGTATTATTTGCTGTGAGGTATGAGGTGGTCACCTAATGGCTGTAGGCCGTTCATACGAGGCCGGCACGCCGCGAGGAGAGAATATGTTTTTAGATGAGTATGTTCCTAAATTTAAGCAGATTGTGCTCCGATGGTACAATCGCTACTTGACTACCGTGTACTTGTTTTCCCAAAGTACCCCAAAAACAACATCAATAATTATGTCACTGATCAAAAAATCCGGGAGACCATGATTTTTAAAAAAAATAACCCTGAAATTATGATTTTAAAAGCTGACAAAGGTAATACGTCGGTTGCTATGTATAGAGACACGTATAATAAAAAAATGAGACAGCAGCTTTCTGACACCAGTACTTATAGAATTACTAGATATGATTTGTGTAACTCCCTACAAACTAGGGTGAATAAGCTCACTTTTAATTGGTTTACCTCTAAACTTATAACCAAAAATCTACATAGAAGCATTTCTACGTACAATAGTGTCCCTCCACGCGCATATGGGCTTCCAAAAATTCACAAAGAGGATGTCCCTTTAAGAATAATAGTCTCATTTGTCAATAGCCCGACCTATACCTTAGCCAAAACAATCAATTCATGGCTCACCACCAATATCACACCTCCCATCTCGAGAGTTAAGGATAGTTTTTTCTTAGTTGATAAAATTAAAACATTGATTATCCCGGACAATTACACGTTAATATCTTTAGATGTAATTTCACTCTTTACCAACGTTCCTACAGATCTCGCATTGCGTGCAATAAACAACCGGTGAGCTTCTTTGGAAAATAAGATCCCAATTCCCCTTAGTGAACTTGAAAAAGCCTTAAAAATATGTTTTGACTCCGCAATATTTAAATTTAATAACGATACTTATGCACAACAGTTTGGTTTGCCTATGGGATCACCTCTCTCCCCAATCCTGTCAGACCTCGTCATGGAAGACTTGGAAACGTCTTGCATTAACGATCTTGGTTTTTATTTACCGTTCTATTTTCGATACGTGGATGATATTCTTACTGCCGTTCCAAATGAAAAAATACATCACACTCTTAATATTTTTAACCGGTACCATCCTAGATTACAATTTACTATCGAAACAGAAGAAAATAACGCCATCAGTTTCTTAGACGTATTGTTGATACACAACAATAATAATATCAAGACAGATTGGTTTCACAAAAAAACCTGGTCACAAAGATACCTGAATTTTAACTCTCACCATCCTTTGTCCTTCGAAATAGGCACCATCTTTAACCTAGTTGACAAAGCTATCAAACTAGCTAGTACAGAGTTCCAGGAAAAAAACCTGTCGCTCATATAAAATGTACTAAGATGGAATGATTACCCTCATGGCCTATTACACCAACAAATTAATAAGAGACGCACCTACATCAACAACATACCTGACAATAATATTGACTCTGCTCCCGCTGAAGATAGCAATAGACCCGCTACTACATATATCCCCATCCCATATGTATCCGGCCTCTTTGAGTCACTTAACCGCTTATTCGCCAAATATAATGTCAAGTTTGTTGGAAAAAATTCAAAAGATTTACAACTAGTTTTTGATACAGGCAAAGACAAGATCCCCATGGGCAAACGATCTAATGTCGTGTATAAAATACCATGCAATGACTGCAATCAAGTCTACATAGGTCAAACTGGTCGACATCTCAACACTAGAATTAGGGAACACCAACGCAACATACATGAGATTGAAGAACGTCACACAGCTCTAACGAAACATAGTATCGATAAACAACACACTTTTAATTACGACAACACAAACATCCTTTGTGAAGAACACAATTATTATAGAAGACTGTTATTAGAAATGTGCAACATTGTAGGTCATACCAATTCTGTTAATCTTAGACAAGATGTTGAACATTTAAGTAATATTTACAAACCTCTAATCTCCGCCCACACAACAAATATTGTTTAACCTTAACTACATACAAACAAATTTTTTGTCCCCATTATACAGTCCTTTCTACATAACTTTTCTTACAAAATATTTATCGTTTTTCTGTACAATTGTTTATAATAGGTTCACCTTCACTCTGGATTACATTGTTTTCTCCCATCAGTCGTTATTCACCTGTTGACTCAATTGGTTCAACCAACAATATTTCGTTAGACATGTAGAACTTAATTATAAAGAGCCTACCTCCACTTCATTGACACCTGTGAATTAAATTCATTGCTAAAAAGACCTTCTTTAATAACCTTTTAACACAATGACATACTGACTGTGAAGAAACGTAGTTCTTTAATCTTTTTAATTAATGACTACCAACTATTAACTCCCACATATAAAATAACTTGAAGATTGACATTGTCTACCGTCACTCAAAAGAACACTGTTTCCACCAATTGTAATTGTGAATTCGACTACATCTTAGTCCACTTACTTAATTCAAAAGGTAAATAACACTCAAAAACATCCTTATTTCAATTAATCATAAGGTTCTTACTATCAACAACATATAATAGCTCTAAGAGTATTACATCTACAATATTTAAGTCTGATTACTTCTAGTACTATTATTTATTTTACAAAAATCTTTTTGTTATTTTTGACAGTTTAAAAAAATAAATCGTTCTGAGGAGGGCCCATATCCGGGTCGAAACGTTAACTAAAAATACGTTTTCTTAATTGACCGATCACCAAGACTCTATAATAGATAGAGTTCAAATTACTCTATGTGGGGTAAAGTTTGTTTCCATAACGTGACATAAGAGATACAAATTTCGAGTTGTTAAATTCCGTTTCTCTGTCGACGTGTGAATTTTTTGGTACCCGTCCTTGGACGAGCACAGATTCCATTGCCTTTGTAAGATCATCTCCAGACTTAACATCTATTGTTATAGCTCAGGCGTACTTTACAAAGGTATCAATAACTGTAAGAATGTACGTGTAGCCTTTGTTTTGTCCTGCGTATGGCATCATATCAACAAGATCCGCCTGCCAGGACTCGTCGATGCCGTAAACGTCGACACGTCGACGCAGGTAATTCCGGCGTGCAGGCTTATGCAGTTCCGTCACCAGTGTTTGCTTTTCTCGTTCATATTCCAAAGCTCTTAGTCTGGTGCCCAATTGAGAAATGATTTCAGCGTTTCCAATCGATAGGTCTCTGCCTGTTTTAAAGTCTGTATAGAAGGTATCCAAGGCTTTTTCCGTGGTAAGCTCCAATGCTTGGATCATTTGATCGAGGTTGTCGATTTGTTTTTGCAACTCGCTGAATTTTCGTCTTAAGATTTTTGAAGTTACAGCATTGTTCGGCTCTGCGGGATCTGCGACGTTGCACAGTCTCTTGTTCTGTATATCGTATGCCCGTCCGCTATTATATGGAATCCAACACCCGGAAAACCGAGAGTGCTCGCAGCCGTTTTTTTATCTAGATGCCGTCCAAACACGTCGACGCTCATTTCGGTAATCAATGCAAAAACGATGGGAGCTGCTTAATAGATGATTCCTGCTTGGCGTAGTTCTTCGATAATGGAGATTAATTCGTTATCGTGACTCGGATTTCCCACTGCCTGAGATGCCGGGAGTAGACGAAGACGCTCCACTAACTCGTTTGGATCATCCCAGGAAACGTATACCGTTTCAACACCCTGTCGAGTGATCATAACTTGCGGAAGTAGACTTTTACCCTCTCGCCGAGGTGATAGGGTAAAAGTCTATACATCCATTCGGCAATGACATTTTTGAATTTGTAACTGTTATCCTTTTGAACAGCCCCATCAGATGAGTGATTTTTCTTCATGCGCGTTTCTTGCAAGGATTATGTTTTTGAAATTTTCCCGATCTCCGGCGCTCACATAAGAACCGTCTGGCTTCTTTTTCAACAAAATTTCCAACAAACCCTTTGTTTTCGGGTGAGGCGTATTGACAATACGGATGTAGTCACTCTCAAAAGATATCAAAAATCACCAATCATTGGTCCGTTTGAGAGGTTGAGTACACCGTACACGTTATCCGAATCACATTTCGTCTTCGCATCTCTTATCAGTGCAAAATACTCATCCTTGATTTCCTCGACCGGGGTATGTACGATTGTTTTATCTTCTACTGAAGCAAAGGAATCGTCCATTTCCGAGACAGTTACATTTTTCGTTCCGTTTTTCATCTGCTTTATTTCTTCTTTAATTTATTTCACCTCTTGTTTTACAGGTTCAGTATCTTTTGTAACATTCACCAGTTCTTGCAGTGGAGTCACTACTGGTTTGAAAACGTCACTTAATTTCTGAGCCGTAGATTCCAATCTGTGCTTTCGACTGATCGCAGCACTTGCTTGAGTTATCTGATGTAGGACATCTTTTCGCTTGGAAATTTTAGACCGCTGCATGTTGACGCACCTGAGCCTGCAACGCTACAGCATCTCTCGCTTGAAGACGTTAGATTTTATGTTGCTTCAACGCTAAGAAAAGAATTGAATCCGTTCCAGTATCGTCCTTCGTTGAGCTCACTGTCTTTGTCGATCTCCAGAAACCCGTACTTCTCACCGTTCCAGCATACAAAGCACACACTTCCAAACTCTGTGTAAGACATATCGATGTTTACATGGTCGTTGTATACGTGTCTCATGTTTATGTCGTCTTGTTTGAATAACACGAGTAAGTTTACGTTGTCGCGCACAAGATGTTTGGAAATACGCGCGTACGTCTGACAGAAATAGATCTAATCAACGTCGGGATGTCTATACATGCAAAAGTAGGCTCTAAAATTATCCTCCTTCTCGCATGCTACATCGTCAAACAAGATTATTGAGTTGGGTCATGCTTCTTCCGGTGAAATCACTTGCTCACGCTCGGAAAATGCAGAATACTCCATTTCCTCAACATTGTCCAACAACTGCTTCAACAGTTGATATTTCGTTTGGTTGAGAGATTTTGAGTAGATATATATATTTCGAAATCAAAGTCCGTCGGGACGGGTAATAAGTGTGAGCGTCGAATTAGTTTCACCACAATTCGACGCTCCACAGACTATTGGACGTACACTGTTCGGGAGTAATTCAGCGTACCGTTTGTGCGTTTTGACATGCTGCTCTGAAAGTTCGTCAAAATTAATTACGGGAAGCTTATAAGGTTGTTTCTCAAACCGCGTCTCGGACATGACTGATTGAATTTGCTATGAATATCCCGTTTTGAAGCCCTTTCCTTCAGTAGACGCACGAACATGATCGTGTACAGAGGTCAAAGAAGCAGCAGACGGCAACATTGTGGCAAGGGTCCGGTGAATAAAATGATCAACAGCCTACCAATTGAATTGCATGTACCTGGTGATCAGTACTGTGGGCCTGGTACAAAATTGACGAAGAGACTCGCGCGGGATGATCCGGGAATCAATCTTCTCGACGCAGCTTGCAAGGACCACGACATCGCTTACTCGCAGAATCGTAAAAAATCTTAAAGTTAAAAACGAAGGTGATAGGGTGTTGGCTGAGAAAGCTTGGAAACGGGTTTTCGCAATGGACCCAAATTTGGGTGAGAAGGCAGCCGTTCGGGCAAAAGCTAATACAATGAACGTAAAATCAGAACTCGGAATGGGAATTCGAAAGTCAAAAAATGTGACCTTGAGAAAAATTATAAATGCTGCAAAACTTTCTATGGTTACAAGCAACGATGCAAAATTAGCTATCGAATCAGCGCTGAAGGGAGCTGACAACGCCGTTAAAAAAAGCGGGTGGTCAATGTAGAGTGCGAAAACCTCGCGTTTCACCAGTACCTTCAAAAGTCGGTAGTTTTCGACCGTTTCTGATTCCTATTTTCTCTGGACTCAGTGTTACAGGCGTGTCAGCTGGTGGTGCGGCCGGTACGGCAAAAGCTGTGAACGAAGCAAGTGCTGCTAAACAAGAACTGGAAGAGAGCAAACGACGCAACAAAACTATGGAAGCTATCACGTTGGGCAAAGAGCTTCATATGAAATCGTATAAAACAGGTCTTGATCTTCATATTTTAAAAAACTAGATGCGATAATACCACGTCGAGCGTTAACTGATTGTGACTTGTTGAAATATGCAAAAATCTTCACGGTTCCTCATTTCCGTGGTGTTTTCATGCCAAACGAAATGCCCAAAAACGGTCCACGAGAAAAATCGAGTCAGCTATAATCAACTTTGACGACAAAGACGGTCCGGGAACACACTGGGTTGCATACAAGCAACGCGACAATGATATTGATTACTTTGACAGTTTCGGCAACCTTCAACCACCCTTATTCCTCATAAAATATCTTGGCGTTGGTAATGTTAAATACAATCATGAAAGGTACCAGGATTATGATACATTCGAATGCGAATACTTGTGTCTGAAATTTCTGAGTGGTGAGCTATATGAACAAGGTGCATGACTCATCAAAGTCAGCCCGGCACTCGCAGTCATGGATAATTCGTTGACGTTAACGATTTCGGGAACCTCTTCGATTTTCGAAGTACAATATTTCTCACCGATCGAATTTGATTGCGATAAAAGTTATGCTCTTGGCTTGGTAGAATTGTTAACCAAACGTTAATGTTGGTCACAATAAAATTTACGTAGCTGATAAAGTGTTCACCATACCTACCGGCAGCTAGGAGATCGAGGACATAGAGAAATATCTCCAAAACATGTTAAGAAATACAGATATTAGGCTCGGCATCAAATCCAACAATAATACATTACGCAGCGAAATCACATGCATCCATTTGATCAACTTTGAGTCGAACGATTCCAGTGCTCAACTTTCGGGATTCACGCCACGTGTATTGGGGGTTGATAAAACTCACAAATCAGACGTGCCTGTAACCATACTCAAGATCCACACGTAGCGAGTTAAGTGCAGCATTACAACGGTCGTCTACGTCAATGGACGTAAAGTACACACTATTCACGAGTTTTTCCCGACTGTCTCACCAGGATATAAGTTCGTAGAAGTACCGTCGCACGTCATTCATCATCCGATCACCATTAGGACCATATATCACGTTCAGCTCCGATAAATGGATCAAGACAGAGACCTGGTTAATGTTCGTAAAGAAGTTATTACTGTGAGACTACATATCATATCGCAATAAACGATGGGAATTTTATATAACAGACTGTCAAAGAGTAGGTATATCAGTAAGTCGGTATGCCCCGATCAGGTCAGTCATTAATCGATTCTCGAACCGTTAACACCTCGAAAAGTGGAGTTCCTGATAGCTCCGGGTCTGAAACTGACAGCTTTCGAAGAGGAATTTCCGACAACTAAAAATCCGATTTTGCTGTTTTATCATCTGCTACGTACCATGGAGGAAGAAATCTTGAACATTTAAACACCAGTCGTCTTCGACAAATCCGTTGCGCATTACGAGCGATGAAATTCGAATTACCGTTCAGCATCAAGATTCATGCATATTAACCAACAAAATTTCGGCACATATCCATGAACGACTCCTTCAAACCTGATGGTACAGACACTGTGAACACACAGCTCGTAAACAACGCCATCTGTCATTTGTTCGAAGAAATTCGCTATGAAATTAATGCAGTTGAGATTGAAAGAAGCAAGAACGTTGGCCTGACAAGTCTCATGAAGGGTTACACTTCCCTGCACCCTGGTCAGACTTGGCTGATGGAGAACGCTGGATTGCTTGATGTAAAAGAAAACAAATAATTAACCGATGTCGAGGGTAATTTTGACGTATAGATACCGCTCAGCATGAGTATGGATTTCGCTGTAAACTACCGCAAGATCGTTGTCAACGCTAAACATGAGTTAATTTTGACGAAATCAAAAACTGACGTCAACGCAATCATGCAGACTCAAGAGAAGGAATTCAAAATCATGATCAATGCAGCGGAATGGCTAATACCGTATTCGAAACTCGGGGATCAGAAAAAAGTTGACCTACTAAATTTCAATTAAAAAGATCTGCCTATTTCGATGTGCTTCCGCAGTTGGGAATTGTACACGTTTGGACTGTGAAAACCTCCACTCAGCTTGAAAAACCTTGATACGTCATTTTGGGTTTCCAAACAAGTCGAAAGAACAAGACCGGCAAGAACGCAAGTCATTTCGATCATTGCAGTATCACGGACGTCAAGCTATTCCTAAACTTTCAATATTATCCGTACATTAACCTGAACCTCAACATGCGTCATAATCTGTCCGCGCTCCTGTACGAGATGTACGCAAATTTCCAAGCTACCTACTACGACAAGATCCCCGAGCCGTTGTTGACAAAGAGTGAATTCCTTCGAGACGTCCCCATATGCGTTATCGACTAATCAAAACGAAACGAATCTTTGAAGTACGGACCTGTCGACATCGGTCTTGAATTTGAAGCTAAAGCCAACTTATCCGCTGAAACATCGTCGTATTGCTTGATTGTTCACGATGGTATTGTTGGATACAACTCACTCAGTGGTAGAGTGAAAGAGTTGGTATAAAAGATGACCCGTTCCTATCATCTCGCACAATTCAAAGATGGAGCTCATCGTTGGCATACAAGCCTTACAACAATAGTTACGATACTGTTGAATAAAATTGCTGTACTATCGTTGTGAAGTGATTTTCAACTGTAGGGTGAGAATTGTACTCAATAAAACTGTTTTTTAAAGGATATTCATGAATTAATTTCACATCTTCATCTTAGCTCTTGAGAGAAAATTTTTTTCAATACGAAGCTGATGTAGCATTCAAAAAGTTTAATGCAGGAGTATATGCTTTAATGTACGTTAGCGAAAATCTTTTCAAGCAGGTTTTTTCGAAAGAAAATTTTGAATTTTGAATAACCCTAAAACCCAATAACCCAACAATCAAATTTGACAAACCTATGTTTCACGGTGCTCTGAGGACGTGAATAATATAATTTTACACAAGGCGAATGGCGAAGGATTCCACATTCCACCACTAGATGGCGAATACAAACGTGCAATTAAAATTAACTCTTGAATACTTATAACTAAAGCTATTGTCGCACAGGACTTTGTCGTTTTTTCAGTGTTTTCCATCTGAGTGGAAAAATGAGAGATCATTAAGAACAAAAAGTAAAAAAAAAGAGACAAAACAAAAAAGAAACTAGTTTTTTCTGACATCCACATAGTCAGTTCTGGGTCACGTCGAGAGGGAGAAGAAGTGCCATATTTCATTTTTTATTTAGGACTTTGAAAATAATAGTCGATATCTTGGATCTACAATCTTGAATGTTACTAATCTGATGTCAGATTCGTGATCAGCGACTCCAAAAACCCCTCAAACATCAAATTTGGCATAAATCAGATGATTTAAAACAATGTTGGTCGCCATCTTGGATCCGCCATCTCCAATTTCGCAAATCTAACCTCAGACTCATAATCAGCGGCTCCAAAAACCCCGGTATATCAAATTTGGTATAGGTTGGTTGTTTTTAAAAATTTCGTCTGCTATCCTAGATCCGCCATCTTCAATTTTGTAAATCCAACCTCAGATTCGTAACCAGTGACCGCAAAAATACCTTGAACCATTTTGACTTTGATGACTGGTTTTTTTTCAAACGTGTCCCTCAAAGGGTTAACTAGTTTTAGAAGAAATTTGTTAAAAAATCTCACAATGCAAATGGATGAAGTAGATTGTCTGGGTGGCTAAGCTGCTCACCTTATGCCTTGTCAGTGCCGAATATTTTAACCAATTTTCCATGTCCCTATACGGCCACACATTCTCTACAACTGTAAGTAAAATTTTGAATGCGAATTAAGTCAGATGTACTTACAGTACTGATAAAGTATTTAGGACATGCACAGATATATCGTGAAAAACATTTCTCGGTGAAGAATATATGTCAGCTAAAAGACAATGTATAATCTTGATGAACACATTATTTGACTTCTTTCCGATGGTACATATTGTATACCATTTGTATTTCTGTATTATAATTTTGATTGTAACTATGACCTAATTACCATTGCCTGTTTGAGTTGAAAACTATTACGTCATCTTTATCTTACTAATTTGTATTTCATATTCACTTGAAGCGGACATTTTCATTTCTGGACTACAAACGGACCAGGATTTCTGCTTTTTGCTTTTTTTTTTAAAAAGTCAGTTGTACTTTATTCATCAATGAATGAACTATTTGAAAATCCCAAGTATTGATTGTATTTATATGAAGTGATATAGAATACACATGATTGTAAATCAGATTGGCCTAAAAAATTAGTAAAACTGACTACATCACTTGTATTCTCAGCCCATGATTTATTTAAATACGTTCAATCAGAGATTTGAAGGCTTTCTCCTCCTGCGTAGTCGTATTTTGAAATATCGATCCGTCTATCGATATGTAGAGCTTTCGCGGATAGCTGCTTCGCACTACGCATGAGAGGGAAAAAGGTACCCCTCACGGTACTGTGGTATCGATATTGAAAAGGTACAGATCCTTCTCCGATTCCTTGCTATGCTAGTATTCTCTGTGCCAACTATTTATACGGTGGTGCAGCTCGGATTTGCTTTCTAACATCCTCCTACTAAGGCGTTCTGGTAGAGATGGTTCTTATCCCGGGTCCCTATGCCGAGTGCACCAGGCTGACGTAATCCACCACTTACAAACTCTGAACATGTTCTCACGCTACATCCCTTCGATAAAACGTGTGCATCGGGCAAGCACGCCCGTGGTTGATGGTTAATTGAATGGTAGGCTGGTTTATGGTTGGTTCAGCCACAGGCTGACAAGTGTCGTTGTTGGACGACCGGCACCATCGGCGACGCATCCAAGCGGCGATGGCAGTATTCCATGATTCAGATTTTAACTGAGAAGTCTACGTAATTGGAGGTTTGTCTTTCACACCACGCACGTACGACTGTGTTCGCAATTTTGGCAGGCATCCATGTAGAATCGGAGTGGCAGTATTCTATCCTCGTGATTGACGGTACGCCACTGTTGATGTGGTCCGTGAACCCTACCATACGATATCCAGTTCTCCGAAGAGATTTTCTTGTAGATAGCTCTCGTAGTGCAATAAAAAATTGAAAAATAGGCAAATATTAGCTTGATGAATTAACCTCACTCAAAATTAGCTAATCGTTTCTTCGGAGCATTGGCCTCAGACTTCGTCACATTCATCACTATTCTGTGGAGTGAAGGAGTGTTGCATTTCAACTCATGTGACACAGCATAAAATACCACGTCATAATGTATTGGCCTTTTCAAATTTTCAAATTTATTCAGTGTAACTTATCATGTGTTCTCTTTTGGGCTTTTATATTTACAAACTTGAGGTATTAGATTTAGGCAGATAATAGTTATTTCGTGTAGTCGGTATTTACAAAGTATTCTGTTTTCCTTTTTTATAAACCCACGCCAGGTGCTACAGCTTATGTGAGCATCGTAGATTTGTTGAAAGAATGAATAAGTAATGAATTTTAGAGAATAAGGAAATATTTGTTACAACAATTCTTCTGTGAGTTCCGCGTTGGCGCTTGCCCTCTCCGAAGCGCATGCTATCTTCTACGCTGAACCTTATGCAAGTGCCTTCTTCTTAAAGAGTTCAGAAATCGTATCTTCACTTCTCAATTCACAAACTAGTTGATCTCCAGAAGCTTCTTTGAGGTTGCTAAAATTCTGCGACGCTTTCTATGAAAGTTTGCTGAGGTTGTTGTATTTGTACCTCTTCATCTTTTCCGAGGGCTTAGCGTACAAGTGCTCTTTAATTAATGTTTTAAATTATGCGAAGATTTTCACCTTCGGTTCTACTGGTGTACAAAAGTTTTAAATGAGTTTATATGTTTCTGGAATTACCTTGGTGAGCAGTATGGCAACTGCTTTCTCGTTACCGACATCATTCGCTAAGTTATATAAATCCAGTTGATTGATAAATGTTTCTCCGTCGTCCTGACCGAGTTGAAAATATAAATTTGGCACATTGTCTACCATTTTCTCTCTTGTTGGTACCAGATTCAGAATTTCGTCCGTTTCTTGCCGTTGATTCACTTCTGGCTGATTTGGCTCCGTTTGCTGCGAGCTCTGTGCTTCCGTTGTATTACGCAATAAATCGACAAGATGTTTTCTCAACGCATCGCTGTTTGTATCTGGTGCCTTCGTAACCCCTCGTTTCTGTAGTTTCTCGAAGATTTATGGTTTATTTAATCCATAAACCAAACCCACCTTAACCTTTGGTTCAACATACTTCCTCGATTCTGTTACAGTAATCTGCTCCGAATCGCTATTCTCGGACATTCGACAGTCGTATGGTCAATTTGACATTATGTCTCGTTCTTTAGATTCTCATTTATCCACTTCGTTATTTTGTCCATCTTCGCAGAGATAATTTTCGTCGTGGCCAAAATTATGAATACGGGTCCGGGTTCGTTACCAATTTTACACTTTTGATGTTACTTCATTCTTTATTTGATAATGCCTCGTCCCGAAATGGTGAGGCTCAATCGGTCCAACGATACATACGGGAGAGCCACGAAGCGAGGTCTTACAAGTAGAAACTATATCACAGGAACACCAGATGAATGGCCATTAAAGAATGACTTTCAAAGCTAACTTATTTTTAAGAACAGGTTCTCCAGTGTAATTACTCTACTGTTCTGGTCAGGGTTGAGTACTGCGACGTACTGGCGATATACGCACACAGCAACGAGACAGAGCATAGGTGATACAGACGACCGGACTGACTAACTTGGTCTAAAGATTACCTCGTCTACGCGGAACAGCGACAAGTCCACATAGTCCGGTTATATCCAGATCATTGCTATAAAAAAACGCACTGCTTCAGCCAGAGCAAGAGTATATGAGCAAAGGAGCCTACCCGACTCACGTTGAACGATAGGGAGCAGTCGTGGCAAAGCGCTCGTCTGATTCGAGAGAGATGAAAACTTTATTTGGTTCTAACAAAACTGATCATTTCAAATTTAATAGAAAAAAGTAAATAGAAAATACAGAAGACAGGTAGAATTTAAGTTACAGAAGCCGTATAAATGTCGAATAATGTAGTTTTCACAGAAAAAATTAATCGATAATTTTACTCATACTTAAAACGAGCAGCAAAGTATTGAGGAGACAAACATTCTAGTAAACAAGAATAGCTTCGTGTTCATTAGGTTTTATTTTATTTTTATAAACTGTTTTTGTTATTCTCTTTTTTTTTGTGAAATACACCTTATTTAATTGTCAACTATGAAAGTGAATTTATTGTGCGCATTCATTTGTTTAGCCCCGGATTGATTCCTCATCTGACTAGGCAGGTAAGCATAGCATAGTTTTCAGCAAAGGTGAAACGAACTGGGTATAACGTATTGGACGATTGGTGAGGCCCAGGGACTAGACGATGGTTCAATCACATCGTTCTTTAGCATGTCTTCCACAAGCTTCTTTACCTCTTCTCGGGCGTTGAGAGCGAGTCTTCGAGGAGCTTGTTTAATTGGTGAACTCTCTCCGACGTCGATCTTGTGCTTGACAGAAGTACATCGGCCCTTATCACCACTATCTTTGGCGAAAGAATCTATAAACTCTAGCAAAAGAGATTTAAACGATTCTACCTGAGCTGATTTTAACGAAATCGAAGATTTCTCAACAAGGCTCCGTAAATGAAGAGGAAAATGTTGTTGCAAATCATCCTCTGAAAGTTCTATTTCTCGAATTCTAGGAGGGGTCCAATAAATTCCATTCCTATTCGTACAAAGAGTTATTTCGCGATTGTTTGAAGCTAGTGAATTTCTCTTAGTCGAGATAACACAGTTATGAGCTGTAAGAAAGTCTATTCCCAAAATACCTTCATCCTCTATATCTGCTATAAAAACCTTATGTGGAGAGTCGATACACCCAAAAAGGTTAATTTGGACAGTAGCCTGTCTCAAAACCGGGGTCGTCTCTCCAGTGGCTGTTCGCAGAGAAAAAGAGGGAACAATCTGGTCATCGGATTTAAAGAGATCCGATCGAACTACGGTTACTTCCGCGCCCGTGTCTATTACCCATAGACAATCGACGCCATTTACAGTACCGCGCGCGTAAAGACCAGACTGTCGTAGACTTCTAATTAAAAACTGTTCTCTAAGAGGGCTTTCACTACTAACAATCTGCGATGATTTTCGCCCCGACAAATCATCTGGAATTAGTTTTTTGAGTGAGTTCCTGTTGAAGAACTCGATTGAGGATCTGCTTCCCCCATTTCTATATTTTTCTTACGCCAATTATAAGAATTTGGATTCGAGCCTTGCATCGGTTTTCCACTAATTTTTTTAATTAGAAAACAATGATTGGCGTCGTGACCTGTTTTTTTACAAAATATACAAGTCAAGCTAGTTTGACTTGTCACGACCACGTTTTTATTTATACGCTGGTTTTGTTGGTTTTGAAAAGAACCTCGATTTCTTGATTTAAAATTGTTACCGTTATTTCTATTTTTATAATTTTGAGGTTTTGACTCCTCCGAGTATTCAAAACTTCGCCTTTTTGAGGCGTTTTCAGACACCTCAATCCGACGAAGCTTGTTCAGCCCAAAATATTGCTTTCTCATTGCCTCCACCTCGAGGGCTTTGGCCGTTGCCTCCCGCAGAGAAGTGAGGCCCGACGTTCCAACGGCCATTTTAATCTCTGGATCATTAATCGCATTCAAAAAAGCTTGCGTTGCTAATAAATTACGAGACGGCTCGTGATCTGGCAAAGCTATACGAGAAAGCCGTTCGATATCTTGACTAAGAGACGCGAGGTCTTCGTCTCGTCCCTGTCTTCTTGTCTGTAATTGTGCCGTATACAGTTTCGTCAAGTGGTCATTTCCATATCTTAATTTGAGTGCAGAACTAAGTTTCTCATAATCGGAAATTTCTTCCTCAGATAATGCCATTAAAACATTCAAAGCCGGCGTTCGAAGACAAGAGGCAAGACTGTGGGCCCTCATGGCGGAGTCCCACTGATTATGTTCAGCAATCGTATTAAACTGACGTTCATAATCCGCCCATGGAATCTTTCCGTCAAAAATTGGCGGTTTTAAAGGATAAAGAGGTTTCTGGTTAATCTGAGAAGCAACCTCAGGAAGTCTCGAATTATTTAATTGATTAAAATGAGAACATTGAGGCCGAACCTGAGTCAAAGACTCGGAAAAACCAGCCTCATTATTTACTCTCGTTCTACTAATTGGAGATTCATCTACTCTCCTAATAAAAGGCACAGACCTTGATTCAGGAACATCCTGGAATCGACCTGGATGTTGAATCTCTTGAACAACGGGAACAGGAACAGGCGAGGGAACAGGAGAGGGAACAGGAGTAGCGACTCTAGAACCCTGTGGTGTTACAGCCGGTTCTCCAGTGCCACTCATTTGATGAACGGACTGAAGAGCTGCCACAGTCGTCCGAAGAAGGTCTTGAAGATTATTTTCTGAACGCTCTCGAGCCTCTCCAGTCGTCCGAAGAAGGTCCTGAAGATTAGCTTCTGAACGCTCTCGAGCCTCCGCTTCTCGCCTCCGACGTTCTTGTTGTTCTTGAAGCAGCTGGATTAGTTGTTGTTGATGTTGTGTAGCAGCTTCTTGTTGTTGTCTTGCCGCTTCTTGTTGTTGTGTTAAGATCTTTAACAGATCAATTTGAGAGATTGTCGAAGGAATTGAAAGAGGGTCCACTGAAGGTGATGGAATCGTTTCAGGGACTCGCGGATTCTCCATAACGAAAGGTTCTTCTCCGCTACTTTCTCTTCGACGTGAGCGCGTCAAACGACTGCTACTCATAATTAAAGTTCCCGCACTGAATTGACTCAATTAATAAGAACTCAAGATCCCGCTTCTGACACCAATGTAACGTTTTGGGCGTTACGTTAATAAAATATGGATCCGTGAGTTTACTTATTATCGAATCAAAAGAAATCAAGAGCGTGAACAATATATATCGTGAAAAATGCTTTTAATGCAAGATACGTGTTTCTAGTTTAAAGTCTGAAACAAGACTGTTTTTACAATAATATCGGTTGGCGCAGCAACCTTATTCTTTTTAAAGACATAAGAGGTTTATAAACGTCTTTTATCTATGCCGACTACTAGATCATTAAAGAGGGGGCAAAAGGGGTGATTTCACCCTTTGTAACAGTATTATTATTTCGTCGCAATAAAAGAGGAACCCGGCATTTTTTCTCGCATTTTTTCTCGATAATAATTAATATGACTTCTTCATATAGTATTAAGAACGGCCAGGTCCGCTCTAATAAGGATAACAAGTTGTGTATTATACGCGCTTTAACATGCCATATATATTGTAACCATAAAATTTTTCGCGAGGGTTAAACGAAGTGAGATAATTGGTTACCCTACGGCGCAATCACTAACCCGAATAATTAGATATAAAGAGATAAGAAAAGGGAAAAATATGATTGTTGGGCGCAAGACGCACATACGTCAGAAAATAGATAATTAGAGAAAAAGATAAAGGTAAAGGTAAAGGTAATAGATAAAGGTAAGGTCAGGTTCTACGACGGTTTTGCACAGCTTGCTCAGTATAGACAAGATAATGGTAGAGGGGCGGGGTCGAACCCAATAGATAAAATAAGAAACAGGTGAAGCAGAAATAGTATCGAATATATTGATTGAGAAGCGATAAATTTTGATAACAAGCAAACAACTGCAGAGATTGAGATACAATTAAGATAGATGCGATAATTAATTTACAGCCAGAGAAAAGTTAAGCGAGAGATTTAATAAATAACAGAACGTTTTCTGAATAAGCGAGAGATATGTGTAGGCTCGCGATACTATGATTCGCGATAATAACTAACACGGTTTTATAATAAATAGGCAGAACAGAAAAAGATATACGGTACTTAAATTAAGCATCGATCAAGTTAACCGTAAGATATGAGAAGCGATTATAAAATACATGCGAGATACAAAAATTGTAATAGTTATCACATTACCAGAATTATCAGAAGTATACAAAGACAGGGAATTATGAATTACAAGGTAAATTCAAGGCAACAGGTCAAGTAGAAAATTATTATAAAATATAGGTACTAACAGATAATGCGTAGTCTCTAGTTTGCGGTAAGTGCGAGAAGAAAGAAAGGTAATATTCGGTACGATAAAAGATAATTTAAGATAAGGCAAATAATATTCAAGAGAATTAATATGCAACATACGACAAGCCAAAGAGCCTACGGACAGCTACGATCAGCGATATTAGCGAAGAAAATAATAAAAAAGATGTTATGCGATACGGCACAATACTCCAATGTCGAATGAACGACGAGCGGGACCCCGCGGCGATGTAAGATCGCTCACGCGGTACACTCACTAAGATAAATCAATCAAAGGTAATAGGTAAAGAAACAGATATGAACTAATCCGAGAAAATATAGCGAAATAGCAATGCTCAACAGCTAAGATAAATATTGATCATTTAACGGAACGCGCTGCTATAGAGCGATATTAGACATTTAGATATTCTAGAAGAGAAAGATGACAAAATAGAGCAATAGTCACTAACAATGAGTAAGTAACAGTTAACCAGTCGCGAAGTTACTTGCAATAAGGAATAGAAAGGGACAAGATAAGAGATAATAGAGAATAAGGTACGAGCCCAAGTGGGTCACGCAGACCAACTGCAAGATAGAGATAAAGAGAGAGAGATAAAGATAAAGATACGATATATTGCAAGTAATTTCGTGGCTTCAGAAAATAGAAAAGGAACCTCACTCACGTAAAAGAAGATAGAGAAGGCACCGAAGATGCGGTAACAAAAGCGAGAACTGAATTTACGATACGAGAGATACAAGAGATAATAATAGCGGAACGATATAGCGATAGCAGTAGTATGGCTATGAGAGTTCTGCGTAGAAACACCTTCTTTACCGACCGAGCCGACCAGTCCGCCTATACATTCTCCCCAGACTCAAACCCTTTTCCGCTCCGCGCAGCCCAGACTCAAACCCTTTTTCGCGATGACGTCACAGTCTGCCGTACCGAAGGTCAAAACCGTGCAACCTTACCGACAGTTGTATCGATCGAGGGTCAAAATCGTGCTGTTTTACCGACAATCTTACCGACCGAAGGTCTGTAGTGCTCGCCTGCCAACGGTAGAGGGCGCAGCGGGAGCGAGAACTTTTTTACCGTCTCGCATTCTTCTCCCCCGATAGGACTGCTGATGTGTAACATGAACCACTCCGAATTCCTTTCCCACGGTAGGACTGCTGATGTGTAACATCAACCACCTCACATTCCTTTCCCACCTTATCAATCACGCGACATTCCAAAATTAATAGTTCCGAGACTTGTTTTTTATCCACTCGGATATCGCTGACGTGTAACATCAACCACCTCACATTCCTTTCCCACGTTATCAACCACGTGACATTCCAAAATTAATGGTTCCGAGAATTGTTTTTCACTTACTCGGATGTCGGTTTGATATCCAAGGTCGACCGATAGTCGCGGTACATTCAAAGCCATGGATCTGCGGTGTCGGGTTACTATCGCTCTTGGAATGCCAAAAGGTGCGCGCGCATACACAAACATACGTATTTGATATCAGCCCCGTGACATTCCTTACCCTCCATCAAATTATGTGCTGGGGGAACGTTATATAAGCGAAAAGTGAAAACTTCATCGCCAGTGTGAAGCTGTTCTTCTTGCAAATGAGAAGTGCTCTGGAACAACAACGTAAATTGAAGAAACGACTAGAACTGCTCCTCAAGAATATTGGAGAAGTAAAACATCTGCTGAAAATCAGATCTGACCTCAATCAACTCACAAGAGATTTCGAGCACCTACAACTGGACCGTAACGATCATGGACTTTTCAAAATTGAACGAAGTCGCTCGCCTGGAGACATTTCTGCCGTTGAAAAAACTCTCGGACCTCAAAGTCTACTTCGAATACCGGGTCAGTGGCGTTCGTCGGGTTGAAACGAAATTTGGAGACAAAATCGTTCTGGACTTGGATGACTCTTTCACGATTTTTCTGCCCAACCGACTGACCAAGGCCCTCCACGAAAATGAAGATTTGTTCCAGAAGGTGACGACAGCCAGTAAGGAGATACGGTTGCATCTACGCTATCTTGGCGGACCGTACGGTCAACTTGAATTTGTATACGTATAATCTGAGTATCGCATTCAAATATCCAATGTTCTGTGTAAGTCTTACGTTCAATAAACAAAAAAAAGATTGAAATTATGAATATTTTTTCATTTATCCATCTTGTATACCTTTAATCCTACGTACGTTTTGTACCTTGTAATTGTATCTAGAATTAAGTCTAAAAATCTAAGAAAATGCTACTCCGAACACCACTAAGCAACGACGGAGGGTTTTGAGCTGCGTCACGTAATGTGAACTCTACGATGAGTATTTGGACGGGTTCAGACCGGAGTGCAAGGTCGGCCGATAGCTGCGGTACAGAGCCAAGGATCTGCGGTGTTGGGTTACTATCGCTCTAGGAATGCAAAACATAACTCGGTTTGAGTACAGCTCGGTCAAGGATGGAGAGCAAGGTCGAATCTTACATAAGCTTCGTATTGAAAAAAATTCTCTTCTAAGAGCTAAGGTGAAGGTATAAAATTATTTCATGAATATTCCTTAAAAAAACAGTTTTATTGAGTACAATTTTTAGAGTACGGTTGACAATTACTTCACAAAAATAGTACAATAATTCTATTCAACAGTATCATGACCAGGGTGATATATTCGCCAGGAATGCGGGACCGTTCTTGTAGACGCTTCTGCGCAGTAACACAAATCGTACAGCCTCGCCATCCGGACAGTACAATGATTTTGTAGCCAATTCTGAAGTATGCAAACGTTTCGTGCTGCACAGATTGCGTTGGGTATTGTGTGAAGGTCGCATCTCAGAGACACAGCTGAAGTTTTTTGCAGGGTTTCAAGCGACGGGCAGTCAAAGTCCAACATATCGATGATTTGAACTTTCGGAACGATTTTGAGCAACCAATCTCGTTTTTCTTCTCCTTTTACGTACACGGCTTGAGCTTTGCACAGCCTGTCTTGAATGGTCCGCTCAACTTCCTCAAAAGGTATGGTTCCACAGCTCCAACGTAAGCCGTGAAAATCGCGTTCTAACCAAGAATTTTGGCTTTTGTATTTGACGTCCAGTAAATTCCATTTGTAAGGTGGCTTGAATAAAAACACTGATGGAGATGCTTCCGAGTAGATTGAAATTATAGCCAATTCTTTTAATGTAAAGGTGTTGTTGAAAGGTCTACGAAAGCCTTGTATGTCAACGATGAGCTCCATCTTTGAACTGTGCGAGATGGTGGGAACGGGTCAGCTTTTATACCAACTTTTTCACCCCACCACTGAGCGGGTTGTATTCGACAATACGATCGTGAACGATCAAGCAGTACGCCGATGTTTCAGCGGGAAAGTTGGCTTTAGCTTCAAATTCAAGACCGATGTCGACAGGTCCGTACTTCAAAGATTCGTTGTGTTTCGAACAGTCGATAACGAATAAGGGGACGTCTCGAAGGAATTCACTCTTTGTCAGCAACGGCTCGGGGTTCTTGTCGTAGTAGGTAGCTTGGAAGTTTGCGTATATCTCGTACAGGAGCGCGTAGAGATTACGACTTATGTTGAGGTTCAGGTTACCGTACGGATAAGATTGAGAGTTTAAAAATAGCTTGACGTCCGTGATATTGCAATGATCGAAATGACTTGCGTTCTTGCCGGTCTTGTTCTTTCTACTTGTTTGGAAACTCAAAATGACGTACCGAGGTTTTTCAAGCTGAGTGGAAGTTTTCACAGTCCAAACGTGTTTCGACGTTGTGGGAAGTAAGGGATATTCGTACAATTCCCAACTGCGGAAGCTCGTCGAAATAGGCGGATCTCTCTGAATGAAATTTAGTATGTTACGTCCAACACACCACTTCTTTCTATTTTTCCTACTCGCTAACTCTCCCACAGTTCTGTCCTGTCCTCTTATCTCTACGTAGTCTCACGCTATTCACTATCATGCTTACTCTTCACATTCCATTCCCTACTCCTAGCATGTCACACCTTTTCTGCACCCGTACGTTTCACGTCTCGAGGTACACTCCTATTCTGACACTCGACAATTCCACATCTACCCTTCATATATATCTTTTCGCAACACACAACTCATTCCTACTGCTATCTCATGTTTTACGGAATAAACTTATAATCGACATATCAATATACTCCAGTTTATTCAATCCCATCCTGGGTTCCGGTTGACTTGAAACGTAAAAGCGAAGCCAACCAGGTTACTCATTCCGCTCAGGAGTAAACTCCACCCACGAACGTAACATTGGTGGCAGCGGCGGCCTTCGCTTTCCGGAAATCCAGTGATACAATTTTACGTGTGTGCTACGCATGAAGTGCCATCTGATAGACCGGTTCTGAAGTGTGCAAGCTCAGTGATGTTAATAAAAAAGTAATACCACTGTGTGATAGTGTTGAAGACACTCTGAAAGCCATATTCTACGTTAACGCAATCAACGATCTCTGATTCACACGAACGTCACAGACAAATCCGTATCTCCAAATCGATATTGCTGAAAGACTATCTCCTGCTGCTACTACGACGACATCTTCATTCTTCACGACTTCTAGTACGACACAACGCACACCGACGTCATCACCGGCTACAGACACGAAATCGCTGGACCAACATCCTTACGGAAGAATGCAACATTTTATTCCGTTCCTCCTCTTCATCTTCACTTTGTAAGTCGACAAATCCTAGATTAAAATTTACAGCATGGCTACCGAAGGCACTTTTCCGCACCTGCCTCTTAAAGATGCATTAGCTCTGATTCCCACGTTCAATGGCACTAATATGCCCGTATCCGAATTCATAACTGAAGTAGAATGCGCAAAACAAGCTGTCTGAGCCAGAGAACTGAATTTATTCTCCACACTCATTCGCACGAAAATCGAAGGCGACGCGAGTAAATATATAGGGTCAGATAATCCGGATTCTCTTCGAGATTTGCTATACTGCCTAAAACAGGCCTACGCGTCTAAACAACACCTCCCAGATATCCAGCTAGACCTGGCACAATCGGCACAGAGGCGAAACGAGAGTGTTCTAGATTACGGTGCTAGAATAAAACATCTGTTAAGACAAGCGTGCGAATCAATAGATGCCTCAGAATCTATCAGTGATGCTCAAGTGCTCAAGAAAAATATCAAAGAGACCGCAAGACTAAGATTTATCAAAGGATTACTAGACGAATTAGAAATAAGAGTAGCTCACGAGAATCCACAAACCCTACAAATGGCTATAGACACGGCCACCAAGACTGAAAAACTATTATCAGATGGACTTAAACTAGCCTCATACCGTGATACTAACTACGAAACACAAAACCATATAAAATGTAGTATATGTAAATTAACCGATCACATAGACAAATATTGTCCTGAACAACCTTCCCTATTAGTAGTGTGTAGATACTGCAAGAAGGCAGGTCATAGTATAGAAGAGTGCAGAACGAGACAGCGCAACAACACAACTTGCACGCAGTGTGGTCGCAAAGGCCACTCAAACGATAAGTGCCGCTCAAATCGGTCCCAATATCCCCATAATCCAAAATTCCAACAAGATTCAAGAGTTTTCCAAAATAACACTAATCGTCAACAACAGAACAATCCCAATACCCAATATCGAGCAAGAGACCCGACAAACCAACCTTTAGACCAGACGCGAAATGACAGTCAACGCTCACAACAGTATAACACACCAAATCCTTCACGATCGAACTTCAGGGTTAATTACGTAACACAAGACTACTCGAACGAGAATTGCGATACAGGCGTCCACCCGGAGGTTTCATACGAAGCAAAGCAACATCGCGAATATTCAGGCAACGCGAGCCATTTAAACGAGTTCAGGGACGGCCGCGCGGACGCATCGACCGCCCTCAAACCGGAGCAGCGTCCAAACCAAACGTCAGCTCCGTACAATTAGAATCTGGCCCTCCACAGATTCGAACACAATGCCCGCAGTCTTTGAATGGGTACGTGACACTAATAATAGATACTGGCGCTAATATTAATTTGTTAAAAATCGATAAAATCGACCCAAGAGTCCACGTCACAAAGACGGACATTAGGCAGATTTCAGGGATAACGGAAGAATCCATCAGAACAATAGGAAGTCTCTACATCGAGTTAGCTAATACGCGCCACGAATTCCATCTTGTCGATAACTCCTTCCCTATCATCGAAGACGGTATACTGAGTGCAGACTTTTTACGTTCGGAAAAGGCGACTATCTGTTTCAAAAACAACTACCTTATCTCTCGCGAAACCGGCGTTATTCCCTTTAACAGGCATACAACCAACACAAAAACACCACCGCGTATCCTCATAACATCTGTCACACAAACACCGAAGGTTCGAATAACCGCCGGTGAACTCATACGACAACCCAGCACATTTATAGTTGACACCGGTGCTGATGTAAACATAATTAAACTCGGAGCAATACATCCGCATGTTCCGTGTAAATTACTCAAAGGTCAGATCCACGTTACCAGTGCTATACATGAGCCAATAAAAGTAGTAGGAACAACTAGCATTCGAATTGGTGACAACCTTCATATATTCCATATAGTCGACGATCTGTTTCCGATACAAGAAGACGAAATCTTAGGATCGATATTTTTACGGAACGAAAATGCAACGATATCTTTCGATACAGAAAAAATAATACCGAGCAATACTAGCAAACCATTCAAACTCCTAAACGAAGACTACATATTGATACCACCACGAACGGCTCAGGTGATTGCACTAAAAATTTCGAATCCCTCTGTAAAAACGGGATTCATAGAACAGTTGGAAGTAGGCGCTGACATATTCCTGGGACAGGCCCTGGTTACCAACCAACAAGGGTTTGCTTACGTTTATGCAATAAATTCCAACGAATCAGCTGTGGAAATAAGAAGACCAGTCGTAACACTAGAAGAAGTCGATGAACTCGCAAGCACCGCCACGCTCAGTGCAAAAACACACCTAACGCATACAAGCACTGCAAGCAGCGGACAGGTCTTACTAGCACAGGTCTTACACGAAAAACAAAAAAGAATCGAGAATCGCGTTCTTCCCACATCCCCAAATTACGATTCGAGACGCCTTGAGATTTTGAAAAAAAACTTACGATTGGATCATTTGAACGACGAAGAAAAACAATTAATAGTTAATCTTGCTATCGAATTCAACCATTTATTTTTCCCCCCGGGTGACACCCTGGGACATACAAACTTAGTCAGCCATACGATCCCTACTACCAATGACGCACCAATTCATACCAAACAATACAGACACCCAAGAGTACACAAAGACGAAATACAAAAACAAGTGACCAAACTCCTTGATCAGAACATTATCACACATTCTTCATCTCCTTACAATTCTCCGGTCTGGATCATCCCCAAGAAATCAGATGCTAGCGGCGAAAAGAAGTGGCGAATGGTCATTGACTTCCGGAAACTAAATGAAAAAACCATTGGCGACGCTTACCCGCTACCAAATATCGTCGATATCCTAGATCAGCTAGGTTCCGCAAAATATTTCTCAACGTTCGACCTGGCTTCTGGGTTCCACCAAATTCCAATGGATCCCGATCACAGCGCAAAGACCGCTTTTTCGACTCCTCACGGCTATTTCGAATATACTAGAATGCCATTTGGCTTAAAAAATGCCCCATCCACCTTTCAACGTCTAATGGATCAGGTTCTATCGGGATTACAGGGTACAGATATGTTTGTCTATTTGGATGATATAGTCATTTACTCCCGATCCTTGGAGGAACACGAAACCAAATTTCGGAAACTCATGAAGAGATTGTCTGATGCAGGACTAACCCTGCAGCCAGATAAATGTGAATTTCTGCGTAAAGAAGTAGCATACCTAGGTCACGTCATCACTCAAAATGGATTGAAACCTAATCCGGAGAAGATATCAGCAATAAAAAACTACCCAGTTCCCAAGAATCCTAAACAGATCAAACAATTTTTAGGCTTGATAGGCTACTACCGAAGATTCATTCCTAACCTTTCAAAAATTGCTAGACCTATTAATAATTTGCTAAAGAAGAATAGCCCTTTCCTATGGACAGCAGAACATCAATTTGCGTTCGAAACACGACGCGATGGTCTGTGTCGAGAACCGATACTGCAGTATCCAGACTTCGAAAAACCCTTCGTTCTAACAACCGACGCTTCAAAGTGTGCAATAGGAGCAATACTTAGTCAAGACAAAGATGGCGAGGATTTACCAATCGCGTATGCATCTAGGGTGTTACAAAAGGCCGAAATCAATTACTCGGTGTCCGAAAAAGAATTCTTAGCAGTTGTTTACGCCGTCAAACATTTTCGTCCTTATCTTTACGGTAGAACCTTTACTCTGGTAACAGACCACGAACCACTAAAGTGGATCAAAAACGTACGGGACCCGACTTCTCGTTTAATGCACTGGAGACTAAAGTTGGAAGAATATTCGTACGTCACAAAACATAAAAAAGGAATAGCGAACTCTAACGCAGACGCGCTTTCCAGAAATCCACCTGTCAACTCTTTCCGAATTCTACCTATTACCTCAAAACGGCCACGACCCGATACAGAATGCTCATCTACTGACGCCCACAAGCGCGCCAAAGTAGCTCACCAACACCCAACGCGTGCTCGCGAACCAGATACGCTGTCTTCGTCTACCAGCGCTCACAAACGCACCAAAATAGCTCACCAACACCCAACACGTGCTCGCGAACCGGATACGCTATCTTCATCTACCGGCGCTCACAAGCGAATGAAACATGTAGACCAGCACCCAATACGAGCGCATAAATCTGCACATGAATCCACCAACCCTTCCCCACGAAGACGAAACAAAGCATTACAAGACACTTCGACTTCTACTGGTACCTCTGACTCAAATGCCAGTATGACTGACAATAGCAGCGCAACGGAGGCACCGATCGTAGTCGATAAAACGATCAAGCAAACTACGGAACGAATTCAACCACTCACCTCATCTGAATCAAACCAAAACTCCGGTAAGCCCCAAGGTCGTAGTGTTAAAATACGTGAAGAACAGTCCGACACACTGAATAAGCCGACAACCGAAGCCACTACCAGTAAAGGACGAAATTACGCCCCTCGATTCACGGAATTCGTAACAGATCTTAACCACCTACCATTAACGCATAGTAAATTTATTCAAGAGATACGCGCCAATCTCCTCGACAGACAAGATAACCTAGCCCACTGCATCTCGGCAGACTGCAAGACATCACGAGGAGTCGCGGGACAACTAATCAATTGGAAAATAATCACCCGAGATCAACTACAACAACTAGACCCTGAAGTAACGACCGTATTGACACTGCCACATGGTAACCGCCTCATTTACAATCTAGTAACCAAAAAATACCACTACCAAAAACCAACTGAACAGACACTGTTCAACACCCTAGTAAATCTAAAGAATTGCTTAGAACAAGACAAAGTCAAATCGCTTTCGATTCCAAGACTAGGCTGCGGCTTAGATAAGTTAGACTGGAACCTTGTTAATCGGATGATCCATTACATATTTAAAGACTCCGACATAACGATCACCATTTGTAATTATCAAAACCCGACTTATGACTCGACATCTTCTGAATCTGAAGCAGACGCATCAACACCCAGAATCCCTGCTCCCCCTTTAACTCGTCGGCCAATGCGTCGGACCGGCACTAGGTCAGCTCCAAGACATGCCCCGGTTTCTACTCTCTCGCGCTACCCAACTGATATCTCGGTGAGTGACTCCGTGACACATGATCCGGAGTCAGCTGTTGAAGACATGGATAGCGATGCCTCCGTTGTACCTACGGCAACGCTACCACCTTTAGGCTCACAACGTCGCGACAATCCCGAAGAGCGAAAACCTGACCGCCCCCATATTGACAATGACAACTTTTGTTGCTTAGATTACTTCATACAAAATCAAAATGACATATTACCAACACCCAACGTAACCGAAACTAATGACGGACTTCTCATGTTGTGCGACAATTACGCTCATTTCGTATCAGCTAATTGTGGTTGGACAGAAGGACTGGAAAAACAGTTGATAGACGGAAATCTAATAAGCATGGAATCCTTTCAAAACCAGAATCCAGAAATATCCGACGTCATTAAAACTCGGTTGAAAAACAACAAATACATATTTACCCTCGTAGTGAAACCACGTCAATCAGACCCGGGCAGACTTGACGACATTTTCTACACGTTAGTTAACTTGAGGATTATCTTGTCCGGACTAGACATTCGGTCCATATTATTCCCCATGTCAGGACCAGGAGTTGATGATATTCTACGATCTATCTTTAAAAAACTCATTCATCACATTTTTGCGGATTCAGACATTCGAGTAACACTTTGTAGAAATACTACAATTATACCAGACGAACGATTACGCGAAGACATGATCAAAGAGTACCACGAGTCACTGATCGGAGGACACCAAGGCGTTACAAAAATCTTCAATAAAATAAGAGAAAAATATTTTTGGCCAAATATGAAAAAGCAAATTCAAAATATGATGAGATCTTGCGGCAGTTGCCAGAGGAAAAAACTAGTCAGGATCAAAACAAAATTACCCATGGCAATCACTGACACGCCCGCAGAAGCCTTTGACAAAGTGGCATTAGATATTGTTGGACCTCTACCCCTTACTAAATCGAACAACAAATATCTCTTGACGATACAATGCAATTTGACAAAATTCCTGGACGCCATCCCTTTACCTGATGCCACCGCCAAAACTATAGGCGCAGCATTCGCAAAAGAATACATTACACGTTACGGTGCTCCTCGAGCAATACTTACAGACCAAGGACAGAATTTTATGAGCACAGTTATCAAACAGCTTTGTAAACTCTTCAAAATTAAACAACTACGAACAACCGCCTATAGACCGCAATCAAACGGCTCATTAGAAAGAAGTCACCTTGTAATTACCGAATACATCAAACATTACACCAACGAAGGTAAAGACTGGGATGAATTCATACGTTTCGCCATTTTCTGATATAATACAGCAAAACACGACAGTACACATTATTCACCTCACCAGCTGATCTTCGGCTCGGAAGCTAAACTACCGACAGACGCGATACTAAGCAACACATCCACGCATACATACGATACATTCCTCCTCGATCTAATAGCGAATCTCACAGACATCCGTAAACGCGCCGCGTTGAACCTGAAACAAGCTAAACAGAAAAGTAAAGAACACTACGACAGAACAATTAACCCACAACGATTTGAAGTAGGACAAACTGTCTACCTATTGAACGAAACAAGGTCAAAATTCCAAGATCATTATAAAGGCCCGTATGTAATCAAACGAATAATAGATGACGTTAACGCCGAAATATACCTCACGCTAAACAAAACTAAAATAGTTCATCTCAATAAACTGAAAATCGCACATACATAGTAAAATCCCACATTAACCCCTTCAATAGCTACTACAGTACAACCGACAATAGCATGCTACCATATTGCCTGCGATCGCGTTACATTACGTCTCATACTCTTGCATATCGTTGCAGGTGCAGTGCTCTCGACAGCACGACAGACGATTCGACTAACGTCGCGATTAAGCAACTGAATCAGAACCCGGGAATCTTCTTCGAACAATTGCAAGACCTACGTACATATAACAAAGAATGGACTTTGCTGAACTACATAGACCTCCAATATTTATTCGACCGACTTGACCAAGCATCAGATTTCTTAACCATAATAGAAGGTAAATGCTCTGTCGCCAAAAACTACTGTTACACCGGCGACCATATTCAAATGTTGGCTGATAGAATAAAAACCATGAAACTATACCAAAACCGAATAGAATATTTAGTTGGCCATCGCACAGGCGAATCCACTCACTCCGAACTTGCTAAATTAGCCCACCATCGCGGAAGACGAGGCGCGATTGATTTCATTGGTAGCGTATCAAAATCCTCATTCGGCACGCTAGACGTAAAAGACGGAGAATATTTTAACCAACAAATTGACAACTTGTACAACGACAGTAGACACTTAGCATCCCTGCTTAACAAACAGACAAATATCGTACAGTCAACGTTGGGCGTCTACGGGAAAGAAATCGACAGCATGATAAGCCACGACCGCGAACAACATAAATTACTCACGGCCCTCTCGACTAATGCAGCTATTTCAAAAGCCTTAATCGCCAACAATACCTTCAGAACGACTTTACTTAACCGACTAATTGACCTGGACCGACACTTGAATGAATATGAACTTGACCTGTCCAGCTTAGTAAACGCTATCCTCTTCGCTCAAAAAGGTATCGTCCACCCTAAAATTCTATCACCACAACAAATTATTTCCAGTCTTAAACATATCCAGTCACTCAGACCACAAATAGAGTTTCCTATTCCAATGGATCCAAATTACGCTGAAGAACTGATTCGAATCTCTAAAATCGACATAGCGTATTACGAACCCAGACTGCTTTATGTGATATCTATTCCGTTGCTCAACTCCGAGGCTTTTGACCTGTACCGACTGCTTCCCGTCCCCGTTAGACAGACATACGACTCTGCAAATAACAAATTCGCTTACATTTAACCTGGCAGCGACTACATAGCTATAGCACTTAACCGAGCGTCGTACTTTCAAATCTCGGAATCCAAATTTAGTAAATGCATTTTATCCTTAGGAAAATTCATATGTAAGTTGACACAACCGCTTTTCCGACCGTCGACTCACAAACTCTGCGAGGTAGACCTTTTTCTGAACCCGTCCAGAAAAATTTCAAAACAATGTGATATCAGATTGACCGCATTCGATGGAACCTACTGGACGGAATTATCAACACCTAATTCTTGGATTTTCTCAGCTTCCACTCCTGAGACTCCTCATACTCTCTGCCCAAATGACCAGACCTCTCGTGTCACACTTTCCGGTTCAGGCATTATCACCCTAGACGACCTATGTACGGCTAGTACTTCTGAGGTCACTCTCAAAACTTCGAAACGCTCACAATCTACCGAGATCCTCTCCTACGTCCCCAAAGTTACCTTGGATCTAAGTCAAGTATCCCTCAGTCTTGATTTTAATATTTCCACCGACTTATCCTTAATTGCAATCCCCCCACTCCACAAAACCTCGCACATAGATATACATGCCTTGGCCAATACCGGACTATCGCTGCAGGATATCGCAAAACAAGCTACCGATATCAGCACACACCACCGCACACAGCGCTATATGTTGCACATCAAAGACACTCTTACTTACAGCGGTGTTAGTTTGCTATCTCTCGCAACCCTATACTTATTCTACCGTCACTCATGCCTCGGCAAGGTCATTACTCTGTGCACACATTGCAAAACAAAAAAGACGAACCAGACATTTAGAGCCATACAAACAGGGTATGACAATCCAATCGAGCTGAATATTATTCACCCACCTACTTCTTCTGTCCTACCCATTCCCAACGAAGTAGAAACCCATCATGCAGTTTCTCACACACCACCTCCGCTTTCTTTAAACCCACCCACCTTACGAAAACCTTATTACAAATAGGCAATTACTATATTGCTATCAAGATCTGCTGTTGCGCTGTCAAACAGACATAAATAAAATAAATACTTGTGTACACTACTGCACTAAAATAATTGTAGTGACGATCTTATACCCTTAGTTTAAAATTAGCCCAAAATATATCTACACTCATAACCGATATCATTGTACAAATAGGTCAAACTCTGTATCTCGACATATAAAAAAAAAAAAAAAAATTGTTGTTTAGGCTTAAGTGTACTAACCCGCTTCCATGCGCATTAACCCTAGGCGCCTAGCTTTAAACAACATTATGTAACCATAGTATTATAACTATATGCCTTACGCTCATACGTAATCCAGAATATAAACCATACACTACCTATAATAAGAATAATTGTAAAACTAATTTTAAGCACATACTTTAAAATCATGTTTCACATTTCCACCTTCTTGCTTCCCATATTCGGGACCATACCTACCGCTATGCTCTTTCTGACGGGGGGGGGGGGGGGGGGGTGTTACGTCCAACACACCACTTCTTTCTATTTTTCCTACTCGCTAACTCTCCCACAGTTCTGTCCTGTCCTCTTATCTCTACGTAGTCTCACGCTATTCACTATCATGCTTACTCTTCAAATTCCATTCCCTACTCCTAGCATGTCACACCTTTTCTGCACCCGTACGTTTCACGTCTCGAGGTACACTCCTATTCTGACACTCGACAATTCCACATCTACCCTTCATATATATCTTTTCGCAACACACAACTCATTCCTACTGCTATCTCATGTTTTACGGAATAAACTTATAATCGACATATCAATATACTCCAGTTTATTCAATCCCATCCTGCTTTCCGGTTGACTTGAAACGTAAAAGCGAAGCCAACCAGGTTACTCCTTCCGCTCAGGAGTAAACTCTACCCACGGACGTAACAAGTAGGTCAACTTTTGTCTGATCCGCGAGTTTCAAATACGGTATTAGCCATTCCACTGCATTGATCGTGATTTTGAATTCCTCCTCCTGAGTCTGCATGATTGCGTTGACGTCAGTTTTTGATCTCGTCAAAATTAACTCATGTTTAGCGTTGACAACGATCTTGCGGTAGTCTTCGGCGAAACCCAATATCATGCTGAGCGGTATCAGTACGTCAAAGTTACCATCGGCATCGGTTAATTTTTTCTTCTCTTCTACATCGAGCCATCCAGCGTTCTCCATCAGCCAAGTCTGACCAGGGTGCAGGGAAGCGTAACCCTTCATGAGACTTGTCAAGCCAACGTTCTTGCTTCTATCAACCTCAACTACGTTAATTTCGTAGCGAATTTCTTCAAACAGATGACAGATGGCGTTGTTTACGAGCTGTGTGTTCACAGTAGCTGTACCATCAGGTTTGAGGAGTCGTCCGTGGATATGTACCGAACTTTTGCTGGGTAATATGCATAAATCCTGATGCTGCACGGTGATTCGAATTTCATCGCTGTTGTTGAGAGTTGACGAGGCGTAAGGTTTGTGAGCGTGAATCTCGTAATGCGCAACGGATTCGTCAAAGACGACTGGTGTTTGAATGCTCAAGATTTCCTCCTCCATGGTACGTAGCAGATGATAAAAAAGCAAAATCGGATTTTTATTTGTCGGAAATTCCTCTTCCAAAAGGTGTCAGTTTCAGACCCAGAGCTATCAGGAACTCCACGTTTCGAGGTGTTAGCGGTTTGGGAATCGATCGACGACTGACTTGATCGGGGCATGTCGACTTACTGATATACCTACTCTTTGACAGTCTGTTATATACAATTCCCATCGTTTATTGCGATTTGATGTGTAGTCTCACAGTAATAACTTCTCCACGAAAATTAACCAGGTCTCCGTCTTGATCCACTAACCGGAGCTGAACGTGATCTATGGTCTTGACGGTGATCGGAAGGTAAATGACGTGCGACGGTACTTCCACGATCTCATATCCTGGTGGGACGGTCGGGAAAAACTCGTGAATAGTGTGTACTTTGTGTCCATTGACGTAGGCGCCCGTTGTAATGCTACACTTGACTCGCAACGCGTTGACCTTGAGTATAGCTACAGGCACGTCTGATTCGTGAGTTTTATCAACCTCCAATACACGTGGTGTGAATCCCAAAAGTTGAGCAATGGAATCATTCGGCTCAAAGTTATTCGTGTGGTTGCATGTGATTTCGCTGCGTAATGTATTATTGTTGGGTTTGATGGCGAGCCTGATATCTGTATTTCTTAGCACGTTTTGAAGATACTTCTCTTTGTCCTCGATCTCGTAGCTGCCGGTAGGTATGGTGATCACTTTGTCAGCTACGTAAATTTTATTGTGACCGACATCAACGTTGGGAATCGAATTAAAGGTTACCAATTCTACCAAGCCAAGAGCATAACTTTTATCACGAGCAAGTTCTATCGGTGGGAAATATTGTGCCTCGAGTATCGAAGAGGTTCCCGAAATCGTTAACGTTAACGAATCATCCATGACTGCGAGTGGTAGACTGACTTTGACGAATCACGCACCATGTTTATATAGCTCACCACTTAGAAATTTCAGACACAAGTGTCGGCATTCAAATGTATCATAATCCTGGTACCTCTCATGATTGTATTTGACGCTGCCAACGCTGAGGTATTTTATGAGGTCTGAGGGTGGTTGAAGGTTGCCGAAACTGTCAAAGTAATCGATATTATTGTCGCGTTTCTTGTATGCAACCCAGTGTGTTCCCGGACCGTCTTTATCGTCAAGGTTGATTATAGCTGACTCGTTTTTACAACGCGTGAGTCTGGGAAATTCTATCGAATGAGAATAAAACTATGGTAACATAGAGAGTACATCTAGGGAATTTTATTTGATGAGAGTAAAACTATAGTAACGTGGAGAAGGGGGGATAATCCCCAAGAATCGAACATTCTAGAAAAAGGTTTATGTCTGGGCCGAGTACGTGTGCGAATTCTACATGCGCGGATCTCAAATTTCCCACCGTTGCGCATACGTAGAAGGTCGATTTGCGGATTTAAACATTTTTTGGTGACCCAAAACACGCTTAGCATATCTACTATCATATCTAAGATGATTAAAAAACAATTATAATTATGTTACGTTCTGGGAGAAAGTCTGCGAGATATCTTCACAAATCAGATTCACAAATCTTGCGATGTCCATACGTGTGAACTTTGTTGTTCGGTTCGGTCACGTTTTTTGTTCAGCTCTTCACGATATGTGAATTCGATCACTTTATGTCGTACCAACTATCACTATGCGTGATTGGAATAATTCTCTGTACACAGACACTTTCATTCGAAATACACATTTATAAACATATAGAAAGTTCTTTTCGATCAATTGTCAATGTTAGCTTTTAGCAATGTCTCATTAACTCGTAAGGTTGTTTAATTACAGTTGCAAGAACAATACTTGAGTTTAAAGTTCTGAATCGAAGAGTTTGTTTGATTTCAGTTCACTTGGCCTGTACCTGAATTTGGTATTGATTCTGAGTTTAATTTAATTCTGTACTTTTCGATATTAATTTATGTTCTGTTATCGAGAATGGTTCTTCACTGTCGGATGCCTAATTATGTTCTTTACTCTTTGATGTTGAATTGCGTTCTGTTTTATGATTGTTGAAATTTTTGAAAAGATGGATAAAGTGTGACGATAAAACCTGACTCTGATAGTGCGCGCCATAACACGATATGAGGTCGGTGGTAGTAGTAGTAGTAGTAATCTTTATTGTTCCCCTTGGGGTTACAAGGACTTCCCTTTTCCTCTTCCTTTACAATATTTTTTTTTTTTACATGTTTTCTTAACCTATTCTTACCCTAATTCTTACTTCCTACCTTATCCTTACTTAATTTACTTAATTTCTAATTGCCTGTGTCCTGTGCCATTGCCTTGCCATTCCCTTACTTTCCCTCTTATCCTTTTCTTACTTTTCATCCTTATCTTTACTTAACCTTATCCTATTTTACCTTATTCTATTCCCTAATTCGTCCTTATCCTAATCGACTTCCATTTCCCATTCATCTCTCACTCTTTCATTCTCTTGTACATCCCTGATCCTTTCCAATTCTCTCATCCAGACTTCTCCCACCCCCTCCTCACCTAACATCTCCCTCACCACCTCCTGCCAGCTTTCCTCCCTTCTATCCCAGCCTACGCACCTTTCCCATACGTGCTCCCATGTTTCCTCCTCCCCCCCGCACACCCTACACCTTCTCTTTTCCTCTTCTTCCCAGTACCTTGCCTCCTTCATCTCGCTTCCTAACCTAAATCTTGCCACCCTTATCCACCTGCTTTCTCCCCATCCCTTTCCCAGATATCCTGGTATCCCTTCTCCTTTCACTAGCCTGTACCATCTGTTGTACCTCGATTCCCTTATTTTCTCCCACCTCTCTTTTCTCTGTTCTTCCCTCTCTCTCTCCTCTATTTCCCTAAACTCCATCTCGCCCCTCTCCCTTCTCGCGACTACCTCTCTACTCTCTACTCCCCTTTCCGCAAAGAAACTTTCCCTTTCTCTTTCCCACCTCGATCCCTGCCTCCCAGCTTCTGCCTTGTCCCTTATCTCTTCCCAGCATCTCCTAGCTAACTCGCTACCCTCCCCTCGCTCCAGCTTCCTTTCAAAATTCCATGCCCTTCTCCCTGCCCTAATCCTTAGTTTCTCCCTCTGTAGTTCCTCCCTTACTAGATATCCCGGTGTTCTCCCATCCACTCCTAATGTCCATCTCAAAAATCTATCCTGTACCGCCTCGACCGCCCTCCACTCCCTCCACCCCCATATCTCCGATGCATACTCTATTACCGTCCATACTAGCCTGTCAAATAACCAAATCCTTTTTTCCCAATCCCTCCCAAACCTTCTTTTTCCTATTCCCCATACCTGCCTCATTACTACCCCTGCCTTCCGTACTCTCTCTTTCACCTGTGCTTCCTGTCCCCCATTGCACTTTACTCTATACCCTAAATAGCTGAACTCTTTCACCTCCTCTATCCTTTTCCCTTTCCATCTCCAATCTATGTTTTTCCTTCTACCGCCTCCTTTCCTAAATCTCATAATCTTTGATTTCCCTACATTTACCGTCAGCGTTTTCCTATCCATATACCTTTCTAACTTCCTAATCATTACCTCCATTTCCTCTTCACTTTCCGCTAGTAACACTATATCATCTGCATAGGCTAAAGTGCATACCCTGCCGCCGGCTAACTCCACCCCCCCAACCCTTCTCCCTCTCCCCATTTCCTCTTCTAAGTCCGCCAGCAGCAGGTTGAACACAAGCGGACTGAGCGGACATCCCTGCCTTACCCCCCTCGCTGTCCAAAACGCCTCTCCTAGCTTTCCCCCGCTCCTTACTCGACTCTTTGTTTCCTTGTAAATTTCCTCTATCCTTACCCTTAGCCCTTCCCTCACCCCTCTCCTTTCCATAGTCTCCCACAGCACCTTCCTGTTCACTGAATCAAAAGCAGCTTTCAGGTCCACAAAAAACGCCACCATCTTTCCCTTATCCTTTCCCACCTGCCTATTGATTAAATAATTCAGTACGTATATATTGTCAATGGTGCCCATGCCTTTTCTGAAACCCGTTTGGTTTTGTGGTATCAAGCCCTTTTCTTCTACCTCTCTTTCTAACCTATCCGCTAATGCCATCGCATACACCTTGTATAGAGTTGGCATCAAAGTCACCCCCCTATACTCTTCTACCCTTTTCCCCTCCCCCTTCTTAACTATCGGCGCTATCAATCCCTCCCTCCAATCCTCTGGCCAGCCCTCCCCCACCCAAACTCTGTTACATGTTTTCCATATCCACTGCTCCATTTCTTCCCCCCCATACCTCCATACCTCGCTAACTATTCCATCCCCCCCTGGTGCCTTTCCATCCCTCAGCTTTCCTATCACCTTTCTAATCTCTTCCCTCTGCAGCTCCCCTTCCCCGTCCCCCTTCCTATTTACCGACTCCCCGCCTTCTGTTACCTTGCTTTCTACCCCGCCTAATAATCCCATGAAATACTCCCTCCACTCCTGATCTCCTATTTCTTCATTCACCCTCTTCCACTTCTTTCTTTCCCTATTAACTATCTCCCATACCTTGCTTTCTGTCTTTGCTTCCGCTGCTTCTTTTATGAATCCCTCATTTTCTTTCTTTTTTCTCTCCTCGCATAGCCTATTATATTCCCTTCTTCCCTTTCCATACGCGTCCCCTTCTCCCTCCCCCTTTCTCCATTTCCTTAGACTCTGCCTAACTTCCGCTTTTTTTCGCCTACATTCCTCATCCCACCATCCCTTTTTCGCTTCCCTCCCCCTCCCTCCAACATCTAAGGCTCGTCTAAACTCCCTTATTCTTTTCTCCATCTCTTTCCCTACATCCACTTCTCCTATCCCCTCCCATTTGACTTCTGTTTTAAACCTCATCCTACCCTCCTCCGTCCAGTCTCCTCTACTAGTTCCCCCTACTCTTTTTCCCTTCCTTGTCCTAGCCACTGCCCCCCTCAACCACACTATTACCGGGTGATGATCCGAGTCAACCCTATCCCCAATCTCTATCCTTTTGACCCTATCCCTCACCTCGATGTCTCCTATAGCGTAGTCTATCACTGTCACCCCTGCCCCTCCTACATACGTAAATTCCCCCTCCTCATCCCCCTCTATGTTCCCGTTCATTATTGCCCATCCTGTCTCCTCTAAAAATTGCACCAGCTGCCTACCTTCCGAGTTTATTTTCCTGTCCTTTGATTTCCTACTCCTACTCTCCTCCTCTCCTTCTCCCCAGCATCCTCCCCCCTCCTGCCCTGTCCTGGCATTAAAATCACCCCCCACTAACACTTTTACCCCTCCCTCTATCTCTTCTGCCCGCTCCTTCAATTCCCCTATCTTCTCTTTTAGGTCCCCATTTATGTATATTCCTACTACTACCCATTTTTCCCCCCCTACACTTATTTTCCTTGCTATCATGCCCTCTTTTACCTCTTCCCTCCCTCCCTCCCCACTTACTATCTCCCTTCTTACCCCTGACAGCATTCCGCCTATTGCTCTTCCCTTCCTATTTTTTCGCACCGCATACTGCACTTCCCATTCATACCCTACTGGCAACTTATTTCTAATCATTTCCCACCCCTTCTTTTCTATCCATGTCTCCATTAGAAATATTACATCCCACTCCCCTAGCCCCCTCCAGAAATCTTCATCCTTTCTCGCGAGCCCCGCCACATTCCAAAAAGCTACTTTCCACCCCTCCCTTACTGTCTCGCCTACTCCCCTCTCTCTCCTCCTTATCTCCCGCCCCACCTGCCTCTGTCCCCCCCCACTACCCATTCCCCCGACTGCCTTTCACTACGTACCCTTCCCTGTGCTTCTGTACTTCCCTCTTGTCTTTCCTCGCTTGCTGACCTTTCCCTATCGCTTTCTCCTACTTTTCCCCTCCCCTCCCTTTGCCCCCCTTCCCTCGCTCTCCCTGTACCATCTCTAAGCACCTCTCCTATCTCATCCCACTTCCACATTTTCCCTTCTATCCAGATCCTTGCATACCCTATTCTTACTCTGTTTCCCCTTCTCTCCTCACTAGCTGCTATCTCCCTCAACTTCCATTTCATTCTTCTCTCTGCCCAGGTGAGATCCTCGTCTATTCTCTCCTCCCTCCCTTTGAGTAGGCTTTTTCTTCCCATTACCTGCTTCTTTTGCTCCCTATTTCCTAGTCTTGCTATCCATATCCCCTTTTCTCCCCCCTTTTTCGCGCCTACCTCCCACATATCCTTTACCTCGACCTCTACCCCTATCAGCTGCAAAATCTTTTTCAACTCTTCCTTTTCTCTTCCCTTCTCAAGTCTCGCTCCTCTCACTACTATATTTCCCCTTCTTTCTTCCCTTTCTTTCCTCTCTATGGCCCACTCCATCTCTTTTAATCTATCTATTGCTACCTGCGCCACTTCCGCATTCCCCTGTACCTGCCTTTCTCCCCCTCCTTCTGCACTCTTCTTTTCTAATCCTAACAGCCTCTCCTTTACCCTTTCCATCTCCCCCCCTCTCCGCTCTTCTACCTCTTCTAGTCTTTTACCTAGATCCCTTATCATTTCCTTCATCTCCCCCCTCTCTACTTCCCACTGCTCTTCCCTTCTAGTCATTTCGCCTTTAATCTTTTCCATTTCTTCCCTGATCCCCCTTCCCTGCCCTTTGACCTCCTCTAGACCTATCTTTAGCTCTTCCCTAATCAACCTTAGCATATCTTGTATACCCCCTCCCTCTGCCTTCCCTTCCTCCCCTGTCTTACCCTCCGGCGACCGGTGCACTTTCCTGCTTTTCCCAAATACTCTTTCTCTTTCCTGCAACCCGTCTACCTCCTCCTCCCCTTTTTCCCCTTCCTCCTCCCGCTTTCTCTTCCATAAGTCTAGCACCGTCACCGATCCCAGGCTATGCCTCCTATCCCTCCCTAACGCTGCTACTGCCCCCGGCCTACCTTTCTTTTTCTCCTCCTCTTCGCTGTTCGCCCCTTCTTTTTGGCCACCCGCGTTACTCATACTCTTTCTCTCCTTCACCGCTCCCTACCTTATCTATCCGCCGCCTACCTGTCTACTCTATCCCCCTTCTTACTCCCTAGGTGTCACTGCCTCTTCCTATCTTATCCGAATCGTTGCCGTCCGCCAGCTCTTTCTGCCTAACCTCAAAACTCTCCCCCTTCTTTCTTTTTCACCCGCCCTTCCCTTCTATCCCTGCCTCCCTATTCCCTTCACCCGACCTCCCGTCTATGTCTTTCCCGCTCCTTCTCTGCCCTATTTCCTTTTCTCCTCACCTTTGCTATCCTGCTAAATTCTCGCCTTTTCTCTCGCACTCTTTCGCACACCTGTCACTCACATTAAAACAGAAACGGAAGTCCATGAGGTCGGTGGTATAAATTGTGAATTTGACTCATTACCTCATTACCTCATAGCCACCACGATCCCGGTGAAAGGCGGAAGCGAAGACACTCTACGGAAAGATGCCAAACCTACCGATCACCCATTCCTCGTAACGTCACGTAATCTTTCTATTTTTTTTAACCTCATTTCCCGCACTTGAAATATTAATTTTACCGTAATCATTCCCCAGTTGATAATAACGTGTCATCGAATGGTAAGCCCAAAGTCATGCAGTCGACTTAATTGTAAATTTTACAATCTGTGGCATCGCTGAACCGCCACGTGCATGACATGAAATAACATGGTTGTCTTCATCCCGAATCTTCGAGAGCGATATCAAAAATCATCTGATGCATCGGAAGGCCAACAACTAGTGTATCAAATGGTGAAACTGCCACTATATTTGGAACAAAGGGATGAGATGTTTCTGATTTATTTTCAACTGTTCAACTATTACCGATGTCATAAAAGACGAGCTAATATTTCGATATGTGTTTTTCCCTGATCTACCGAATTTAGTTACCGATTACGTAATTTGTGACAAAAGTAACTTATATTTCGGCGTATTTTAACGTGTGTGTGATAAATGAATGTAAAAATATATATTTTTAACCTTAATTAATATGAACGGTTGAATTACCGTATTAATCTGGTATTACGTAATGCAACTTGTACCGAATTTTTAAAGGAAATAATTCTTACACACTCGAGACTTTTTTTTTTTGCTCGTGAAACAATATATATATATGTAAGCCAATAATTATATTGTTAGGTAGGAATGAAGATTAGGGTGATAATCCACATATGTAAGATGCAGTTAACAACTGTAATATTAAAAATATGTACAAGTTAGTGAAATACAGAGATATTACCATTTACTAATAATCTTATAGCTAACCTGAATCTATACAATTGCCGATAGCAAACCCTTGTATACATCAATATAATGACATTGATGCTAACAGCTCGGAGTCTTGTTACATACTGACTCTCACACGCGTGTCAATAAGCGACGCAGCCAAGCTTGATTACGCACAAGCTTACATATATATATATATATATATATTGTAACGTGGCAGTTCGGCTAGGCCTGCCCGTTGCAAGAGACTCCCTGAACCCTGGGCGAGATCCCGGAATCGGGGTTTAGAAAATCGAGTCGCGAAATAATCCTAGAGAGCGCCAGAACTGGAGTCACGCACCCGAGCTTCGACAGGGACGAAATAGCGCATTGCGACCAAGATATTTCAGGCTTTTGTTCTTTTTATTTTTTTTTTGAGTGCACCGGCTACCCTCCAGCGACCAACTCCGACGCCGAACATCTTTCGAGGCAAGGCGAAACCACGGAGATCTCGCGGGAAGGACACCGAGGCTGCGGAGGGGGAGGCAACGCAGAACCCTGCAGCGCGGGAATCCAAGGCGGACGCGATTCCCGCTGGCGGCCGGCGCGCCGCAGCCTCGGTGTCCTTCCCGCGAGATCTCGTCATGATGACGTCACGAAAAATTAGCGTGACGAGATCAGCGTTGCGACCAGTGCTGCCAGAAAGCGGGTAAAAAGTACCCCTTCCCTTAGCTGTGTTGTGTGTGTGCGCTCTCTTCATTGCTTGGTAGGGGAACATTTCCCCTCGATTTGTCAGCTGACTCGGCATCGTTCGGCTTCCGTCGCCATCCCGACACACCGACGTGCACCGTTGACGTTGTGTGAGATGCGCGCAAGCTGCTAGGGAAGGGGTACTTTTTACCCGCCTTCTGGCAGCACTGGTTGCGACCATCCGAGATCACTCGAGTTCTGGCGACCAACTAAGGTGAACGGGTGTTGCGAGGTAGATTCGTGTTCGAGTTTTTAAAAAAAAGAAAAGTAATCGTTGCGAGGAATAATGGCGAGCGTGAAGCACGAGGGAGTCGGGTCCTTCGTTTCTTGGATGTGGAGCGGTAAGCGCTGTTAACCTTCTTGCGAGAGAATCTCGAGAGATCATTAGTAAAGGCTTGCCGAGGACGGATAGCCAGTGAGGATTGGCGTTAGCAACTGTACTCGAGATTCTTTAGCCGATACATTTGCTTGGTGACCGTAGCCTGAGTTGCGCGTAAGGGAGTAGCGTCAATTTCGGGGGATCCAGGAAATCGAGTCGAGTCACGGGTTGAGCCGAGACATTATTGCCTCGAGTTTGAGTGTAACCGAAATCCGTTACACGGGGTCATTTTACTTCGTCCGATACACCCTCCGTTCTCGTGTAGGTCGCGAGCAGTCTCACGGGGAGCATTCGAATTCGCGACTGCGTCCCGCCGTCGCAGAGAAAGTAAAGCTCGGGTGCGCGCCAATAAAAATATGCGTTCCTAGAGGAGGGTCGTGGGTGCCGCGACGAGCCTCGCCTCAGTTTAGTTTTTTTTTTTTGGCATAATCAGTTAGTATTAAGGTGGCGATTAGCGCCGTTTTGTAGAGGACGATCGCGAGCAGCGCGTCGCGTCCGATTTTGCTTTTGGTTTCTTTTAGTGTGTAAATTAGCGGTCACGAGTAGTATAGTGACTAGCGCACGTAGGCCGTAGAGGTCTTCGGGATCCCTTCATATTTTGTTTTCTCTTTTTTTTTCTTCTTGATTGATTATTTTGTTTGCTCGTTCTTTTTTTTTGTAAGCTAAGCGCTTGCGTTTGGGATCGCGAGGACAAGCTTCCGCAGTATTGTTATTATTTTTAATTTTTTTTTGTATTATCGCTATTTTGAAATATATTGTTTAACTTTCTTGCGGCTTTGTGAAATAACTTGTCAACGTACGTGTGGCGTATCTCTCTCTACCCAAAAATTACCCCTCCCCTCTCCGCGGTACTGAGCTACCGAGCATATGGTCGCGGTATATCGTATTACCGATTTCGAGGCGTGTTGACCACGCCAGGCGCCCAACAAATTTCGCGGTCTTATTGCAGGTTCAGGGGACATCGTGGACGTCAAATTATTGTGCACGCGGTAAGTTCTCGGTCATTTTCTCCGAGTGACCGAGGTGCAGAAAAATCCACGTCACAATATATATCTATTTTATTTAGAGGGGCTTACTTTCGGAGTTGGCTAGGATAAGGGCTTGACTTTACAATGATATAAATATAAATTATATTAACGCTGAGCGTACAATACTTGATTCTCGTTGGGATATTCGCGATTTATCCACGCGACACCCAATCCATGCAGGGTCCACGGCCATGGACTTCCGCCGAACCCTGATTTTATTTTTCCCGCAATAATCGATTGCTCTCGCGACTCTCGTTCCAAACGCTCGCTTATCACTCTCACATCTCACTCTCTCCTCCTCGCTCGTTTCGCGCATATATATATAGCTCCTCCCTCGGTTTCTCGAACCTTCTGGAGACTTCTAGACTATTCTAGCTTTACACATGGCCGCTTCCGCTTCCGGCTCCCTCACGCCGTCTCTCGTACATACGTTTCACAACCTTCGCACGGCAAATTCGATTTCGATTCAATTTTTCTTCAACATTCGGCCATCCGACAGTTTGCTCGTCCTCGAGCTTCACGCTCATACATTCTCACACAACGCCAATATCAAATACTACGCTCTCACATTTCATCACGCACACTCTTAGTTTACATTTACATTTCGTAGTCTCGTAAGTGAGACGGAACACGTTTTGCACGTTTCGGTCGCGCACTCACACTCATCACTTTGTCTCGGTCGATTTCAGCTGATTTATCAGGTGGTTTCGCTTTCGTCGGTTCCACTTCTTCGCTCGGCGATGTTTCTTCCTCGTCGTCGCTTTCACCGCTGGACTCTTCGTTCGACGGTTTCCACAACTTCAGTTGACTAGCGTGCGCTGTTGACGCATAACGTTTTCCCTGTGCACTGTCGTTTAAATCTGTCACATGATACGTATCTCCAGGCCACTTTTTCACAATAACCAACGGACCACGGTATTTCGGCTGGAGTTTTGTCGATTCGCTTGTAGCATTTGGTGCCGTTTTCATGTACACGATGCTACCTTCGTTGAACTCTGTACTTTTAATTCGTGATTTATTGTGACGACACTTTATCTTTTCCTGGGCGACGCGAATGCTCTGTCGCGCTTCTTCTTGCAATTCGGTTGGATCTCGATACATTTCACCTTCCTCGTACGAACATTTCCGAACTTCTCCTTCGTCTCGACGCGGTACATAACCATAAACGAGTTCAAAGAGGCTCTTACCGGTCGTAGCATTTTTCATCTCGTTTATATCACTTTGAATCTTTCGTATGTTTTTGTCCCAAGTTCGTCCTTCATCTTCTTCCAGATTACCACGAATCGCAGGTACAAGTGTGGCATTCAAACGTTCCACTTGCCCGTTTGCTTCCGGATGTCTCGGCGAGTTCAAAGTGTGTCTAACACCATGCTGACGACAAAATTCTTCGAATGTATTCGAGGTGAAACACGTTCCTCGGTCGCTGACAATTTTCATCGGAGCACCATACTCCCGTACAAACTCTTCCAAAATTCGTATCACCGTTACTGTCTTTGTGTCTTTGACTGCCCTAATACACGAAAATTTTGTTAAATTATCCACAATCACGAACACATACTTGTTTCCTCGGAAACTCATGACAAACGGGCCCAAATGATCCATGTGTATTACCGTGAATGGTCGGTTTCCGGGGGGAATGGGATGTAGTTCGCCTTCTTATCGACCAGGTTTTGACTTCGCGACTATACACTGTAAGCATGCTCGAATGTGACGCTTCACGTACGCTCTGCTCCAAAATTCTTGACACCGTTCGCTCGACACCAGGGTGACTCTTCATATCGTGAAATCGTACAACAATACGTTTCCTCATACTTCTTGACACAACATACAACAATTTCTCTCCTTTTCGTTTGTACAAAATTCCGTTATGCAACTCATAACCATCCACACATCCTTTTTCGTAACGTGTTCTTTTTGCTAACGCTTTAGACAAAATTTCTTTCTTTAACTTCAAACTTTCATCGATACTTTGGTACAATAATACTGTATCTTCTTCGGTACTCACTGACAATACGTTCACTCGTTTTAACATCTCGGGTGATTCGACTGGCGCTCTACTCAACGCATCCACATGTGCTAACTTTTCACCAGGTCGATGGATAATACGATAGTCGTACTCGCTCAACAAATCGTTCCAACGAATAATTTGGGGATTCAACGTTTTATGAGTACTCAAATGACATAAGGCCTGACAATCCGTGACTGCCGTAAATGCAATATTCGCCAACATTGTTCTCAAACGTGTAACTGCCCCAACTATGGCTAACAATCCTAATTTCGAACTGTGGTAACGACTCTCTGTCTCACTCGTTCTTCGGCTAATTGTATAGACCAAACGTAATTTACCGGTGTTGTCTTTCTGCATTAACATTCCTGCTAAACCCGCTGAGCTCGCGTCCGCATGCAATTCTGTTTCTGCCTTCGGGTCGTACGTTTGCAAAATCGGTTGTTCAGTTAAATTGGTTTTTAATACTTCAAACGCTCGTTGCTGAGACTCTTTCCATTCAAATCGTACATCACTTTTCAAGAGATTCGTCAACGGTGCCGCAAACTGCAAAACGAGGTACAAATTTTCGGAAGTAGCTCGTCAAACCTAAGTAACGACGCACTTCATGTACATTCTTTGGTACTGGAAATTCTTTAATCGCTAGAACCTTGTGTTGACCCGGTTCAATTCCTCCGGCTGATATTTCGTGCCCCAAATACGCGACTTTCGGATACAAAAAACGACATTTCGACAATTTAATCGTGAGACCCGATTTTCTCAACGCTTCTAACACCAGTCGTATTTCGATATCAAATCTCCCCAGCTGTTTCCCGGTATCAGAATATCATCCAAATAAAATAACGCTACTTCGTCCCGTAATGGACTAAGAGCTTTGTGCATTGCCTTGCTGAAATAGGCGGGCCATTCATTAAACCAAAAATCATACGGGTAAATTCTACAGTCTCTTCTGGTGTTATTATTGCCGTTTTCTCCCTCGCGTTTTCTGTCAATGGTATTTGCAAATAACCATGGGCCAAATCTAGTACAATAAATACCGAACTATTTCGAATTTGTGCGAAATCATCATCAATATTAGACAGTGGAAAATGAACTCTTTCTGTGATGGAATTTAATTTTCGAAAATCTACACACAGTCTCGATTCGCCCGTTTTCTTTTTAACTGATAATACTGGGCTAGCATAAGACGATTCGGTTTCTGTTACAATACCTGCTTTCTTCCACTCGCTCACAAACTCACGAATTTCCTCTCGCTCACGGATCGTAGCTCGATACGGTTTACACTGTACTGGCAACGCGTTTTCTTTGACCTTAATGTCCATAAAAACTTCTTTCGCACACCCTAAATCATGCAATCCAGTCGACACACAATCTCTAAATTCGTTGAGTAACTCTTTCACTTGTCGACGCACAGCTTCCGGTTGGTCTTCTCCGATGTTGATCTCTTCCACGGAAATTTCTTCGATGTCTCGCGATGGTCGTTCCACAAACTGAACATTCGATATTTCACCGTTTACTGTCACACGTCCTTTTGGAATTTTTCGTTCACCAATTCCCCAATTTGACACTGGCACAGAATAATTTTCTGCACAATCCGCGACGTTAATTAACGAAATTGAATTTGGCGGTAGCACAATGTTCTCAACCGTCGCTAACCTCGTAAACGTTGACGGTTCACACTTGATAGGCAATTCGTGTTTTCGATACACAGTAAACTTGTTGCCACTTTTATTAAACGCGACACCCGGCGACTTGGTATAATTACGACCGATCAACACATCCACGGCTTGTGTATTATCCGGCACTACATTCATCGTCGTGTCGTTTACTTCAACTCCGTCGATAACAATCGTTGCGACGATTTTACCGAGGCTTTCCACGACGAACTCCGGCTCCAGGACCAAACGGCTTCAAATTACTTCTTACCGGTAAAATATCGAACCGTTCTTGCAATGCCCGTGTTGCCCGAATAGTACACTCCGCACTACCTGTATCTATGAATGCTGGTACTTCGCGTCCGTTCACTATTGCCATTTTCAAATACTTTTCCGCTGTACTGTCACTTTTATCGCCGATCGTTTGAACTGTCCGATTCTCACTATTCACTACGTTATCGCTGTTACTATTATTTCCTTCTCCGCTGCGACAAAATCGACTAATGTGACCTCTTTTATTACACTTGTAACACGTCGGCCCTCGCCGTTCCTCCGGACATTCTCTCATCAAATGCCCCGTCTTTTTACAATTGAAACACACACGTTCACTACTCGACCTTTCGTTTTTCGATGGGTTTGTATTCCGCGTGTCACTTGTCGCTCTGTTCTCTCGCGCTCGATTCGGTTCACTAGTGCTCCGCTGATTTCGTTGTCTCGACGTTACCGGATCGCGATTGTTACGATGAAATCCTTTTTGTTTTGTTAGCGTTTTGTCATAATACAAAATATCGTGTAGCAATTCGTCTTGCGTCCCTTGATACGCTGGCATCACTAAATTAAACAATTCACGCGACCACAACCCACTGAGTATTTCCAGTTTCTCATCTCGGAACGTCAGTCCGAGGGGCGCGCACAATTTTGCTTTTGAATGAAAATAGCTAGTTAACGACTCGTTCCGTTCTTGGCGACGCGCTTCCATGCGTACCCACTTCGATGATTTATCTTCGCGCACAATAAACGTTTCAGACAAAGCTTTGCGGAAATCGTCCCAAATCTGAAGTTCTCTCACTCGCGCTCGTGCCCAATCTCGCGCACCTGCCTTAAGATGCATTCGTACTGCTGTTAACAGGTATCCGTCGGGCCATTAATGCGGTCGTTGCATCGACTCCAAGTTGTCTATCCATTCTCGTGCACTGAGACCATCGTCCTCACCAGTGAAATCCTCGATATTCTTCGACAAATCAGGGATCACATGATAACTGGGTATTGAGCTCGCGACCTGCTGTACCGGTTGTGACTGTTGTTGCTGAGTTACCAGCAGTCCCGCTACCAATTGCGCAACTGCCTCGTGACTTTCGGTCGATAATATAGTACGCAGTGCGTTGACCAGTGCTGGCACTACCGGTTGCTCCGTTACCGACGATTGTCCTCTCGGGGGATCTCGATTTACCGACTGTTCGCTGCTTCCATGGGACTCATTTGACCCGAGCGGTGGTCGTCCCGCTCCTTGACGCTGGCTCGTCAATGTTGCTGGCAAGAAGGGATCTCGTCCCGCCTGTTCGCCATTTTGATTATTTTCCAAGACGACATGTGCCAACGATCTCGCTTCGACGCCATGTTGCTCATTTCTACCCGGGGTGACATTTTCTCTCGATGATGCACGTTGTCCTGCGTAGCCCCGTCCAAATGATCGTCCCAGCATCATTTCTTGGCCCTCCCGCTACACAAAATTTTCAAATTCTCGCTCGTCCACCATTCACACGACTCTTGCACTCGGCGCACGCGCGATTCACTTTTTTTTTATACGCGTCGTATATCTATATTTTACTAAAACACGTATGCATATATATAGCACATACAAATATATACATATATATACCGGTATCGTTTTCTTTTTGGCGCGCACTATCCCCACTTTCAGAGTTTTACTTTTTTGAAGGGTTAAAAGATAAGTATCCCACTTCTGATATTTTAAAGGAAATAATTCTTACACACTCGAGACTTTTTTTTTTTTTTGCTCGTGAAACAATGTATATATATATATTGTGACGTGGTGTTTCGTACCCCGTCACTTTGTTTAATTATCGCATTCCCCTAGGTACAAATATCGCTAATAATAACTAAAGCGCGTCTGAGGCCAATACTCCAAAAATGAACGACTAATTATCTTTAAGTTGAATTCTCTTTATTATGCTAATTTTATTTTATTTTCTAATTCTGTAATGCTCTGCGAGAACCATCTACGAGACCTTTGCGTCAAGAAACCAGAATACTGCCTGACAGGGGTCACGTACCAGCTCAACATCGACCACCACCGACTACAGACGAACGAATACCGCTGAAACCACTCCCGATGGATGCCTATCTAGTTGTCGAACAGGGTCGTGCGTGATGCACAAACAGTACCTACGACTATTTAAGACTTATCGGCCAGGAGCCGAACCACGAATGAATGCTTCTACCGCTCGGATGAATCGTCAGGCGGCGTACAGGGCTGTGCGTCAAAAACACAACAAAGCCTCCCGTCGACGATACTTGTCAGCCTGGAGCTGAACCGACCCTAACACCTACTAAGTCGTTGCCTATCAAATAGAGGACGGTTTTCTCTTCACGAACCGTCCTATCGAAGGACTGCGGCGTGGAATAGGCTAGACTATGCTGACCACGTGGATCTGGTGAATATAGTGTGGGGATCCGGGTTGAGGGCCATCACCACCAGATCGTTCCGGCATAAGGGCTTCAATGAGCAAGGGCCGGGAGTACCAGTAAAGCAAGGAATGAGTTACAGTCGGTCGCAAGTCCAAAGGACCGGTGACGTAATATTGCCGCACACCTCAATATCGCAACATATGAGCAGTACGACCTCCCCTCTCACCAACGATACCGCACAGCTGAGGGAAAACATCTCCGTCCACCTTCCGACGTCCCGATGCCTCGATACCTGTAGTCGCAGAAGAAGAAAAACTAGCGGCGAGGGATTATCGCCGCCTATCCGTAGACCAGACCTACGCGACCTGCTGACCAATTAGAATACCGCAAATTTGAGGAAAAATCACGTGACAGCAGCGCGACGAGGATCAGGATCATCGCTCGTCTCGACACTCTACGATCAGTTCTCGAATAATAAAGACGTGCTTTTGTTAAGCTCTACGATCAGTTCTCGAAAAATAAAGACGTGCTTTCCTTTTATTAACACTACGTTCAGTTATCGCTAATAGCAGACGTGCTTTTCTTTTGTTAACTCTACCTTCAGTTTTCGTTAATTGCAAACGTGTTCTTGTTATCGCTACGCAAGTCGCCGTAACGCTATCGTATCGCATTCTCTAGCACCTGTTAGATCTTCTTTTACGTAAGTGAGGTTCCTTTTCTATTTTGTGAAGCCACGAGAGTACTTGCAATATATCGTACCTTTACCTTTATCTCTCTTTCTCTTTATCTTGCAGTTGGTCTGCTTGAACCAATTGGGCTCGTACTCTTTCCCTTTATCTTGCAGTTGGTCTGCTTGAGCCAATTGGGCTCGTACCCTTTCTCTTTATCTTGCAGTTGGTCTGCTTGAGCGACCTGAGCTCGTACCTTATTCTCTCTTATCTCTTATCTTGTCCCTTTCTCTTTCTTATTGCAAGTAGCCTCGCGACTGGTTAACTATTACTTACGCATTGTTAGTGACTATTGCTTTATTTCCTTATCTTTCTCTTCTAGAATATCTAAATGTCTAATATCGCTGTATAGCAGCGCGTTCTGTTAAATGATCAATTTTTATCTTAGCTATTAAGCATTGATATTTCGCTATATTTTCTCTGATTAGTTCATATCTGGCTCTTTACCTATTACCGTTGATTATCGTATCTTAGTGAGTGTACCGCGTGAGCGATCTTACATCGCTGCGTGGTCCCGCTCGTCGTTCATTTGACATTGGAGTATTGTGCCGTATCGCATAACATCTTTTTCATTATTTTCGTCGCTAATATCGCTGATCGTAGTTGTCCGTAGTCTCTTTGGTTTGTCGTATGTTGCATATTAACTTTCTTGAATATTATTTGCCTTATCTTGAATTATCTTTTATCGTACCGCGTATTATCTTTCTTTCTTCTCGCGCTTACCGCAAACTAGAGACTACGCATTATCTGTTAGTACCTATATTTTATAATAATTTTCTACTTGACCTGTTGCCTTGAATTTATCTTGTAATTCATAAGTCCCTGTCTTTGCATATTTCTGATAATTCTGGTAATGTGATAACTATTACAATTTTTGTATCTCGCATGTGTTTTATAATCGCTTCGCATATTTTATGGTTTACCTGCTTAATGCTTAATTTAAGTACCGTATATCTTTTCTGTTCTGCATATTCATTATAAAACCGTATTAATCATTACCTTGAATCATAGTATCGCGAGCTTACGCATATTTCCCGCTTATTCGGAAAACGTTCCGTTATTTGTTAAATCTCTCGCTTAACTTTCCTCTGGCTGTACATATTGTTAATTATCGCATTTATCGTAATTGTATCTCAATCTCTTCAGCTACTTGCTGGTTATTAAATTTATCGCTTCTTAATCAATGTATTCGATACTATTTCTGCTTTACCTGTTTCTTATTTTGTCTATTGGATTCGACCCCTTCCCTCTACCATTATCTTGTCTATACTGAGCAAGCTGTGCAAAACCGTCGTAGAACCTGACCTTACCTTTACCTATTACCTATTACCTTCACCCTTACCTTATCTTTTTCTCTAAATATCTATTCTCTTTGACGCATGTGCGTCTGGCGCCCAACAATCATATCTTTCTTTTATCGTATCTCTTTCTATGTCTAATTATTCAGGTTAGTGACTGCGCCGTAGGGTGACCAATTATCTCATTTGTTCGTTCAACCCTCGCGAGAAATTTTATCGTGTTACAAAATGGCGCCCAAAGTGGGGCCACGATAGTAACGAAAATAATTGTCGGTCACAATATATATCTATTTTATTTAGAGGGGTTTACTTTCGGAGTTGGCTAGGGTAAGGGTTTGACTTTACAATGATATAAATATAAATTACATTAACGCTGGGCGTAAAATACTTGATTCTCGTAGGGATATTCGCGATTTACCCACGCGACATCCAATCCATGCAGGGTCCACGGCCATGGACTTCCGCCGAACCCTGACTTTCTCTTTCCCGCAATAATCGATTGCTCTCGCGACTCTCGTTTCAAACGCTCGCTTATCACTCTCACATCTCACTCTCTCCTCCTCGCTCGTTTCGCGCATATATATAGTATAACTCCTCCCTCGGTTTCCCGAACCTTCTAGAGACTTCTAGACTATTCTAGCTTTACACATGGCCGCTTCCGCTTCCGGCTCCCTCACGCCGTCTCTCGTACATACGTTTCACAACCTTCGCGTGGCAAATTCGGTTTCGATTCAATTTTTCTTTAACAGAATATTCCCGGTAGGTATCGCTAACCGAAAAATAATCAAATAAATATCCTGATAATGTACTCATGACTCATAAGAGATAAAGAATTGATATTCAATCGAATCACTAATTAAAAGTTTGACTTTTTCTTTATATTCAATTTCTTTAATTCATTTCCGAATTCAACATACGTATTCATTACTATTTATGTGTTTTGTCTTTCCGTTCATTACCTTGTTATATTACCGACTTAAATTCAGATCATATTCTCCTATATTCATACGTTTATGTAAAATGGAAATCTACAGTAGGGGGAGCTCTTCGTTTGTAAGCTAGGTTTCAAGGTAAGTTAACGCAAGACAATTGGTCTATGAGGGCCAATCTGTGGGTGCTGACAGGACGTTTTGTCTATTCACATTCTATGAGTGGAGGATGTTGAGGAATGCTTACAAATTTCTTGTCTCACGTTCTCCGTGTTTGGTATGCATATGAACCTTTTCAAATTATTGTCTAAAATGTGTTGCCGGAGTTCATCATTTCGAATATGACATTCAGTATCCTGTATACAAGGTAATGTGAAAATACATGCCGTTCAAATATATGTACGCTGCTTAGAATTGCGTAGCTGCGAGTTGGTTTTGCTTGTTAACTGATGGCATGATGCATGAGAATTATAAATGTAGTCATGCTGTACAGTATGATGGTAACTGCAGGGTTGATATAGATCTAAGAACTTATGGTAAACCATGTAAGACGCTGTTACGGTGATTGCACGTCGGTAATTAGTGGCGCGGAAAAGATGCAGCTGCGATTACAGGCTGAAACCTAACAAACCTACGTTCTGTGGCCAAAAAAAGGATTAAATCGAAAAAAGCAAATATATGAAAAAAGAAGAATAATGCACATCAGGAAAAAAACAAAAATTAAAAAAAGCAAAAATTTGAAAAAAAAATGTAAAAAAGTAGTTACCAAAACTTTCCACATCCATGTCGTTAGCTCTGGTTAAATCTAAAGGAAAGTCTCGAAAATTCTCATACGGGTTCAGTATTTTATATCCGCTTGAATGGGTCGAGTAGAAAGCTGCTAATTCGTCCTCTCTCTTGAAAAGAGGCACCATGTAATCTTGGCCCGGGGCGCCAGTTGTGCTAAATCCAGCACTTATCCTATTTGCGCGTTTGTTAAGTTTTATTAGAATCGGAGACAGATATCTGGGTATCTTTTTTTCTGAGTGAAGTCCCAATATTGATAATTGCTTTTTATTCAATTTGTCTACCCATTTTCATTCAATAGACCTATCGGAATTGGACTGACCATTGTTACGTGGGGGTGAGGGTGTACTGAGCGGTGGTAGTTAATGATTAATTGAATAATCAAGCTCCCACGTAACGACAATGAATAATTATTAAAACTAAGAGAAGACCTACCTTTCGATAAGCCGGTAATTTGTAGGATCGTGTTGCTACAGTCCTGTACAGGTCTGTGAGGTTTATTTAAATTGTTGAGGCAATTTTATAATAAAGAAAGTGGGAAGAAGGTCGTTCAAAATAAATGTTTAATATGATTTAACTGGTAAAAGATGAAGTATATTCTGTTTCTATTTGGTTATTGAAATGTCTGGTAACAATCAATGGTGATGATGATATATGAGCCGAAAATAACAATTTATAAAGTGTTCAAGTTCATACAAATCGTGTGTTATAATATTCTAAAGGATATTATTATTTGGTACCAGGAACATCTTCTCTGAACGATGGTTAACTAGCTGGTCGTGATTATTGGATTGTATCTCTCTTTTTAGATTATCTTGAATCAATATATATATATATATTATGGTTAAGTCTTATTCGTTAATTCTTGGAAACAATAAGTACGATTTAATTAGGGGTAGTGAAGCTAGCCACCAATTCTAGACTTGATTTTGAATGAAAATTACTGAAGTAGATTTTGATTATAAAGGTGAAACAAGAGTTCGTTTAATTTCGAAGATTAACACTCGGATTGACTTAGCTTTAGGTGAATCGGTCGACGAGATTGAGAGCCGTCGGATCGTGTCGGTCTGCGTCGGTAGAATGCTGGACCAGGGGCCTCACCTCAAGTTTGGAAGAGTTGATCAATCGAACGGTGTTGAACGTCGGTCACTTAGTCTTTTAGATTTGGAATTATATTTAAGATTACCTGATTCGATTGAATCAGGGCCGAACTCAATTTAATTATGGAAAATGGAATATCATAAAAATGTCTATTCACAGAAAAGATGTAAACGTAGAAGAAAGTGAGTCTCTTGCAGCTAATAGAATAACTGAATGCTCGAATTTGACGAATTAGCGCGAGACTTTAGGCCGGTCACAACTAAGATTTTCCGAACGCTACTATTGCTCGAGAGGGCTAATCCGGGTTTACGTCCACGCACTTCGCGACTTGACAGACGTAAGACATGGCTGCTTGGGCCAGAGGGTATTAATAGGGAAAAATCTGCAGTTGCAACAAGTTGCAACAGTAATTAGCCAATTAAGTGCGGGGGCGACCTCCCGGTGTCCAAATCTACACGGTCAGCGTTAGTTCGCGCCATTCGACGGTGTTCCGACGATTCTCAATTTCGTAACTTATACGTACAAGATGTTAACAGAAGGTATCTTAAGATAATTCTCACGCATTCATCCACACATCTTAACAAATAATCTATTTTAATTTGGTGGTTCCAAAGGTAGTGGTTTATCCTAATTATTGATGATAATTTTGACTTAAAAAGAGAGATATTCCCGGGCTGAGCGCCGCTGTTACTAGGTCAGTAATTTTATAGCGCAATTCCTGGTGTCAGCAAATAAGATACAATGTCAGCGGATGCCGAGGACTGTACGTGACCTTATTAGAATATGAGATTGTAATGAAATAATTAAAGAAATGAAATGAAATGGAATTTTGAAAAAGGTACGCCAAGGCAGTACGTCGGGGCGTAACACCATCAAGGGGTAATAGACATTGCTTAGACGAAATCAAGGGTCACTTTCTCCAATATTTTTTAAGAAAAAAATTAATATTTTGTAATTCTGTTTTTCAGACATGTTAATATAAGTCTTAAATTACAAGAATTTTTTTTCAAACATTTCAAAACAAAATAGCGCTGGAGTGGCTGACGAGAGAAGACTTTTTTTTCTTCAATCATCTCCACGGGAGAAAATCATTTTAAAGGAAGATGCCAAAATCTAGCGAAGTGTGTAGGATTTCAGAAATATTAATTTTCACAGAAACCGCGTTCGTTTTGAAAGGAAAAGTTTTTTTCTTATGAAAAATATCGGTCATAAATCAATCCTAAAATCGTTAAATTTCGAAGAATCGAAAAAAATATCCCACGTACTTCATTAAGAAATGTCATTGTGAAGCTTCAGTTGGAGTCGATCAGTCAACAATTCAAGGTGCTAGTTGGTCGCCCACCTTGAAAAACATAGTTTTGGGAAAGACAGTTTTGAAGTTTTGAGTACTAAAATGTTAAGGAAATTTATTGTTTACTTTTTAGGATGTACTGACTACACATTCTCAACCAAAAGTGAATCTAATCGACAGTATTGAATACTTTATGGTAAGATAAAAATCAGAAAAACATCAACAATCAGAAAGACGATAAAAAAATCAAATTTGAATAAGAATAATGTCCGAAAGGTATTAATAAATTATTTAAATGAAACGTTGCTCAACAAATTTTTAGAAAATGTTTTTTTTTTTCACGAATTCGTTAATTTTTCTGAGTACACACAAATTTCTAAAGAATTTTCTCATCATCTTGAATTTTTAAATTTTGAAAAATGGAGGAAAAATCGCGAATTTTGGATACGTTCCCGTAAAAACGTTGTACATTACAATCAAGAAGTTTCCAGGGCACTGAACAAATAGTTTCGTAAAAACAGCCTTTACAAATAATAATTTTTTCACCCAGTATTCAATATTGTTGACGAGACGCATTTTTGGTTGAGAATATATAACCAGTACATCCTTAATCTGCAATGTCTGGGCCATATCAATTGGCCTTCCGAACAGACATTTTTCTGTTCCTCATCCTCTCTTGATGAAATAGTTTCTCTACGGGCTTCTCTTGACTCTTCAGTGAGGGAGCGCTCAGATTGCGCAATACGCGTGGCGTCAGCTTCATAGTAAAAGTTACAACAGTGAAATCCAATTGTTGTACCAAGTTGACTCATGACTTATATTATTCCCTTATAATTATCATTGAAATGAATGACTGTAAGGCCCACAGCAATATCGATGACAGTTTTGCCACTGGAAACAGCTTTTGAAGCCATTGACTATATCATCAGTATAAAACTTTCGTTCGAGTTCTGAGTAAACTTCGTAAATTGGCTGCGTTTCCTGCTTCAAAAGCTTCATTCGGCATTGCTGGATCATCCTCGTAATTAATTTTCTCTCCTCCGATTGCCTTTCGCACTTGCCAAGCACACCATGATCTTGGGCCCTCTAGGCATAGATGGTGTTGAGGCTTCTCATTACTTGGAATTTTATGATAAAGCGTAGTGCAAATAGCTTTTTTTATCTTCATTATAATAACAGTTTCTACGTATAGCCAATCCGTACTAAATAGTCAGTTCATCAATCATCTTGCCTATTAATTTACCTCTGCCTTTCAATTTTTTATTCTTCGCTACATTTCGGAGCAGAGTGCTATTCTTTTCTGAACTTGATCAGTACACTCTTTTTTTATTTATACTTGGATTTTTCTCAACAACAGCTTTAAAGGTCCTATACCGCCACCATCCCCCACATAATTGAGATCAGTAACGCAATTTTTTTCACTTACACGAAGAAACATCTCGAATCCACTGGCAACTGCCGACTTTACAGCCGACTCCTCATGATTCGCTTCGTAAAATGTTTCATGGAATTTCTAGAATTGAATATACGTAGCTGTATCTTGCAACACGAATTGGCAAAAACGCGACAGCAAAACACGAGATCGTAATTCGGATAAATGGGTGCCTATCTACCTCACTAAATTCTAAGAATTATCATTACGTATACTCGTATTATTGGGCACCAGGAACATTATTTTCTATTTTACCACCTTACCTTGGCCACGTGACCGGATAGCTCGCGGTATATATCGGCACTGGGGCATGATGATCGTTCAAGACTTCCGGCAATTGAAGTTGAGCAAATTTCTTTGGAAGAGGATCGGGGTGGACTTGGATGAAATCACACAGAATGTAAATTGTCACCGTACCTTGTTTATTATTTTAATCTTTGGTCCTCCAAACTTCCCCACTCTCACACTCTACGCTTCTTTCCACTTTCTTTCTTTTGCACTCAGCACGTGATTTTCACTACTATACTGTAGGACGAAGACTGCCCTGCTGCCGCGCCGTGGACACAGATCGGCGCGGCGTGTCAACAGCTCAGCTACGCGAATCCTTGCCTGTCATGGCTGTTCGGCGCGCGTATTTAAAGCCAGATTGAGCTCGACTAGGTTCTTAAAACTCTATGAAGAGGCAAGTCAAGTTGACCTCGCCAAAATCTTTCACACTTTTCCGGATCATGCATGCTTTAGAGGATTCACTTTTAACCAAAACATCAACCACTTTTTCAGTGTACCACCCTATAAGAGAAACAATCTCAAAAAGTGATGAAAATCCTCTTTTGCGCCAGAACCTATCAACTGAGTGATCCCGTTGTTTTGACCTTTCTTAACAGACACTCTCTTTGCGTTCGCAGCAGCATTTTTCATCAAGAAAGGACACACAGATTCAGACGCCTTGCAAGTAGTTTTGATAATTTCATCGTAGCTTGTTTTGAAATACTGGTGATGGTAAATCCACGATTGCGCAAAATTGTTTTTATCCCAAATATGTATACCAATGCCCAACAAACGCATTAGAAAAATTGTTCGTCTGTTTATTTTATAAGCCCTGTTATTAATTTATTGACAGCTGTTTATGTATACAGGAGTAAAATCATCACAATTTGCAAAAATTTTGAAGCCTAAGCCTTGTATACTTTCTTCAGTAAATTTTACTGATTTGTGGCACACTAAAACAGCAGATAATGCGGAGCAAACTATTGAAAAGCTCAGTATGCGATAGTCAAAAGTACTATAGTAATCAACGTCATAAGTTTTTTTCGATACCTTCAATTTGTTTGACGCCGTGCTGACGCTCGACGCTCTAGCGTATATCGATTTTGAACATTGCAGCCTTGAATAGTTTTTTTAGAGACTTTATTTTTACCGTCTCTCATTCCTTTGCGTGACTGATATTGAATTCCACTCATTTCAATAACAAATTATGATACAAACACTAACGAAATCACTACACTACGATTGACTACTTTAGAAAAATAATACTCTCGGGCAGTCAATAACTCGTTATTAGCCGCCAGATAAACACAAAATTTGAAGAACGAACATTTGATGTTCGCTCTCAAGTTACCGGCAAATTGGCATCGCACCCTCATTCGAAAAATCAACTTTTTGGAAACTTAAAAAATTTCACCTCACACACAGACTTTTGGGTATCAATTTAAATAATTAATAAATCATTTAAGTCAATAATAAAAAGGTAGAAAAAGTAAATAATAATACAAGGTCGTAAGAAGAACTAAACTAGCAAATTAAACTAGTCACAATTTCTTTTTTATCCAACGAACTTTCTACAATAACTTCAAATTGACAAGTACTAATAGCCATACCCCAATACATATATAATACGTGTAGACCGCATGTGATTGCATCATGTATACATATAACAGACTTGGATTGACCGTGTAAAAAGTGGGATATACACATGGCAGGAAAATTTTTCTGATTTGACCAAAAATTGAAGTCGAAAAATCTTACCTTGTTGTTCAATCTTGCCGTCATTAGGGTCAGACCAAGAGCGAAACGCAATCGCAAACCAATCTCCGGGCACGGGTGCGGTGATGTTCTGCACCTGTTGTGTTCCATCGCTCGTAAAGAACAAGCTATGATGAGGAAATCGCGCCTCCAGGAGATTCTCCGGAACTTTGGATTTGTCAGGATTTACGAACGGAATGCTGCCAGGCTTGATGTGGACAGTAATGTTCTGGGGTGTGCATCGGAAAATGCCACCAGTCTTGACTTCATTCGCATGAAACCTGACGAGCAAACCACCGGAAACAGTTATTAGAATTGCATATACAAATTGATACAGCTTATGAGCTTATTTAACTCAGGGCCGTTGACTACAACTACACCAGCTGAAGTATTGAATTGCCAACTAGTGTTTAAGATCGTTTCGGTGGATATGTGAAATTGACACTTCAAATTAAAAATACACAAAAAATTGTAAGTGTGCTTACTCATCCCGAACGAGTTTGGAAGTGCTCCACTATTTTCAAAAATAGTCCAGTCGAATCAATACTGAAAAATCTATTCCAATAGTTTAAGGGGGGGGGGGGGGCAACCTTACTAAGCGTCTCATTTCGGAAAACAATTCACTGCTGATGTTTTAGCCGATAGTTCTGAAACTGAAGATGAAAAAAACCGCATCTTAAAAGTACGAACGCCATATTCTCCACGACACGAATTCCTTTTGTAACTACATACTTAGGACTAATAGTTCTGTGTCGATAGTTATTTAGTCGCCGAAATTTGCAGTATGTTGCACACATGATACTCCCTGGTATTTGTATTTTGTTGCCGTCACAAATGTGAAAAAATAATGTGCCGACTCCAGAATCCAGAATGCTACACCCAGAGTTTGTTACTGTAGCAATGCACCGAAGTTCGTGGGCAGGTACCATCCAATTATTGGTGAAAAAATTTAAAACTCTTGTGGGTAACCACCCCGGTATAGCTATCAGAGCGATACACACGGCTATGCGAGCCACACGAGTAACTGACCTTACTATAGTTTTCAGTTATAGGCGCAGAAACCAGCAACTTTGACCGGCGTCCAGAAATTGTCAAGTCAATTCCCGTATATTGATTGGAAAATGTGTTATTGATTGGAAATATTTCAGTGGGTGAAAGGAAAATTTTCAGAATGGATTTTAGAGAAATGGGAAGGCTTCTTTGAATGTAAGTCACGTAATTATAAATCGCCGTTGCATTAAATCGAAGTCAGTTGTCGGACCTAATCTGTAACTCTTGACACAACCGGTGTCACTCTATCCCATTGCCTTCGGCACCCCCGACTTCATCTTGTGCATGATCATCTGACCCTCGGTAGAAATTGCCTATTTCCGCCCATTGTTGCACCATGTACAATTACATATCGATGAATGTTAACACTTGCTTCAATAATGCATTCACTGAGTCGTACTGAATATGGCATAGATGCTATAGGAATCCGTCGTTCAGCTTCCATACCCATACCGCATCGTTCGTGCAAGTGGACAACGTCAAGCTCTGATATTCCGCTCTTGTAGCAGCACAACAGTACTGTTGTAAACAAAGACCCGATCATAGCTAGACGAACTAGAAATCTGGCAGTCACAAGCACTCCTTTATCTTAGTGTAATAATTTAGTTGGGAAAACCAAGCATTATTATTATTATACAATCGATAGGGTGGTTACAATTTTTATCTAATAAACTTTCCCAAAATTTATCTGACTTTTCCTGCCAAAAGATTCAGAATTACTTGACCTTTTTACAGGTAATGTGGAGCCGTTTTTACAACTTCATAAAATTTATAGAAATTATACACCTCTAATACATAAATTTGGATTCAAGAACAAATAATATTGCTTCGTTTTACAAAAATATTCATTGCCATAACATAATGTTGATTTTAATATTGCCGCAGATAATACATAAAAGTCAAAACACAACAACTTGTACTTTGTCCACTACTTTGCATATTAAACAATGAACATGTCATGCATATATATATATATATATTAAAGTAACGAAATCACAAGAAGAAACACTACAGACTAAATAAGTATAATAACTTAACACTGCCCAGCAAACACATCTTGGACCATTGTCAAAACGTGTATACGGATAATTGACAAAATGATTTTACATTGATACAACGTCACAATCTTATAATTTTTTGTACTCAGCATAGCCAAGATAAACTCATTGTATATTATAAATATATGTTTTTCACAGTAAGAGTACCTGAACTTATTATGTTAAGTATAATGTTAATATCATATTCTCAGAATATTTTCATGTCTGACGCCGCTAGGATGTACCCAGCACGACTCATCAATACGTATCCGTTACGATTTGAGTTATCAAAACTGTTATGTAAAAGTAGTTTTGGATTTTTAACTTCTTGACATGTGATGACAATGTCATGTAAAATTATTCATATTATGGATACATTATTTATTCTTTCAAAATTCGCAGACTTCGTGACATAATGGCTAGGGAAACCAAATGATATGCGATGAGTGTAATGCCAATACGAAAAAGTAATATATGGTTGTTTGAGTTTGATCTTGCCGATTTACGCAAATTTTACACGTAAATTTCACTGGACATGTAGTGAACATTCTCGCAGCCTTTCGAATACACATCGGATTATAAAATCGTTCAATCGGAATACGTTGGTACAGCTTCATTTATACTTCAGAACGATTTTAAATTATTATTAGTGAAAATTTAAATGATAAATGATCTCACACGAACTGGTAGAGTGGCGGTATTCAAGGCAGCTAACGATAATTGAAGTATTGAAGAAATAAAGGATAAAATCAAGTCAGGGAAAATTAACAGCTCAATCAGTCGATTATACCGGGACAATCTCTTGAAACTATACATATAATGCGCATGCGCGAGTTTTATCGGCTGCTCGGGCAGGCTGGCCACTCCGAGTTTCAGCTGTCAAACTCTGTTTCTGGCGGCGTTGTAGTTCATACGAATTTTTGAGGTTAGAATCTTAAACAGTCGAGGTAGTGACTCGGAAAGTTGATGCTAATGCTCTTTGAAAATTGGCTTTATTCGACTAAAATGAGAAATCTGTTTAAATGTTGGGTGCTTGGAAGAAACGCAGCAGGTAGGTGCGAACACTTTATTTCATCATTTTTATTATTTCGTACATTAGAAATAACAATGGAATTTTTATCTATCAACAGGTAATACGGCCAAAATAATTACATCTCTGATATTCACTGTTATCTGCCCATTCAATTTGTCAGACGTACAAAGATCATCGCCACTTTCAAGCAACTAGGCAACTTTCTCACTTTTTTGTGATTTCAGGCGGTAATATTGAATTTTATCACTTTCGAAAATGAGACATTAAACCGAGCGTTCAAGAAATTTGAATATCTCACTATCTGTAACGGAACTGTGAATCTTTTTTTTCCTGAAAATCATTCAACAAAATTTACGAATAGTCGATAGTCAATGTATTTTTTCCGATTAACAAATTATTGCTACTACTATTTAAAATTTCTGAATGATTATCAGAATTTATTTCGCAAATTTTCAATGATGTTCGATTAAATAAATGAAGGGAACCTAATACTCAAATTGAAAATTCAAGTAATATTAGATTTATTAAAATGATTTCTGTATTTCATGTTAGTGCGGTTCGAAACAAAGAAGATCTGATCGAAAGCGTAAAACTCAGGAATGTAGATCATATCCTGTGACACAAGTTGAAAATCAACTTTCTCAAGACGGGCGTTAACGTCACAATTAGCTTCAAGGACAATCATGTTTTAGAGTAATGTCAATTTTAAAGTAATGTAAAGATAGTGTCCCTTGTTCCATCAAAATAAATGAATATCTAATTGTAAACGAAGTTTATGAAGATTTTTTTCCAAATAATGTAATTCGATACAATATCTTGTTCATAGTTCTTCTAACATCAACTTCCAACAAGGATATTGGAAAGAGTCCCTTTGTTGCTGAAACCATTATAAAATTCTTGGTTTTCAATTCGTGCTATTGAATAACTCAGTGTTTCAGGTTCCATTTTCAATCTCAAAATGGGATTTTTTTTGCTCCAGATAATGCTAACATGAAATGCAGAAATAATTGCGGTACATGGAGATTCACAAGCTTTCAGTCTTAGCGTAGGACCCTATAAAGAGTGTAAAATTGAATTTGGTTTCAAGTTATCGTGCAACTAGCTAGCCAGATGACACCGTCAACTAGGTTAAATTTAAAGACATTTTTAACTGAACTTATTTAACAGTTCTAGATTTAGATTGATTCAGTTTCCCTAGCAAAATTCAACCCTACAATCTAATTGAGGACTTGAAAAACTATTTATCTGAATTCAATGCCAAAGAGAGTAAAAGTAAGCTTCAAAATAAGATACCAAATCAAATAGTATAAAGTTTGAAAAACAATGCTGATCAATAATAATGCTTAAATTACAATGGTGCACAGAATGATTCCTCGGTAGAATGAATTGGCAGCAACGGTTAAGTAACAAACTTATCGCTATTGGCTCGATCAAAGAAAATGATGGGATATTCAGCCATTATGATCTGTAGTATATCCCGCTCTTCAATTTTGCCTCAACTGATGTTAAGAAGGTGGCGATGGCCTGATAAAATTGACTCTGGCACCTGATGTCTGACGGAACAACCAGGTTCGATGGTTCTAATGATTGCACCGCTCGAGAAACCAGGATCCTTGCCACCTAAACATTTTGACCATCAGGTAAGGCATAATTTTCCTCGTGTTAATTAAAGTTTAAACTTCGAGCCTGCTGAAAAAAAAACAAATTTTATTATTGAATCCATGTTAAAATATTGTCATTGTCAAAGATCACGTAATTGGAAATTTACTTACATGCTTCCATGCCTGACAAATTTGGTCCCGCTTTGACAATGAATTATTTCGTACCTGAAAATATTAGAAACTATTATTATCAAACAGGATCTTCCGGTATTTTTGAAAGCAAAAAAAAGGCAGCACTTTTTGAAAGGCAACCAATGGCCAGACGAGGGGTGATCAGAAGAGTGGAGATTGGTCTCCCAGTGTTATCGGACGATTGTCTTGTAAGTTATTGTTTTGTTTCCTAATTTTTCATTAATAGCATGATTTACACTTTAATATTAACTGTTGTTCTTTTCCTCTTTTTATTCTTGGATATCTGGTGAACCCTCTTTGTTAACGGAACATTGATTGTTGTACAATGGAGCTGCAAAAACTTTGTCAACTAATCGATGATGTCGGCGAGGGTTTTTGTGAGTATTGCGTCGGGTACGTTTTCTGTTAATTGCTACTCTTTGTCCTCCTAAGATTCGTGTTTAAGATGAATAATTTCTTTATTCCTTGTTACTCATTTCTTTTATTTATTTCATGTTCATCGGCACTAATTACTGACTTCTGGAGCACTGCACCGTAACGAATCTACTCTGGAAATACCTTCTACTGGGTCTCAACCATTCATTTATTTTTAATTTTATGTAAATAAAAAATCTGTTCACAGTAAACATTGTTTTTACTTACCTACCTCCGTTTGTCCAGACTCCCACTTGTTAATGACATTTCACGTTGAATTTCAGATTTCTTCTTTCAATAAATAACACCCAATTTCTGTATCATTTGATATTTGCTTTTCCGTTAAATTCTTTATTGTGTCGGTTGAATATCTTCCGAAATCAACCACGGTATTGCTGAACGATACTATTCTTCTTAGACAATTCACGCTACGTAAAAATAAACAGCAGCATAACCTCAATCCATGGCTTTACGGGCGAGAGAATTACAGCTTTTGTTTCATTTTGTGTACGTTGGCGCCTTGCTCAGCAGATGAAAACATCACCGCGGCGCGATTTCACCGACCAATGAGATTAAATTATTTGGCGCATGCGCGTTATATGTATAGTTTCAAGAGATTGTCCCGGTATGTATTGTAACGTTGTTCGGATCGTTCGATCTATGACAAGACAGTGGACGAACGAAGACTTGGTTGACGTGACAACGATCGATAGATTGATTGAACAGTTGAGTTTGGGAGATGAAAGAGGCGTGACGTTTGAGTCTAGAATCGGATTTTTAAATAAATATTCTACCGCCCACTTTTCTCAGTCTCTTTTCTTTAAAACGTTACATTTAGTGTCAAATGTGTTACAACGAACTCTTTATTTTTTTTCATTATTAAGTGGTGTTTAAAAAATTTGGATCATTTGTGATTACTTTTAATCATGTCTTATCGTAAGACACGAGCTTCGTCCGAGAACCAGAAAGCGATGAACCTGACCGTATTCACCACTTCGAGAAGAACTCCGAAAAATGATTGAGGACAATTCTGTTCATTGGAAACGGAATTGAATCGATTCAGAGAATCAGCAATTGCGGCGGCTTTAGAAGCAGCTTCAACTACAGCTCGAGAAATTACAACTCAAGCTGCTCAAGAAATTGCAATAATTGCGTCAAGAGAAGCTGCAAAAGAAACTGCTCATCGCATCCTGGCAGAGATTAATTCATCAAGGACTCAAACTGCAGATATTGTTTCTTCTATTAATCTTAATTCTCCTATCACTCCGAATCCTTCTGCTTCTCAGGTAACTTGTCAAACTATTATTCATGATGAGAGCAATTCTGCTGCTCCTGTTTTACCTCTCTCAAACGCAGTTTCCTCTGATCAATCGAGTTCGGGCTCTCGTCAATCATCAAACTATCTTAAACCCGATACTTTTGATGGAAATAGCTTGTGGGATCAATATTTTAAACAATTCGATATGATTGCAATTTTCAATAAATTTTCTATTGAAGAAAATGCTATGGTTCTTGCATCCTCACTCAGAGGTTCCGCTCGAACTGTTCTGGACAGCCTTGATTCAAAAGAATTAAAAGATTTTCTGAAGTTGAAGAAAGCTCTCGATTTCAGTTTTGGTGCTATCCAATTTTCAAATCTGTCTTTTAACGAATTTAGCGCAAGAAAACAGAAATTTGACAAGGATCTCGAAATTTTTGCGACCGATTTGAAACGTTTAGTTCTTCTGGCTTTTCCTGAATCGAACAACGAAACTCGTGACAAAATTGCTTGCGTTCATTTCATTTCCGGGATCGCAAATTTCAGCACTCGTCGAATTCTCAAGAATTGAGAATAATTCTTCTCTTAAAGTTGCTCTGATTCGAGCATAGGAAATACAAGCGATTAATCTCCTTGAAAAAAATTCATATTTCGAATCGAAAAACAAAGAGTTTTCCCAGAATTACTTGGAAAAAAATTCTCACAAAACGAACTCTGATCTCAATGTTTCCAACACTTCGAACGAAACCAACGACGTTAATTTTTCATCTTATCGAAATGCAAGGAAACGAAATCCTCCTGAGTGTTGGTTTTGTGGCAAAATTCGCCATTTTAAACGTTGTTGTAGAAACGTTCCTTCTTCTTCCCAGATTACTAGAAATAACTCTCAAATTATTATCTCAAAAAACTAGAGAAAGGCGAGTCGAAAAACGTATCGACTCGACTAATACAAACTCAAGAAGTTTTCTCCTGTATCAACGAATCTAATTTAAATTTAAATTTGACTTTGTCCGGAAGAATTGCAAACAAATCGTGTGAGATGATAATAGATACTGGTTCGGAGATCACGATCGCTAATGTGGACATTTTTGCAAATTTGTTTCACTTATTTAGAAAAGTACCCAAGCGGTTAAAAATATTAACTGTTTCTCGGGAAAGTTTTCCTTACGAAACCATTCGCTCTACGAAAATTCAAGTCGGAAACCTTTCAGTCGAATTAGATGTTGTTTTCACTAAGATTAAAGGAGATTGTCTTCTTAGATTAGATTTTCTTCAAAAATCTGATTGGCTGGATGGATTTAAAATGTCTGTTGAAACAAAAGTTTTTTCATGGAGATTTTGAACGTATTCTGTCAGTGCAACAAACCTTCTCTAGTAATATCCTTGACAAAGATAAAATTCCCGAACATCTCTTAACAATTTTCGAAGCTTCTCTGAATTTTTTTTCCAGAGAAAAAATTGCTCAGTTTCGAGACTTTATCATTTCTTTCAAATCTAGTTGCGCAAGGGATTCAAAAGATTTAGGACGTTGCAGTATTATCAAACATAAAATTGATATCGGAGAAGCTAAACCTTTCAAATTGTCACCTCATCGTATTCCGACTCAATATCGAGAATCAGCTGTCAAACTATTGGGAGAAATGATCGAACAAGGTGTAACGGAACCCAGCAATATTCCTTTTTCTTCCCCTCCCGTATTCATCCCAAAGAAAGACAAATCTATTTGATTTTTTATCGATTATCGTTTCCTCAACAATATTACGAAGAAAGATTGTTACCCAGTACCTTGAATTGACGAAATTCTTGATACGGTAGCTGGTGCTGTCTGGTTTTCAGTCGTTGATTTAAAAAGTGGATATTGGCAGGTCGAAATTGAAGATTCAGATAAAGAAAAAACTGCTTTTACCTTTGGAAACGAATTGTGGCAATTCAGGGTTTTGCCTTTCGGTCTGTGCAACACTCCTTCTAATTTTGTCCGATTAATGAATATTGTCCTCAAAGATTTAACTTGGAAAAGACCGTAGACCGATAAGTATATCGAATCGGCCCCAGAAGGGTATAAGGTTCATTATTTCAGGGAATGTTGGTACTATCGAGGTACTTTTATTCTGCAAGTTTCGGAGCTCTATCCATTACTGTTTCTGAATAAATCGAAAAATACTGAAAATCAGGAAAAATTGTTATTCTCAGAAACTTATGAATCGATTGATCTGAATACCGGATATGTTTTGGGGGGCGATAGTAGCTTCTGGAAAAAAAAAATAAGAGCTATATCGGTTTATAGGATCCTTAAAAAAAAACTAGTTTTTTTCTTTAATTTTCATTTTTAACCATGCTACGATTACGGTACATTCATGAAACTATTTTTTCTGAATTACTCATTCAATTTTCGATGAAATTATGACTGTTTCGAGTTTTTTAGAAACGGTACGCCATATTGAAATAAATAAAAATTCGATTTTTCATTAAAAAATCGATTTTCTCAAATATTTTCACCCTCGAAATCACAAAAAACGGAGCTTATTCAATTACTGTACTAGTGCAAACAACAGGAAACATTAGAAACACTCCTGAGAAATCAACTGTTCTTTATTTAATGACTACAATATTGATATTCAATTATAAACCATAATCAAATATATTAATTATATTAGTCTGTAGATGGTAAAAGTCTATTTCTGAACCCGTGACCAGTCCTCCTCGCTATCTTCATCAATTACGGTAGTAATATTGTCTTTATTGAATAACGTATTAAGTATCGAAGCTGGTCTAGGTATTTTAGCCAAATATCGTCCGTGCGCTAAGTAAAAAATTATTGCAGCAACGTGTGAACAGCAACCGATTGTCCTTAGTCCATTAGCACATTCACAGCAATATCTTGATATTCCACTCCATCCAATTGTATTTGGTTTATATTCAACAAAACATCTGTAAACCTTTCTTCCAATATGACGTGATCATACTTGAGCCTTCAATATATTGGTTTTATCTCTGACAAACTGAATAGTTATGTTATCTGATTCATCCATCATCTCTGCTAAGTATGATATTGCTTGTTTATATTGATAAGAATCCGTAAATAAAAATTTCAAGTCTTTTTCGGTCATTTCTGGAAAATCTATTAAATCACAGGATAGAATTGTCTCAAATGGAAGTTTTTTTCGCTGCCAACCATTTTTATCTACTTCATCAGCTAATGTATTATCAGTGTGATTTCGAGATTTGATCATTTCAACAATTTCATCTGAATTCTCTACATCAGAAGTAACACGTTTGTTGAACTAATCGTGAAGAAATGATGCGATTCTATAAAAAATAACCGACTCTAGGTAATATTTTGTTGTCGAATTTTTGGTCGAGTAGATGATATTTTTGTTTCAGCTTTCCATGTGTTGCTTCGACTACCCAATGAATTTTTGTGACATATCTTGACGCATTAGATTCAGTAGTTGTTAAACGATTTCGTTTGCCTTTTAACGCCGGCATCAACACTTGATAACCTTTTTCTTCCAAGTGCGCCTGAACGTCACGAAATCCTCGATCAACAACAAAAACCTCACCAGGTTCCAATAAATTGCAAATACTATTAGAAGTATCGATAATGTCTTTCATTATAATGGCGTCACGCATGTTGGCGTGATAGGGCCCCAACATATCTACTATGTATCCATTTGTTGTACAAATAGTATATGGTTTACATAACGCTACTTTTTTCTGTCCAGAGAAAGACTTTCTTTGATATGTGTTATTTGAGCTCTTTTGATGACGCGCATATGTCCCATCGCAAATCAAAAAGAGCTTATCACTGAGATCGGCGTACAAACTTTTTAATAGTGGTGATGAATTATTTTCAATGAGATCATTTCGGGACATAGATCGATAACCAAAGTAACGAGGTAATAAATCTTTTTCGAATGATTGTTTCACTTGTTCACAATACTTTGAAACCAACTTTTCATTTTCCAATTGTAAAGTCGCTGACATCAATCAGTTTGAGTTTCCAGTACGTAGCTTAAATAAAAATACAATGAGAGCTTGAGTGACCGTACGAGAATCTGTATTCCTCATACTTATTAATAAATCACGCAACTCGATTATGTTTTCGCGTCTTAATCCAGTAAATATGGAGAGTTGTTCATCGGGTATACGAAAATCACCCATTTTATCAATCAGTGTAGAGTCACATTCAACAGCCAAGCCATTTATCATTTTTGTTAACTCTGGCGATCTTAAAATACTTCAATTAGAATAAACTTGCAATAAATGCAAATTCTCAGTATGAAAGCGTTGTTTTATAAGATGATCGCTGCAGCATCGATTTCCGTCCGGAATGAAAGTTCTTTTCTTGATAAAGCATTGAATACGAGCATTTTGAGGAACGACTACTAGATTTTTATTTGAAGCAGAACATACAAAACAATATCTGTGAGTCACAACAGTTCTTTCTAACAACTCACTCGAATCTGAAGGTAACTCATCTTCCAAAAATGTTTTCGGTTCCTCGTCGTCAAGTTTCGTTTTCTTATATTTTTTTACCCGGCAATAAAAACACAAAACATCACCAACTACAACCGGACGCTCGAACATAGTTGAAAACTCTTCAGCATCTTCATCGGATTGTACATATTTTGGAGCACCCGGTACTTTTTTTTATGAATTTTAAGCAAATGCAACACTTTGGATTATTAGTTTTAGATGTAGACGTGTTTTCACTTAAATAATAATATCGTTGAATGGATTTTATTATTAAGTACAGTAAAAAGTATAAACAATACTTGCTTAGAATGTCAATAGTAAATAATTTTGAGTTTAGATACAGATCTAGTGGATTTTCATCAAAACAAAAAACAGTGTTACCAATTGATTACAGTGCCATCTTATGAATGCTAAATGAACTGATAGATGAGCGGGAACGTTTGAATTCTTTAAAACGTAATCAAATTATATAAAGGATAGTACTTGATACTGATTTATTCATCACAGTGTAAATAAGGTTTACAATAAAGGTTAAGTTCATTAAATAAAGAACAATTGATTTCTTATGAGTGTTTCTAATGTTTCCTGTTGTTTGCACCAGTACAGTAATCGAACAAGCTCCGTTTTTTGTCATTTCAAGGGTGAAAATATTTGAGAAAATCGAATTTTTAATGAAAAATCGAATTTTTATTTATTTCAATATGGCGTACCGTTTTTAATTACCAAAGGAGAGCTCCAAACTTTCAATGTTGGTTGCCCTTTAGAACGAATTGCTATAGATATCCTTGGACCTCTTCCTAAATCAACCAATGGAAACAAATATCTTCTCGTCGTCGTGGATTATTTTACCAAATGACCTGAAGCGATTCCTTTACCCAACTTTCAAGCCACTACGGTCGCAGAAGCTCTCATCAGTCACGTTATTTCTGGTATTGGTGTTCCTCTGGAAATACATTCAGACCAGGGTAGAAATTTTGAATCAGACGTTTTTTAAGAAACATTAAAACTCTTAGGAATCAAAAAGACCAGAACAACTCCTTTACATCCGCAATTAAATGGTTTAGTTGAACGTTTGAACAGCACTATCCTTTAATATTTGTCGAAATTTGTTTCGGATAACCAAAAGGATCGGGATAGATGGATCCCTGTTTTCCTTTTGGTATATCGTTTATCTAAACACCAAACAACTGAATTCTCTCCAGCGATGATGATGTTGGGAAGAAAACTCAAACTTCCTCTAAATTTTTTTTTCGGAAATTCTCCATCGAACAATGAGACTCACAATATTCCTGGGTTCTTCGTTCAGCTTAAAAATGAAATGAATTCGGTACATGAGAAGGTTCGAAATAATTTAATTTTGAAAAGTGACAAAGCCAAAGCAAGATTCGATTGGAAATCATACATGATTTCTTTCTCTTATGGACAAAAGTTCGGCTTTATTGTCCCCGTAAAATCATAGGCAAATGCCTGAAATTACAATCGAACTGGGAAGGGCTATTCATTGTGAGAACAAAAATAAACGATTTCGTCTTTCGTATTCAGAAAGGTTCCCGAGGAAAATTTAAGAGCGTTCATATCGATCGGTTCATTCCATATGAGGAATAGTTTGAAATTTTGAATTTGAGAAGAAAGAAATACTGTGGTGCCAGTTCAGTGAGCATTGATGCCGGAAAGTGATGGAAGATTGCTTGGCTGGAGTCTTGAACACTAATTCGGAATACACTGGGGAGGTGTAGAATTAGCGTTCTGAAAGGATTTCCGGAGAATCTGAAAGTGGATGCCGTTTAGCTTATCAGGCCTGATAAGAGTTCGGTAATTGCTTGAAGGTGGCTGTCTTGGAAATGCGGGTAGTCTATTCCTTTAATCCAAAAAAAAAACATGTTTTATTATAATTAATTCTGATTGAAGGAATATTCTAAAATCCTGGAAAAGAGCCCGAAAAATTAAAAAAAAAAAATTTTTGAAAATAAAAAGAAAAAAAAATCTTTCCTTGAGGGCATCGATGTCGGATTACTTCGGGTTAACTGATTCTCGTTTTGGTGTGGTTATTTGCGTTGACTCAAAAAAAAAAAAAAAAAATTGAAAGGTTTGTGAAAGGATATTTATGAAAGGATAAAAAAAAACATTGTTTGGTTCTCAGGTTATCTGTGTGCCCTGAAAGACCCCCTTCTTTTCCTGATCCCTGCCAATAAAGGATGATCTTCATTTCTGTTTGTTAAACCAACAAGGACGATTCTTGGATGAGGAGTGGTGCTGCATCGCTTTGAAGAGGAAAAGAAGAGAACACTGATGAATTTTCATGTTTTTGAATGAAATATTTGAGCATGGACTTGAGACATAGACTGTACATTTTAGAGTAGGAATTCGTTTTGTTTTAATTAGCTTTTGAAATGTACACACTGTCCTTCCTAGGTTTTTTAGTCATGCAATGGTTTTCCCTCGGGACTTGGGTGAATGCCAGGACAGTGTAACGAGGTCGGGTTTAAACTTGGATGGACCATGACAATTACATCCCGGTGTTTCTTTAGATAGTTGCCAGGGCGGTAACTTAAAGTGGTGGGGGGTAGTGTAACGTTGTTCGGATCGTTCGATCTATGATAAGACAGTAGACGAACGAAGACTTGGTTGACGTGACAGTGATCGACAAATTGATTGAACAGTTGAGTTTGGAAGATGAAAGAGGCGTGACGTTTAAATCTAGAACCGGATTTTTAAATAAATATTCTACCGCCCACTTTTCTCAGTCTCTTTTCTTTAAAACGATACAATATATTAACTTTTTGATGAAAAAAAAAAAATATATGTATATATATATATATATATATATATTCGGATGTATACTCCGTTCAGGGGTTCTCCAATATACGTTACGATATATATTCATTAGGGTGTTTCAAAAAAAGACGATTTTTTTTTCTTATGGTGTCCAAAAATTGATAGTATACCTGACAACAAAAATTTTGGCGCCAATATGAGCTCTTAATATCAATAGTAAGGTTTGCCTCTATCCATTTCTTTATTTTCCATTTAAATGACACGGAAAAATTTTTTTTTTATTTTCGAATTTTTATCACTTTGGAACGGTTCATCGTAACAACAATCTGAAAAAAGAGATTTGTAAGAAATTTCACGCTCTACAAAAAACGTCTGAAGATCAAAGTTCCCCAGATCAACCGTTTTAAAGATATTGTAAGATTATTTAAAAATTAAAAATTAGGCTAAATCAATATTAAAAATCTTTTATCAAACTATGAGGAGTAGAGTGAAACTTTTAATTTATTTATAAATATAACCACACATGAGCCGTCATTATGTTTAAAATACATTCATTCATCCATTCATTCATTCCAGGTGTATATAGTTAAAACGGTGTATATTGTTAAAATTGGCGGATATCGTTGAAATTATAAATCATTGTCAATCACTGTTTTTCGTCGAGGCACTATATTTTCTGATATCACGTTAATGTTCTTAGTTTTATCGTCTCTTTTTAAATTTGGGCTTGGGTTTGGAGTGTTTAATTTTTGATTTTAATAGGTCCGTCCTCGTCGTTTAGATTTACTTTTTATTCTCAGTTAGTCGACTATTTCAGAGAGGAACACCTCCGCACCTCCTTCCTCCTGGAGAGACGTAGAACCAGCCTCTTAATTTCAAATTTGTGACCAGGTTCCCCACTCCCTGGGTCTAACCTAATCCACTCGTGCCGTGTTCATTGCGCGGTTATATTTGAATCATTACAATATCAGCGATCAAAAATAACACTAATCAAAAATTTCAAATATTTTCCAATGAAACTACAAAAAAATATCATATGCCATATTTATATAATTTTTTATGTAAAATTACTTTAATTCTGTTGACCTGAAGACTGTAAACTTTTTTTTCTGCTAATTAATTCAATGCTTATCTCACAAAAAGCGCTAATACATAAATATAAAGGTTAAAAATATCACATGAATGATTTTTGGGTCTGTTTTATAACAAATTATTTTTTTTTTTTTTTTTACTAAGTACTAAGAAATTTTATTGAACAATCAATTCTTTATAACAAACAACAATATAAACAACTTGTTATCAAAATTTTTTAACTTCGAAAAATAAAAAAAGAAATTTTCCGTGTTATTTAAATGGAAAATAAAGAAATGGATAGAGACAAACCTTACTATTGATATTAAGAGCTCATATTGGCGCCAAAATTTCTATTTTTAGGTATACTATCAAATTTGGACACCATAGGAGAAAAAAAAATTCGTCTTTTTTTGAAACACCCTAATATACATAAATATATATGTATATATATATTGATACGAATTTGAACAACTGCCCTTTACAATATATATATATATTATATAACACCAACAGTGCCCGTGACATATACAAAACATGTCAACAATTGACACAGACAGCTGATCGAGACGACCATCGACAGCGACTGTGACCTGCTAGCATCCAAAATAGTAAACAAAAACGACGGACGCTAACCAACGCATACCAGGACGACGACCCACAATAGGACACACGAATAGGGAAATGACGTCGACAGGATCATCCAACAACAGTTCCGGGAGAGTATGAAACTGGAGGACCACGAAGAGCAGTCACCAGTTGTCCGGCATGTAACAGTTGAATTTAGCCGCCAGAGAGACTACGGAACTCAGTGATAGGTAGGTCCGTAGGGAGGGGGGCTTTCACCTAAGCGGTGATACGACGGGGGAGAATCGATCGAGAAGTGGAAGAGAGAGGACGGTGGAGAATCCATCGAGCGGGAAGCGGGAGACGACGGATGAGGGGATCGTCAGCAGAGTGTGCTCGCAATAAAGAATCATCACGAAAGAAGAAAGACAACCGACGAAACAGTAAACGCATTCGGATTCCCGATTGAGGAAAGCCCACCAAGAATGACGGACGAGGGAATTCGAATTGGCCGGGCACGGAATTAGGGATCTGAGGATATCCCAATAACGCTGATGATAAGTTTTATCTACGTTCTGACCTGTCCTATTTTATTTGTAATTTTATGAGTATGACTTTTATGAAATTGTTGTCGTCCTAGATGTCCGCCGTCCCCATTTTATTTATACATTTATTTATTCTTTTCGTTGATATTTATTCGCTTCGCTTATTCGATTCTAATTTTATCCATACATGTCCTTGAGTCATACCAACGTCCGAAATTTCGTTTAAAATAAAACAATAAAAAACAATAAAAGAAATTTGATAACGGGAGATTTTCGTTAATTGCGAGGGGCTCCGCAATTGGAGTGAATCCTAGTCTACAAAAACCGCGAAAACGAAAAGACCGTTACAGGCAAAGCGCCGAACTGCGTCACACGGTTAGGGGACCAGTTGTCCGGCACAGCGCCGAGCTGCGTCATATTGTAATAAGGCGTTTCTCATCTAGAAAGCGTTATCGAATTTAGCTTCACGAGGTTTATAGAGGAAATTCAAGCATAGAGCTTATTCCGAATTATAGCAAAGAGTATCAAAGTTAGAGTTCACGATAGCCCGGGAGCCGCGTATTTAACGTTTGACTGTAGGGATATTTAGGAGCAGAACCGACGAATTCTGTTAGATTTATTATTCCTTTAGTTTTATTTTTTTATTTCAGTTCTCTACGGTTATATTTTGTTAAATCTTATTTTTGTCTACAGACAAAGACCATTGTACTTGGATTAATCGCTATTAAACATGTGTTATAGTTAAACATACACTCGTTTGTCTCGCTGTAAACGCATTCCTCGAATATATAACTTTATCTTGAAAAAGGGGAAATAAAACCAACAGCCAGCCAAGGATTTCCCCGGTCTGAAAGGTTAGCGGTGTTTTGGGTCAATAACCCATATCAAAATATAGGCAGGCGACTCTGTTTACTCCAAGTTCGCGATTAGAAGGGAGTACTGGGAAACCCCTATCTCCGACTAGGTGACATACGCTTCCTACACTTGTCTTTGGTTTATGCAACGGCCTATAAGCCCTTGTCTTACTGAAGGGAGCAGCGGGCCGAGGTGCTTGTTCACATATTCAAGGCGGCTTTGGTGATACCTAAGTCCGTGCAGTTCGATCATCGGATGGCTTGGGTTGATAACCCATAACAAAATATAGGCAGGCGACTCTGTTTACTCTGAGTTCGCAATTAGGAGGGAGTACTGGTTAGCCCGTATCTCCGAACAGGTGTCATATGCCTCTCTCACTTGTCTCTAGCTGAAAGCAACGGCCGAAAAAGCCCTTGTCTTTCCAGAGGGAGCAACGGCGGAGGTACTTGTTCACATTCCTAGGCGGCTTTGGTGATACCTAAGTCCGTATAGTTCGACTATCAAGGGTTTTTGGGTCTGATAAGCTGATCCGGCTTTTATCCATCGGAGGGGGTTCCTTATAAATCTATTAAATTTGACAAAGAACATACTAATAACTGGTTTATCACGTAGGCTGTGGCCCAAGATCAGCCGCACCCGTTACAATATAAGTCCGGAAATATTGATCGTGGAGTAAAAAAAGTGTGAGAACCAAAATTGAAGGAAATACAATTCCACCCATTACGATTTTTTTGATAAACTTGATAGTATAACTCTGCAAATGTTGATCCTACCGTAAAAATGATAATAACTAAACTTGTGGGAAATTAAATTTTCAATAATTTTTGGATCTAACTATTTTTGCTCTAAAGTTGTAAATTAACGAGTTATTTCAGAAAATCGAAAAAATTGAAATTTAAATCAAGATAGCGGCGAACGCAATGGCGGGATTTTGCCGAAAATCGAGATTTAGACTTCCAAAAAAAAATTGCTTCCCCTAATTATTTCCATTTGAATATCTAACTCGACTGGACTAATTCTTTTCTATTTCTTATCGCAAGTAACTTCGTGACTGGTTGGCTCTTACTTACGCAGTCGGTAGTGACTATTGTTTTATTTAACCAGGGGCTTCGCCCCTGCGCGCTTCGCGCGCCAACCTCACCGCGGCACTACGCATCTCGGACACTCGGCGCTACGCGCCTCACTATTTTCTTATACAGTGTCTGTTAGACAGGTGAATTTATTTATGCTGATTTGATGACAGGTGCAAACTGTTGATTGGTTGTTTCCGATCAACCCGACATTGCTATTGACTCCCTATGCAGATCTGCTCAGATTGTTTTCGTCAACGAATCCACTCACATGTACAAAAACCCCGATGCCATGCATCCCCAATTGCATTTGGCGACGTATTTTGCTATAGTTATTATTTTCCCCATAGTAGAAGAAATTCATAGCTTTGCTATAAGTAGAATTTCTAAGGCTTCAGACAAATTAAAAACTCGTTATGATATTCGAGCCAGGGATATAAAATTTAATCCCGGAGATTCTGTCTGGCTCTTTCAACCTCGAAGACAGAAAGGACGATGTCCGAAACTACAAAGAAACTGGCAAGGCCCTTACTTAGTGATTAACCGGATCAAGAATTTACAGGATCCGAAAAAACCTAATTCTTCTCTGATGTGACTCTCCTCGAGCTCTGTTTCATTACTTCTGCTAACATGTTTGCCAGTATGATATATTTGAAACGATACTCAGTCTCACCTCTGCGTGTCGATCTTGAGTGCCGTATACACGATACGCCAGCGCGCGAAAAAGACAATTCTCGTTGGGAATCCTCTTGATAATTTTCGTTTGCATGTTCATTTTTTGCGTGTCAGAAACAGATACCTATAAAGATATTTGTCAAAGACTGTCATAAACAGCCGATGACAGCTGTGAAAGGAAGTTTTGTTGGCTAGATGCTGTTTGTTTTGTTTTCGGCATCTCACCCCACTGCAAACTTCATGCGTATACTATTGTTATTATAATCTTTTTTATACTATTGTTATTATAATCTTTTTCAACTGTTGCTACTTCTTTTTCATTTGTTCAGAACTTTTTTTATTAGATAGAGATTATCTCTCTCTTCTAGAATACCCTAAATATCTAATATCGCTATATAGCAGCAATGTAACATTTGTCACTTATACCGAATTAAAAAAAAAAAAGACAATTGAGCGCTTGATACCGCTTAGCTTATTTTGAGAAGTAATTATTTATTTATCTTTGAAACTACCAGTACCTGGTAATTTATCAATTCTCACCTCAGCTACTGAGCATTACTATTTCTTTATACTTTTTCCGATTAACTAATAACTGTTTCTTCACTTATTATCTCTGAATAATTAATTGTAGTAAGTGTACCGCGTGAGCGATTTTATATCGCTGCGCGGCATCACGTGTCGTTCTTTTGACTTTGGGGTATTGCGCCGTATTGAATAACACCTTTTTCATTATTTTCTTCGCTAATACCGCTGATCGTAGTTGTCCGTAGTCTCTCTGGATTGTTGTATGCTGCGCATCAATTCTCTTGAGTATTACTTTTTTTAATCACGAAATTATCTTTTGCTGTTCTGAATATTATTACTCTTCGTCTCGCACTGACCGCAAACTAGAGACTACGTATTATCTGTTAATTTCTATAACAATAATTATCTACCTGCTTATTTGGCTAGTTATATCAACCGACCTCATCCCGCTGTGATTCAAATAATAATTCACCTGACCTTTTCCCTTGAAGTTACCCCGTAATCAATACAGTCCCTGCACCTGTTATATTTCTGATAACTCTGGTAATGCGATCACTATCACAATTTTTGTACTTCGCATGTGTCTTATAATTCTCGCCGTTTTCATAATTTCTCACCCTTCGAGTGCCTATTTACCGTCTCGCTTCTTATATTTTACGGCTTGCGTTATTAATGCTTAATTTAAATACCTTAGATGGTGGATTATATATTTCTCTGTTCTGCTCAATTCTTGTAAAACCGTATTAATTATTACCTATAGAATAATAGTATCGCGAGCCTACGCACATCTCTCGCTTATTCTAGAAACATCCTGTTTATTTGCTAAGTCTCTCGCTTAACTTTTCTCTGGCTGTAAATTAATTGTTTCACATAACTTAACTGTATCTAAATCTCTTCAGTTATTCGCTTGTTATTAAGGTGCCGCTGACCTGGATCTAAAAGTTGTAATCGATCGAAGCGCCCTCTGCATAGGTTTCCTCGGTTCCAAACCATTCGAAGGTGGTACTCTCCACCGGGGAGTAGCGCAACACAATATTAGACAAAACGCGGTCGGTAAAAGGCCTGAATCTGAGTCGGTAACAATACCACCAGAATTGACCCGAATTTTGCATGCAAATGATGACGTCATGTGTGTAGCGATTGCATCACGACCGAACTGATTATTTTGATAGTTTTACGGTGAATATAGCAAATTCAATTTATTGTTCCGTGAAACACCCTTGAATATGGGACATTCTTTGACGAATCGGAGAGATTTAGATAAAAATCGACCGACACAAGTTTGATGTAGCTTAAAATTGTTTCACGGGTTCTATATCGAAAAAATAGGGATACGTATTCGAGGATTTTTTTATTTTACATATTTCGTAACATAGAGGGGATCGAAAATTTGATAATTTGGTGTTTTCTGGCACGGAGAACTCATTTTCAAAAATTCATAACGCCGGCTCTGTTTGAGCTGAAAAGTTCGTTTTTTCAACCCAAAGCTAATAAAATAAATTTTAATGCAACAATTGTTTCATTTACGATTATTCCGAAATTTATATTGTTATAAATAATTAATATGTTTAAATCGATTTTTAGCAATAGCCTTCACCTCGTAGCGAGTTCTCAGCACGACCATCGTATTCTCCATCAATTCAAAATACGTTGTGGATGAAAAATTTGACGTAGAATACGATGGTTATGCTAAGAACTCGCTACGAGGTTGGGGCAATTGTTAAAGATCGGTTAAAACATATTAATTGTTTATAACAGTATAAATTTCGGAATAATCGTTAATGAAAGAATTGTTGTAATAAAATTCATTTCATTAGCTTTGAGATGAAAAAAACGAACTTTCCAGCTCAAATAAAATCGGCGTTATGAATTTTTGAAAGTGAGTCTTCCAAGCCAAAAAACACCAAATTATCAAATTTTCGATCCCCTCAATTTTACGAAATATGTGAAATAAAAAATCCTCGAATACGCATCCCTATTTTTTCGGTATAGAACTCGTCAAGAAAAATTTCAGCTGAATCAAAAATGTGTCGGTCACAAAGGTGTTTGGTTGTAAAAGAATGTCCCATATACATTAAAACATATCGCGCAATATTAATTTTACACAGCACGAAGTATTTTCAAAATGATTTCATAAATATCACCATTCACCATTTGTAAATATTTGGAAATATGTTCGAAAAATACGATTGAAAGAAAACGGGTACGAATCGTTGTGGTCTCGTTTTATGAAGTTACGCCATCGGTCCCCCCCCCCCCCCCCCCCCTCGCCCAACTCCGTCTCTCCTTGTCGGCAAACTTGAATGGTCATGTTTATTTTCCGTCCGTGCATTACATTGTATTCGATTATTCGTTCAGTCTACGGATAGTGACTGTGCGCGAGAAAAAAAAATCTTTGTGTCGGCAGACGACTGTGGTCGAACATTTTATAATTGCAAAATAAAGAGTATTTCTCATTCTTCTTCAGAGGTTTTCTATGAGGTACATACATGATTATCTCTGGTGAGTATTTATACATATATATATATATATATATATATATATGTACATTATACAGTTGTATAAAACGTGCACCCCGACTTACGTTTTTTTCGACTTACGCCGTCAATGCCGGAACGACCCATAGCGTAACTTCGGGGTATTACTGTATTGGAATCATTCTGGAATTGTACATCGCTTGTTACACACAACTCTACTGACAATAATGAAATAATTTTATGTTCGAAGCTATTTTACTAGTGAAAAGGGTTTCAAAAAATGATTATATATAATATTGTAACACTTTATTCATGTTACTATGGATATATGAAACAATTGTTGACATCGACGTTGAGGATTATTTTTATACCCTCTGAGATATTAAATGCAAGGAAATAGTATCTGAGATTCGAGGTAACTATGAAGCTGCGGGTTGTGCGAAACAGTTCCTTCTCCCGGTTGTTGGGAGTTTCTAACATCCTTTGCGAAGTAATGTAATTCGAACATAGTTCACCACTCCATGAAGATATCCTCGCGGCATGTGACATTGCGTCCGTCTAACGGTTACGACGGATTAACCTGTAAAATATAAGCGTGTTCATTTGGTTGTTTCGCTTTTTCAATGCAGAATCCATAACATGATTAGTACTTGTTGATAAAAATATACTTTGGCAGAGAATTCGTGCTCTCCCCTCCTTATCATATAAAGACACATACAAATACATGGGTCCTCTTCTGTTCTCTTACAGCCATGTGTCGGCGCCATCTCACTATACCCAAAAATGTTAAAAGTGAATGGTCGAATCTGACGAAATGGAATAGTGTGATTAAAAATTTTGATCATCTTGAATAATCCGAAAAGTTGAGATAATTCTTTTGAAATTAAGATATTCATTTTTTACGAATCACTCTAAATTTCACCGTATTCAATATTTTACTACCGATAGCAGATATCTAATGTATGGTCATTTGGAATGAATATGAATGGGAAATTCCTCGTCAAACCCGACGGATTATTTGTAATCGGAAAGATTTTTTACAGAATGTATAAAATGGTAGAAGCCTCACCAAAAAATGGTACCATTAAACAATTCGTTCGTTAATAACAATTACAATGTTCAATGTTTCCGGATAAACCAAAGTTTTTTACGAAAGCTTATCCTCTCTGCTCGCGAATGTGCTGTGAATAATTTTTCTACGTCAAGTAGAACCGGAGATAAGATATTTATTCTTCAAGTTTGCTGCGCGCTCATTTTGCAACAAAATTGAATGACTCGGTGCTTTCGGAAAAAAAAATCGTAGAAATAGGTTTTGACTTTTTATGCTCACATATCACTTCGAAAAAGCTTTCATTGTTTTGGAAAATACGCGGTCACATTTTGTCAGAATGATATTTCTGACTCAAGAACCTAAATTTCGTCCCAACTGACTTTTTATGGTTTACATGATGAAATAATAACAGTCGTAATATTTATTTTCCTTAAGATTTGAAATTTCTCGCATATTTGCATCGTACTTAGGGTATATGTCAACACGTGTAAATTTCTCCAATTATCGGAAAAGAAAATTACCGTACGATTATAATAATTGAACTCTCCGAGCATTCGAATCTAGGCTCCGATAAAATTGTGGTATTCGCAACGAAGCATTCAGCAATTCTCATGTTCTGCACACTCCTAACGAAAAATCAAAATGATTATATATGAAGAGAACAGAGAAAAGAAAATTTGAAACACGTATACAATTTGGTTACTCAATATTTTGAAAAATGTATAACAGAACGATGATCGAAACAAATGTCAACAAAACGACGATCTTTCGAACGCCACGCTTTCGAAGACAAGACGATTTGTTTTCTACATTTTTTTTTCTATACTATGAAAATGCTGGAAGTCCCTCCCCACTCCTCAACGGTGTACATTTTCGTAGAAATACAATGAGCATCATGGGTACAGTGAGAACAATCTGGGGCGAGTGTTTCCATACTTATGAACGGTAGTGTATATTCATTTGAAGAAAAAAACGGCAATTTCTCAAATAATGAATTGAAAAATCTGAAAAAATTCACGCAGAGTACCTTTTAGTAGTACTGCGATGTAACCAATTATGGGGCAGATCTGAGATGGTCGAAAAAACGTGGCCGAGTTGACGGAGAATCCTTCCTTTTCGGGTTAAATTCCGAAAATATCGATTTTTGGAAAAAAAGGTGGGAACCAAAGTTGTTCAGAATTTGATTATCAACAAGTTTGTTGCTATTCATTTATGCCATTAAGTTGAAAATAAACGAGATAATGGAAATATTTCGAATTTGTCGCTTTTTTCAGGTTGAATTCCAAAAATCTTGATCCTGGAAGAAAAACTGTAACAACTAGACTTGTAGAGAATCAAAATTGATACAACTTTTGTTCCGACGGTTTTTCTGTAAAATCAAAACCGGCCGAGTTATTCAAGAAAAACCATTTTAACCTAAAAAAAACCATTTTTCGAATAAACGCATAAGCATGATTTGGTCGCCATTCTGAATTTACACTCCCAGTGACCCCCCCGAGACAGCTGTGAAAGAAAAATTTTCGTAGAAATTATTTACAAATTAGCCGGGGAATTTCGATATCAATTCTGACGATGACCCAAGAAATTAAAAGGTTGATCGAAACAGAAATCCGAAAAAATTAAATTTCCATTTCTTTGAATGAAAAAAGACGTTTTCCCGAAAAATTTCTTAGGAACTGTCGACTCCAATTTTGACAAGGATTCGCCCTGTCAAGTATTTGCTGTGAATTACGAATCACCCTGCATAGCAAGTGCAGATTTGACAGGATTCTTGTAAATGATATGTATAATTGCATAACAGAAATTTGCAGTATAAAACACTTACCATTGCAACGAACGATTCGTTCGTCGGCGCGTCAAATTCAACCTTTTTTCGGTTCAGCCGTGCGACGTAACTCATCCATTGTTGCACTCACAAGATTATTGTTGTTTGTAACAAATATATGTATACACACTGGCCGCGTGAAAATTTGCACGTGATTAGAACTTGTGACACGGCAAATTACCAAAACACTCGCGTTTGCTTCGTTCGCCGCGAAAAGTGAATGTGGACGGTACGCGAGGAAACGCAGAAGTGACGGCCGCTCGGATAGTGGGGACAGTGGGGTGTGAGGGATAGTACTCGGAATCCGAAGAAGTTGATTCCTTCGAGAGTTCCAAATTTCTGTGAAATCTTATAGGATTGTGCCGGATTTGATGTACAACAGTAACACATACCCTGACTTTTCGTAGGTCGTATACGATGCAGAAACCAACCCAAAACTCGCTAGCGTATCCGTAGCGTATACCATCTACGAGAAGTCACGGTATGTAGTTTTATAACGATTTTCACCAAATGAGTAACATTCAGGTAGTTCGTCTAATGTAAAAAAAAATTTTGGTAGCATCATTCAGAACTAGGCGTAATTGACAAATGAAACGACGCAAATAAAGTATGAAATCCTTATTTGTTGAGAATTAAAAACAGAAAAAATTGGCAAGCAGATTCTTCATCAGAATTTTAACAAGGATCGGCCCTGTAAAATATTTGCCACGAATCTTGAACCGTTGTATGCAGTAATTGTATGTATGTACAATGACATAGATTTTTTGCGGGATGTATTTCTAGTATTGTTAAACACATCCGGTTCAGAAACAATTTCGCGTATGTATCAGGGTAATCTTTAAAACAGGCTCGGACGATTATCAACCGGCTCCCCCCCCCCCCAAATTTGCTATAAATAAATAAATGGTCTGTTCAAGAGTATAATTTTTTATCTCAACCCTAAACCCTCACGCCTATACTTGCGTGTTTCCTGCAATTTCGGTATTTATTTTACTGCCGCATCTAATCTTTCGGTCAATAATCTGTAAGTATAACAATTTTGCGGACATTGATGCTACTATTAGATGAGGATATCCGGAGCGTATATGGGGCATTCTATGTCAATTATTCGCCATTTACATCTGCCTTTTCGACGAACAGGAATTCAAGGATAGGTATTTTCGTTTTTGTTAATGATTTTCTATCAAATCGATGAAAAAAGGTAGATTTAAGTGGTGCGTACTCGATGTAGAATGCCCCAAAACCCTTCAATAAAATAAAAAAGAATAATTTTCTTTGCGGAACTACGACTCAAAACGAGAAAAGAAACAGTATGTTATTTTAATATCGGGTTTTGGAAAAGCCATGAGCATTTAAAAAAAAAATTGTGCGATATTTTGATAAATTTATGGTGTTTGGGTGGGTTGAGACAAACATCTAAAATATTTCAGAAAGACTGCTTTTGGCAGGTACAAAAAAGTGTAAAATTTTCAGTAGAATAAAAATTCGTCGAGGTCACGGGTTGGTCGGTTTCGCATGGAATGCCCCGTTCACGTATAGTCGGGCCACGTGTGATTACGAATAGTTACCGCGATTGTGAACTGATATTACCATTTCCCAACGATGCCTTATAATATGCACGAATTTCTAAATCTAACGGTTATTCTGAGTGAGTTGTACATTTTTTCGTATCCACCTAAAAGCCTATGCTCTCGTCGGCACTGCAGATTGTTGCTTTAGCAGAAACATAGGACGTGTGCGTATTACCATGTCGTTTTATCATCTGGTACCGCTTCGGTCGACTACAGCGCTTCTGGAGGTTCAACGTTGAACTAAATTACAGACTTCTCGTGCATCAGAACGGGCTCCTGTCACCTGAAAATCGCCCGCACAAATCGTGTCATATTTACAGCAAACTGACTGGTGCTATAGGTTTTCCCGGATTACGTGTGTGTTTTTGTACGTCTGTATCTCCCTGGCAAAAGTGAAAGAAATTCTGATATCGTACAAACGGTGAATATTCAACAAGTCGCTAGCCCGATCGGCCATCTTTGACGCGACGTGATTTTATTGAGTTTATCATTATTTTTATTAGACGTTATCAGTGATCTGCGATAGTAGTGACTGAGATACAGACGTACAATTTTATTCAAGCTATCTTTTAAAAAATTTCCCAGTCAGATTCATACCCCCGTTTTATCAGGATTTGTGCGGGCGATTTCCCCGCTTCTGACGTCACGAAATATATATAGGACATGCCAGGTCAGCGGGACCTTAATATTTCTCGCTTCTTGGTCAATATATCTGATACCATTTCTGCTTCACCTGTTTCTTATTTTATCTATTGGATTCAACCCCCCCTATCATTATCTTGTCTATACTGAGCAAGCTGTGCAAAACCGTCGTAGAACCTGATCTTGTCTTTAGCTATATCTTTTCTTTTGATTATCTATTTTCTGACGCACCTGCATCTGGCGCCCAACAATCATATTTTTCTCTCTAATTATATCTCAATAACTAATGTGTTCGCGCAACTTTATTATTATTACGTTAGTTTGTAAATTCATAACAGTAAATATTTTAGTTTCGTTATATTCGTATGTTGTACCTAATTACCACGTATAAGGTGAATAAAGGGTCACAACAACAGATTTACTTTCTTATTTCACATTACAATTAGTTCAGCGTTATAGTGATTCAAGTTACGTACGTTCGCTTGGCCGGTGAGGGCGCAGCGCAAGTCAGTTAGTCTCGAGCGCTCGAATAGGTAGGACGTGTTAGGTTTTCCTTTACCCGCGCGTGTCTATTATTCTGTTTCGCGTAGTTTTAAGATTTATGCGTTTAAGTTGGTCTGGGGAGATGCGGTTCACCCTCCGGTTGGACCGGAGGTGCCCGTCTCCGGGGTGACCGTCATCGCGGCGACATACATTGTCACCCGAGCACTTCAGCGTTGGTTTCCCGAAATGTCGGGACCGCTGTTTGCATGGCATGGGGCCACCCTGACGCTTCCCCTTACCCGCTTCCACGTTAGCGTTGAAGGTTGCGGTTCACGGTTTTCTCATGGAGGTTTCAGAAGTTGGCGATCATCGAATGATCATTCAATCTAGTTGACTAGGAACGCACCAGCGACTGTATCATCCTGTATTATGATAATCTGATTTGGAGTTAATAAACATTTGTGTTGCTTCGGCTTCTCCCTCTGCACCGTGAGAGTTTTTATGCGGAAGCAAGCGTCTTGTCTTTCCCGCGAAATCGTGTTATTTATTAATTCACCCTCTCACTCACTCATCCCATCCCGATCGAAGTTAGAGAAGAACTCTGGTCAAACGACCTAAACATAATGATTCAGGTCAGTAACTGCGCCGTAGGGTAACCGTCTTTAGCCCTTGCAATTATCGTCAAGATAAAGTTAAATAAATAAAAATAATTGGTTACAATATTTATATTAGGATGATTCAGAAAAAAAAATTTTTTTTCTTTTTTTCCAAACAGGTTCAAAAGTTTCATTCAGGTATACAAAGACACCAGTTAAAATTTAAGATTTTATTATTAATATTAAGGGATGGGTCATTACACTTTTCGATTTTCCATAAGAATAACATAGGATGAATGTTGTTTGCTTCTTCTAGTTTTTATAAGTAGCTAACGAAGCGTCGTACAAAAACTTTGAGGACAAAGTTTTGTATAAAATTGAATGCTCTACAAAAAAGCTTCATTGTCAAAATTTCGTAAAACTAACTGTGTCAAAGTTACAGCTTGTCAAAAGTTAAGTTACTTATAATTTGACCTTTTTTGAATATTATAGAGTAACTACCGATCTTATGAAAAAGTGTACATGAATTTTTTTTGTAAAGCATACACTCGACCTTAAATAGATGATAACTGATAATTCATTTTTACAACAATGAAAAAAACCTATCTTGTACCATTAAAAAAAATAAAATAAAACGAGGAAAACAATTTCAGAGCAAATTTCTGCTAAAAATTTTTTTAAAGAGTATAATTTTTTCATTGTTGCAAAAAGTAATTAACATATATACGCTTCGCGGGCCAACCCCCCTAGCGATTTGGGCAAGTTCGGGTCAGTTCTGAATAGGTTAGGTTAAGTTCGGGTATTTTTATTATCATTTCCACACCACTATAAAGGATTGTGGTAGATAAATCAGCGCGTTTTTTTTTCTTCACGTGGTATCCCCATTAGGCCTAATCCACTGTTATTGCTGTATTGTAAATTTGAAATAGGATTTGGAACAAATTCCAGGACCAAGTAGTACAAGAATAATAAAATAAATATGTGTGAGTATCATACTATATATCATACTCATACTATGTATCATACTCATACCGTGTAGAGTAAATATTCACAAAATGTCTTTCCAAACAATATTTTGTATATTTGTGTATTCATCGGAATCAATTTCTACAAACAATTTTTCTGGGTTTTGACATCAGTAGTGTATATATAACAATTCTGGACCACACAATGGGGCGCTCCCCCCTAGCCCCCCCCTCCCCCCTAGCTCCCTCCTCCCCCCCTGCCCCTAAATCCCCCCAGCCCTAAATTCGCGGCGGTACCCTCCTCTCCCCCCGTTGATCATTTTCGCGGTTTGCCACAAGATGGCTATTTTCATAGGATTTGACACACACACACACACACACAAAATAAGTCCTGTCGAGACTTGTTTGGCGCCGGAAAGCCGCGCATAAGTTGGATAGGATAAAAACCTGCTAGATCTATTGAAAAAATTCCAGGAAATTGCTCTTTGAGATGGTGCCGACAATGAACTTTGCTGGTGGTAATGCACTTAAATCAATCTGGGGCAGTGGGAGTGGTCCCATAAAAATTCCTCGCACAATATGCGTGTCGAGACTTGTCCAATAGAAAATTGTAGTGGGGGTGGGTGGTATATAGAACGTACATCTATCGTGATCGTCATTCTGTTCTCATCGTATTCTCATTGTGAACTGTTCTCGCTTGTGAAATAACCTCGAAACGCGATGGATCTAGCAAAAGTTAACCACGTCAGCCGCCTGGAGAATCTGCCAACCAAGAAGATGTCGGAACTCGAAATTGGGGGAGTGTATGACGTTATCGGGTTACGACTGGTCAAAACAAAATTCGGGGTGCGTGTTCTGGCGACGATCGAAGGAGAATACAACGTCTCCTTACTACCGAGAATCGTAAGAGTTCTACAAAAAGATTCCAGTCAGCTGACTGAAATGTGTAGCATGGCCAGGGAATATCATCTGCCAATGAAATACCTTGGTGAAGAATTCAACAAGTTTGAATTTTCATGCGTTTATGTGCCATAAATGAACTATGCGACCCCCCTCTACTTCCACAAAATTCATCCACGAGGGGATAAAAGCGGGTGTGCTGGATTGAATTGTCAGTCTTCCACATACCATCCGTCAGTATATAATCGGGCGCAACATTCCCACTCCTCAACATGGCGATGATCCTAGAGGTGTAATGTTTTATTGGTCATAACATGAAGTTTGTACCAAAGGAAGTCGCAGTCATGAATGTAAACGGATCGGGTCTGGATTACATCATTTTCAAGCCGCCCTATGATTTGGCAAGCTTACCACTTGAATGTACAGCTACCAATGTATGGTTGACACACAATCACCACGGAATATCATGGAATGCGGGCAACAAATCTCACGAGGATGTGACGAAGATTGTGAGTAAAATGGTTGGACATGCGCGTTACGTATACGTCAAAGGGGCGGAGAAGGAAGCATGGCTCACGGAGATCGTCGATGGTACAACGAGGGTTATTAATATGGAAGATTTGCATATCATACCCCCTGCAATGGAAAAATTGAGGTATATGGAAGCGGCACCGTGGCATGACGTGAACCATGGATACTCTCCAGCGAATAACCTCCAGCAAGCAGCAGCGCCAGGCTCAATTTGGTATGATGACAACTCTGAATACATCCCGGTATACAATCGTGCCTTTGAAAATGTGCAGCGACTAAGAAGTTGGTATTCGAAGGAGTGTACCAGCTCCCTCGAGAAATCCTTCCATCTGTACAAAGAATTGGACGGTTTAAGGGCAATGATGTCCGAGGATATAGCTTTTTTAATAAAGAACTTATTCGCACGTTCGCATCAAACTCCATCAATGATGCGTGGGATAAACTACCAGAGAATATGAAAATGGACTACGTCATCGCAAGTTTCCGCAGATGTAGCATACATTACACACCAGGACCCGATGGCGATATCGTGGATGGACCGAATCCTCTAATTAAAGACTGTCTAGGTTGCAATGGTGTGTATAAATAATATGGACAATATTTACCAAAATAACAATAGAATTTATTACAATATATACAATTATATTCGGGTTTATAGTAGAATATTCAATAGAATCAATCTCAATTATATCATAGCTTATACATAGAATTAAAAAAATTTACTATTCGATAAAATTAAAATCTAGAAATAGGATACATTACAAATATATATCTTTATAACTTTTACCCATTCTCGTGCTAAAAAATGTAAATGTTATGAATTTTTACTTGTGAAAAATATATAATCAATAATTGTGAATTTAGCGTGGTTTATTCCTTAAAATAATCCATAAAATCATTATCGTTATCCTGTTCGCTAACATTATCATCATCATCATCATCATCATCGCTATGTTCGACATCTACAATTATTACGATAGTTTCATTCGCCCATTTTTCTACAATTATTTCCATACATATATCAAACTGCATGTGCACATACCATCCGGTCAAGGGTTGGCAAGACAAGATTTTTCTCACGCCAAACACTGCGTACTACCAGCTTTTCGTTTGCCGATTTTTTTCTCGTTGCATACCCCACGCTAATATGGTTGGGGATGTGCAGGCTCCAAATTGTTCGCTATGAAGAGTGGTCAAACCCAAAACTGTGTGTACACATACCAGCCGGTCAAGAGCGGGCAAGACAAGATTTTTCTCACGCCAAACACTGTTCGCTACCTGCTTTTCGTTGACCAATTTTTCCTATATAAACTCAACGCAACCGATGCAGACTCATCAGTCTTACACGATACATGCAAGTCTGAAGTTATACAGAGTTCAGCTTATATCAACGTCAAAGTCATGGTCGTCGAAGCGTATATGGGACTTGCAGAGCAGATAGGGGGGACGTACAATTTGCTGAGAGAGCAACCACCCGGAGAAGAGAATGACGCTGTCATCAATCATTGGACTGATATTGGAATTGCGAATATCCAAGTTCTGCGCAATATTTCCATGCAACGAAGAACAAACGTTGGTGCGAAAATACGGATCCAACATACGATCACACTCCTACAATCTTGGGTGACAAAGATCAGGCAGTTGCAGCAATGCACGGTGGTGACGGGTGGAAATATCGGTACTCCTCCGGGTGTACAGTGGGACGACGTGGATAGTGCTTTTGCCAGCCGAATCAGAACGGGGGTTGTCACAAATCTCCGTCATAAAAATTTGGACGCCTTTCTGCACAATGTGCAGCGCGTCGTCACCGAGAAGTTAGAGCTGATACTGCGCGAGGAGGGAAATGTGGAGGTTGACCTCGTATTATCGTGCAAATTCGAAAATGCCAAACAACACGAGATCTCCACCGAAGTTGAGAGCTTCAACACATCCAACGTGGCGATCCTTCTCCCATCGAGCGATATAAATGGCTGGTTTACACGTAAACGGGGTGATCTGCTATCAAAGGTGGAAGATTTCGAGCAACGCGATTCCGGCTGGAGTATGATTGAGATCCTTAACATCGCTGTAAATATCAATCGCTACCAGCCTCTCGCCGCGGGGGCTTCAACATTCGTCGAGCTGCCCCAAGACATTCAACGGAAGAGAGCGGTGGTGAACGTGAGGAACGAGGACGAAAGATGCATTCTCTGGTCCGTCATAGCAGCCCTCCACCCGGTCAAGATCAACACCTAGTAGGAACACATGATAGGACTCACAACTATCGTCGCTATATTTCCGAGTTGGACTGTACAGGTATCAAATTCCCTGCTACTCTACATGATGTGAAAAAGCTTGAGAGATTGAATAATTTGCGAATCAACGTATATGGGTTAGAATCTCAAACTTTTTCACATCATGCAAAATCAAATAAAAAAGTCATCGTGCCAATTTATTTGAGTAAAAATTTGCATAACGTAAACATTGACACGATCCATCTTCTAATGGTTGAGAGTAACCCGGAAGACGATATGACTGGTGAGTTTGCACCGAGATTCCACTTTGCTTGGATTAAAGATCTTTCCCGATTGGTGAGCAACCAATTGTCTAATCATGATGGTCGACTGTTTTTATGTGACAGATGTTTGTGCCACTTTAGCGTGAAACATGCCTACGACAATCATCGACAAGATTGTATTATGCTAAATAAAGTACGCATGGATTTTGCCAAGTGGAAAGATTTAGTATTTTCCAATTTTCAAAACAAAGGCACCGTTCAGTTTGTCGTATACGCCGATCTCGAATGTATATTAATCCCCGAACCCGTAGATGAGTTTGAAACTCGTGAGACATGTAAAGTTCAAAAGCATGTCCCGCACAGTGTGGGGTACTACGTACATTGCGCGTACGATGAGACATTATCGGAGTTCCACGGTAAACGCGGTGTCGATTGCATAGATTGGTTTATGAAACAGATTAAAGATTTATCAATTCAAGTAGAGTCACGCATCAAAAACATAATTCCGATGAAGGCTCTTACCCAAGTGCAACGCGATCGTCACATGCGCGCAAAGAATTGTTATATTCGTGAAAAACCGTTTACCCCTAAGGAGAAGAAGTGTTACGATCACTGTCACTTCACGGGTAAATATCGTGGTCTTGCTCATAATCGGTGTAATTTGAATTTCAGAGAGTCGCACACAATTCCAATAGTTTTCCACAATTTGTCCGGTTACGATTGTCACTTTTTGATAAAATCCCTAGCGTCAACTTTCCCCGGTAAAATTACACTGCTACCCATAAACAAGGAAAAATATACATCCTTCACGAAACCCGTCAATGGAACAATGATGCACTTGAGATTCATCGATTCTTTTCGATTTATGGCTAGCAGCATTGATAAACTTTCCACATATTTGATCGATACCGATAAACGCATAACACGCAAATTTTATAATAACTCAGTTCAGTTTGATGACCCGCAGAGGCGTTTTTCCCTATGAATACGTCGATTGTTGGGGGAAACTCGATGAACCGCGATTACCTGCAAAGAAGCATTTCTACTCGCACCTCTGCGATGCAAATATTTCAGACACCGATTACGAGCACGCGAAAACTGTTTGGGAGGAATTCCATTTAGAGTCATTGGGAGGCTATTCAGATTTATATTTAAAGACCGATGTTCTTTTGCTTGCCGATATTTTCGAAAATTTCCGCGCTAGCTGCTTCAAAACATACGATTTAGATCCGTTGCACTACTACACTGCACCGGAACTTGCTTTTGACGCGATGCTCAAACATACTTATGTAAATTTGCAACTTTCAGACAACCCTGAAATGGTGTTATTCATTGAAAGAGACATTCCAGGCGGCGCAGCACAATCTTCTAATCGACACGCTCGGGCCAATAATAGATTCATGGAAGATTTTGATCCTAGTAACGTGGAATCATATCTCGCGTATTTTGACGTGAATAATCTGTACGATGCAGCTATGAGCGTGCATTTACCAATCGGTTCGTTTGAGTAGGAGTATCAGCACATCGATATAACAAACCATCCGGACGATTCGCCGATCGGTTACTTTCTGGAGGCAGATTTGGACTACTCTGTGGAACTCCACGACGATCACAAAGACTTACCTCTTTGGCTCGAACATTTTACCCCTCCAGGTAGTAAAAATGCCAAACTCGCGACCACCCTTCACCCCAAGACAAAGTATACATTGAACTATAGAAATTTGAAACCGTGTTTGAGTTGAGGATTGAAATTAACGAAATTGCATAGAATTTTGAAGTTTGCACAATCTCCATGACTCGAGCCGTACATCACTCTCAACACAGACATGCGTAAGCAGTCTAGGAATGAATTTGAGAAAAACTTGTATAAACTAATGAACAACGTTGTGTTCGGCAAGACTATGGAGAATGTTCAAAATCATAAAGATGTTAAATTGGTCACAAAATGGGTGGGAAGAGGTGGTGCGAGAACGCTTATTGTCCGAGCAAACTTTCAGAGCTGCACCGTATTTGGCACTGATATGGTTATTATTGAAATGAATCGTGTCAAAGTTCACTTCGCCAAACCTATCTACGTCGGCGCATCAATTCTCGATCTGTTAAAAATCTTTCTCCACGATTTCCACTATAATTATATTGAAACCAACTTCTCGAACAAACAAGCTAAATTGATGTATACCGACACAGACAGCCTTATTTATCAATTCAATGTGCCTAATACCTACGATATCATCAAACGTGATGTAGATACAATGTTTGATACCTCTCACTATCCGCCCGACAATGTGTATGGTATTCCCCTTAAAAACAAAAAACAACTAGGGCTAATGAAGGATGAAAATAATGGTAGAATTATGACAGAGTTTGTGGGACTGCGAGCAAAGCTGTACACATTTACTACTATGGGTGAGGATGGGGAAAAATATGACAGTGGCGTAAAAGTGAGTAAGCGTGCGAAGGGTGTGAAAAATTCATCGATAAATAGCTTCACGTTTGATGATTATAAGCGCTGTCTGACGGCTTACCAAGAGTCGACTCTTCCACAGTGTTTAATACGCAGCAAAGAACACGAAGTAGGCACGATCGTGAAAAAAAAATTGGCTCTGAGTTGGCCGGATGACAAGCGGCAATTGATACCTGGACAGACCGACACCGTACCTTGGGGGCTTGTCCCAGCCCCCCAATAGCTATAGGATAAAACTGTAGACGTAAAATTGATGTAAATATTTGATGTTTGACGCCTTGGACGATCCACCATCGGGCGAAAACGTTTCACCATCAATACGATATTGAATGGATTTAAAAATGTGAATTCATATACTTAACAATTATTTATTTATTATCACTAACATATCGAGAAATTATTCATATTTATTCGTTGACCACAAGCAAATTTTTCAGAAAATGAAAAAAAATTTTCGGGAAACGAAAAAAAGTTTCCAGAGAATGAAAAAAAGTTTTCGAAAAATGAAAAAAAGTTGCCAGAAAACTGTTACGTCCTCCAGACTTCATATTCCTTCCCCACGCTCTTAGTTACCTTACGCTCTGTAGTCTACCCTTATCGTTCGCGAGTCAGCAGGTTCTCCTGTAACTCGCGGCTAGCTTGCCTGCTACATCCCGCAAAACCAGGCAGATCCATCCCAGCACTCAAGCAAGACACCTATCCCTCTAAACCAAGACCATACCCTTTTTCCCTTGACCGACTCCGTTGCATTGACCACCAATGAACAATCATATACTTTGAATCGTTTACCTTCCCTTGATACCGATCCCTTTCTATTCCATTCCCTTCCTGCATTGGGAGTAGTAGCACGCGAGTGCATAGTCGACGTGAACGGACCCTACAATAGCCAAATAACACCTTGGCTGGGCGTGGAGTAAGCTCCGATTGCCGCTCATCGGAGCCTACGCAATCTACCCCGTAACATTTTGGTGGCAGTGGTTTTGCCCGTCGACCTACCCGTCAGTGCAGTGCTGCATGTTTTCTACGAAAGTGTTCAGTGCTCAAAATTTCTAACGCCATACCAATCAGTGATAGCCGTGTTACGAACGAACTCCGGCCCACAAAGTACTGTGACAGGCATGCAGAACCTATTCAACTCGCCACGGATACAGGCTCTGCAAACAGTCCCCAATTTCAATAACTCCGTCACATTTTGGTACTATTGAAATTCATCGATACGTACAACGTCGAATAACTGTGTAGCGAGTGGAAATTCAGTGCGATAGCCAAGTTAAGCCGCACACCGCATCTGAACACATCACCTTTGGAACCGACAGATATGGAATGGACCCTTCCCGCTCATTCGGACTCCTTCAACCCTGCTAAGACGAGAATCTGGACCCGAAAGTGACATCGCCCTAAGACCTGGATTACCACACTTATTTATCAACACGCCACGGAATACCTCATCTATACCCTCCTCGTGCCGACGCATGACGTGTATCGCCTCTTTAAGTTTCACCTGCGTCCAGCTGCCTAGAACCATGCTGTACTCTGTTTTTGCGTTTACCTTCGCCCTGTGAGTCTATTCTAAGTCTTAGTGTTAAGTTGATATTTTTATTCCTGTACTTGCAATACCCTGCTTAAATCAACATGGCACCAACTAACGAAACCGGTTCAAATTTTTGGTCAGTAAAAGATGTCTTGCTTACAATCCCCCCATTCGACGGCCACAACATGCCCTTTGACTCATTTGTAGAACAATTACGTCACGTAGAGACTCTTATAAAAGCTTCGGATAAAATGACTTCCGCCAAATTTGCGCAATCAAAGGTTACAGGCCCCGCTTCTCAATATTAATTAGGCATTAACTGTAATGACGTCGAGGACCTCATAACTGCCCTTAGCCGAGCATACCGCCCGGATATCCCCATACGCCAGTTATCTGCTCAATTAGATAGAATTACACAACAACCATATCAGCGCATCATAGATTACTCGTGCAGAATAAGAGCAATATCAAAAGAAATAAGCACAGCGATCATATCCAAGCACCCACCAGACTTAGCAACGCTTCTACTGAATGATCCAAAGAAGGATACCTCTAGATCGTTTATTAGAGGGCTTCGGCCAGAATTGGAGTGGAGAATCGCTACTATCAGACCATTACCGACCTTCGAAACTGCCGTCATTATCGCCGAAGGCGAAGAAGCCGAGCTAATTAACCGTCAGATGCAATTCTCTGCACAATATTTCACCCCCGCTACACCCATGTGCCTGCCGTTACCCCCCCATACTGCTCCTCCGTCTCAGGTGCCCGCCACGGCCTCCTTTATCCCCCCCCTGATGTCATTGCCAACACCTGGTTACGCTCATCAACCAGCGCCTCGTACCGAGCCCAGACCTTACGCCCAAGCGCTCGATCCGAACACCGGTTCTGCTGGCCACGTTAATGCTCTGCCCAGCAGTTGTCAATTTTGTAACCACCAGGGTCACTCCATCACGGAATGTTACCGTCTGCAAAGTAAAAGATATTGTACCAAATGTCGCAGAATGGGCCACTTCCACAATGAATGCAACATAAACCAAGAACTACACTGCGACAATTGTAATCGCAGAGGCCACACAGTAGACCGATGTAGATCCTTTCCGCGTAATAACCAAGGCAATGCAGGCTCAAATAAACATTTGAACGGGAACATCGCCCGCGGGGAGAACGCGCCCGCGAGCAATGCAAACAACTAGCGTTCCGATTTTCAAGTCATATCCTCATAACAGCTTCAGCTGACCCTCCACTAATTTCGATCGACACCCCCGAGCTAATGAAAATATCTACATTTATTATTGACACCGGTGCAGACGTCAACTTGGTCAAAGAAAGTTCCATTAGGCCCCTCGTACGACGAACAACCGACGAACGTTTGACGCTGACTGGTATAACAGACAAAAAGACGCAAACTATCGTGAAAACGGAAATACGTTTTAATAATAAATCCCACACCTTTCACTTGGTCCCTGACTCGTTTCCGATTCCGCACGACGGCATCTTAGGCCAGCCCTTCTCACGGAAAGAGAAAGCAACTATTTCTTTCAACTCAAACTCGGTGATGCTTGGATCCTCATTGCCAATACACTTTAGGCAATTCGAGGAACCCTCGTCCGCACCCGAAAAAACGCGCGTAATTACAATACAGGCCCGTACCGTGAAAGCCATCCCACTAATAGTTGCGAACCCAGACACTAAAGTAGGTTACCTTAATCGCATCGATTTAGGCAACAATGTTCTATGCGGTGAAGCGTTAGTTGAAAACCAGAACGGCATCGCTTACTCGTACGCGTTCAATTGTAACGAATCTGCCGTAGAGATAAGACCCCCAACAGTAACCCTAGACGAGTTCGACGAGCCACTGAGTACAGTCATGCCCAACGCTACGCCCACTGCATTGAGTAACCACCACAGCGATGCCCGCACCAAAACCCTCGTTTCGCACCCAGGCCCTCTCCTCAGCAACTCATTAATTCTTTCTGCCGCCAAGCGTACATCGCGACCAACTAATAATCCCCCCTCCTGCCCCATCCAGTCCACTAACCTCGCGCAACTGCAATCCGATCCTCCTATCCCTGACGACAGTACACCCTGTCCCGGTGCCGCAAAAGTGCTCTTGACTGACAGTAGGTCAAAAACATTGGACGTCCTAAAGAGCAGCTTACATCTTGATCATTTCAATGAGACCGAAAAACAATCTATATTTAACCTCGTAACAGAATTTAACCATCTCTTTTATCTCCTAGGTGATAAATTAGGCCACACCAATTTATCTCATCACACTATCTCCACGACGGACAATACGCCTATTAATACCAAACAATACCGTTTTCCCAAAATTCACAAAGACGAAATCGAATCCCAAGTTGATAAACTACTCAAGCAAAATCTTATTAAATATTCCTTATCTCCGTATAATTCCCCGGTGTGGATCGTTCCAAAAAAACCGGATCGTGACGGCAATAAACGATGGCGTATGGTAGTCGACTACAAAAAACTTAACGAAAAAACAGTCGGCGACGCATACCCCATGTCCGATATCACGGAAATCCTTGACCAGCTTGGCTCAGCTAAATAATTTTCCACATTCGACCTTGCTTCCGGGTTCCACCAAATTCCCATGCATCCGGATCACAGCACGAAAACTGCATTTTCGACACCTAAAGGCCATTATGATTTCTCTCGTATGCCCTTCGGACTAAAGAACGCCCCCGCCACGTTTCAAAGGCTCATGGACCAAGTCCTCCTAGGTCTACAAGGCAACGAAATGTTCGTATATTCAGATGACATAGTTATTTACGCTCGAAACTTGCAAGAACATGAAATTAAATTTCGGAAACTAATGAAGCGACTAACCGCTGCTGGTTTAACTCTACAGCCAGACAAGTGCGAATTCTTGCGCAAGGAAGTCGTTTACCTCGGACACCTCATAACTGAGTCAGGAGTAAAACCTGACCCTGGTAAATTAATAGCTGTAAAAGAGTATCCTGTCCCCAAAAGTCCCAAAAATGTTAGACAGTCCCTTGGCCTTTTAGGTTATTACCGCAGATTTGTTCCAAATTTTGGAAAAATTGCTAAATGCCTTAACAATTTAACGAAGAAGGACACCTTTTATCTGGACGTCCGAACACCAGTCTGCCTTTGAAACCTCACGTGATTGTTTATGCAAAGAACCAATTCTACAACACTCGGACTTCAACAAACCATTTACGCTCACTACAGACGCGTCAAAATTCGCGATAGGTGCAGTTCTCAGTCAAGATGAAGACGGTGCCGACCTACCGGTAGCATACGCATCCCGAGCCCTCAAGCCCGCTGAATTAAACTACTCGGTACCTGATAAAGAATTCTTAGCCGCCTACTGGAGTATGAATCACTTCCGCCCGTACATCTATGGTCAGAAGTTCACTTCAATAACAGACCACGAGCCACTCAAATGGGTAAAAAGCGTCAAGAAACCTAATTCCCGTTTATTACGATGGAGCTTAGAACTGGCAGAGTACGACTTCGATACGAAATACAAGTCCGGAAAATCTAATACCAACGCTAATGCTCTGTCCAGGAACGCACCGCCCGACACCGCTCAAATTCTTCCTATAGATGCAAAACGCCCCCGTCCAACGACTGAAGCCTCTAGCGATAAACCAAAAAAACGCTCTAAAAAGACTCATCAGTACCCCAGACGCCCTCGACAGACCACAGACAAGTCCACCAACCCAGCTTCGCTGAAACACCCTAAAATCTCACAACCCTGTAAGATGATATACTCCTCTGATTCCTCTGATTCCTCTGATCTCTCCGACGATGAGTTCAGCGATAAAGAAGCTCCGTTGCTCAAACCCCCCCTCGTTACCCCGGCACCGATCCCAGTACATCGCCAACCTAAACGCCATCGCCAAACAAATTCTTCAACAAATCCTGGGCCTCATAAAAGACCATACCTGAGCTATTTTTCAGATTTTTTCCTTAGCTCGGATGACTTACAGACCCCAGAAACTGAATCAGGAACCGATGACTTTTGTCTAACCACCGATTTACCGGGCCCTTCTTATAGCGATTTCCTCATAGAAAGCGAAACTTTTCCTCTCATGCGTAATAGACGTATCAAAGAAATAAAAGCTGACCTATTACAGCAAAAGGATAACTTGGCTCATTGCATATCGGCTGACTGCCAAATGTCAAAAGGAATCGCTTCAGAACTGACAAAACATAAATTCATAAATCGCGAACAACTTAGAGAATTCGACCCGACTGTAACTGACGTTATTTCTGTGGTACATGGAAACCGGAAAATCTATAACCTAGTTACAAAGCCCAAATACAGTGACAAACCTTTGCCCCACGTTTTTTTTGACACCATGGTTAACTTTAGGAAAACCTTGCAAGAAGATCGCGTAACATCCGTCTCGATACCAGTGATAGGTTGCGGACTCGACAAATTAGAATGGGGCGCGGTACGCAGAATGATCCATTATGTTTTTAAAAATTCGAAAATAAGAATCACCGTTTGCCGCCTCGACTCTCCGCTTCCTGCCACCGCGCGCCCCTGCATTACATCCCCACCCGTTTATACTAACCTCCCTGACCCTGTCCCTTTCACATCTGGATTACCCCCACGCCGCTATCTGCGAAAGGAATCGGAACGTCCGACTAAACCTGCAGCACCTCGTCCGATTCCACCTCCACCCCCACCCACTGACGTCATCATGCCCCCCCCCCCCCCTGTCGTGCCTCCGCGTCCCGCTAGGAGATACCCCCCCGCTACTTCCAGGCCGACGAACCCTTCCTTACACTCCTGTTCCCCTCCCCCCTCGCCCCTCCCGCCCACCTTTGATAACGACGACAGTTCCGACTTGCTCACGGACGCTGAATACTATACGTGCACTCAACAATGCGACTCCCATATGGAAATTACTGACCATAACCATGACAGTGCTCTCAACACTAACGATGATCAAATTAATGACCCTCACGGTTCCGCATATTTTATTGACAACTTGGATGACATACCAGTATCGGACAATGTCAAAGATACCAATGATGGACTTTTGATGCTCAAAACCAACTATGCGCACTTCATATCGACAGACTGCGCTTGGATCAAGGGTATACCAGCCCAACTTGCCGGCGAGAATATGGTTGACCCAAAAATAGTAATGAGGCCTCGTCCGCGAAAATTTGATATCATTGAATCTAAGCACAATAGTCGACGTATTTTCACCCTAGTATTGAAAACAAATGCTCAGATAAAAGCAATCTATACGATATCTTCAAGCTATTGTCCAAACTGAAAACGGCTTTAGCCGATTCAAACCTAAAGTCTCTTGCCCTCCCGATAACCGATGACAGTTTAGACGCTCTCTATCCTCGCGTTATCCGAAAACTTCTATCCTATATTTTCGCAGACTTAGAAATTCAAATCATCCTTCGTCGAAACACGACTGTCATCCCAGACGAATGTTTACGAAAAGAAATAATTAGAGAATGCCACGAATCGTTGATCGGCGGTCATCAAGGTGTCACTAAAATATATAACCGCATTAGACAAAAGTATTTTTGGCCCCGTATGAAAGAACAAATCCAAGATTCCATAAGAACTTGCGAGAGTTGCCAAAGGAAAAAATTGGTCAGAGTCAAAACCAAATTGCCAATGATGATAACGGACACGCCTGCCGATGCATTCGACAAAGTGGCATTAGATATTGTTGGACCTCTACCCCTTACTAAATCGAACAACAAATATCTTTTGACGATACAATGCAATTCGACAAAATTCCTGGATGCCATCCCTTTACCTGATGCCACCGCCAAAACTATAGGCGCAGCATTCGCAAAAGAATACATTACACGTTACGGTACTCCTCGAGCAATACTTACAGACCAAGGACAGAATTTTATGAGCACAGTCATCAAACAACTTTGTAAACTTGTCAAAATTTAGCAAATACGAACCACAGCTTACCGCCCACAGTCTAACGGATCGCTAGAACGCAGTCACCTTGTTCTCACAGAGCACATCAAACACTACACGGATGCTGGTAAAGACTGGGACGATCACATCCGCTTTGCAATTTTTTGTTATAACACCGCGAAGCACGAAGGTACTAACTTCACCCCCCACCAACTAATTCTTGGCTCTCAAGCCAGACTCCCCACAGATGCGAACCCTGCCAGCGCGTATACTCGTTCCTACGATTCCTTCCTTCTAGACTTAATCGCTAATCTATCCAGCATACGAAAACACGCCGCGTCCAACCTACAACAAGCAAAGCATCGTTCCAAGACGTATTACGACCGTAATGTCAACAGCCAAAATTTCGAAGCAGGTCAAAAGGTCTATCTACTGAATGAAACCCGATCCAAATTCGACGACCACTATAAAGGAGTGTATACGATCAAACGTATAATTGACAATATTAACGCTGAAATTTGGATTACCCCCCGAAAAACTAAAATCGTCCATTTCAATAAATTGAAATTGGCACACTTAACCGACGCTTGAACGAATACGAACTTGACCTGTCCACTTTAGTAGACGCTATCCCCTTAGCCCAAAAAGGTATCGTCCAGCCTAAAATTCTGTCACTAGAACAAATTATTTCCAGCCTTAAACATATCCCTCACCCGCGTCGTACAAACCCCAAATTCCTACGCGCCATGCCATCCACCACCCGCACCTAGAAATAATACCATTTCCCGATGACCTGCCTACTCGCTCTTCGTCGCTGCTCCGGACCCAATCGGAAATTGACATGACGGAACCGGGCATACCTAAGCCGCGTAAATTGCTCCCCGAGCAAAGCCTCAACGATAGCTCCGAACCACTCGAAGTCTGGCGCTAAGCCCTCCGCTATTAACAATTATATTCTTTCATTGCCTTATTCTGCCCATAATAATCTGCAGCCATAATATAATCATCAGCACGTTGCATAAGTTTCGTTTATAACATACACAATATCTATCATATATACAATATCTATCATATATACCACCACATTCATAAGATGTCATTTAGAAATTTTTTTTTATTCAAATGTATACTAACCCACTCAAACGCGCACTAACATCTAGGCGCTATATTTTAAGACTCTGCTTTGTAATATTCTGTAAGTGATTCAGTACGATAAGATGTCATTTAGAAATTTTTTCTTTTTTATTCAAATGTATACTTACCCACTTAAACGCGCACTTACATCCAGGCGCTCTATTTTAAGACCTTTCTTTGTAATATTCTGAAGCGATTGAGTACGATAAGATGTCATTTATAAATTTTTTTTTTTTTCATTCAAATGTACACTAACCCACTTAAACGTGCAGTAACATCTAGACGATAGATTTTAAGACCTTTCTTTGTAATATTCTGTAAGTGAGTCACTACGTCTCATGGCATTTCGCTTCCTTCCGAACATCCCATTTCGTACCCTCACCGAATGTTCTTCCCCAAGGGGGGGCGTGTTACGTCCTCCAGAATTCATATTCCTTTCCCACGCTCTTAGTTACCTACGCTCTGTAATTTACTCTTATCGTTCGCGAGTCAGCAGGATCTCCTGTAACTCGCGGCTAGCTTGCCTGCTACATCCCGCAAAACCAGGCAGATCCATCCCAGCACTCAAGCAAGACACCTATCCCTCTAAACCAAGACCATACCCTTTTTCCCTTGACCGACTCCGTTGCATTGACCACTAATAAACAATCATATACTTTAAATCGTTCACTTTCCCTTAATACCGATCCCTTTCTATTCCATTCCCTTCCTGCATTGGGAGTAGTAGCACGCGAGTGCATAGTCGACGTGAGCGGACCCTACAATAGCCAAATAACACCTTGGCTGGGCGTGGAGTAAGCTCCGATTACCGCTCATCGGAGCCTACGCAATCTACCCCGTAACAAAACGAAAAAAAGTTTTCAGAAAATGAGAAAAAAGTTTTACGAAATATAAAATGTGTAATAATCGTATGGAAAAATTGCATACTATCATTATTATTATTATTGTTGTTGTTGCTGTTGTTGTTGTTGTTGTTGTTGTTGTTGTTGTTGTTGTTGTTGTTGTTGTCGTTGTCGTTGTCGTTGTCGTTGTCGTTGTCGTTGTCGTTGTCGTTGTCGTTGTCGTTGTCGTTGTCGTTGTCGTTGTCGTTGTCGTTGTCGTTGTCGTTGTCGTTGTCGTTGTCGTTGTCGTTGTCGTTGTCGTTGTCGTTGTCGTTGTCGTTGTTGTTGTTGTTGTTGTTTTCATAGTACAGAGTATGGCACATGTGCGTACAAAGGAGATAAAATGTGGAAATATTTGTATATTCAAAATCTTTTATTGTAATTCGGAAAATACATACAAATTATGTTACATGTCTGTTTTATTTATCACATTATTGTGCGAATTATCAAAACCCAACCACTTCACATAGAACAGATTCCCCCGTTTGCGTAATACTTTCTCCACAAGGTAGCTGTCGGGATATTTCACTTTGTTGAGGTCTTCCTCGTGGAGGCCTCCCTCGATGGAATGATTTTGATAATCGGTAAGTTTGTAGGTAGGCGAATTGGTATTTTTCACCTCACTCACGGTGAATATTTCTGTCGTCCAATTGGGTGTATAGCCTTTTTCGAATACATTCTTGTACTTGCTGATTCGAACTCGATCACCTACACTGAATTTCCGCGCTCGATCACTTCGTTTGATTTGCCGAGGCTTGTACACGCTACGATACAGCTGTTTTTCATTCTCCGTGCTAACATCCACCGGTTCCATCCGAATCGTGCGATGTTTGGTGTTGTTGTAGGACTTCATTGAATCATCCAAAATATTAATCCACCCGTACGATCCTTGGAGAGTAAACCGCTTCCACATTTTATTTTTCAATGTTCGATTAAAACGTTCGCATATCGACGCCTTTAAGTTGCTAAATGTCGAAGACATGTTGACATTGTGATGCTTTACGAGGGCTTGGAATTCGCTGTTGTAAAATTCTTTGCCTCGATCAATGTCCATATGTGTAGGTATACGGCTCTGGATCAGTACAGATTTCATGGCAGCAGTAACATCTCTCCCACTCTTGGACTTTATCGGCACGGTCCACGCGTACTTGGAAAATATATCGATGATTGTTAGTAGGTATTTGTATCCCTTGCTGCACGAGCTGTGTGCGGTCATATCGAAGAGATCAGCTTGCCAGTTCTCATCCAGTCCGCGTACATCTATGAATCGGCGTGGATAGTTGCGTCGAGCCTGTCTCCGAAAATCGGCAGCTATTACAGTCTTCAATGTTTCCAACTCTTCACCTATCAATTTTTCGAATTGCCGTCCAACCACTCTGGTTCCTTAATCGATACTAATTCCCTGCTGGTCTGTCCCGGCGTCGGTGTTGCTTGCTCCCCAATATGTTTGATGCGACTTAACGTGTTTTCTATGATTTTGTTATTTATGTGCAGCTGTTTCAACTCCTCGTTGTGATTATGCGCAAAACTCTCAAAATTTGATTGAAAAGTATCCACAATATCCACAGCCATACACTGTAAAGCAGTATTTAGAACTTTTAAGGAAACGGCATCGTTTTCCATCTGCGGATCAGCGATATAACACAATAGTTTGCTGTCTATATCGTAGTGGTTATCGGCGGTGGTTTTGAATCCAACACCCAGAGGCCCTTGAATAAATTTTTTACCCCCACCACGCTCTGAGTGTCGTCCAAATATGTCTATACTCATCACTGGACGGTCACTGAACGAATGATGATTCGATGTTCATCCGCCGCTAATAAACGATTCCAGCCTCGCGCAACTCCTCAATAATGGAAACTATTTCGTTGAAATGGCTGGTATTGCCTGTAGCCTGTGACGCCATAAGCAGCCGGAGACGATCTACAATTTCATTTGGATCATCCCAGTAGACGTAATCAACATCTTGCCCCGCCTTTCGCGCAATCTTATAGTCGGGTAAGCCTTTACCTGATTTTTTCGGCGAGCCAACGTGTTGTGCAATGAAATTTCTATACTTTGCGCTTTTTAAATCATCTGGAAGGCTTCCATCGGCTTGGTAACGTTTTCGATGCGCATTTGTCGTCGTTACAATTTTTATATAATTATTCTTGTCCGCGTCATTTACAACTGATGCACCGGGTAATTTTTTAAACAGTAATTCGAGGAATTCAATTGTTCTCTCATAACTTTTATCCCCCACATTGACCAGATTATCAGTGAAATTGATCGGTGTATCACCAATCATCATACCGTTTGTCAACTTTCGAACACCGTATGTGGTATCCAAATCCCTCTTTTTGCTTGTGCTGAACATTTTCAAATATCGCGCCATGGAATCCGTTGTATTCTTCACCGGCGTACTTGTAGTAGAAATTTCACCAAACTCCAGTGTTTCATCATTTGCATCCATGAAATTCCCATCGTCCGTATCCTCATTCTCCTCATCATCATTATCATCATCATCCCCGGTACCCTAGACATCTTTTTCTTCTTCTTCTTTTTTCATTGTAACATCCGGTAGTTCCGTTTTAATTTCATGTTTAATATGCTGTTGCTGCTGCTGTCTTGAGGTATCAACCAATTCTTGCAATGGTGTTACTAAAGGCTTGAATACCTCTCCCATAACCTGTTCGGTCGTGTCCTTGTTGAACTTGAGCATGTTATGCTTCCGCCGTATGACATCGGATGCTTTCGATATTTCACTCAATGTATCGCTATGCTTACGAATCTTGGCACTCTTCATGTTGCCAGCTCGATTGTTGCAACGAAACTGTGCAACTTTATGTAAGTTTATGCTTATAAAGCAGTCAAACCCCTTCCCATATCGCCCCCATTGATTTCGCTATCCTTGTCAATTACGGTCAAACTGTAACTTTCATCATTCCAGCATGCCGAGCACAAGTCTTGAAATTGCTGATACGTCATGTCCGTCTTTACATGATCGTTATAGATATGTTTCAGATTCATATCATCCTGCCGAAATAGCACCAATAAGTTTGCATTGTCACGCACTAGGTGTTTTGCATCGCGCGCATACGTTTGACTTAGATAAAGGCTATCGATATCGCGATGCCTGCCCACGCTGAAGTATGCTCTGATATTATCCAGTTTTTCACAAGCCACATCGTCGAAAATCATAACAGAGTTGGGGCGAGCATCTTCCGGGTTTACAACCTCATCGTTCTCGCGGAACGGGAAATAACCCACTCCCTGCACGGGTTCTAGTAACTTTTGCAAAAATTGATATTTTGGCTGGAAGAGAGATTTCGAATAGACGTAGACATTTTCGAATCGCAATCCATTGCCGTGGCCGATGAGTGCGAAAAGAGCGTTAGTTTTACCGCAATTGGATGGCCGGCAAAAAATTGCTCTCGCGGTATTTGGCAGCAATTTTCCATGTCGTTTTCCTATCTTCCTCTTACCACGTCGAACCATTTTATCAAAATTTGCGATAGGTAGTTTATCGGGCTGATCTTGAAATCTCATGATGCTTCGTTAGCATGACAACGAGTACTGAGATAACGGTATATGAATTCCTCCTTTTATGGAAGTCACGTTAGTTGTTGCCCGACTATGAGGACGTGCACATGGAAGAAGCGCGGTGGTGGTTTGATAAATAAAATCATCAACCATCTCCCATTTGAATTGCATGTGCCAGGATATTAGTACTGCGGACCTGGAACGAAATTGGCCAAGAGGTTGCTCGTGGAGATTTGGGGATCAATTCGCTGAATGCCGCGTGTAAAGACCACGACATTGCATACGTGAAGAATCGCGATATCGCAGCGACAAATCTTGCCGACAAAGCGCTCGCTGAAAAGGCGTGGAATCGCGTCTTGGCCAAGGACGCTAGTGTGGGTAAAAAGGCTGTAGCCTGGGGAGTCACCAACACCATGAAAGCTAAATCTAAACTCGGAATGGGTTTAGGTGCGAAGCGGTCGAAACTTGGAGCGGCTGCGAAGAAGAAATCTAGAACTGGCGGGAAGAGTAAACAGCGGAAGAGAACTGTGAATCTTAAATACATCATCACAGCAGCAAAGGTCGCCATGCGACCGGGTTATAACGCCGTCGAGTCGGCGTTGGCGGGTGCACGCGCGGCCGCGCGTGGGACTGGGAAGAATGTTCGTACGCCTCGCGTTATACCTGTGCCTGATGGAATTGGCGGCACCCTGCCGTTTCTCATTCTAATTCTGGCCGGCCTAAGCGCTACTAGGGCTCTTGAGGGTGGTGCTGCGGGTGAAGCTAAAGCTGTCAACGAAGCTAGTGTCAACAAACATCGGTTGAACAAGGCCAAACGGCACAATACAACAATGGAGGTGATTGCTTTGGGCAAGGGATTATACCTGCGACCCTACCGCAGCCGAATGGACCTGTACTCACGTCCGGCAAAAAAATAATGAAGCTACCACACCGAGCTCTCACCAACATTGATTCACGCGTCTATGCTGAAAATATGAAAATTTCACATATTCGTGGTGTTTTCATGCGGTATGATCTGCCGAAATCAGGACCAAAAATGCTGGAATCTGCAATTATTAATCTTGACGATTAAAACGGTCCAGGGACACATTAGGTTACATACAAGAAAAATAGTGACCATGTTGTGTATTTCGATAGTTTTGGTGATTTGAAGCCGCCCAAAGACTTGATGAGGTATCTCGGTGTTGGTAGCGTTGATTACAATCGTAAGAAGTATCAGGAATATGATACTGTGATTTGCGGCCACTTGTGTCTCAAATTTCTCAGCGAACAACTATAAAAAGACAAGTGTTACATGAGCAAGCATTAGTCATGTCGGAATCGTTGACGTTACCACTGTTAGGCACATCCTCCGTGCTGGAGACTCAATATTTTCCCCCAATCGAGTTATCACCGGAAAAGAACTATGTTCTCGGTCTCGTCGCGTTCCTGACATTTAATTCAATACCCGATATTCACGAGACATGTAATAAATTTTACCTGAAACGAGTGGAGAACAGTAGAGAGAGCATCACGATACCCATTGGAAGCTATGAAATTGAGGATATTGAAAATTTTCTGCGTAAGGAGCTACCCTCCGACATCACCCTTAGTCTGAAAGCTAACAACAACGAGCTGAACAGTGAAGTCACGTGCAATCATGTGGTAGACTTTAAGCCGAAAGATTCCATCGGCCGATTGTTGGGACTAAACGCGATTGAGCTATCACGAAACGTTACTCATAAATCTGAATTACCCGTAGCCATACTAAAGGTTATTACTTAACGCGTTGAGTGTAGCATAACCACAGGGGCGTACATAAACGAGCATCGAGCTCACACGATTCACGAATTTTTCCCAACCGTTCCATCGGGATATAAGATTGTCGAGGTGCCTACCAGCGACATTCACCTGCCAATCGCCGTACAGTCAATACATCATTCACAGCTGAGAATAGTCGATCAAGACGACGAGCCGATTCATTTACGCGGCGAAACGATCACTGTACATTTACACGTGAAATCACTCAAATAATGGGAATTGTGTTTGAGACGAGAAAGTTGGGCAAAAGTTATAAAAAAGTCAAACGTCATGGTCAAAAATCATCAGTCGCCCGACACCTGTGACAACGTTCACACCGGCTACGAGACTGACACCTCTGAACGTTCGGTTTCTCCAGAGCCTGGGTCATCGATTACGTGGAAATTTTGGAAAATAAGAATTCGTGTTCGCTGCATCCTGTGAGTGTGTTACCATGGAAGAAATAATACGAATACAGAAACCTGTGGTATTAGACGAATCGATCGCGCACTCTGAGATTCATGCTCATCAGCCGTTTGCATCATCCAGCTTCCAGAACAACGATGAAATCCATATTGTTGTTCAACATCAAGATTTGTGTCTACTGCCCAGTAAAAGCTGTCTACACATTCATGGAAAAATCACAAAGGATGATGGTGTGGCTGCGGTGACGGTTACGAAATTGATCAATACGGCCGTTTGTCATTTGTTTGAGGAAGTTTGCTATGAGTTGAACGGTGTAGAGATTGATCGGAATAAAAATGTTGGCATCACCAGCACTATGAAGGGTTACATATCCGTGACTCCAGGCCAGCAATATAGTCTGGAGAATACCGGGTGGTTGAGTGGGGATAACGAACTAACCGATGCCGCTGGAAATTTCGATGTTGTTTTACCGTTAAATTATGTGCTAGGCTTCGCCGAAGATTATCGACGAGTCATCGTCAATGCTAAACATGAGTTAATTCTCACATGTTCCAACACTGATTTGAATGCCGTGATTCAGGCCTCGATCACGGAAAACTTCAGAATCACCCTAAATAAAATCGAGTGGTTGTTGCCCAACATCAAACTGGCAGATAAACCGAAAATCCAGCTACTCAACTACATCGACAAGGATCCGGTCATATCCATGAGTTTTCGTTCTTGGGAAACGTACGTGTATCCGATGCACCCATCAACAACGCGGCATATATGGTCAGTCAAGACATCGACGCAGCTTGAGAAGCCGAGATATGTCGTTCTAGGATTTCAAACTGCAAGTAGAAACGAGCCGCTGAGAAATGCTGGCGTATTTGATCATTGTCGGATCAGAGATGTAAAACTCTTCCTCAACTCACAGTGCTATCCCTATGGAAATATGAATCTTGATATATACAATAATCAATACGCCATTATCTATGATATGTATGTTCGGTTTCAAGTGACCTACTATAACAAAGAAGCTGAGCCTTTGCTATCGAAGCGTGAATTCGTAAACCAAGCTCCCCTTATCGTCATCGATTGCTCCAAGCAGAACGAAACATTGAAAACTGGACCTGTGAACATTCGATTGGAATTTGACTCTAGCATTACGTTCCCACCACACACTTCTGCCTACTGCATGATCTTGCATGACCGCATTGTTGAATATAATCCGATTAGTGATACTGTAAAAAAATTGGTATAGGTCAATTTTGGAATAATAATATGTTTAATTAATATGGATATTGAAAATAACATGTATAATTTTACTCGTTAAAATTTAGAATAAGATAATTTAGAATAGAATAAGAAAACTAAATGTAATTGATGTTAAATAAAAAAATCGTCAAGAGATTCAAAACGCCATTTTGAACCTTCCTTCAGGGGTCATTTCCTGGAATTTTTTCAATAGATCTAGCGAGTTTTTATGCTATCCGATTTATGTGCGGCATTCCGGCGCCAAACAAGTCTCGACAGGAATTATTGTGTGTGTGTGTGTGTGTGCGTGCGTGCGTGCGTGCGTGTATGTGTGTGTGTGTGTGTGTGTCAAATCCCATGAAAATAGCTATCTTGCGGCAAACCGCGAAAATGATCAACGGGGGAGGGGGGTACCGTCGCGAATTTAGGGAGGGTGGAGGGTGGGTAGGGGGTAGGGGGGATCTGGGGGGCTGGGAGGGGCTAGAGGGGAGCTAGGGGGAACTAGGGGGGAGCGCCCCATAGTGTGGTCCAGAACTGTCATGTATACACTACTGACATTGTGAAAGAGCTACGTATAATTGGCCGTGTGAAAATAATGGTTTCCGAAAATATATTCCAATACTTTCGAAACTTTGACCTTTTGATTTATTCATGGTCATAGCGAATGCTGACATAATTGGGAATTGCTTACGATATAACGTGAAAGGTAATGACGAATACTCCCCAGTGTCTAACGTGATTCTAGGAATAAATGCAGTATTGCCTTTTTGATGTCCAGTTAGAATTAATGCTTGTATATTAAATTTATAGAGTGCTAAAATTCTCAGTATAGTGCCATTGCACAATCCGTCACTAATACTCACGTTCCTAATAAGCATTATAATAGCCCCAACCTTCAGAATTAATTTGTGAACCGATAATCCAGGAAATTTCAACGAACTTAAATAACCTATCGGGTAATTCAATTGTACGTCTTCATCGGACTGATCCATACCTTTAGCCCTCGCACAGTTTATACTGGAGTAAAATTTCGTTTCAGTTTCAAGTCTACTCAGAATTTTGTCATTTAATCCAGACACATCTTCGTTGTGGCATGCCAAAATTGTTCCAGTCGAGAAATCAGTTTTTTCGTTCAACTCCGAACCAAAAATTTTAGAGCAAACATCATTCGTTTTCCAATTATCCTGGAATTTTATAACTGAATTGTTCCCTCTCCTATTTGCAATAAGAACTTCGAAAATTCTTTGTTGCAGGATCGTTTTTTTTTTTTCTAATTTTAAAATCTTTAAGTTGTGCCACAAATGGGAAGACTTTATGGTTTCGTGAACTATTGAGAACCTACAACCATTCTTTAATACTGGTAAAATTTGTCTGAAGTCTCCACCTAGTACTACTAATTTTCCCGCGAATAGTATGTTGTCAAGATTGCAACAATCTCTCAACGTTTTCTCAACTATTTCTATAGCTTTTTTTGGTATCATAGACGCCTCATCCCAAATCAAAATGTCACATTCACGTAATTTTTTCTTATCAGTTTGTAATTTCAAAAATGTCGTCTCTATATTTGATAAATCTAAAGGCAACCTGAAAGTTCGATGACTTGTCATGCCCCCTGGCAGCAATATCGAAGCAATACCCGTCCAAGCCATCAATAGAACTTTTTTTCCAATACCAAGAAAGTAATGTATTAAGGTTTTATAAAGGAATGTCTTACCGGTTCGCCGGGGTCATCAATGAAAATCAAGCCTTCTTTAATAGCAGTTATTTGATCAAAAATATAGAATTGATCTTCATTTAGTTGATTAATCGTTACCCGGAATATAGCTGTATTATTTTTTTTGATTTTCTCTTTATCGTCTGTGTCATTTTCAGTTTCTAAATCTAATGGTAAAGGTAATCCAAAATCCTTACGCGATAAATTTTTCTTCTCTAAAACGTCATTTATATAATTTAAAGCCCATGTCTCATGATTGTCCCGAAAACCTTCACAAAAATTATGTTCAAACTTTTTCCAAATTTCACAAGATCAAGGTGTGGTATCAGCCATCAGAAACCAAACAAAAAATTTTCTTTATTGTTTTGGCATCATTATAGAACAGGCTTCTTCAAAAATTTTGTAAACTTCGTCGTCACTTTCTACTAATTCCATTGCCAAAGCAGTTTATTTAAATATTTTATACTGTAGGTTTTCGTAGAATTTCAAATGATCAAAAGAAGTTACCCCTACAACTCCGTTTAAAATTAACTTCAAGTAAAATCTTTCAATGTCTTTTAGACTAATACTATTTACGCGACCAATTGTGTTTAAGAATTTTTTTCGTTTGCTCCAAATTTTTTTGAATGTGTCGAAAGAGTAGTATTTCGGTATAATACGATACTTAATTTTTGTCGCAAAATCATCAGTTTCATTTAATTTAAACCACGCCGTTAAAGTCGTCTCAGTTCCCTTTTTAGTGCCTCCTCTTCTTTGTATTCTTCAACCAAAATCTGTTGCTGGTTCTTCGTATCGATCGCTAAACGGGTAACAGGATGTGACCTGCGGGAAATCAGTAATTCTTCTACCTCCAAGCAGCTTCCGCAAGGCTTACGTATCGGGCATGAATAAATTTTGTGATTTCGTCATGCGTGTCTCCTGGCTTGGAATTTTTTTCTACTTTTGTGTCCGCTTTATTGATTTTTAAATATGCTCTATCATGGCCTTGATGTAAGTATTTGAAAAGATATTTAATGCTATGGATAGAAGCACAATAATGTACGCAAATATGACGTTCATATGTCAATAGCAGTATATCGTTGTACAGGATAACCATAGAATTGTCTACTTTAACGAATTTATTTTTTACCTTTGCATTATACACGTAGCGCTTAACCCTATTATTCGTGTGTCTGTATTTCGGAGATCCATTCGTTTCAAACTCGGTGGGATCACAAAATTCTTTTGGATATTTTTTTAAACAAATTTGTTTATCAGCCTCCCAACACCGAGAGTTTCCAGTATGGGGACCATGTCACATGTGTTTCATGACCAATGATCTCAATTTATCGTTGTTGACGGGGATTTCTGCTTTAATGTGTTCATCAATATCATCCGGATTCATTAATTTGTTGTTGCAATGCAATACAAATACTATATATGCATGAGGCAACCCTCTTTTTTGGAATTTAATTGTATACACATAAGATAAGATTTTTCCAATGATTTTTCCACTCATTATATAAGCAATAATTCCACGCAATTTTAGATAGAATAATCGCACAGTTATGTTCGGAATATCATTACATATTGTTCCCGGAGGAAATTTGTCTAATATTCTTTTGAATTCTGGCCAATTAGGGTTACAAGTAACTGTGACAAACAGATCTTGTCTACCAATTTCACGTACCATAGCCATGGCATCCTGATAATTTTGATGCATACGCCTTGGCCTTCCGATATACGTCGATGGTAAGATAAACAAATTCCCTAAACGTTCTCTATTTTGAAAATCCCTAGGATCATTCGATGCACTACATGCAACATGATCCATTAAACCCTGATAACATTATATTCGTAAATTTTTTTGGTTATATCGGAAGTAGTTTAGTCTATTACTCTCTATTATTATGAAAGCCTGAATAACATATTGTTGTGTTAAACGACCACAAATGAAATTGGGTTTAATTTATCTTTGGGTCTATATGCTAACCAATATGAGTAATACTGTAAAGCACTTAACCGTCTAGTGCTTTTTGTATTGTGTTTTATTGACGGACTCCAACCTAAATCTCCAGAAGGAAAAATAATAGGGAAGGTAATTGGATCCAAATGACATGAGAATTTGCTTAATACTTCTACACCGGTATCATTTTCTGAAATATTTTTCGGATATATACTGTGACGTGGATTTTTCCCGCTCTTCGGTCACTCGGAGAAAATGACCGAGAACTTACCGCGTGCACAATAATTTGGCGTCCACGATGTACCCTGGATCTAAAACAATATCGCAAAGTTTTTGTTGGGCGCCTGGCGTAATTAACACGCCTCGAAATCATTAATACGCTATTCCTCGGGCATATGCTCGATAGCTCAGTACCGCGGAGAGGGGAGGGGTAATTTTTGGGAGAGAGAGAGAGACACTCGAAATACACCCGCTATTTAACAAAAGTAAAATAAAATCTTATATTTCACAATAGCGGTGATACAAAACAAAAAAAAATATAATTCAAAAATCGCTCATCGCGAGTCTAAAACTAAACATAGAATTACACGTAACCTACTCTATTTCTTACTTTAAGGAGCTCGCGGCTCCCTAACTAAAACGTCACTCAACGATCACAAAATCCTCATACGCAATTCTCAAAACGTCACTCGACGATCGCAACATCCTCATACGCAATTCTCAATTCGCAAATTCGCCATTTGTTCTCCATGGCGATGATTGCTCGAAACGAAACTAAAACTAATTATTCGACGGTGCGCCGTCAGGTCTCGCAACTTAAAACACCATGCTCAAACTTCTCGTCTCAACTGCTGCGCAACGCAACGGCAATTTCGACTATACATCGCCTAACCTCGACTAAACACTATCTTAACTAAACGTAAACTTAACTAAGCGCAAGCACCACTACATTTAACTTCAACTATACACAAGCTCAAAGTAACTCAACTCAACCTACATTATCTTAACTAACGAGTACGGAACTCAATGCAGGCGCAACTAAACGTAACCTAAACTATACGCAATCGCAACGCATCCGAACGTAATTCTTTTCAAAATTCTCCAAAACGTTACCCGCTAATCCGAGCACTCCAATTCGGTGCTTCCCGACCTACTCGAGAGGTGACACAAAAAGAAAACGATAACGCGGCTCGACCCGGCACGGCGAAATTCGGCTATTCTTGATTTCACTAACGAGAAAGATTCAACTAAAACCCGTGACTCTACTCAACTTTTTCAGAAACTCAAAATTTACTTTACTCTAACTCGCGTACTCAGGCTACGGTCATCAAGCAAGAGAATCGGCAAAAGAATTTCGAGTACTTTTCTACAACGCAAATCCAAAACGGCTATCCGTTACTCGGCAAGCCTTTTCACAATTATGCTCGAAATTCAATCGCGGGGATAGAAGCAGCGCTTACCTTCTACATCCCTGCAACCCCCTTTCCATTCCCCTCGCGATTTTTGGGCGACTCCATTGCTTCGCGGAACTCCCCCCAAAACGTGACTACTAATCACGACCGCCAGAACTAGAGTGGTTTCAAAAACCTACCACCTGCCGCAACACGGATCTCGATACGCCATCCCACACGTGACGTCATACCCCCAAGAATACGCAATAATCAATCCGTCATCGATTTTATCGATCGCGCAACTCGACGCGCACCTTCGCTCGCATCGCTGCGCAGAACTTAAAGCTAGCTCGCAATCTCGTCCTCCGCGCAGCTCCATGACGTCTTGGCGGTGAGCGTGGTGCTCCCTCGTCGCTATTCGGTCCGTCGCAAGTTCGCTGGTCAATTGTTGGCGGGGTGAAGGGGAAGAGGCTGCGGCGCGCCGGCCGCCAGCGGGAATCGCGTCCACCTTGGATTCCCGCGATGCGGGGATCTGCGTCGGCTCCCCCTCCGCAGCCTCGACATCCTTCCTTCGCAATTGTTGCTAGTCCGCCATTTCGCACTTTCCTCGAATTCGGTGTCGACTTCTTGCCTGATGCCGTTGTAGCTCAAAAAATAAAAAAACAAAAAAAACTGAAATATCTTACGCTGGTCGCTAAAGTGTCCCCTCTCGTAGTTTCGGATGCATGACTCTAGTCCTGGCGCTCTTTTCCAAAAACTTCGCGACTCAATTTCGGAAATTCCTAAATTTTTAGTTCCGCCCAGGGTTCAAAGAGCCCCTTGTAACGGGCATCAAAAATGCCACGTTACAATACATAAATGAAAATTATATGGAATTTTACCGTCCTTCGATACTATCAATGCAGCACATTTTGCGGTTATTATACAAATGTTTGTTTAGAGATGGATGCCGAGTAAAATATAAGAAACACTCTGGAACCGTCTTCTCTTTAGATAATTCGTGTAAATTTTTGTACTTTATAGCATACGGATTACGATTTAGTACCGGTGTTGTAATGTCGATATGTCCTTTTATTAAATTTTCGTTACTTTTTAGTCTCTCCTGCGTCGCTCTACAGTCATCATAAATATAAATCTGTCCACAATAGGGATTATCACCTTTCCTTACACGTATCGTTGTTGGAATAGTGTGACATACTTGGCCTTGAATTTTTAAGTTGTATATACCGCGATTAGGGTTGGATATAAATTTAGCATTGAAAGTTGTAAAGGAAAATCCACTATCATAATAACGAATCAGTTCTCGGTGTTTTCTGTCATGAAGTAAAATTTTCAAATCATTGTCACAATCGTGTAATGGAGGGAGTTCGATTGATCTACCATGACAACAACTTTTCTTCGAAAATTCGTGGGTCCAAAAGTACGCTGAACAATGACTGCAAACATAATCCATTTCACCAATATCTGAATAATTTACGTTGGTTGAAATTAGCTTATTGATCCTTTGAATCATGCGTTTTTTATTTACTCGATCTTCATCCATATGATGTACTAAATCTTTTTGTGTTTTTTTGATTAAACGTTCTTGATCCATACGATCTACCAGGTTCTTTTCTCTCTTCTTCATCAGCCGTTCTACGTCCATACGATCTAACAGATCCTCCTCTCTCTTCTTCATCAGCCGTTCTTCGTCCATACGATCTACCAGATCCTCCTCTCTCTTCTTCATCAGCCGTTCTTCGTCCATACGATCTACCAGATCCTTTTTTCTTTTCTTCATCAGCCGTTCTTCGTCCATACGGTCTACCAGATCCTTTTTTCGTTTCTTCATCAGACGGTCCTCATCCATTTGACTTGCTAGATCCCCTCTCCTTTTTTTTAATAATCGTTCTTGATTTGTTTCCCACCCGATTTTTTTTCTTTCTTTTCTCCATACGTTCCTTGCTCATATTAATTGTTTTATCTGAATTTCGTTTTTTTGACAACGTCTGTACGCAAAGATTTTTTACACGTCGCCGTTCATTAATTGATTCTCCATTTCTCAAATAATATGATTGATTATATGCCTGTTGTGGATTGGCTCCTGTGAATTTAGTGTTTGAACAATCTAGTATATCGTAATGGGCTCTGTCGGTGATTCCTGATAAATAGAGTATCAATTTATCGTCACTATCGCTAGATCCAAATATTCTAGGAACATGAAATGCATTTTGATAAACTACTACTTGTACAGTATACATGTTTACAAATGAGTAAATCTCGACTTCCCCACCGTCAACACCATCTCTGGACATATGTGATGTATAACAATTTTGATCAGATATATTAACGCTGTACGATTCATCCCCGATTATGAAAGGTTCATAAAAAGACCAATTATTATACACGTTCGAGACAATTCTTAATCTGACATCCCTATGTTTCTTTTGGTCGTGAAACAAAAAATAAGCAAAAGATCTAAATAGACAATTCCCATCCCCTTTAATTCGTACTTCAATATTATGTTCAGTCATGACACGAAAAATCAAGAAAAGTTGAATTATTTGTTAGTGGAATGTTTTCCCTCGGAAACTCACCAGTTATGTGGAGAATCACCTAAATATTGATTGCAAATAGCGCTTGCACAGTTAATTGTCACAGGTTAGCGTATAGGTCTGTATTGCCTGTTGGTTCTGGTCACAAATGTTAAAATCATTCAAAGGGCATAGCCGGATAAGCAGGTCGAATCGGCCCCCGCTGAATTTTTTGTCGGTACTCCAGGGATCAATTTGGACCCAAATGAAAATAATTCAGTGAAAATTTCAGCTATTAATCTTAAACGGTTTCCGAGAAATTGAAAAAAAACCTATTTTTTAGTATTTATTTTTTTTTTAATAGTAAAATTAAAAATTTTTTTTTGCTGATTTTTTTTTAAATACTTACGAGTAAAAGCTGTGAAAAAATTTTTTTTTATGATTTCTAGACTAATAGCCGATTTTTAAACTAAAAAACAAAATTACAATTATTTTTTTTATGCCTATTTTAAAACATGCAATCACCAAATTTGGACAGAATACGTCTTTTATACCCCTCTGTACTCAGGAATTTTTTCAATTTTCTTGGTTTGGTGCAACGTCATGAAAAAAATTAAAAACCAATTTTTTGTTAATTATTTTATATTTCAACTGCTTAGAACACTACTTACAACTAATTATAGAATGTATTTATTCATAAAAATATTCATCAAAAACGTAAGTGGTCATCAAAATATTTGTTAATATTTTCGTCAATCTTCATCACTGTCTTCATTAATAACTACACAGCGCCCGGTATTATTGAAAATGCGACTTAATTGCATATTTTACTGACAGGATCATACCAGCTTTCTCAAGCAGTGTCATACTTAGCTGAGATGGTGGATGAAGATAATAATATAAGCCTTCAGTACGTAAGATCGGCTGAAAACATTTTTAGATTTCAAGTAAGATCTCGGCATATTAATGCAAAAACATATCGCTGCTTCATTGAGTATCATCGTGGCAAAAATGGAGTTGACGGAATTTCTCGATATTGCTGTGATTGTGCCAACGGTCGGCGTACAGTTGGTTGTTGTTCGCATGCAGCAGCTGTTATTTATTACCTATCACATGCTAGATATTTATCGAGAATTGTAAGACCAGCAGAAATTTTAAGTCGCATTTTCAATAATACCGGGCGCTGTGTAGTTATTAATGAAGACAGTGATGAAGATTGACGAAAATATTAACAAATATTTTGATGACCACTTACGTTTTTGATGAATATTTTTATAAATAAATACATTTTATAATTAGTTGTAAGTAGTGTTCTAAGCGGTTGAAATATAAAATAATTAACAAAAAATTGGTTTTTAATTTTTTTCATGACGTTGCACCAAACGAAAAAAATTTAAAAAATTCCTGAGTACAGAGGGGTATAAAAGACGTATTCTGTCCAAATTTGGTGATTGCATGTTTTGAAATAGGCATAAAAAAAAATAATTGTAATTTTGTTTTTTAGTTTAAAAATCGGCTATTAGTCTAGAAATCATAAAAAAAAAATTTTTTCACAGCTTTTACTCGTAAGTATTTAAAAAAAAATCAGCAAAAAAAAATTTTTAATTTTACTATTAAAAAAAAAATAAATACTAAAAAATAGGTTTTTTTTCAATTACTCGGAAACCGTTTAAGATTAATAGCTGAAATTTTTACTGAATTATTTTCATTTGGGTCCAAATTGATCCCTGAAGTACCGACAAAAAATTCAGCGGGGGCCGATTCGACCTGCTTATCCGGCTATGCCCTTTGAACCGACCGTCACAATATCACTGTGCCAACAACTAACAAATGGTACTCGAAACGATAAACATCGATGTATCGATTAAAAAAAAAAAACTAATCGTGGCATCTATACTGTCAATTTCGGCGTAGAAATTTCTGCGTGAAAAATTTCAAGTAATCTACTTACGATTATCAGTATGTCGTCCCGTAAAACTTCTCTGTCGTGTACCGAAGATTCAAGCTCTTCGAGTAATGGTGATTTAAACTATGAACCAGCGGCAAAAAAGTCTAAGATTGCCCATGAACCATCGACTACGCTTCCGAAGCCTAACATCACCCGTGAATCTTTGACTATGCTTCCGTTCACAAAAACTGATTTTTTGAACAATGAAGTTCACGTTGGAGATCACTTTGTGTGAGTCACGGATATATTGCTTATGCCATTCGTATGCAATCTTGTATCTAATTTTCTTAGTATAGAATTATTAATTAATCATTTCAGGTCAGTGACCGGTTACGTCGATGATATATTTATCCCAAAGTCCATTAATGCAAAAGAATCAAACAGAAGTTTGGAGTTGTTCAAATTTATTATCAAAAACAACGAAGGCATAAGAATATCGTGCTGTGCTTTCAATACAGATGGTGCGATCTTCTCAGCAAAAATAAAATTAAATCAAGTAAAGAGTTTTTGAGGAAATGATCATTTTACATGAGAATATCTGGAAAATTTCATTTTGCTTTGTGTTCACAACAACATTGTGAACGCAACTCGTTGGTCGCGCGCCTTCCAACCCACGCGAGGCAACAAGCCTTTCACACTTTCTAGTCACGCGACCCAGAAGAAAGTGTTACGTCACGCGCGCCGCTCACGCCACCCACGCAGCCGAGCGCGTTGCGTAATCAGTCAACGTGGTCTCCCGCTGCCAAAGACCAACCGAGGCTGCGATAAGAGACGACCGATCGGACCGATCGGCAGGACACTGCAGATTCACCTCGACTTGACCGACTCTACTGACGCTGACGCTACAACGCCACGCCTTGCCTTCACTTCAACGCCACGCTGACGTTACGCTACTACGACATTTTACTGACGCTACGACGCCACGTTCTAAGACAGACCGGACAGCAGCCTTCTTGCATGACGGATCCTGTTTATCTGGCTGCGGCCAGCCCACATCAAAACACAGCAGCTTCGAACCCTCCAGCTCCTTGGGTATTGCACCCTATAGATATCCCGTCGCGGCCTCTCACCAGACCCCCGGCTGTACTACTTTCCTTGTGGGACGTAAGGAGAGCTCGACTAACATCACCGAGCAACTGCAGACGCATCCCAGCTCCAGTTTCCCCGTTTCCTGAGCCGCAGCGCTCATTCGTTTCGACTGCCACCCAGACGACCCAGTCGGAGAGTGAGTGGGAGTCTCCAATAAAGAAGACCGAGAATCGCCGTCCCCCGACACCACCGAGCTCTCCAGAGAGCCGGTATACGCCACCACCAAGGACCGAGACCGACCCCCCTCGACGCCCAACATCCTCTCTACAGCCTCCACCACAGTTCAAGAAGACAAAGACCTCTCCTTCTCTCACGTGGCAACCATTACGCTAACTTTGCATATATGTAAATAAAATAACTAATAAATAAGATGTAAAATAAACTCAAAAAAAAAAAACAAACTCATCTTTGACTTCAGCGACCCACACCTTCCACGCGGTTCGGTCGAACTACTAGCTATCAAATAGCGAACACTTTGTTCGAATTATGGTATATTGATAATTTATGTATTACTATATGACAAGTAGATCCTATTGATTCGAAACGCCACGGCCACTGAAGGCTCATCCTATAATAAAAGAAATGTGGCTTTTGAACTACAACTGAAGTATTACACTGAAATTAATGAATTAGGCTTTTTTTATATTTTAAAAACTTATGGAAGTATAGAAAAAATTAATTTGGACCAAATCTCAGAAAAAAATGGACACATAAGTAAGTAGGAAATTTATACTTCGGAGAGAAATACCATGTAATCTGGATTATTCGTCATTACAAATAACCAATGTTTCAAAGAACCGAGGGATATGTACGTGACCAGTTTGTGTTGACCAACATGCGTAGATCCAATAAATATTCTGGAACGATCACTGATGGTAACTTCAAGCTTGAAGTGGTCATCTCAAACGTCATGGAAGCAATTAAGATCAACAAAGGTCAAAATATTCAGGTCGTAGGAGAGGTTCAAGAACACGGTAATCGATTTTTTTACAATCTTGAATAAGAAGATACGCTACATAGGCAGCTTTTTCAGCCGCCTGTTCATTTCAGAAAACGGAATTATCTACTTAAAAATTCAAAGTATAAAACAAATAAAAAGCATCCAGGCTGATGTCATTGAGTAGGCTCATTTTGGCAGGCAAAATTCTTCGTCGGAAACCAGAGGGATGACAGGTTCGTGAGTGAAATTTAGAATTATTTTTTTTTGAATATTTGGAATCTTCATTGTAATGTAATATTATTTATAGCGACCAGTGGATTAGGCCGACTGGGGATACCACCGAACAAAAACGCGCTGACTTATCTAATACACTGACATGTGTACATGCTGCACATATAGTGGTGTGAAAACGATAATAGCTTGTTAAAAATCCTGTTCTGTCTCTCAACATGTAGATACCTTAGTTGTAGATACCTTAGTATAATTCAATGGCGAGGGGCGGGGGGCGGAAAGCGGTGTGTGTGTGTGTTGGGGGGGGGGGTTGGATTCGGGTAACTTCGGGGTGGTGTGAGTGTGTGTGTGTGGAGGAGCGAAGAGGGGGGGAGGGGGGGGTATTTCCGGATAGGTTCGGGTAACTTCGAATAGATTCGGGCAAGTTCGGGATTCTTGACACGGCAGCGGCGGAGGCAAATCTTTATATAATATAGAACGATATATGTATATGTATGTCGAGGTGAAGCCTCGGAAAGGCGGAGAGGATGAAAGATTGGCATGTCCAGGATTGCTCATTGTAAAAGCACGATGATCTTAACACGTTCAGTCAATTCGCCCGATTGACCGTGACTGTCGATTTCATCCAAGCGTTGTTGTAAACAAACCATTTGTTTGTTCTATATTCATAGCATGCTGAATAACGCTTGACGCTTGATACGGCGGACTCATTCAAAGTTCAAGTTTCGAATTCACTTGATGATATATCCTCTTTATTTTTCTCCGACACGGCCATCCTGACAAATCACATGTCCCCATGTGAACTGATATACATGAAATTTAATTCTTCAGCAGTAAAAGTTCGTTTTTAATGAATTCAATTTCACTTTAATTATATATATCGAACAGAAAACTTAAATTTCAGTTCCAATCCCACATTTATTGACAAAGCAATTAATTTCGATACATGTGGGTAACTTTTGAAGACTAGATACATGTTTCTTTAACTTCTCCTTCACTTCCCCCGAGTGACCAACATTTTCTACCACTTCTCTTGAGTGGAAAATGTTCTTAACCATTTCCCTTGAGTGATTTCTCTGACACGACTTTTATATGAAGCTGCCCACCACACATTCACGGTTTCATTCAAGAAATTCCGATTTCGACCGAGTTACGGCTACAAACTTGCATGTAAACAATTTTCCAAAAGAAAATATGTATTTAGTTTATATTTCAAATATTTTAACACGTTTTAAATATTACATTTTTTTCAAAATTTTCTTTATTCATTTCCAATTCTTCCGAAATGTTACCCTCTGGCATTTTTCGCATCCGGTCATGTGCATATTCAAATATACGATTGGAATTCAAAGCTTTCAAAAGATATCTGTTGCCCTCTAACACTTCAATAATTTTATACGGGCCTTTGTATTTTGCATCCAATTTTGTTTGATTTCTCTCTTCATATTTTAAAAGAACAAATTCGTTTAACACGTTGATTGCCATGTCACCCGTATTCGGGTGACAGCAAAAGTTCTCATCAGGTCACGTCACCCGTATTCAGGTGACAGCAAGAGTTCTCATCGGACCGTTTCCCCCTTACTTCCGTAACTCCTTCCAAAGGATTTCCGAACATATTTGCATAAGTATTCAGCAGGAGATAATAATACTGTTGAATTTTTTAAAAACCGTTTATTAACAAAATTATATACAGTGCAAAATATTGAAGCATTCACTGCAAAGTTGCGGTTGACCAGGGCAGCTTGGACAAAAAGTAGTAGGTTTTCTGAGATTTGCTCGTACCTTTGATCGTTCCAGTTCTTCTCTTTTATTTGCGTAACACCGTTTGCATGCGCGTCTAAGGCTTTTCCCCAAATTATTTCTGCGAACGGTGATGCAATGCGTATTCAGTCGAACAGAAGGCACGGTTAAATCTTCACTCACAATAAGTCCTAGTAACTTTGCAGCAATCAGTTCTCTGAATCGTGTAATATTTACAGTTTTTGTTGTCGCAATATTGTAAACGACCAAAGCGTTTACAATTGACGTCCCCAGCAGAAGTTCAACACCAAGCTTTACCACTTGATTCCTTTCCTCATCATCGTGGAATAGGAAACCATTTGGTCTGAATAATCTATACCACATTTACCCTTATATTCGAGGACAGCCGGAGGTTTGAGTCTTGCGGATGGCTGCTGACTTAAAAAAGTAGCACGAATGTTTTTTGTGCTTTGTGTCATGATAGGAGCGTGTTTCGTAGATAGTATTCTCACGTCACGTATATCTCTCCATTTGAGTATCACAATCCCGTTATAATCCTCTTTGGCTACCATTTCTTCCCTTCTTAGTTTGCAATTAACATCTTTTAGGATAGATTTCTTATTATATCTAAGTGTTCCAACTACATGAGTCTTGCGTCTTAGGCATGATATAGCTAACGCATAGCTTCTATAAAAATTGTCAATTTACAATGTTCTTCCTTGATCGAAAAGTTTTTCTGCCAGTTGTAGACACACATTGTGTGCCACTCCGGTTTCTCTAATACCTTCTGCTGATTTACCAGAGTAAATTTTCATTGCCCATTTGTATCCTTCTCTTGAACATAATTTGAATAATTTGATTCCATACTTGGGTGCTTTATTTGGAATGTATTGTTTGAAGATGAGTCTTCCACGCCACGGAATCAACGTTTCATCGATAAAAATGTCTTCTCCAGGCGTGTAAGCTTCCTGATACTTTCCTTGCAATTTGTTGAAAAATGGAAGTATTTTACCAAGCCGGTCATCACGGGCAATAGACATATTATCGACAATATGAAAGTTGCACAATAATAGTTCAAATCTGTTTCGTGACATAATTCGACGAGGTAGCCGGAAATTGTACAATTCGTTTTTTACTCAATAATTAGCTATAGGGCTCACTTTTACAGATCCCATCCACAACCTGGAGTCAGCCTCGATTCATTTAGTTTTTGTTGTGCATATCTATTAGTTTCTAATACCAGCAAGTTTATGATTTCATCATCGACGAACAACGTAATCACATCATACAGATTTATATTGTCAGATAATTACTTATTCAGACCGCCTGTTTCTTGATAAGAAAATGATTTTTGCCGACCACTAAATTCACTCCATTCACTTTGTTGAATTGGAACTTCCTCAGTATCATCAACGTTGTTTCTTTCTTCCACGACCAAATCTCGTAACATCTCGTCAATAGTATCTTCATAACATTCATTATCAATAAGATTGCATTTATCCGTATCCATATCAGAATCTGACGATATTATTCGATTTACTTTTCTTCTTTTGGGCAATCTGATCACTTCCTCATCGCTGCTATCCAAATTTGAGCAACTAGCGTGACTAGTTTTCCTTTCACTGCCATGTGAATCACTGCACACTGACTTTTTCATCTTTCTCTTCGCTATTGAAAAATTATGGACAAAGATTTTAAATAGTACTATTCAGTACACGGCAAAGATTAGAAGTGCTCGTGCAGAATAATAACGTGATAAGTGAAGATCGTAGCAGATATCAGGGTGAGAGTACCGAAAGAAATGTAACCAGACATGCGGTAGCAGAGCATGCATCTTACAGTGGCACGGGTGGCCTGACGGGGATTTCGCTGTAAACACGCGTGGCAGTCAACGTGTTGAAGAAAATTTGATTTCTTTTGCCTTTGTTCGGTCAAACTTTTCCTTTTCATATTCTGCATTTTTGTTAATATTCTCGACAGCATGTGTTCTAATTTCAGATAAGTCCTCCAAATACTCTTCCTCAGAAACAAACATGAGCTCAAGAGGTCTGGCGATTTTTCCTATCATTAATTCGAGAGGACTAGATTTTGTGACTCGGTTGATCGTGCGATTTAGTGCTAATTGTACATCAGGCAATGCGTCCTGCCAAGACCGGTCGCCGGTTATTTCTACAGTAGTTAGCATGTTCTTTAGAGTGCTCATTACTCGCTCCACTTGTCCATTTGAGCGTGAGCTTCCAGTTGCAATCAAGTGCAAGTTAATATTGTGGCCCAAACAGAATTCTCGAATATCACTATTCGCGAAACAACGACCCTGGTCCGCAATTACGCGAGTAGGTAAGCCAAATAGAGAAATACAAGATTTCAATGCTTTGATGCTATTGCTAGTATTTATATGCAACGTATGACAAAGGAGAACTAATTTGGTGAATGAATAAATTAAAACGAAAACGTACTCTTCCTTATCATTTTTACCACTCAATTTTCCAGTTGCGTCGATGTGAATGGTATTCCAAGGAATTGCGACTTTAGGAATGGGATGTAATTCATCCCAGATCTTTTCCGAATTTGTTTTGGAAATTTCGCATGTCAAGCAAATTTCAACGAATTTTCGAACATTTCTTGACATTCCGTCAAACCAGAATGAATCATAAATTTTCTCAAGGGTCTTTTCCCATCCGAAATGTACCAATGCTTCGGGGGTAGCGTTGATAACTGATCATCTGTACGCGCGTGGCAAGATAGGTAGAGACCGCGTTTTCTCGTGTCTTTGTATTTTGCGATAAAGAATTCCAGGGCGTAATTCGTAAGTTTCTGCTAATTCGTCATTCAAATTTTCTTCAGTTAAATTTTTAATCAATTTTGAAATTTCTTCATCTCGTTGCTATTCAGCTAAGAGCCATGTATTTGAAAGATTCGTTAAATTGACCTCTTTGTGCTCGGGTTTATTATAATTTTCTTTTATTGAATCTGGTGACGGATTTCTCGAAAAGAAGTCCGCATGACTCATTTTCTTTCGATTTCGGTATGCTATATCGGAATCGAATGCTTGAAGAAAAACCCACAATCTATGCACTATTAGGGTAAGATCTATTTTTTTCTCGAAGATTGCAGAGAGTTGCAATCTGTGACGATAAGGAATTTGTGTTCGTATAAAAAGTGTCGAAAATTTTTAACAGCGTTAACAACAGCAAGTGTTTCCAACTCATACGAATAGTATTTCGATTCAGCTGGTAAAGTGCGTTTACTAAAGTAAGCAATCACGCGCAATATATTCTCTTTTTTTTGCATTAGTATTGCCCCATAGCCTATTGAACTTGCATCAGTATGTAATTCAGTATGACAATTCAGGTCGAATATTGTCAGTGCTGGCTCAATGGTAAGTACTGAAATTATTTGTGTTCTAATATTCTCGTGTAATTCTTCCCATTCAATGTTTCCTTTTCTTGCGAAAGTTAGCGCGTATGAAGGAGCCGCAATTTGAGAGAACCTTGGAATAAATTGACGGAAGTAAGATGCTAAACCAATGAATTGCCGTAATTGTGTTATCGTTTTAGGGGAGGGTGAAGATATTAAACTTGAAATTTTCTTCTTATTTGGTCGGATTTCTCCATTGCTAACTTCATAAACAAGATACTCTACTTTTTGTTTTAAGAAAGAGCATTTTTTGATGTTGAAAGTAAAGCCGATATCTATCAAAACTTTTAATACGAGCTTCAACCTCTCCAGGGCTTCGTCCTCATTGATTGCAACAATAAGAATATCATCCATGTAAATAATGACAAAAGTATTCGCCAATTCTCCCAAAGCCTTGCAAACGGCCCTCTGGAAAACAGATAGTGCATTTTGAAGCCCGAATGGCATGGACAGATATTCATACTGTCCATTGTGGGTGATGAAAGCTGTATATTCGATTGAATTTTCATGGATAGGCATCTGATGGAATCCGGATGCCATATCCAAGCTAGAAAAGTATTTCTCCCCATGTAACCTATTTACTTGGTCAGAAATTAGTGGCAATGGGAATCTGTCAGGTACAGTATTATCGTTTAATTATCGATAATCCACATACATTCTGTCTGATCCGTCCTTTTTTTTCACGAGCAGGATAGGGCTAGCGAATGGAGATGAGCTTGGGCGGATTACGTTTGCAGCAAGTAACTCTTTGATTTTATTTTGAACTATTTTTTTTTTATCGTGGCTCAATCTATATGGACGTCTACATACCGTCTTATTTGGATCTTTTAGGCGAATTCACATGAGTAGTATGGCAATGGGGGTTCTACACGCAGATTCCTGTTACCGACACTTACCGATATTCTCCCTAGACTCAAAGCCTTTTCCACGATGACGTCACAGTCTGCGGTACCGACTTGAGGTCAAAACCGTGCAACCTTACCGATAGTCGTATTGGTCGACGGTAAAAATCGCACTGCCTTACCAACAATTCTTATCGGTCAAAGGTCAACATCGTGCTGTTTTACCGACAATCTTACCGACCGAAGGTCAAAGTCTTTATGCAGTGCTCGTCTGCCAACGGTAGAGGGTGCAGCGGGGGTGAGAACTTTTTCACCGTCCCGCATTTTTTTCCCACGATAGGACTGCTGATGTGTAATATTAAGCACTCCAAATTCCTTTCCCACGGTAGGACTGCTGATGTGTAACATCAACCACCCCCACATTCCTTTCCCACGTTATCAACCACGTGACATTCCAAAATTAATAGTTCCGAGATTTGTTTTTTATCCACTCGGATATCGCTGATGTGTAACATCAACCACCTCACATTCCTTTCCCACGTTATCAACCACGCGAAATTCCAAAATTAATGGTTCTGAGAATTGTTTTTGCACTTACTCGGATGCCGGTTTGATATCAACCACGTGACATCCTTTTTGGCTTGTAACTGTCATGTGAACTCAACGATGAATTTTGAACGGGTTCAGTCAAGACCAGAGTGCAAGGTCGACCGATAGCCGCGGTACATTCAGAGCCATGGATCAGCGGTGTTAGGTTACTATCGCACTAAGAATGCTAAAAGGTACGCGCGCATACACAAACGTAAATCTGTAACATCTAATCAGGTCCACCGTCTGTATAAAGTAGGTTAGCACATGAAACTTGTACATCAGTCAGACTGCTATTTTTGTGAGACGAAAACCTTAAAATCGTCATAATACGTAATAACGAATTTACCGACGAAGAAGTAATTATCGGATTTAGCAACGCGACGTCAGAGTTTTCGCTACAAGATCTTCGGTGGCTCGTTGAGTGTGTCCGGAGAGCTCGTGTGCAGCCGCACAGACTACACAAGATATATTTTCAGGACAAAACGTTGATCCTGACTTTTCAAAAATGGCAAAACGAAGTAATTGCAGTATTATCGGACATCGAACCAGATGACGATGAACGCGAAGCCAATTTCATCGAGTGTCGTCAGATCAACGAGGGGTAAGAAAGAAACCGAATCGTACACATTTCTTGTGAGACGAAAACCTTAAAATCGTCAAGATACTTAATTACGAATTTACCGACGAAGAAATAATTATCGGATTCAGCAACGCTACGTCAGAGTTTTCGCTACAAGATCTTCAGTGACGCGTTGAGTGTGTCCGGAGAGCTCGTGTGCAACCGCACAGACTAAAAAAGATATATTTTCAGGACAGAACGTTAATCCTGACTTTTCAAAAATGGCAAAACGAAGAATTACTTCGAGTCTCGTCAGATCAACGAGGAGTAAGAAAAAAGCCAAACCGTACACATCTAATATTACCCACACAATCGAAGACACATCATTTCGGTAGCTTCTAGAAGTTTTTCAAGGCTTCTGTGTGGGAAGAATACGGCTATAAAAGTCTGAATTTCAGGTCAGAAAGACAGTCTTGCATCTTCAGCTCTCATGAGGAGAACTCCAAATAAAGCAGAACTAAAACAGCGTATCGATCTGTTCTTAAAAAATATTCAGGACTTGAAAACCGTTATTAACCAGAAGTCAGAACTCAACAAAATGACAAAAAAGTTAGTAAATCTAAATTTATCAAGAAACACATAACTACTGAACATTAAAGAAACAGAATGAATTTCACGAAACTCAACAGAGTTGCAAGCATGAACGAATTTCTGTCGACGAAGAAATTGACGGAGCTGGAAATTTTTCAAAATCTACAAAGTCACCAACATTCGATGAGTCCAAACGAGGTTTGGGCAGCGTGTCGTCACTGACCTGAACACCGAATTCAACGTGTTCTTACCGGCAAGGATTGTGCGACTGCTGAACGAGGACGAGACCCAATATCAGAAATTGGTGCAGACTATGGAGGAGGAGCGGTTGCTCTTGCAGTATCTGGACAGTCAGTACGGTCAAATTGAATTCAAAGATGCGTCGACTCTCGCCTCATTTGTACACCGTACCTGGACAACGTGCGCAGCGTCTCCAATTATTCTACGTTGCATAGACTTTAAGAAAATTGTATACATTTTTTGACAAAGCTTTTTATTTTATACCATTTAATAGTACGACGTTCAATATTGAATGAAAAAATTTCTGAAAAATATATGTATTAGTCACTCAGCGCTAAACCATCCTGTCCACCTTAAACTCAATAAATTGTTGGTAACAGCAATTCGAATCGACTTTTGCAATCTGAGAAAGTGCTATTTTGAACACCGATGAGCGAAGACGAAGGTTTTCTCAGCTACGTTTTGAACCTCGTAACTGTAACGTGAACTGTACGATGAGATTTCAGCGGATTCAGTCAAGGATAGAGTGCAAGGTTGACCAACATCTGAGTTAGCGTACTTTCAAAGCCGCAGGTCCTACGGAGTTAGGTTACAATCGCTCTTAGAATGCAAAACATGATGACGTTGGTGTACAAAGTAGTCCAGAATGAGATGCAGGGTTGAGGCGCAGTTAAGATTTCGTTTGACAAGTTTTTATTAATTTCATAAAAAAAAGTATTAAATATAATATATAAATATATTCGATTTCTTAACAAAATTTTGCGAAAGGTTTCAACGATTGGAGAAGAGACGAGAATTATCACAACAATCGGACTCTTGAAAGCGCTCGCGGAAAAATTCAAACGTCTTCTGAAAACGAAAAGAGGTACGCGGTCGACGAAAATAATACTTGGAATCGTCGAGTTTTGACTTGACGTTGATTTCAGTTATTGACCAGAAAAGGAGTGTTCCCGTACGAATACACAGACAGTTGGGAAAAGCTCGAGGACAGACGGCTACCATCCAAACAACAATTTTACTCAAAATTAAATGATCGAGATATATCTGACGACGACTATGTACATGCATGTGAAGTTTGGCAAACTTTTAACGTTCAAATTTTGGGAGAGTATTCGGACTAGTATTTACAGACGGACGTGTTTTTACTAGCCGACGTTTTTCAAAACTTTCGACAGAGCTGTTGGACAACGTACAACCTGAACCCGTTACATTATTACACCGCGCCCGGTCTGTCGATTGATGCGATGTTGAAGTATACCGACATCGAGCTCGAGCTTCTCACCGACATAGACATGGTTATGTTTATCGAAAAAGGTATTCGTAGTGGTGTGTCACAGAGCTCGAAAAGATACGCAAAGGCTAGCAACAGGTACATGGGAGAGGAATTTGATTCTGAGGTCGAAGAATCTTATCTCATGTACTTTGACGTTAATAATTTGTACGGTGCTGCTATGAGCTTTGCTCTGCCATACAGTTCGTTCGAATGGGTATCAGACTTCGGACAATGCAACGTTCTCACCACCTCAGACGATGCGGAGCTTGGTTACATACTGGACGTGAATTTGGAATATCCTGAGGAACTGCATGAAATACATAAGGATTTACCACTATGTCGGGAGCACTATACTATACCTCCGATCTCGAATAGTAAGCGAGCGAAATTGACGCCCACGCTACTTTCCAGGAAAAACTACGTTGTTCACTAAAGCGTTTTCAAACAATGCTTACAATTCGGCCTCAAAGTACTCAAAATTCACAGAGTTTTCAAATTCAGACAAACCCCGTGGCTCAAAAAATACATAGATTTGAATACCGATTTGCGCAAAAAATCTCGGAACGAATTCGAGAAAAATTTTTACAAACTGATGAACAACGCAGTTTTTGGCAAAACAATGGAAAATTTTAGGAAGTATAGAGATGTCAGGCTGATCACGAAATGGGATGGAAAATACTGTACTAGAGCTACTATAGCCAAACCCAATTTTCACAGCTGCACCGTTTCCGACAATGATATAATTATCGTTGAAATGAGTAAGACGGAAGTCAAATTAAATGAACCATTGTGTGCAGGTTTCTCCATCATGGATCTGGCTAAAACATACATCTACGATTTTCATCATAATTATATTAAACGGAAATTCGGCAACTGAGCAGAATCAATGTATACGGATACCGACAGTTTGATTTACAATTTTACCGTCCCCGACATATACGAACATATAAAGGAGAACTTGCATAAATTCAATACGTCTGATCATCCGCTTGACAACGTTTATGGAATTCCTCTAGCAAACAAAAAAGTTCTCGGCTTGATGAAAGATGAGAATAATGGAAAAATAATGCTGGAATTTGTAGGATTAAGAGCTAAATTGTATGCATTCCGAGTCTTGGGAGATGAGAAAGACAATAAATGTGCCAAAGGTGTCAAAGGATCAGCGTTGAGGAAAATAACTTTCAACGATTATTTGGAATGTGTTTTGGACCGTGAAAATTTGTCTACAAATCAGAATTTGATATTGAGTCGAAAGCACGAGATATACACCGTAGAACAGCAGAAAGTGGCACTGAGCTGGAATGACGACAAGCGGATCGTGTTTTAAAACACAACCAACACGCTTTCGTGGGGCTATAAGCCTACACCTAAGCTTTGTAATTCATAACTGTACCATGATGTATAAAATATTATTATGTAGGATAGTGAAGAAGAACGCTCCGAAATATAAAAAATTGTACAACGATGCATATGTTCTGAGATCGATTGTCTGAGAAATAAAGATGCATACTTGTTATGTGTCGGGTATAAAATAAAGGGGCACGTACGTTTTTACGAAGAATTCATTTATGCAAATGTTACATATCCGATTCGTTCATCCAACTGTTGTTCGTAGCTCTTGTTCGTAGAAACCACCAGCGATAGGTTGATCTCGGTAGTCTTTGAGCTTGTACGTCACAGGATGAGTATTTTCCACTCGACTTATCGTGAATATTTCAGTCGTTCAATTGGGAGTGTAACCTTTCTCGAAGACATTTTTGAATTTGCTGATTTGAACTTTATGGCCGGATTTAAATTTTGCCGATGTGGTAGGTATCGCTCGAAGCCCTCCGTACACCTGACGTGATAACAGCCTCTCTTTTGCAACGGTGACATCCGACGGTTTCATTCTTTTGGTTTGGTGTTTGACGTTGCTGTAAGCCGAAACTAAATCAGATAAGATATCGAGCCACTTGTAGCTTCCTTGCATGCTGAATCGTTTCCACATTATACCTTTCAGCGTGCGATTGAAACGTTCACATATCGAAGCCTACAAATTACGGTACGTCGAGTGAAGTTTGATTCCGTAACGTGTCATAAGCGATTCAAATTTCGAGTTGCAAAATTCCGTTCCTCTGTCGACGTGTGAATTTTTCGGGACCCGTCCTTGAACAAGCACAGATTCCATTGCCTTCGTCACATCATCTCCAGACTTGCTCTTTATCGGTACAGCCCAAGCTTACTTTGAAAAAATATCAATGACTGTGAGCATGTACTTGTAGCCTTTGTTTTGTCCAGCGTACGACGTCATATCAACAAGGTCCGCCTGCCAGGTATCGTCGATGCCGCGCACGTCTACGCGTCGACGCGGGTAATTCCGGCGTGCAGGCTTATGCAGTTCCGTCACCAGTGCTTGCTTTTTCTGGTTTCTGGTGTCCAATTGAGAAATGTTATCAGCGTTTCGAATCTACAGGTCTCTGCCTGTTTCAAAGTCTGTGTAAAAGGTATCCAAGGCTTTCTCCGTGGTGAGCTCTAAAGCTTTGATCATTTGATCGAGGTTGTCGATTTGTTTTTGCAGCATGTCGAATTTTCGTCTCAAGATTTTCAAAGTTACAGCATTGTTCGGCTCTGCGGGATCTGCGACGTTGCACAGTCTCTTGTTCCTTATGTCGTAATTCCCGTCTGCTGTCATTTGAAATCCGACACCCGGAGGAGCGCGAGTGCTCGCGACCGTGTTTTTATCCAGATGCCATCCAAACACGTCGGCGCTCATCTCGGTCATGAATGCAAAAACGATAGGAGCTGCTTAATAAATGATTCCTGCTTCGCGAAGCTCTGCGATAATGGAGATTATTTCGTTATTGTGACTCGGATTTCCCGCTGCCTGACATACCAGGAACAAACGAAGACGCTCCACTAACTCGTTTGGATTATTCCAGAAAACGTATTCCGTTTCAACAACTTGTCGAGTGATCATAGCTTGCGGAAGTAGACCTTCAGCCTCTCGGCTAGGTGATGGGAAATAATCCATCAATTCGGCAATGACATTTTTGAATTTGTAACTGTTATCGTTTCGAACAGCTCCATCGGATGAGTAATACTTTTTATGCGCGTTCGTTGCGAAGATTATGTTTTTCAAATTTTCCCGATCTCCGGCGCTCACAGAAGAACCGTCAGGCTTCTTTTTGAACAAAAGTTCCAACAAACCCTTCGTTTCTTGGTGAAGCGTATCGCCAATACGAATGTAGTCACTCTGGAAAGATATCAACGAATCACCAATCATTAGTCCGTTTGAGAGATTGCGTACACCGTACACGTTGTCCAATTCGCCTTTTGTCTTTGCATCTCTCATCAGTGCAAAATACTCATCCTCGATTCTCTCGACCGGTGTTTCTACGATCGTTCCATCTCCTGCCGAAGCAAAGGAATCGTCCATTTCCGAGACAGTTTCATTTTTCGTTTCATTTTTCATCTGCTTTATTTCTTCTTTAATTTCTTCCACCTCTTGTTTTACAGGTTCAGTATCTTTTGTAACATTCACCAGTTCTTGCAACGGAGTCACTGCTGGTTTGAAAATGTCACTCGATTTCTGAGTCGTAGATTCCTTGCCCGACTTGAGCAATCTGTGTTTTCGATGGATCGCAGCACTTCCTTGAGCGATCCGATGTAGGACATCTTTTTGCTTGAAAATTTCAGAGCTCTGCCTGTTGAGGCAATTGCGTCTGCAACGCTACTGCGTCTCTCGCTCGAAAACGTTTGTTAAATGTTTACTTATTTATAACTTTTCTCTTTTTTTTTGACAAGACGATCGTGAAGGGCCATACTCTCGCTACCTTGGCCCGGGCAGGAAAGACTGATTGAAGGGACAGGACGAATAAATGGTTCAGAGACCGATGACGTATGCTCGGGGTTATATTCACTCTATTAATGCAAAAAAAAGGATGATAGGCCTGAGGGCCTTAATAATCATAATCAAAGTAATAGCTCGAGTTCTAAACGTAACGACTTTTGACCGACTTGACTCGCCACGCGACACACACACAGGCACAGAGAATAGAGAGAGAGAGCACCACGTCTGGCCTCTTCTCGTCCTCGTGTTCAACTCATTAGCAAACGCCGGTAAGCCAAGATGGCTGAATACTCGGCGTAACGTTCTAGATCGTTCAGGTGGGCGTATCGTGGCGCCACCTAGGCCTTCTTTGTATGACCGGGAAGTTCTCTCTCTCTCTCTTCCTTTTCTGTCTCTAACTCGTTGAATTTTATTCCTTTTTCAGGCTGACAAATGAATCGAATCCCCTCCTGTATCGTCCTTCGTTGAGCTCACTGTCTTTGTCGATCACCAGAAACTCGTCCTTCTCACCGTTCCAGCATGCAGAGGCCACACTTTTAAACTCTGTGTAAGACATATCGGTGTTTACATGGTCGTTGTATACGTGTCTCAGGTTCATATCGTCTTGTTTGTATAACACGAGTAAGTTTACGTTGTCGCGCACAAGATGTTTGGGAATACGCGCGTACGTCTGACAGAGATAGAAACAGTCAACGTCATGATGTCTACCCATGCAAAAGTAGGCTTCAATATTGTCCTGCTTCTCGCACGCTACATCGTCAAATATGATTATTGAGTAGGGGCCGTGCTTCGTCCGGTGTAATCACTTGCTCACGCTCGGTTAACGCAAAATACTCCGTATTCTCAACATGGTCCAAAAATTGCTTCAACAATTGGTATTGAGGTTGGTTGAGAGATTTCGACTAGATGTAAATATTTTCTAATCTGAGTCCGTTGGGATGGGTTATAAGTGTGAGCAACGCATTAGTTTTACCACAATTCGACGGTCTACAGAATATTAAACATACACTATTCGGGAGTATTTTACCGTGCCGTTTGTACCTTTTGACATTTTGTTCCGAAAGTTTGTCAAAATTCATCAAGGGAAGCTTAGTAGGTTGTTTCTCAAACCGCATCTCGGACATGACTGATCGGATTTGTTATAAATACCCCGTTTTAAAGCACTTTTCTTCAGTCAACGCACGAACATGATCGCGTACAGAGGTAAACGAAGCAGCAGGCGGCAACATCGTGGCAAGGGTCTGGTGAATAAAATCATCAACAGCCTTTCGGTCGAATTGCATGTACCTGGTTATCAGTACTGTGGGCCTGGTACAAAATTAACAAAGAGACTCGCGAGAGATGATCCGGGAATCAATCTTCTCGACACGGCTTGCAAGGACCACGACATTGCTTGCTCGCAGAATCGTGAAAAATCTTGAAGTTAAAAACGAGGCTGATAGGGTGTTGGCTGAGAAAGCTTGAAAACGGGTTTTCGCAAAGGACGCTAATTTGGGTGAGAAGGCAGCTGCTTGAGCAAAAGCTAATGCAATGAAAGTAAAATCAAAACTCGAAATGGAAATTCGAAAGTCAAAAAATGTGACCTTGAGAAAAATTGTAAATGCTGCAAAACGTTCTATGGTTCCAAGCAACGATGCAAAAGTAGCTATCAAATCAGCGCTGAAGGGAGCTGAGAACGCCGTTAAGACAGCGGGTGGAAAATGTAAAGTGCGAACACCTCGCATCCTACCGGTACCTTCAAAAGTCGGTGGTTTTCTACCGTTTCTGATTCCTATTTTCACTAGACTCACAAGAAAACGTTTTAAGGTGTCCCCCTCCGATTTCGATGAAACTCTGGTATGTTATAGAGGGTCAAAATCGATGACATATGTATTTTTTTTATCGGCCCAAACTCATTTTAAAGGGGTGAAACACCCCTCCAAAGTTGACCACCTCCCAAGATGATTTTTCTGTTTTGCATACAAGGAGGGGATTTTGACAACTAATAATGATAGTAATAAATACCTTGTCAAAAGTGATAAAAAACACACTTCGAACATTCTCAAAAACTCTTTATTTTAGGGGTTAACTTGTATATACAAAGTTCATTTCTCACACTAGAAACAAGATGTTCATCAGAGCTCAATGAATCCAACAGCACTGTGAAGAGCATGCAAGAATACAGAATACGTGCTTTCGATTTTTTCCCAAAAACTGAATTCTTATCGACTTTTTTCCCAATCTTGCGGATTATGTCTAGTATTTAGCCATGAATCATTGAATAACATTGTTTGAGGCTCGCATTCATTCTGGCATCGCTCTCTTATCATTTTACTGTTTTATCATTTTTTTTCAAGAAACGTAAATATTTTTCATTTCAAGCAGACTATCAACTCGAAAATCCGATGTGTTTCATATGTAAACAAGTCATATCTCTACTTGGATTAATTCTATGGCACAGATATTTGAGGGGTAAGGGCTGGGAAAAAGATAAACAAAAAACAAGTAGTGATTAATAGCCATTTTGCATTGAAAAAATGAATATGGAAATTTTTTTTTGTTACTTTGATTCACACACTAAATACGCCTGTGAATAGTTTTGTAAATAAATTACGTTTTTATATAATACAAAATTGTTGAATATTCACATGATTCTACTTCGTCTACCGTGGCCAGACCCTTTAAACAAAAACAAGTTCAAAGTTTATCTATAAATCGCTTTATGGATGATAGTCGGTACAATAATGATATTCATCAAAAAATGCTGTAGGCTAAGTGATTTTTTACAGCAAGAACATCTGATTACTGCGACATGCGTGCAACCTTCGATTTCACAATTCGTAGGAGATGACTGTCCAAATGCAAAATCGACGGGGTTATCAAATTCATCAGGTTTCTTTGCAATGAACCCGCTTTTATGCCACGCATAACGAAACAAATTATGATATTTCGGCGATGACAGTTGGTTGTGAACTAAAGACTGTAATTTTATTATATTATTCCTTGAATGTAAATTTAAATCATAATCAAGAAGAACTACGGTGTCTGAAAAATGACGAATATAATTTTTTCATATACGGAAGCCGAAAACATCGAGAGGTTGAATTCTTCCAGTGGTTCCTTTCAGTATCAATAAAGTCGTCAACTTTTTTTCTGGGGGTGTTGTCTCTTGCACAACTCTAGAACAATGCCCACTCCAAGAATCAATTAGAAGTAGACTCTTCGGTCTCACTTTTGGGATGAACACTTCTTCTAACCACATCTTGAAATGCTCTGTAATGAATCATTGTGATTAATACCGTTAGAATATATGCAGCGTGAAACAAGAATTATTATACCTGAAGTAAGTTTTTCTAATTTGGAAGCTCTAATGAAAACATTTGGCGGTCTAAATGAATGTTGTTCAACTATAGGTCCGAACGTTCTGGATGGTTCTCTTGAAACAATAAATGGAGGAGATAATAATTTTCCGTCCACTGAAATTGTAGGCTGTATAGTATAACTGTGCGTTGCTGAAGTTACTGATTGTGCTATGCACGACACTTGTTTAGTTCCTTCTTCCGTTAACGTTCGTCCAGAATGAATCTCTATTTGAAAACCACTCTGATCAGAATTATATATATTTTGTAATCCATATTCGGAAATGTAAGGTTCAACTCTTTTAAAAAATTCTTCAGCACTCTTGTGTAAATATTCACTATTTTCCACTGATTTTCGCGTGACGAATTTATTGATTTTTCTGCTAGTAATGCGGTGGATCTTTTTAAAGTGAAGTAACCACGTTGGCGATGCTTTAAATCGAAAATCCTTATGACTGATAAGTCCTTGGGCCTGTAAAGCCCATCTTCGCAGATCCGTATCATGAACAATCAAACCTGCGTCAATGGCATTTTTCATATTTTGCAATGTTTACTCTGATATGCGAGCCAATTTTTCCACGTATGTCCCTCCCTGGTTGATTTCGTGTGCCCAACGACGCAATTGTACTGATTTGACTTTTTTATACCTATGACGAACCGTATCAATTAAGCAATTTTTTTTCGTCTTTGCACTTCTCCAATATTCAACAGCTCTTCTTTTATAATCAAAACTTGAAGGTTTCTCATCTTCGGAACAGCTATATTCAGGTCCTTCGGAAGGCACCGGAAAATCTGCATCTTCCACTGCGAACGTTTCAAGATTTATGTAGGGCTCTTCAAAGTCAAGAGAATTTTCCTTAATCATTCCCACACTATTATGTTCTGTCATGCTTTGTAATAAAATGTTTTCGAAGTTCGATACTATTTCACGCTCATCATTTGTTAACGGGGACCCGGGTATATTCATTACTTCAAATGCTGCCCACAGAAGTTTAATAACGTTTATTGGATTCACTTTCATTGTAAACGTGAGAAGAAATTCAATAACTGCTCGAAGTTCTGTTATTAACGTATCAACAAGCACCGAACGGTCTCACGACTTTTCATATTGAAAATATCCGAAAGATACGTGTAATCGTTGAAAAAAATATCTGTGCCATGGAATTAATTCAAGTAGAGATATGACTTGTTTACATATGACACACATCGAATTTTCGAGTTGATAGTCTGCTTGAAATGAAAAATATTTACGTTTCTTGAAAAAAAATGATAAAACAGTAAAATGATAAGAGAGCGATGCCAGAATGAATGCGAGCCTCAAACAATGTTATTCAATGATTCATGGCTAAATACTAGACATAATCCGCAAGATTGGGAAAAAAGTCGATAAGAATTCAGTTTTTGGGAAAAAATCGAAAGCACGTATTCTGTATTCTTGCATGCTCTTCACAGTGCTGTTGGATTCATTGAGCTCTGATGAACATCTTGTTTCTAGTGTGAGAAATGAACTTTGTATATACAAGTTAACCCCTAAAATAAAGAGTTTTTGAGAATGTTCGAAGTGTGTTTTTTATCACTTTTGACAAGGTATTTATTACTATCATTATTAGTTGTCAAAATTCCCTCCTTGTATGCAAAACAGAAAAATCATCTTGGGAGGTGGTCAACTTTGGAGGGGTGTTTCACCCCTTTAAAATGAGTTTGGGCCGATAAAAAAAATACTTATGTCATCGATTTTGACCCTCTATAACATACCAGAGTTTCATCGAAATCGGAGGGGGACACCTGAAAACGTTTCCTTGTTAGTGCTAGAGGCGCGTTAGCCGGTGATGCGGCAGATATAGCAAAAGCTGTGAACGATGCAAGTGACACAACAAAACTAAGGAAGCTATCGCGTTGGGCGAAGGGCTTCATATGAAACCGTACAAAACAGGTCTTGGTCTCCATCTTTCAAAAAACTAGATGCGATGCTACCACGTCCAGCGTTGACTGATTGGGACTTGTTGAAATATGCGAAAATCTTCAAGGTTTCGCATTTCCGCGGTGTTTTCTTGCGAAACGAAATGCTCGAAAACGGTCCACGAAAAAACGAGTCAGCTATGATCAACCGTGACGACAAAGACGGTCCGGGAACACACTGGGTTGCATTCTAGAAACGCGACAATAATATCGATTACTTTGACAGTTTCGGCAACCTTCAACCACCCTCGGACCTCATAAAATACCTCGGCGTTGTTAGTGTTAAATACAATCATGAAAGGTACCAGGATTATGATACATTCAAATGCGGACACTCGTGTCTGAAATTTCTAAGTGGTGAGCTATATAAACATGGTGCGTGATTTATCAAAATCAGTCTACCAGTCGCAGTAATGGATGATTCTTCGACGTTAACGATTTCGGGAATCTCTTCGATACACGAGGCACAATATTTCCCACCGATCTAACTTGCTCGTGATAAAAGTTATGCTCTTGGCTTGGCGGAATTGTTAACCTTTAATTCGATTTCCACCGTTGATGTTGGTCACAATAAAATTTACGTAGCTGATAAAGTGATCACCATACCTACCGGCAGCTACGAGATCGAGGACATAGAGAAGTATCTTCAAAACGTGCTAAGAAATAGAGACATCAGACTCGCCATCAAACCCAACAATAATACATTAAGCAGCGAAATCACATGCAACTACACGATTAACCCTTTCGCTACGGACGCATTCTACGTCGCGCCGTCCCCGCTGATCGAGCGGTCGCGTGAGGTGTCCGTACTTGCAGAACAACTGCAAGCACCCGTCAGACGCACAATACCACGCTATCTTACGCAGAGCGAGTGCAGTCGCTCGTAAAAAAAATGCTTAAAAAATTATAACATAATGTTGGGTTACCATGGTCACCGTTCGTACATAACGAGCGTCAAATGTTGGGTTACCATGGTCACCGCTCGTACAAAGGGAGCGTCAGGCGTTGGGTGACTATAGTCACCGCTCGTACAGAGCGAGCGTCGGGCGTTGGGTGACTATAGTCACCGCTCGGACAGAGCGAGCGTCGGGCGTTGGGTGACTACAGTCACCGATAGGGCCGAAAGGGTTAACTTTGAGCCGAATGATTCCATTGGTCGACTTTCAGGATTCGCACCACGTGTATTGGAGGTTGATAAAACTCACGAATCAGACGTGCCTGTAACTATACTCAAGGTCAACGCGTTGCGAGTCGAGTGCAGCATTGCAACGGGCGCCTACTTCAATAGAAACAAAGTACACACTATTCACGAGTTTTTCCCGACTGTCCCACCAGGATATAAGATCGTGAAAGTACCGTCGCACGTCATTTACCTTCCAATCACCGTCAGGACCATACATCCATTCAGCTCCGGTTAGTGGATCCAGACGGAGACCTGGTTAATTTTCGTAAAGAAGTTATTACTCTAAGACTACATAACAAATCGCAATAAACGATGAAAATTGTATGTAACAGACTGTCAAAGAGTAGGTATATCAGTAAGTCGGAATGCCCCGATCAAGTCAGTCATCGATCGATTCTCGAACCACAAACACGTCGAAACGTGGAGTTCCTGATAGCTCTGGGTCTGAACTGACACCTTTTGGAAGAGGAATTTCCGCCAACTAAGACTCCGATTTAGCTGTTTTGTCATCTGCTACGTACCATGGATGAAGAAATCTTAAACATTCAGACACCAGTCGTCTTTGACGAATCAATCGCCCACCAAGAAATACACGCTCACAAACCTTACGCCTCGTCAACTTTCAACAACAGCGATGAAATTCGAATCACCGTTCAGCATGAGGATTCATGCATGTTACCCAGCAAAAGTTCGGTACATATCCATGGACGACTCCTCAAACCGGATGGTACAGCTACTGTGAACGCAGAGCTCGTAAACAACGCGATCTGTCATCTGTTCGAAGACATTCGCTACGAAATTAATGCAGTTGAGATTGATAGAAGCAAGAACGTTGGCTTGAAAAGTCTCATGAAGGGTTACGCTTCCCTGCACCCTGGTCAGACTTGGCTGATGGAGAACGCTGGGTGGCTTGATGTAGAAGAGAAGAAAAAATCAACCGATGCCGAGGGTAATTTTGACGTACTGATATTGCTCAGCATGATATTGGGTTCCGCCGAAGACTACCGCAAGATCGTTGTCAACGCTAAACACGAGTTAATTTTGACGAGATCAACAGCTGACGTCAACGCTATCATGCAGACTCAAGAGGAGGAATTCGAAAACTCGATCAATGCAGTGGAATGGCCAATACCGTATTTGAAACTCGCGGATCAGAAAAAAGTTGACCTACTAAATTTCATTCAGAGAGATCCGCCTATTTCGATGAGCTTCCGAACTTGGGAAGTGTACGAATATCCCCTACTTACCACAACATCGAAACACGTTTGGACTGTGAAAACTTCCACTCTGCTTGAAGAACCTCGTTACGTCATTTAGGGTTTCCAAACAAGTAGAAAGAACAAGACCGGCAAGAACGCAAGTCATTTCGATCATTGCAATATCACGGACGTCAAGCTATGTTTAAACTCTCAATCTTATCCGTACGGTAACCTGAACCTCAGCATGAGTCGTTATCTGTACGCGCTCCTGTACGAGATGTACGCAAACTTCCTAGCTATCTACTACGACAAGAACCCCGAGCCGTTGCTGACAAAGAGTGAATTCCTTCGAGACGTCCCCTTATTCGCTATCGGCTGTTCAAAACAAAACGAATCTATGAAGTACGGACCTGTCGACATCCGTCTTGAATTTGAAGCTGAAGCCAACTTTCCCGCTAAAACATCGGCGTACTGCTCGATTGTTCGCAATCGTATTGTCGAATACAAACCGCTCAGTGGTTGAGTGAAAAATTTGGTATAAAAGCTGACCCGTTCCCACCATCTCGCACAGTTCAAAGATGGAGCTTATCGTTGACATACAAGGCTTTCGTAGACCTTTCAACAATACCTTTACGTTGAAAGAATTGGCCATAATTTCAATCTATTTGGAAGCATCCCCATCAATGTTTTTCTTCAAGCCATCTTACGATTGGGATTGTCTGGACGTCAAATGAAAAAGCCAAAATTCTTGGTTAGAACGCGATTTTCACGGTTTACCTTGGAGCTGTGGAACCACATCGTTTGAGGAAGTTGAGTGGACCATTGAAGACAGGCTGTGCAAAGCTGAAACCGTGTACGTGAAAGGAGAAGAAAAACGAGATGGGTTGCTGAAATTTGTCCCGAAAGTTCAAATCATCGATGTGCTGGACTTTGACTGTCTGTCGCTTCAAACCTTGCAAAAAAACTTCAGCTGCGTCTCTAAGGTGCGACGTTCATACAATACCCAACGCAATCCTACAGCACAAAACGTTTTGATACTTCAAAATTGGCTCCAAAATCATCATACTGTTCGGATGGCGAGGGTGTACGATTTGTGTTACTGCGCAGAAGCGTCTACAAGAACAGTCCCGCATTCCTGGCGAATATATCATCCTGGTTATGATACTGTAGAATAAAATTATTGTACTATCGTTGTGAAGTAATTGTCAACTGTACCCTAAAAATTGTACTCAATAAAACTGTTTTTTAAAGAATATTCATGACATTATTTCACACCTTCACCTTCACCTTAGCTCTTAAAAGGAAATTTTCTTCCAATACGAAGCTCATGTATGATTCAACCTTGCTCTCCATCCTTGACCGAGCTGTACTCAAACCAAGTTATGTTTGCATTCCTAGAGCCATAGTAACCCAACACCGCAGATCCTTGGCTCTAAATGTATACTACCGCAGTTATCGGTCGACCTTGCACTCTGGTCTTGACTGAACCTGTTTAAAATTCATCGTTGAGTTTACATGACAATGACAAGCCAAAAAGAATGTCACGTGGTTGATATCAAACCGGCATCCGAGTCAGTGCAAAACAATTCTCAGAACCATTAATTTTGGAATTTCGCGTGGTTGATAACGTGGGAAAGGAATGTGAGGTGGTTGATGTTACACATCAGCGATATCCGAGTTGATAAAAAACAATTCTCGGAACTATTAATTTTGGAATGTCACGTGGTTGATAACGTGGGAAAAGAATGTGGGGGTGGTTGATGTTACACATCAGCAGTCCTACCGTGGGAAAGGAATTTGGAGTGATTAATATTACACATCAGCAGTCCCATCGTGGGAAAAGAATGCAGGACTGTAAAAAAGTTCTCGCCCCCGCTGCACCCTCTACCGTTGGCAGACGAGTACTACATAAAGACTTTGACCTTCGGTCGGTAAGATTGTCGGTAAAATAGCACGATTTTGATCTTTGACCGATAAGAATTGTTGGTAAAGCAGTGCGATTTTTACCGTCGAACGATACAACTTTCGGTAAGGTTGCACGGTTTTGACCTCAAGTCGGTACGACAGACTGTGACGTCATCGCGGAAAAGGGTTTGAGTCTGGGGAGAATGTCGGTAAGTGTCGGTAACAGGAATCTGCGTGTGGAACCCCCATTGCTATACTACTTGCATGGGTTCCGTTTTAGCAGGTTTCTTTGGTGTGCAAGTTATAAAATACATCCCAAATCCTTGCAAAACTGAGCGCAACCGTTCTTTCGACTCGAAAGGAATGTCAGTTTCAATTTTGTCGAAATTTACTTCAATTGATTCCCCAATTTTGCAACCATCGACACGGATTTCAGGCTTTAATTTTAATTCGTTACAAAATACGAGCTCGTTCAAACCCTGGCTCAAAACTTCACGACCAATCGAAATATCACTACTCCACTAATGACTTGGCAGAACATGAAAAAAAATTTCTAGGGCAATGTTGTCAATGTTTACTGTGGTAAGAATTTGCAAAGTACTATGGACACTTGTTAGTCCAGTTCTAGGCATAGTGACGATATTATCGAGTCTTTTCGACTTTGACGACACTGATTCTTTCATTGAAGAACATTAGGCTCCGGAATCAAAATCAAATAAAAACTGCTTACCTAAATGCCTCAAAATCCCAGAAGGTGAATTCACTCCGCAAATATCCATTCGTTGTTTCATATCCGATCCGTTGGAGCATCCTGACGATGACTTCTTATTTATTCCAGGACATTGCAAAGAATAATGCCCAGGTTCCTTGCACTTGAAGCAGGTTATAGGCTTCCTCGTGTCACTGCTTGTGGATGCTTCTCTCTGTCACGCATTTGGTGCTGCATTTTTCTCGAAATTTTCTTCTTTTCTAAGATAGAACACAGATGATTTATGCCCGATCTTCCCACAAGTGAAACATTTCACATGGATGGTAGCCGATTTTTCGTTTAATCGTTTGGCTTCGGTCTGTCGTTGTTCTGTGTGAAGTTCCGAGTTTTGCCTCTTTAGGTAATATACTGCCTTAAATTGTTTTTGCAATTTATTCCTTGTCTCAATTTCTAATAAGCGGCGATACATTCTCCTTCCTTTGTCCTTCCTTGACTGAGATTCATTAAGAAAGCAGCGAGAGTTTCCGGGCATTCAAATCTTTGGAAGAATATTTCTTCGAACTCGTTCCAATTTATTCCGGCAAATACGTTTTGGGTCAGCCAAGATAATGCCTCTCCTTTCATCGTACGGCTCAAGGCGTTCATGAGCGACGCTCTTTTCAGCGGATGTTTTGACATACACATGTCAGCCGTTCGAATCCATGCTCGAGTATGGATCACCTTTTCTGGGTCGAATTCAGGTAATTCGATTTTCGTCTCAGTAGGTTTCTTCATTGCCTCGATAATAAGCATGGAATTGTTTTGCTGCTGTTGCAAAAGCAATTGCCATTTTTCGTCGTCACGCTCCTCTTCTCGGTGGGAAGCAGATTCTGATCTCACTTTTGATGTCGGGGTGAAGCCTCGGAAAGGCGGAGAGGATGAAGGATTGGCATGTCAAGGATTCCTCATTGTAAAAGCGCGATGATCTCATCAGGTTCGGTCAATTCGCCCGCTTGACCGTGACTGTTGATTTCATCCAAGCGTTGTTATAAACAAACCATTTGTTTGTTCTATATTCATAGCATGATGAATAACGCTTGACGCTCGATACAGCGAACTCATTCAAAGTTCAAGTTTCGAATTCACTAAATGATATATCCTCTTTATTCTTCTCCGACATATATGTATGGGCTATTCCGCGTCAACCGGATCAGTCATCTCTCAGATATTTTTTTTAATTTGGCATGTAGATTGTGTGGGAGAAGTTAGATTTTTGTGCCAAAGCGCGAATCTCATAATGCAAAATTCGATTTTTTATTAACAATAACAAATTAGACTCCCATTTTTTTCAAAAATTCATAACTTTGGCAAAAAATTAGATACAATATATTTTTTTTTTTTCAAATTACGCGGAAAGCTCCATAGAATTTAAAAAAAAATACGAAATGTTAAAAAAAAGTTGTTATCAATTGTTTATTTAACAATTAATTTTTCAAAGATTTTTAAAACAGTGACTGACACGATCAAAAAATTTTCTTAAAATTCTGACATGTTCCTTGAACTGTACTACAATCTGTGAATCAATTCCAGAAGGGTGTTTTTCTTCGTTTTCGAGTCAAAAATCATTAAAGGTGTCGATGCGCATGAAATTGCGGCGCGCCGAGTCTCTACGTAATGGCGGGCGGCCGGTTGCCGTCCACCGCTACACCGCGGTGGCGTCGCAGGGTTATTTCAGTCATTTTCACGACGTAGGACACGATTGGAGAATCTGAAAAAAATACTGTACCTTCACAAGGCCTGCTCAAAGCGATAAGTGAAGTTTCAAGAATGTGTTTTTATTTTAAAATAAGTAGCAAGTTATGTAATTAATATCATTTATGCGCCCTTTCATGGTGTGTAACCGTTATTTTGAATCTCTGTAATAAAAAAACGGTGAAAACACATTCCTGAAACTTCACTTATCGCTTTAAGCAGGCCTTGTGAAGGTACAGTATTTTTTTCAGATTCTTCAATCATGTCCTACATCGTGAAAATGAGACTAAAATAACGCTGCGACGCCACCGTGGGGTAGCGGTGGACGGCAACCGGCCGCCCACCATTACGTAGAGACTCGGCGCGCCGCAATTTCATGCGCATCGACACATTTAATGATTTTTAACTCGAAAACGAAGAAAAACACCCCTCTGGAATTGATTCACAGGTTGAAGTACAGTTTGATGAACATGTCAGAATTTTAAAAAAATTTTTTGATCGTGTCAGTCACTGTTTTAAAAATCTTTGAAAAATTAATTGTTAAATAAACAATTGATAACAACTTTTTTTTAACATTTCGTATTTTTTTTTTAATTCTATGAAGCTTTCCGCGTAATTTGAAGAAAAAAAATATATTGTATCAAATTTTTTGCCAAAGTTATGAATTTTTAAAAAAAAAGGGAGTCTAATTTTTTATTGTTAATAAAAAATCGAATTTTGCATTATGAGATTCACGCTTTGGCACAAAAATCTAACTCCTCCCACACAATCCACATGCCAAATTAAAAAAATATCTGAGAGATGACTGATCCGGTTGACGCGGAATAGCCCGTATACCGGGACAATCTTTTGAAACTATACATACAATGCGCATGCGCGAGTTTTATCGGCTGCTCGGGCAGGCTGGCCACTCCGAGTTTCAGCTGTCAAACTCTGTTCCCGGCGGCGATGTAGTTCATACGAATTTTTGAGGTTAGAATCTCAAACAGTCGAGGTAGTGACTCGGAAAGTTCATGCTAATGCTCTTTAAAAATTGGCTTTATTCGACTGAAAGAAGAAATATGTTCAGATGTTGGGTGCTTGGAAGAAACGCAGCAGGTAGGTGCGAACACTTTATTTGATGACTTTTATTATTAGAAATAACAACGAAATTTTTTTCTATCAACAGGTGATACGGCCGAAATAATTACATATCTAATATTCACTGTTATCTGCTTATTCAATTTATCACACGTACAAAGATCGTCGTCATTTCCGAGCAACTAAGCAACTTTCTCACTCTCTTGTCATTTCAGGCTATAATATTAAATTTCATCACTTTTGAAAATGAGACATTAAACCGAGAGATCAAGAAATTTAAATATCTCACTATCTGTAATAGAACAGTGAATCTTTTTTTTTCTCGAAAATAGTTCAACAAAATTCACAAATAGTCGATAGTCGATGTATTTTTTCCGATCAATAAATTATTGGTACTACTATTAAAAATTTTCTAATAATTATCAGAGTTCATTTCGCAAATTTTCAATGATGTTTTATTAAATAAATGAAGGGAACCTGATATCCAAATTAAAAATTCAAGTAATATCAGAGTTATCAAAATAATTGATGTATTTCATGTTAGTGTGGTTCGAAATAAAGGAAATCTAATCGGAAGCGTGGAACTCAGGAACGTAGATCACATCCTGTGATACAACTTAAAGATTAACTCTCTCAGAATGCGCCTCAACGTCACAATTAGCTTCAAGGACAATCATGTTTTGGAGTGATGTCAGAACATTATTACGAGGACATTTACTTATCGGATTCAAGATTGTGTCCCTTGTTCCATCAAAATAAATGAATATCTAATTTTCAACGAAGTTCATTAAGATTTTTTTCCAAATAATGTAATCAGATACAATATCTTGTTCATAGTCCTCTGAACATCTCCTTGTAACAAGGATATTTGGGAAGAGTCCCTTTGTTGCAGGAACCATTATAAAATTCTTGGTTTTCAATTTGTGCTACTGAATAACTTCTGCGTTTCAGGTTTCATTTCCAATCTCAAAATGAGATTTTTTTTCGCTCCAGACAATGCTAACATGAAATGCAGAAATAATTGCGGTGAATGGCGATTCACAAGCTTTCAGTCCTAGCGTAGGACCTTATAAAGAGTGTAAAATTGAACTTGGTTTTGATTTATCGTGCAACTAGCTAACCAGATGACACCATCAACTGAGATTGAATTTAAAGACATTTTCAACGGAAGTTATTTAACAATTCTAGATTTAGATTAATTCAGTTTGCCTAGCAAAATTCAAACCCACAATCCAATTAAGGACTTGAAAAACTATTCATCTGAATTCAGATGCGAAAGAGAGTGAAAGTAAGCGTCAAAATAAGATACCAAATTGAATGGTATGAAGTTTGAAAAACAATGCTGGTCAATAATAATGCTCGAATTACAATGGGGCACAGAATGATTCCTCGGTAGAATGGATTGGCAGCAACGGTTGAGTAACAAACTTATCGCTATTGGCTCGATCAAAGAAAATGATGGGATATTCAGCCATTATGATCTGTAGTATATCCCGCTCTTCAATTTTGCCTCAACTGATGTTAAGAAGGTGGCGATGGCCTGGTAAAATTGACTCTGGCACCTGATGTCTGACGGAACAACCAGGTTCGATGGATCTAATGATTGCACCGCTCGAGAAACCAGGATCCTTGCCACCTAAACATTTTGACCATCAGGTAAGGCATAATTTTCCTCGTGTTATCAAAGTTTAAACTTTGAGCCTGCTGAAAAAGAAAACGAATTTTATCATTGAATCCATGTTAAAATATTGTAATTGTCAAAGATCACGTAATTAGAAATTTACCTACATGCTTCCGTGCCTGACAAATTTAGTCCCGCTTTGACAATGAATTATTTCGTACCTGAAAATACTAAAAGCTATTATTATCAGACAGGATCTTTTGGTATTTTTGGATACAACTAATATCCAATAAAATGCATAAAACATAAATCGTTAATGAGACCCATTTTCAATTTTATGTAAATAAAGAATCTGTTCACAATAAACGTTGTTTTTACTCACCTACCTCTGTTTGTCCAGACTCCCACTTGTTAATGACATTTCACGTTGAATTTCAGATTTTTTCTTTCAATAAATAACACCCAATTTCTGTGTCATTTGATATTTGTTTTTTTCGTTGAATTCTTTATTGCGTCGGTTGAATGTCTTCCGATATCGACCACGGTATCACTGAAGGATACTATTCTTCTGAGACAATTCACGCTACTTAAAAATAAACAGCAGCATAACCTCAATCCACGGCTTTACGCGGGAGAGACTTACAGCTTTTGTTTCATTTCGTGTACGTTGGCGCCCTGCTCAGCAGACGAAAACATCGTCGAGGGGCGATTTCACTAACCAATGAAATTGACTTATTTGGCGCATGTGCATTGTATAGTTTCAAGAGATTGTCCCGGTATAAGATGTAAGTAAAGAATGTTCTACGAATATATATCTGTGGAATAAAAGATGCACATTTATTTTTTTTTCCTCAATTTTCATTTATTTCAATCCACTATATCACATATTAGATTTATCTGTCCAATTGTTGTGTGTACTGTCAAACCTAACCATTTCACATACCGGAACAATCTCTAGAAACTATACAGTCAATGCGCATGCGCCAAAGACTGCAATCTCATTGGTTGGTGAAATCGCTCCTCGACGATGTTTTCGTCTGCTGAGCAGAGTGCCAACGTACACGAAATAAAACAAAAGCTGTAAATCTCTCCCGCGTAAAGCCGTGGATTGAGGTTATGTATGTATGTATGTAATCTTTATTGTTCCCCTTGGGGTTACAAGGACTTCCCTTTTCCTCTTCCTTTACAATATTTTTTTTTATTACATGTTTTCTTAACCTATTCTTACCCTAATTCTTACTTCCTACCTTATCCTTACTCAATTTCTAATTGCCTGTGTCCTGTGCCATTGCCTTGCCATTCCCTTACTTTCCCTCTTATCCTTTTCTTACTTTTTATCCTTATCTTTACCTAACCTTATCCTATTTTACCTTATTCTATTCCCTAATTCGTCCTTATCCTAATCGACTTCCATTTCCCATTCATCTCTCACTCTTTCATTCTCTTGTACATCCCTGATCCTTTCCAATTCTCTCATCCAGACTTCTCCCCCCCCCCTCCTCACCTAACATCTCCCTCACCACCTCCAGCCAGCTTTCCTCCCTTCTATCCCAGCCTACGCACCTTTCCCATACGTGCTCCCATGTTTCCTCCTCCCCCCCGCACACCCTACACCTTCTCTTTTCCTCTTCTTCCCAGTACCTTGCCTCCTTCATCTCGCTTCCCAACCTAAATCTTGCCACCCTTATCCACCTGCTTTCTCCCCATCCCTTTCCCAGATATCCTGGTATCTCTTCTCCTTTCACTAGCCTGTACCATCTGTTGTACCTCGATTCCCTTATTTTCTCCCACCTCTCTTTTCTCTGTTCTTCCCTCTCTCTCTCCTCTATTTCCCTAAACTCCATCTCGCCCCTCTCCCTTCTCGCGACTACCTCTCTACTCTCTGCTCCCCTTTCCGCAAAGAAACTTTCCCTTTCTCTTTCCCACCTCGATCCCTGCCACCCAGCTTCTGCCTTGTCCCTTATCTCTTCCCAGCATCTCCTAGCTAACTCGCTACCCTCCCCTCTCTCCAGCTTCCTTTCAAAATTCCATGCCCTTCTCCCTGCCCTAATCCTTAGTTTCTCCCTCTGTAGTTCCTCCCTTACTAGATATCCCGGTGTTCTCCCATCCACTCCTAATGTCCATCTCAAAAATCTATCCTGTACCGCCTCGACCGCCCTCCACTCCCACCGCCCCATATCTCCGATGCATACTCTATTACAGTCCATACTAGCCTGTCAAATAACCAAATCCTTTTTTCCCAATCCCTCCCAAACCTTCTTTTTCCTATTCCCCATACCTGCCTCATTACTACCCCTGCCTTCCGTACTCTCTCTTTCACCTGTGCTTCCTGTCCCCCATTGCACTTTACTCTATACCCTAAATACCTGAACTCCTTCACCTCCTCTATCCTTTTCCCTTTCCATCTCCAATCCATGTTTTTCCTTCTACCGCCTCCTTTCCTAAATCTTATAATCTTTGATTTCCCTACATTCACCGTCAGCCTTTTCCTATCCATATACCTTTCTAACTTCCTAATCATGACCTCCATTTCCTCTTCACTTTCCGCTAGTAACACTATATCATCCGCATAAGCTAAAGTGCATACCCTGCCGCCGGCTAACTCCACCCCCCCAACCCTTCTCCCTCTCCCCATTTCCTCTTCTAAGTCCGCCAGCAGCAGGTTGAACACATGCGGACTGAGCGGACATCCCTGCCTTACCCCCCTCGCTGTCCAAAACGCCTCTCCTAGCTTTCCCCCGCTCCTTACTCGACTCTTTGTTTCCTTGTGAATTTCCTCTATCCTTACCCTTAGCCCTTCCCTCACCCCTCTCCTTTCCATAGTCTCCCAGAGCACCTTCCTGTTCACTGAATCGAAAGCCGCTTTCAGGTCCACAAAGAACGCCACCATCTTTCCCTTATCCTTTCCCACCTGCCTATTGATCAAATAATTCAGTACATATATATTGTCAATGGTGCCTATGCCTTTTCTGAAACCCGTTTGGTTTTGTGGTATCAAGCCCTTTTCTTCTACCTCTCTTTCTAACCTATCCGCTAATGCCATCGCATACACCTTATATAGAGTTGGCATCAAAGTCACCCCCCTATACTCTTCTACCCTTTTCCCCTCCCCCTTCTTAACTATCGGCGCTATCAATCCCTCCCTCCAATCCTCTGGCCAGCCCTCCCCCACCCAAACTCTGTTACATGTTTTCCATATCCACTGCTCCATTTCTTCCCCCCCATACCTCCATACCTCGCTAACTATTCCATCATCCCCTGGTGCCTTTCCATCCCTCAGCATTCCTATCACCTTTTTAATCTCTTCCCTCTGCAGCTCCCCTTCCCCGTCCCCCTTCCTATTTACCGACTCCCCGCCTTCTGTTACCTTGCTTTCTACCCCGCCTAATAATCCCATGAAATACTCCCTCCACTCCTGATCTCCTATTTCTTCATTCACCCTCTTCCACTTCTTTCTTTCCCTATTAACTATCTCCCATATCTTGCTTTCTGTCTTTGCTTCCGCTGCTTCTTTTATGAATCCCTCATTTTCTTTCTTATTTCTCTCCTCGCATAGCCTATTATATTCCCTTCTTCCCTTTCTATACGCGTCCCCTTTCCCCTCCCCCTTTCTCCATTTCCTTAGACTCTGCCTAACTTCCGCTTTTTTTCGCCTACATTCCTCATCCCACCATCCCTTTTTCGCTTCCCTCCCCCTCCCTTCTACATCTAAGGCTCGTCTAAACTCCCTTATTCTTTTCTCTATCTCTTTCCCTACATCCACTTCTCCTATCCCCTCCCATTTGACTTCTGTTCTAAACCTCATCCTACCCTCCTCCGTCCAGTCTCCTCTACTAGTTCCCCCTACTCTTTTTTCCTTCCTTGTCCTAGCCACTGCCCCCCTTAACCACACTATTACCGGGTGATGATCCGAGTCAACCCTATCCCCGATCTCCATCTTTTTGACCCTATCCCTCACCTCGATGTCTCCTATAGCGTAGTCTATCACTGTCACCCCTGCCCCTCCTACATACGTAAATTCCCCCTCCTCATCCCCCTCTATGTTCCCGTTCATTATTGCCCATCCTGTCTCCTCTAAAAATTGCACCATCTGCCTACCTTCCGAGTTTATTTTCCTGTCCTTTGATTTCCTACTCCTACTCTCCTCCTCTCCTTCTCCCCAGCATCCTCCCCCCTCCTGCCCTGTCCTGGCATTAAAATCACCCCCCACTAACACTTTTACCCCTCCCTCTATCTCTTCTGCCCGCTCCTTCCATTCCCCTATCTTCTCTTTTAGGTCCCCATTTACGTATATTCCTACTACTACCCATTTTTCCCCCCCTACACTTATTTTCCTTGCTATCATGCCCTCTTTTACCTCTTCCCTCCCTCCCTCCCCACTTACTATCTCCCTTCTTACCCCTGACAGCATTCCGCCTATTGCTCTTCCCTTCCTATTTTTTCTAACCGCATACTGCACTTCCCATTTATACCCTACTGGTAGCTTATTTCTAATCCTTTCCCACCCCTTCTTTTCTATCCATGTCTCCATTAGAAATATTACATCCCACTCCCCTAGCCCCCTCCAGAAATCTTCATCCTTTCTCGCGAGCCCCGCCACATTCCAAAAAGCTACTTTCCACCCCTCCCTTTCTGTCTCGCCTACTCCCCTTTCTCTCCTCCTTATCTCCCTCCCCACCTGCCTCTGTCCCCCCCCACTACCCATTCCCCCGACTGCCTTTCCCTACGTACCCTTTCCTGTGCTTCTATACTTTCCTCTTGTCTTTCCTCGCTTGCTGACCTTTCCCTATCGCTTTCCCCTGCTTTTCCCCTCCCCTCCCTTTGCCACCCTTCCCTCGCTCTCCCTGTACCGTCCCTAAGCACCTCTCCTATCTCATCCCACTTCCACATTTTCTCTTCTATCCAGATCTTTGCATATCCTATTCTTACTCTGTTTCCCCTCCTCTCCTCAATAGCTGCCATCTCCCTCAACTTCCATTTCATTCTTCTCTCTGCCCAGGTGAGATCCTCGTCTATTCTCTCCTCCCTCCCTTTGAGTAGGCTTTTTCTTCCCATTACCTGCCTCTTTTGCTCCCTATTTCCTAGTCTTGCTATACATATCCCCTTTTCTTCCTCCTTTTTCGCGCCTATCTCCCACATATCCTTTACCTCGACCTCTACCCCTATCAGCTGCAAAATCTTTTTTAACTCTTCCTTCTCTCTTCCCTTCTCAAGTCTCGCTCCTCTCACTACTATATTTCCCCTTCTTTCTTCCCTTTCTTTCCTCTCTATGGCCCACTCCATCTCTTTTAATCTATCTATTGTTACCTGCGCCACTTCCGCATTCCCCTGTACCTGCCTTTCTCCTTCTCCTTCTGCACTCTTCTTTTCTAATTCTAACAGCCTCTCCTTTACCCTTTCCATCTCCCCCCCTCTCCGCTCTTCTACCTCTTCTAGTCTTTGACCTAGATCCCTTATCATTTCCTTCATCTCCCCCCTCTCTACTTCCCACTGCTCTTCCCTTCTAGTCATTTCGCCTTTAATCTTTTCCATTTCTTCCCTGATCCCCCTTCCCTGCCCTTTGACCTCCTCTAGCCCTATCTTTAGCTCTTCCCCAATCAACCTTAGCATATCTTGTATACCCCCTCCCTCTGCCTTCCCTTCCTCCCCTGTCTTACCCTCCGGCGACCGGTGCACTTTCCTGCTTTTCCCAAATACTCTTTCTCTTTCCTGCAACTCGTCCACCTCCTCCCCCCCTTTTTCCCCTTCCTCCTCCCGCTTTCTCTTCCATAAGTCTAGCACCGTCGCCGATCCTAGGCTATGCCTCCTATCCCTCACTAACGCTGCTACTGCCCCCGACCTACCTTTCTTTTTCTCCTCCTCTTCCTTGTTCGCCCCTTCTTTTTGGCCACCCGCGTTACTCATACTCTTTCTCTCCTTCACCGCTCCCTGCCTTATCTATCCGCCGCCTACCTGTCTACTCTATCCCCCTTCTTACTCCCTAGGTGTCACTGCCTATTCCTATCTTACCCGAATCGTTGCCGTCCGCCTGCTCTTTCTGCCTAACCTCAAAACTCTCCCCCTTCTTTCTTTTTCACCCGCCCTTCCCTTCTATCCCTGCCTCCCTATTCCCTTCACCCGACCTCCCGTCTATGTCTTCCACGCTCCTTCTCTGCCCTATTTCCTTTTCTCCTCACCTTTGCTATCCTGCTAAATTCTCGCCTAGTCTCTCGCACTCTTTCGCACACCTGTCACTCACATTCAAAACGGAAACGGAAGTCGTGGATTGAGGTTATGTTGCTGCTTATTTTTACGTAGCGTGAATTGTCTCAGAAGAATAGTATCTTTCAGCAATACCGTGGTAGATATCGGAAGACATTCAACCCACGCAATAAAGAATTCAACGAAAAAAAAAATATCAAATGACACAGAAATTGAATGTTATTTATTGAAAGAAGAAATCTGAAATTCAACGTGAAATGTCATTAACCCTTTTGGCCCTATCGGTGACTGTAGTCACCCAACGCCTGACGCTCGCTCTGTACGAGCGGTGACCATGGTAACTCAACATTTGACGCTTGTTATGTACGAACGGTGACCTTGGTAACCCAACATTATGTAATAAATTTTTAAGCATTTTTTTCACGAGCGACTGCACTCGCTCTGCGTAAGATAGCGTGGTATTGTGCGTCTGACGGGCGCTTGCAGTTGTTCCGCAAGTACGGACGTACGAGGTAGAATGCGTTCGTACCGAAAGGGTTAACAAGTGGGAGTCTGGACAAACAGAGGTAGGTAAGTGAAAACAACGTTTATTGAGAGCAGATTCTTCATTTATATAAAATTAAAAATGCGTCTCACCAACGATTTATGTTTTGTGCATTTCATTGGAAATTAGTTGTATCCAAAAATACCAAAAGATCCTGTCTGATAATAATAGTTTTTAATATTTTCAGGTACTAAATAATTTATTGTCAAAGCGGGACTAAATTTGTCAGGCATGGAAGCATGTAGGTAAATTTCTAATTACATGATCTTTGACAATTACAATATTTTAACATGGATTCAATGATAAAATTAGTTTTTTTTTTAGCAGGTTCGAAGTTTAAACTTTGAATAACATGAGGAGGATCATGCCTCACCTGATGGTCAAAACGTTTAGGTGGCAAGGATCATGGTTTCTCGAGCGGTGCAACCATTACAACCATCAAACCTGGTTGTTCTGTCAGACATCAGGTGCCAGAGTGAATTTCATCAGGCCATCGCCACCTTCTCAACATCAGTTAAGGCAGAATTGAAGAGCGGGATACACTACAGATCATAGTGGCTGAATATCCCATCATTCTGCTTCGATTGAGCCAATAGCGATAAGTTTGTTACATAACCGTTGCTGCCAATTCATTCTACCGAGGAATCACTCTGTGCACCATTGTAATTCAAGCATTATCAGTGACCAGCATTATTTTTTCAAATTTTATACCATTTAATTTGGTACCTCATTCTGAGGCTTACTTTTACTCTCCTTGGCATTAAATATAGATAAATAGTCTTTCAAGTTCTCGATTAGATTGTAGGGTTGAATTTTGCTAGGCAAACTAAACCGATCCAAATCTAGAAATGTTCAATAACTTCAGTTAAAAATGTATTCAAAGTTAATCTTAGTTGACGGTGTCATCTGGCTAGCTTGATGCAGTTATCACCCTTGCTTCGGTCTCGTGGATACCCAGTCAAGTGTGAATAATGCATTCGCTTACTAGTACACGTTACTTTGCAAATAATCACTTGGTCTGCTATAGGATTTACTCATTCGCCAACTCTTTTATTACAATGCAATTTATCGATAGGTGACCACCAAATTCAATTTCACATATTTTACAGGGTCCTACGCTGAGACTGAAAGCTTGTGAATCTCCATTCACCGCAATTATTTCTCCATTTTATGTTAGGATTGTCTAGAACAAAAAAAATGTCATCCTAAGATTGGAAATGGATCTGAAACGCCGAAGTTATTCAGTGGCACGAATTGAAAACCAGGAATTTTATAATGGTTTCTGCAACACAGGGACTCTTTCCAAATATCCTTGTTACAAGGTGATGTTCGGAGGACTATGATCAAGATATTGTATCGGCTTACATTATTTGGAAAAAAATTTTCATGAACTTCGTTGAAAATCAGATATTTATTTATTTCGATGGAACAAGGGACACAATCTTGAATCCGATAAGTCAATATCATCGTATTAATGTTCTGACATTACTCTAAAACATGATTGTCCTTGAAGCTAATTGTGACGTTAAGGCCCGTTTTGAGAAAGTTGATTTTCAACTTGTGTCACAGGATATGATCTACGTTCCTGAGTTTTACGCATTCGATCAGATCTTCTTTGTTTCGAACCGTACTAACATGAAATACAGAAATCATTTCAATAACTCAGATATTACTTGAATTTTCAATTTGAGTATTAGGTTCCCTTTATTCATTCAATCGAATTTCATTGGACATTTGCGAAATGAACTCTGATAATCATTGGAAAACTTTTCATAGTAGTAGCAATAATTTATTGATCGGAAAAAATACATTGACTATCGACTATTGGTGAATTATGTTGAACTATTTTTGAAACAAAAAGATTCACAGGTCTATTACAGATAGTAAGATATTTAATTTTCTTGAACGCTCGGTTTAATGTCTAATTTTCAAAAGTGATAAAATTCAATATTACCACCTGAAATTACAAGAGAGTGAGAAAGTTGCTTAGTTGCTTGAAAGTGGCGATGATCTTTGTACGTGTGATAAATTGAATAGGCAGATAAAAGTGAATATCAGAGATGTGATTATTTTGACCGTATCACCTGTTGATAGAAAAACATTTCATTGTTATTTCTAATGTACGAAATAATAAAAACTATCAAATAAGGTGTTCGCACCTACCTGATGCGTTTTTTCCAAGCACCCAATATTCAAACAGTTTTTTTATTTCAGTCAACTAAAGCCAATCTTCAAAGAACATTAGCATCAAATTCCGACCGTTCTTTGAAGAATCAACTTTCCGAGTCACTACCTCGACTGTTTGACATTCTAACCTCAAAAATTCGTATGAACTACACCGCCGCCACAAACAGAGTATGACAACTGAAACTCAGATTGCCCAGCCTGCCCGATCAGCCGATGAAACTCGCGCATGCGCATTGACTGTATAGTTTCTAGAGATTGTCCTGGTATATTTTTTTTCTACACTTCTTGACCACCGTCTCCACCATATAGACGTCCGGGTATTTCACCTTGAGGAGCTCCTGTTCGTAAAAGTTGCCAGCGATTGGTTGATTTCGATAGTCTTTGAGCTTCTACGTTACCGGGGTGGTATTTTCTATTTGACTGCTTGTGAATATCTCCGTCGTCCAATTGAGAGTGTAACCTCTCACGAAGATGTTTTTGAATTGGCTGATTCGAACTTTGTCAACAGTTTTGAACTTTGGTGGATTGGTAGGTACTGCTCGATGCCCAACGTATGCTCGACGCAATAATAGCCTTTCGTTCTCAACGGTGACATCCTTTAGCTTCATTCATATGGTTCGGTGTTGGGTGTTGATGTAAGCTAATATCAAGTAAGATAAGATGTCCAACCATTTATAGCTTCCTTACAGGCTCAATTGCCTCCACGTTTTGCTTTTTAGCGTACGATTAAAGCGTTCACAGATCGAAGCCTTCAAATTACTGTACATGGAGTGAAATTCAATTTCATAGCGTTTTATCACAGAATCAAATTTTGAGTTATCAAATTCCGTTCCTCTGTCCACGTGTCATTTTTTCGGACCACGTCCTTGGACGAGCACAGAACTACATTGCCTTTGTAATATCATCTGCGGCCTTGCACTTTATCAGTACAGTCCACGCATACTTTGCAAAGATATCTATGACTGTAAGCATGTACTTACAAGCTTTATTTTGCGCTGCATATGACGTCATAGTAACAAAATAATCTTCTCAGGTCCCATCGATGCTGCTAATGTCTACACGAAGACGTTGGTAATTTCGTCGTGCTGGCTTATGTAGCTCTGTTATCAGCGCTAGCATTTCCTCGTTCATTTTGCAATGCTGTTAATCTTCTATCCAACGTGGAGATGATTTCGGTGTTGCGTATCAACCGATTCCTGTTTATTTTCAAGACAATTTGCAAGGTATCCAACGCTTTCTCCGTGGTAGTCTGCAAAACTTTGAATAATTGACCAAGGGTAACGATTTGGTTTTGCAAAAAATTCAATTTCTCTAGTAAAAATTTTAGATTCACAGCGTTGTTCTCTTCTACAGGGTCAGCTATATTGCACAGTCTTTTGTCTTGTATATCATAATGCCCCTCAAAAGTTATTTGAAATCCAACACCTGGCAGACCGCAAGTGCTTGCAGCGGTGTTTTATTCAGCTGCCGTCCAAACACGTCGACGCCATCTCGGAAATGATCGAAAAAGCCATGAGAGTTGGTTAATAAATGATTCCTGCTTCTCGTAATTCTTCGAAAATAGTCATTATTTCGTTGTTGTGACTTGTATTCTGAGCCGCTTGAGATGCTATAAACAAGCGGAGACGTTCCACCGCGGCACCGACTCGTTAGCATCGTCCCAGAAAATGGAATCTGTTTTAACACCTTGTCGAGTAATCCAAGCCTGAGGTAGCGGAACACCTTTGTCCGTACGCTTCAACGACTGTGACGATATATCTTTGCCCATCGTAGAAATGTTGAGCAGCTCTGCAATTACATACTTGAATTTTACATCGCGAGCATGTCGAATAAGCTTTTTCGCGTTATAGTATTTTCTATGAGCGTTTGTTGCAAGGGCGATATTATTGTATTTCTCCTTGTTGACAGAGATAACGTGAGCGATGTTTGGCATCTTTTTAAACAACAACTCCAACAACCCCTTAGTTTTTGGATACCGCATATCACCTATGCGAATGTATTCATGCTCGGAGCGTATTGGCAAGTCACCAACCATCAGTCCGACAGTCGAAAGGTTCCACAACCCGTGAACAGTATCCAAATCGTTCTGTTTTTGTTGATCGTCAAACATCTTAAGACGCCTCTTGGATATCATGGCGAAACGACGGCAACGCTATCTGTCAGTTAACGGCGGCAACTCGAGGACGTTGTTTTCATACCAGTAAACATATGATTCACATATAAATCGGCACGTTTTAAATTATTGTTTCATTTAGTGCAATACGAAATTAAAAGTGATATTATGAGCCACACTATCATCAAATGTGGATTTCAGAATATCCATGCAGAATTTATTTGCGGAAAATCTGTGTCGAAAGGTAAGTAAATGCACGAAACATATGAGATATTCTTTCAAATTCACTGTGATGTTTACTACGTATTTATTTTTAGGATTATCGTATTACTAACAATACGATGATCAATTAATTAAACATTTATAGGGTATAAACTATTCCAAAGCCATCATGTTCAGTAGGTCGTCGAAATTGATGATGAAGCTAGTGGAGAACGAATCGTCGGTGGAAAAGTAATACCACAGACGAGAGTACATAATCCGCCGTACGAAGTGAAATTAGAAGTATGTATTAATTATGAGATAAATGAATAGTTCAATAATAATGTAAAAAAATATATTTTCAGGAACTTTGCATCTATACATGCAAAACACAAATGGAAAATGTAGATGTATCTCCTTATGTTAGACTGCTTGCCACCAATAAAATGAGCACTGCAGATCCGAGTGTTCTTATTCGGCTGCCACGGCTTGTTATCTGGTGTACTATAAAAATAAAACATTTAAGAAAATCTGACGTTTGTATATTTTCAATACGTTAATTCTTCATATCAAATTGTTATAATATTACTTACATTCTTTTGACAGCTTTTATCCACTCATTTCTCTTGCTAATTTCCCAATTTCGTCTCGGAAACGAATAAAAAGTTAACTCTGGATTTTTCGATTGGGTATTTTTGCAATCCACGACACAACAGTACCTCGTACCACCCATTTTTTGTTTATTTCGGAGAGCACTTTTTAATTAAATTGATACGTAAACCGTACAGCTGACCGCACTCGCACGTCCACGTGTTGCCTGAATCTGCCACCGATCCGCGCCACTAGAGTTATCCAAGAGGCGTATTCATCCTCTAATTCTATGGATGACTCTACAACAGTTTCATCCTCTTCGTCTTCTCCCGCAGTTTCATGAGCGACTGCTGTAGTACAGGCAATAGGGAATTTTTTCCTGCACTAATCTTTTTTGTTCAATAACTTTTTTTGTACCACTAACTATTAACAACTTATACGACTGCCAAAATTCATTTATTGACTTTTTGATCAATATCTCCCCGAATAATTGTTTAAACAACCAAATGCTATCAATCTAACTTTCAGATCAACAAATTTCCTACAACTTATACTGGAAACTTTTTTTTTTCATATTAATATTTTCAAAGTTATAACGCTTTCTATGTTGCACTATCGGGTGGAAGGTTAATAAAAACGCGGGATGCATAGAATAATGATGAAAATTCTTCAAATATGTGCAAAAAATATTGATGAAGTGACAAATAGCAATAAATAATTTACTTTTTTATCTGCAAAAAAACAGCAACTACCTGATGGAATTTTTTTCAAATTTATATTATATTTTATGCAATTCACCCTTCGGTTCGAATTGCGAATTACTTTTGTAAAGAACGAATGCATCGTGACCTTGAGTATCAATGATGGAAACTTCTTCGCCGTGTTTTTCTCGTAAATATTTTTTGATGGTACGAATATCAAGCACGTCTTCAGAATTAATTTTCTTCACAATTTTCGGAAGCTTGCATTGGCAATCGTCACTCGCAGACATAACATCGATGAGGCCCTGGATAATGACATCAATTTTCTCATATTTCCGTCCGCGTTTTCCTTGGCAAGGTATAGAATTTTTGAAATTAACGCATTATAACTTTGAAAATATCAATATGACAAAAAAAAGTTTCCAGTATAAGTTGTAGGAAATTTGTGGATCTAAAAGTTAGATTATTAGCATTTCGTTATTTAAACAATTATTCGGGGAGATATTGATCAAAAAGTCAATAAATGAATTTTGGCAGTCGTATAAGTTGTTAATAGTTAGTGATACAAAAAAAGTTACTCAATAAAAAAGATAGGAAATATCATTATCTACAATAAAGGTTATTATTATGTTGGGCCTAGAGTGCACGGTTAAGGAGATATAGGCCAAAACGGTTTTTCTCAAAATAGTGGCACTTTCGCCCTTAAATTTTCTAAGGATTTTGTGTATTTACATTCAGTACGTCATACTGAACCTATTTATGAAGAAAAATAACTCCTGTAATTTAGTGCATTATGGACAAGAGTAACGGGTCCCCTATAGCCTGTACTACTGCTTCAGATTCGGTATCGTTCTTCTGCTCACCCTTTATTTCATCTTTCACTTCTTCTTTCATTTCTTTTTTTACTGGTTTCACACCTCGAGTAACCTTTACTAATTTCTGCAGTGGAGTTACCACAGCTTTGAAGACATCCTTAATTTTCTCCTGCATTGAGTCTTTTCCCATCTTGAGCAGTCTATGCTTATGACGAATTCCATTAATTGCTTGAGCAATCTGACGCAAGACTTTTTTTCCCTCGCGAATTTCCTGCATGTTCATACGACTAGCTCTGCAACGATACTGTTTTTTTCTCCTTGAATGACGTTGTATTTTATTCCGTTCTCATGTTCATAAAATTGTCAAATCCCTTCCTGTATCGACCACTGTCGAGCTCTCTATCCTTGTCGATGACTAAAAATCCATACTTGTCACCGTTCCAGCATGTAATGCACAAGTCTTTAAACTGTTTGTACAGCATATCAGTGTACACATGATCGTTCCGAACTTGCCTCAGATTTACCTCGTCTTGTTTGAATAACACCAGCAAGTTGGTGTTATTATGCACGAGATGCTTGGGGATTAGAGCGTATGTCTGGCAAAGATAAAAACAGTCTACGTCATGATGTCTACCCATTCAGAAATATGCACGTATGTTGTCTTGCTTCTCGCACGCTGCGTCATCGAATACCATGATGGAGTTAGATTACGCCTCGTGCAGTGCAATGACTTGCTCATGCTTATTAAAGGGGAAGTACTTTATACCATTGACACTTTCGAGCACTAATCTAAGAGACATGTATTTTGGCTGATTGAGAGATTTTGAGTAAATGTACACGTTTTCAAATCTCAAACCGTTTGGGTGGGTTATAACCATAAATAGAGCATGGGTTTTATCACAGTTTGATGGTCCGCAAAATACCGCACGTACCCTGCTCGGTAAAAGTCCACCATGACAGTTATTACGTTTTGGTTAGTTGAAATTCCTGGATATGCAGGTCGATGAAAAACGTAGAAGAAACGAAGATATTTTCCAACGATTCGGCCCTTACTGTGGCCCTCCTCAGGGTAACATTTATTCTATATGATAAACAAATTTTTGAGATGATATAGGAAATACATACAATTGGCGTATATTCGACTGGATCAAAATTTAAATACTAACCATAAAAATTGCGTGAGTCAAATATATGTAGCAGGTAAACCAGAGATCGTCTCTATATAGACTTCATAACAATCTATCTTATATACAAAGATCAATGCCATCAGAAACGTTGACAGCAAAAGTAAAACCAAAAATAAAGAAAAGGAGCAGAAACTTGGAAATTTCAGTACCGAATTTCATAAACCGTATGGCCTATTTTGGCATAGTATTTTTAAACTCGAGGAAACAGAAATAATTCAAAAATATACCTCAGTTGAGAAATACGATTTAACGCAACAATGTTATGTGGACAAGCGATAACTAACCTTGGAGAAAAAAATTCAATTTTTGTGTGGCACGTTTGCATAGTATAGATAATTTTTTTATCAAGTTATTCTGAAGTTGCTGCATCGTTGAATTCAATTTGATTTTATTGACCATCCAGATACTTCAACGGCAACCGCTTCTGTTCCATCGTCTGTATTAAGTTTTGGAATTGGCTCTCATCGTCGTTGAGTAGTCTCGCAATCCGTGTTGGTAAGAAGACGCTGAATGCGTCGTCGAGATTTGTGACCACTCGTTGACAGAACCTTGTGGATGCCTGTCACTTTGTACGTTCTGAAGATTTCTAGGTCTATTAGTTTCTTTGTTGAGAGAAATTCTTTCATATTTCCAACTTTGTTAATTTTAGTGAAATCCATTTTTGAACTTTTTGAAATCTTTTGTTATATTTCTTGAAAATTTAAACGTCCTCACTTCTTTATCACTCAGTTCAGCTTAGACTTTTGGTTGACAACTTCTTTCAATTCATGAATATTTTTCAAGAAGACGTAAATTCGCTCTCATAATTATGCTTTATTTGAGTGTCTCTTCATAAGAGGTGGAGGATCGATGCGAGACTAACATTCTAAATTGAATTTTTAATTTTGAAAGTCATATTTGTCCCCATCATGCATATGTTATGATTTTTCAACGCACATAAATTTGTTCAGTATCAAAACAGAACCTTCCAGAGTTCAACGTGTTGCTGATCGACGCGGGTAGCTCGATGTCATATTGATATTCGTCAAACGATGTCGAGAACTGTTTGTTTTCATAAATTCCGAGAATTCGTTCAGGGTTGCAGTAGGCGTGGTTCTAGAACCTTCGACGTTTTGCCGATCGACGCGAGCCGTTTGATGTCATGTCACAATTTGTGAAACGACCCGTTTGTTTTCTGCTGATCCAGCATCTATGCAGGTGTAGATCCAGAACCTACAACGTTTTGTTGATCGACGCGGGCCTCTCAACGTTGTGTCGCAACTTATCTGACGATTCCAAGAACCGTTTACCTTCCAAAATTCCGCGAATTTGTCATTGCTAACCTCCCAATGTCACTCTCCAGTCGAACTGCGTGAGTCGAGTCTACGTCTAGATTTTTCTCGATGCATGTTGGTAACTGTAGAGCGTGAGATTTTTACCGATGATGATGAAAACAACGTATGCTGATAATGGTAACTTTACGATATTAAGGGTAGAATACCTCATTTTTTACCGATAAGGGTAAAAAAGTAACTCGAATTTACATAATTTTATCATCAACAATGGTAACGCAGAGCGCTAAAGAAATGATTTTTTCCAATGATCGATATGATGGTAACGCAGAGCGCAGTACAGATGAAGGTTGATAACGTTAAACTCGGTGGGGATGACCCCCCTCCCTCAAAAAAGTTTGACGACCGGGCTGTGTCGGTAAAGTAGGGATTTCTACGCAGAATCCCTCTTGTATACCTAGTCATTACCGACCTTCGATACTGCTGTCAGCATCACCGAAGGTGAGGAGACCGAGCTGATTAACCGTCAGATGCAATTTTGTGCACAGTATTTTACTCCCCCTACACCTATGTATCCCCCAATGCCCCCCAATAACACTCCTCCACCTCAAGCACACATGGCTCGCTCCTTTATTCCCCCCCTGATGTCACTGTCCTCACCTGGCTGCGCTTATCAGTCAGCGTTCCGTACCGAACCTAAGTCCTACGCTCAAGCGCTTGATCCGAACGCTCATCCTGCTGACCATGCGAATGTTTTGCCCATTGTTTGCCAATTTTGCCACCAGCGAGGTCACTCCGTTACGGAATGCTAACGTGACCAAAATAAAACATATTGTACGAAATGTTGAAGAATGGGCCACTTTCACAAGGAGTGTAACCGAACCAATGTACCCTGCAGAAATCAACAGCTGTACTGCGATAACTGTAATCGCAGAGGCCATCCAATAGAGCAATGTGAATCCCCTCCACGCAATAATCAAGGCCACATAAGTTCAAATCAACATTTAAATGACAACACTGCTCGCGGGGAGAACGCGCCCGTGAGCAATGCAAACTACTAGCGTTCCAATCCTCAAACCACATCCTGATAACAGCTTCAACTAATCCCCCCCCTAATTTCGATCAATACCCCCGAGTTGACAAGAACTTCTACATTTATTATTGACACCGGTGTAGACGTAAATTTGATCAAAAAAAGCTCTGTTAGGCCCCTCGTACGACGCGCAACCGACGAACGTTTGACATTGACTGGTATAACAGATAGAAAGACAAAAACCATCGCAAGAACTGAAATACGTTTTAATAATAAGTCGCATACCTTTCACTTGGTCCCCGACTCGTTCCCAAATCCACATGACGGTATTTTAGGCCAGCCCTTTTCACGGAAGGAGAAAGCAACTATTTCGTTTAACTCAAATTTAGTAATGCTTGGATCCTCATTACCAATTCACTACGGCAAATTTGAACGGTCCTCCCCCGAAAATACCCGCGTAATTATAATACAAGCCCGTACCGCTCAAGCCATCTCATCAATAGTTGCAAACCCAGACACCCAAGTAGGCAACCTTAAACGCATTGACTTAAGCAACAGCGTTCTTTGTGGCGAAGCATTAGTTGAAAATCAGAACAGCATCGCTTATTCCTACGCATTTATTTCGAATAAATCTGCCGTAGAGATAACACCTCCAACGGTAACTCTAGACGACTTCGGCGATCCACTGGTACACTCATGTCCAACATCACGTTTAATTCACCGCTTCGTTGCAACGACGCTCGCCGAAAAACACCGCCTTCGCATCAACGCTCTCTCGTAACAGTTCATCAACTCTCTTCACACCGTGGCCGATTACCAATACTCCCCCCCCCTCCCCCTCTTCCCCCTCCAGTCCACTGACCTCGCGCAACGGCAATCTGAACCTCCTGTACCTGATAACAGTACACCTTGTCTTGGTGCCGCAACAGTGCTCTTAACTGATAGTAGGTCAGAAAGATTAGACGTCCTGAAAAATTGCCTGCATCTTGACTACTTGAATGACCCTGAAAAACAATCTATATCCAACCTCGTAACGGAATTTAACCATCTTTTCTATCTCCCAGGTGATAAATTAGGGCACACCCATTCAACTCATCACACTATCCCCACGACGCACAATACGCCCATTCATACCAAACAATACCGATTTCCCAAGACGCACAAAGACGAAATCGAATCCCAGGTTGATAAACAGTAGCAATGCAAGAAGAGTTCTACTTACAGATTCCTGTTACTGACTCTCACCGACATCCTCCCCAGACGCAAACCCTTCTCCGCGATGACGTCACAGTCTGCCGTACCGACTTGAGGTCAAAGAGGTGCAACCTTACCGCCATTCTTATCGGTCGAAGGTCAAAATCGTGCGGCTTTACTGATAATCTAAACGACCGACGGTGTAAGTCTCCATGTTGTGCTCGTCTGCCAACAGTAAAGGGTGCAGCGGGGGACGTGAACTTTTTTATCGACCTGGATGTCGGTTACCCGTCCCATACTCTTTTCCCACTATAGGACTGCTGATGTGTAACATCAACCACCTCGCATTCTTTTCCCATGTTACCAACCACGCGATATTCCAAAATTAATGGTTCTGAGAATTGTTTTTTACTTACTCGGATGCCAGGGTGATATTAACTACCCCACATTCTTTTTTCACGATATGAACCACGTGACATTCCAAAATTAATTCACTCACCCGGATGCCGGTTTGATATCAACCTCGTGACATTTTTTTCCCGGCCAAATTTCAAATTTATGTGGTAGGGGAACGTTATAAAAGTCAAAAGTGAAAACTTCAATGCCGGTCTGAAGCTATTCTCCCTGCAAATGAGAAGTGCGTCTGTCCCGTACTGAAGTTATACAAATTATAATTTTTCTTGTTTTAACATAAACTCTTATGGGAAACTGTTGAGGTGATGGATGTAATAACAATAATAGTATAGAAGGAGTAATGTCAGCTGACTCAAAATTTGAACGTGTTGTAATAGTACAATCAGACAGCTGTATGAAATACTTCAATGTTATTCCCTATCTCGTTCAGAAAAAATTAAAACAAAACTGCGAGTAAATGTAGCCGCTGGGTGACGGGCGCTTATTCGACACCTCAATAGCAGCAACACTGTAATTCAATAGCGGTCAACAATTTTTTGGGGCCCATGCCCTAATTTTTTGTTATTTTTTTTATCACAGATATAATCCAGGACGATCGAGGATGATTGATTCACATGACTTTTTGAAGATTTCTTGAATAATGAGTAGATGCAATGTATGTTACATACTAATATGTGGCATGCTTCAGATCGGCTGTGAAGCTCATTGTTCATAAAAGCGATTTCAGAATCAATTAAAAATGCATTGTTACCTGTCAACGATTATTGGGGTTTGAAAATGAATGACACAATTGTAAGTTTCCAGTAGACTCATACTTTTATACGTTATTTAGTGTTTTCTAAAATTGCACTTTTGAAAACAAAATTATGAAAACTCGAAAATATAATTACTTATCTCAATAAATAATATGTTTCGATAATTTTTTTGTATCAAACAAAGCTTAGGTGTAATAATTTGGCTTAATGTCTTTCGACTCGTCTTTCTCGTTTATTCGATTCTTTGTGAGCCACTCGACAATTTGCATGACCGAGGGCCTGTTAGCAGTGACTATCGCCTTGCCATTTATTTTCTGGCTGAGCAGCCGTATGATACCAGATGATCCCGACGCTTCATAGGAATCTTTGAGCTGCTCAATGGTTATTGAGGCCTGTGCCATTTTTTTTCTCTAATAACGCCACCTATCGTACCTTTCAATGGATCAAAACTTGGAAAAAAGTCTTTCATACGTTTATCATCATCCCATTTTTGAAATTGTTCTGAGTAAGTCCTTGCGTCAGATACAAGTACGTTATATGAAATTTTTGCTTTTCGTAATATCTTATACAAAATTTCTGCGTCACACATTGCATTATGTGCACCTGCACTTGAGACGTTTAACCATTCTGATAAACCTGTAATAGTATACGCCCCTTTACCCTTGCGACCATTGTGTTGCCTGATAACCTGTAAGGTGTCCAGGAAACTTCATTGAAATCACCACGCAAAGAGCAAGAGTTGATCCCATCATAAAGTCTGGGACCATCGAAACTGAAGTTGTGAGTGGCGGTGGAGAGAGATGTAACATGTTTTGTCGAAGGATTTTAACCAATGATGGAAATTTCCCAAAGCAACCCTTAGTGGAACTGACGTAACTTTTCTTCCATGGAACATTAGATCTCCATAAGAATTTGTCTGTTTTTCAATGTTTCATTATTATTTGATTCCTTAGAAATATGCTTTTATGTACAATTTTGCTTTTGAACATAGGTTCACAAGGGTTTGAGATTAGCGTGAACACAAATCAATCTCAAACCCTCATGAATCTATGTTGAGAGGCGAAATTGTAAATAATAACATATTTAGCGTGTTCTTTATTTACAGTAATTTTTCAATGTTTTCAACATTCTGCAGTGAGATCTCGTTCCAATGCAGCAGCATTTTCACAGCTTTCTTTGGCTACAGTTTCCATAGATAGTTCAACTTCTCACTCGTAGCGCTTGTACGTCTTGAAATCGATAGTGGAAATATTCAAACACGCTAATAGTTTATTGAGATGAGTCCATCCTAATCGACCATGAAGATCACTTTGAGAATAAACAATAGGAATTATGATATCTAAGATTGATAATTATGAGACTGCAGACTAACAACGGACCAAGGCAACGTGATATCGAATTTGGTTGGCTATTGAATAAACTGACTGGAATATATAGGAAAGAGTAGGAACAGAACTCACTCTTCGCTGCTTTAGAATTGACATCGAATCGAGCAATATTTCCTCGTACCAATGAATGTCGTTTGCCTGTGGTAACACTGTTGAAAATCAGACACTTGTGGCATCTCACTGTCAATATTGAGCGCAAGCCCCTGCTTTTTTCAGCTTCAATATTTTCTAGCGAAAGCAGTTCTTTGCATGCTGAGCACGATAACTGCTTTACGAGAACAGAAATTCGACGATACGACGCCCTGACATGTAGTCAATGAATTGCTCTGGTTCATTTTCGACATCGTCCTCTACGTTGATTGACGCTTCGACCTTGTTTGGATCTTTTTTCTTGGCTAAGCCAACTGCAGCTTGTGCGACTCTTTGTTTATATACAGCTTCAGACACCAACTTGCCTTTCCAACGGTATTTATTGCATTTTGGCATAACTTTAATTGTAAGTACGACGCGTCACTAACCTCCAACCGTCAAACAACTACTTCCACAGCATTACGAAAGGCACAGCAGTTCTGCCAACGTAAACAGACGCGCTTGGTACGGTGCAATGTTGCCGCGTCTTCGGGTTGAAGTTATTGGTCTGATTTATACTATTCATGCGACTCAAAATGGATAAAATTAAGAAAATATGATATCAAACCCAATATTTTCATGCACTTAATTGTTAATTAGTATATCAGGGCCATATAATAGTGATAATATTTACTATATAGTTGTAATTTGAAAGTTGGATTGAGGTAGGATTCCCAGCCAAAAGTTTTGTTCCGAGTATCAGGAATATTCGTGAATTACTTGAAAGATTCACTAAAAGTACCGGAAAACGTATTTTCAAACAATATTCAAGACTTTTACACAGTACAAATCTCTTTCTTAATCGTCTAAGTGTACATAAAGTTATGATATTTGTGAAATTCCGAATTTTCTCTGATTTTTTTGGGATTGTATAGCCAATACGTTCTTAACAGTAACGATCATGGACTTCTCAAAACTGAACAAAATCGCGTGCCTGGAGACGTTTCTGCCGTTGAAAAAAGTTTCGGACCTTGGGGCCTACTTCAAATACAGAGTCAGCGGTGTTCGTCGGGTTAAAATGAAATTTGGTGATAAAATCATTCTGGATTTGGAGGAATTGTTTAAGATTTTTCTATCAAATCGACTGACGAAAGCTCTCCAAGAAGATGAAGATATATTCCAGAAGATGGTGACAGCAAGTAACGACACTCGGTTGAGTCTACGTTATCTAGGTGAACCATATAATCAACTCGAATTTGTTTATGTGTAATCTAAGTATCACATACATATATTTTATACCATTTAATAGTACGACGTTCAATATTAAATAAAAAATATCATAAATTATATGTATTTGTCACTCAGCATCAAGCCATCCTGTCCACCTTCAACCCAACAAATTTTTATAATAGTAATTCGAATCGAGTTTTACAATCTAAGAAAGTGCTATTCTAAACACCAATAAGCAAAGACGGAGGTTTTTAAGCTGCATTTGAACCTCGTAACTGTAACGTGAACTCTACGATGAGGTTTTAGCGGACTCAAGAGGGGAGCCTGCTTTAGAGGCTTCAAAAAATCTATTTTTTTTTTTTGCATAAATGTCTTCCCAAACTATCCAAGAATGTGTGCCTAAAATTTCAGACGCAAATTCGAAATATTTTCGGAGTTACAGAAGCAATAGTGAGCAAGCGTCGAGCAGGTATACGAGCGGTTTTTTTAAGTTTTCAACCAGTTTTTTGAAGAGTCTGAACCAGTTTTTTGAAGTTTTGAACCAGTTTTTTGAAGAGTCTGAAGGGTAACTCTATGGACCAGGAATCGCTGATTAGCATATTAATGCGATAAGTTCAAGAAAATTACGATTTTTTATGTACGAAAACTTTGACGCACGATTTCTCCGTTTTTCATTTTTACGCTTTTTCCTAATTGGCCGGAAAGATAGGGAAAAAACTAAACGTCCTATCGAAACGAGACAAATTGCATTGTACTTGGGATGAAATTTTCTTGTAGTTAAACCTAAAAAACCTTTAGGAAGTTAAGATTAACCCACTTTTTAAACAATCTAAAGTGAATTCTTTTCCAAAGAAAAATGATTTTTTTTTTTTAATTTGCGAAAAATTGTTGAATTTTTCACTTTTTGTGGAATTTTCTTGGTTGAACTAGAATCTATACTATTGAGAAGTGAAAATTTTTTTGGTTTCTTTGGTTCAGATGGAAATTGCGACCTGCACCTTTCCCGCCGCACGACAAATGCATACTCGAGATGCTTCTGTGAAATGCTTGTACCAGGCATAATATGACATGTATCCTGATGAAAAAATTCGAGAAGACTGTTGAAATACATAACAATAAACCCTAAAAGTTTCGTTTTAAACGGATATTTCTTTCCATCCCAAAAAAATCCTCGAAAAAACCAATTTTTTGAAGCCTCTAAAGCAGGCTCCCCCCTTAATCAAAGATAGAGTGCTAGGTCGACCAACATCTGAGTAAGCGTACGTTTAAAGCCGCAGGTTCTACGGAGTTGGGTTACTATCACTCTTGGAATGCAAAATATGATTACGTTGCTGTACAGATTAGTCAAGGATGAGATGCAAGGTTAAGACGCTGTTGAGGTTTCATTTGACAAGTTTTTATTTATTTTATATCATGTGACTATTCCAGTGCGTGCCGCTCCACGCGCACGGACAGCTTCGCGCGCACACACACACACATGAGTACAGCTGCCCTATAAAAAGGAGGCTCATCACTGCAAACGGTCATTCAGTATCAAGTTGTCAAGTATACGTGAGGAAAAAACTGAATGGAATCCACGAAGTGTTTGAGATTAATCGATATTATAGAATCGGCGCAAAAAATCTTGGGGGAATCATCATTAACATCGAAAATTAAAAAATGGATAAAAGTCGGAAGTTAAAATATTCAGCATCTCAACAAAATTTTGTGAAAGGCTTTATCGATTGAAGGAAAGACGAGAATCATCACAACGATCCGACTCTTAAAAGCGCTCGCGGAAAAATTCAAACGTTTTCAGAAAACGGGTGGAGGTACGCGGAAAAAAAGAAGAAGCGATCGAGTTCACTGAAAAGATTTCGAATCAGCTTTCAAGGGCAGAATTCGAACTGGATCCATCGTCAGATTAAAGCATAAAGATGTGGAGAGATTTCTAGAAGACGCAAAGGTACTAGTTGTGACAAGGCGAAAAGCCGCTTTCAAGAAAGACAGGAGCTTGAAAGTAAACGTTATCCTGGCTCGTAGATTTGAAGTTGTAAAAGATTCTCACACGGTGAAAGTGTTCAAATTTTTTAATACGCAAAATGAAATGATCCTCCAGACAACGGATATCAACGAATGGTTAATCGAAAACGTGACAGAGCGTTTGTTGAAAAAGGTGAAAGATTTCCAGGAAAAGGATTCAGGCTGGTCGTTACTTAAAATTATAAATCTTGCCGTCAACATTAATAAGTATACACCACTATGAGGCAGTCTGTATACCCACACCCCGTTACCTAAGCATATCAGTGATAAGAAGGCTGTGGTAAACATCAGAAACAACGACTCTTTCTGCTTTGTTTGGTCGGTCACCGCAGCTCTATTCCCAGCCGACAACAACAATCCCAACGCGACCAGCTCGTACCGGCATTTCAGCTCAGTGCTACGGTATGATGGTATAAAGTTTCCTATGTCTCTAGATGAAAACACCATTTCAAAATTTGAGAAACTTAATGGACTTTCCATCAACGTTTATGGTATAGACCAAGGTGATCGGAAAAAAGTGAAATAGTACCGATTCACCTGAGTCAAAATGAGTCTGATGAACCTGTAATTCAACTTTTAGCGAAAGAAACTGAAATCACCGACGATAACAATGATGTTGAAATGAAAAATTATGAAAAAAATATAATCTTTCATTTTACTTGTATTCGAAATCTGTCTCGATTAATAAGTACTTAAATTTCTAACCGTAATGGTCGTACTTGGTAAATGTGATACATGTTTAACTCACTTTCAATCTGAAAGATGTTTACCAAAGCAGCAGGTTTATTGCATGAATTTGAACGAGACCAAAGTTGAATTACCCACAGAGCAGGAAAAAATACTGAAATTCAAAAAGTTCAAACACAAACAAACCGTTCCATTCTGCATTTACGCGGATCTTCGATGTTTGCTGCAACCTACCCATATTCAAGTGTCAGAAAATAGAACAATTTACCCGAATCATGTTCCATACAGCATAGTATATTACCTCCATTGCGCCTTTGACGATTCCATTTCAACGTTCAAAATTAACCGTGGAGAGACTCGCATCCAATGGCTTGTGAATGAGTTGGAGAAATTGGCACATTCGTTACAAGCATATTTCACAACTGTTGTACCCATAGAACCGCTCAATTACAATCAGCTTAACGAATTTAAGTTATCAACGGTGTGTCACCACCGCGAAAAACCGTTTACGCTTAAAGACGTCAAACATCGTTGTTCAATCCTGCATGCCCGAATGTTCTATTCTATAGTTTTATTGTCGGTCAAATAATTTCCTGACTCTTGAAATTTCCCAAACTATGAGGGGAGGCAATCCCAGGCCAGGTTAAACCCACGGGTTTTCACGTGCTGTAAAGAACGCACATCAATTGTCCAAGAAATAACCATGCCTGGAGAGGTAGCAGAGACAAGGTCAGAATACAGCCAATGAATTTGGGAACACGGACTTTCCCGTTTACCGCGTCCATGTGGTCACCATATGCGTTGCCATGGGCTGCCCGCTAAGGGTCCTACGCCTAGGGTCTCGCGAATGTGACGTAGGCGTCTCTGGGTTTTTTCCAAGGGTTCTTCCAACCTATACCGAACCACGCATGGAGGTACCTGACATTGTCTCCCACCCTTACGGATTCAGTCTTTACCGCCTAAGGCATAATTTTCATCTATAAATAAAAACTAGTTACACGCGAACCATCATTGAGTGCACTACACTTCTCCGGTTCCCTATCGTAATTCCCTCAGACGTACTTCAGTCTGCTGTAGAATATTCAGTTAGAGTCCAGTCAAATAATATTAGGCACTTTAACTGTAACCGATACGTGTAGATTGTATTTCCGAATAAATTATTTGTTTGTTTAAATGTGATTTACTATTCACGATAAGAAAATAATACGCCCCCGGGACACTTATCCTAGGGTACGAACAATCGTGATCACAATCATTTCACTGGAACGTACCGTGGTGCTGCTCACCGAGGCTGTAATCTGAATTATCAGAACTCGCATACTATCCCGGTGATATTCCATTATCTGTCAGGTTACAATTCGCATTTCCTGATTCAAGTATTGGCGACAAGTTGTAAGGGTACTATTCAACTTCTACCCATTAATAAAAATAAGTATATTTCGTTTACAAAATATTCTTTTTCGTTTTGTAAAAGGAACGGACCTACAGTTCAGATTTATAGATTCGTATCGTTTTATGCCCAGCAGCCTCGAAAAATTGCTAACGTATTTGAATGATAACCAGAAGACAATCACACGTAAATTTTACACTAGCTCCGACAAACTTGAGTTATTAACCAGGAAAGGTGTTTTCCCGTATGAGTAGATGAATGGTTGAGAGATGCTTGAGGACGTTCAGTTACCGCCCAAGGAAAAATTTTATTCAAAATTGAACAACCAAGATATTTCGGATGAAGATCACGGGCACGCATGCAAAGTTTGGCACGCTTTCAGAATTAAAACGTTATGGGAGTACTCAGACTTATATTTGCAAACTGACATTTGCTATTGGCAGACGTTTTTGAAAACTTTCGGCAGAGTTGTTGAGCCACGTATAACCTGGACCCGTTACATTATTAAACCACGCCCGGGCTGTCGTTTGACGCAATGCTAAAATGTACCGACATCGATCTTGAGTTTCTCACCGACGTAGATATGACTATGTTCTGTAACGCTAAATTCTGTTACCCTCAGATGAGGACTTACCGTTGACATTTTGGCGCGATTTCCCACTTATTCCGAATATTAAACTATAACAAAAATTATGTTGGGCGCCAGACGCGTTATCGTCGATTTTCAAACAATAATACGAATCAACAAAAATAACACGAAACCGTACGAAAAATAAATAGAGAATCCGTTGTATGGCTGGCTAGGCTCAGGTATTCACACGAACTGGTAGAGTGGCGGTATTCGAGGCAGCTAACAATAATTACAGAATTAACGAAAATAATGAAATAAAGAATAAACTCAAGTCAAGAAAAATGAACAGGTCAATCGATCATATATTGTCGAGAAGGTTACAGGGTTGAGACAGGCAAATGAAATGGTATCGACAGCGGTAGTTAATAAAGTAAGCAATAATTGTTCACAAACATTTCGGTAGAATAGAATTAAACGGTAGCTTTGAAACGAGAGACGGTAGTTAACAGAGAAAAATGAGCGTAGGTCGGGAGAAGCGATATAATGCAAGAATTTATTTAAAACTAAACGTCACTGGGTGACGTGATCGTACCCAAGTTGCAAATGATGCTACGAAAATGATTATTCTGTTGATTAAAGAACGAAAGTGAGAACTTTATTGCAATCGGTAGAAAACAAGGCAACGATAGCTCGGGAGATAATAACGGGGGAATACGACGAATTTACCATAGATTCTAACCAGTACGAAACATTGACATTCATTAACAATTTACAAAAATCGGTAGCGTGAACGGTCGACTAGATTTACGGTCAAGTACGATAGATAATTTTCGGTAGAGTTATTCATAAACGATAGAATCAATAATTTACAATAATTACGGATCCGAAGAATCAAACAATGAATTCTTAAACATAACTTTCGAGAAAATACAAAATTACCAGAGAATACAAAATTATGAGAGAGTGAGAATTCGGAGAGTTCACAAAATAAAGAAATACACTAAATACACCGCAGTACAAACGAATCAAGAACATACGAAAATTATTAATTACTGAAATCATGCAGTCATACGGCGGCTTACCGCAACTCTAAGCCGTGGACCATAATTTACACAAATACGCAGAACTTAAATTAACAAGATGCAGAGAAAAGAATAACAAGCAAAAATATTATAAAGGATTGCGAATAGCAATAGAAAAAGGTGCGGTAGTATTTAGAGGCTGATTGTACGCTCGGTTGTACTCCAAGGAACTCGATATATGATACAATAGGCAGAAAATAAATATATTAGGCAATAACAGAAATAAAATATTAGGCACACTACTATTACAATAAAGTATGGAATGAAAGGTAAAGCCAATAGGGCCCAAAATACGATAAAAACTACAGAAGCAGACTAATAGAAATTCATAAATAATCAGAAAATTCATAAATACAAGAAAATTAATTATTCGGCAGTTACGAGGTCACTCAGGCTCGAAAATTATAGTTCAGTCAAATTAGCTTTAATAATAGGTCGATCTTGTTGTTGACTTACCACACTTGGGGGCCAAGTACTTTTAATGTGAAAAAATGCGCTGATTTCGAAAATCCTAGTCCCCGTGCGCACAAAGTGGCGGAACATGGTTTTAAAAATCAAAAACTGAAAAATTACCAAAAAAAGTCGCATTTTTTTGCATTCATCGTCGAATATCTCGGAAAGTATAGCCCTGAGGGAAAAAATGTACAAAGGTAAATCTGTTGAGAATTACATTTTCCAAAAGATGCACTTGGTCTTGAATGTGAATTTTTAAAATTTAATTTTTTCAAAACAAAATACGAAAAAAAAAAATTTCAAAATTGAGTACTTATTATCCCCCCTAAAAATTCATTCAACCTCCTTGATGATCTGTAATTAGTTACCTCTTTTGGTTGCAAAACAGCGAGTGGAACCCGATAGTTATTGCATAATTGAGCAACAAAGAAAAAGTAATGCCTTCTGTAGCCTTTGCTATAACATCCACACTGGTCCTGATTTTTTTACACATATTCAACACCCCCAAAAACAATGTCCAATGGTTTTTTAATTTTTTTTTTTTTGCAATTTGACAGACTACAGAATTAAAAAAAAGAAATCACTTTTTTTTCCTAATAACAAATGGAATAACTTTCAACTTATGCTATAAAGTGTCACTTTATAGTGCACTGTTAGAAAGCTGTTTTCGAGACGCACAATTTCGAGTTATACAAGTACGTGTATAGAAGCATGGATGAATCGTTGCTCCTATGGAAGACTAGCACATTTGAAAATGTAGCGAAGAAAAACTCATTTGAAATATTGAAATGTGCTAGTCTTCCATAGGAGCAACGATTTATCCATGCTTCTATACACGTACTTGTATAACTCTTACAAATATTATCGTTTTTACTAACTGAAACAATTGCAATATACTGTACTGTACTACAGTTTCCTGTAATATCTTGTGACCTGTTATGAATTTGGGATAACGATTATGTTCATTACATTCCTTGACTCAAAACATTCAAATTATTAAGAAAAGTCATCCATTTCGGTCGAATAGAAGCCGAGATATTCGCAATGAAAGAGCGCGCCGAGAAAATTTTTTTTGCAAAGACGGCTGCGCTCTTCCCCCACTACCGCCGCGCACGCTGCACGGGAGCCGCGCACGCTGGAATTTCGCGCGACGGCGTTCACTCTCTCCTGCATTCTAAATGCAAATGCGTACTATAATATTTTCAACAACTTGCACGTGGATAGTAGTTGGTTTACCGGACCGATCGGCGTTCTGCAGATTGTGCTTGCATTTATAGTTGTGTCAAAAACGAGCTCTAAAGTTGAAGGCCATTATCTCGGGATCTACTTATTGAATTTCAACTTTTTTTTTTTAAATTGTGCGACTTGAAAACAGCTTTCTAACCGTGTACTATGAAGTAACACTTTATAGTATAGGTTAGAAGTTATTCCATTTGTTGTTAGGAAAAAAAGTGGTTTTTTTTTTAATTCTGTAGGCCGTCAAATTGCAAAAAAAAAAAATTAAAAAATTATTGGACATTGTTTTTGGGGGTGTCTAATATGTGTCAAAAAATCAGGACCAGTGTGGGTGTTATAGCAAAGGCTACAGAAGGCATTACTTTTTTTTTGTTGCTTGATTATGCAATAACTATTCAACTCACAGGAATCGAGTTCCACTCACTGTTTTGCAGCCAGAAGGGGTAACTAATTACGGATCATCAAAGAGGTTGGATGAAGTTTAAGGGGGGATAATGAGTACTCAATTTTGCAAATTTGTTTTTTCATATTTTGCATAAAAAAAATCAAATTTTGAAAATTCACATTCAAGAGCAAATGCATCTTGTGGAAAATCTAAATCTACACAGATTTACCGGGGTCGTTTTTTGCCTCAGAGCCATACTTTTCGAGATATTCGACGATGAATGCAAAAAAATGCGACTAGGGCATAACTTTTATCACGAGCAAGTTCGATCGGTGGGAAATATTGTGCCTCGAGTATCGAAGAGGTTCCCGAAATCGTTAACGTCGAAGAATCATCCATTACTCCGACTGGTAGACTGATTTTGATAAATCACGCACCATGTTTATATAGCTCACCACTTAGAAATTTCAGACACAATTGTCCGCATTCAAATGTATCATAATCCTGGTACCTTTCATGATGGTATTTGACGCGACCAACGCCGAGGTATTTTATGAGGTCTGAGGGTATTCGAAGGTTGCCGAAACTGTCGAAGTAATCAATATTATTGTCGCGTTTCTTGTATGCGACCCAGTGTGTTCCCGGACCGTCTTTGTCGTTACGGTTGATCATAGCTGACTCGTTTTTTCGTGGACCGTTTTCGAGCATTTCGTTTCGCAAGAAAACACCGAGGAAATGCGAAACCTTAAAGATTTTCGCATATTTCAACAAGTCCCAATCAGTTAACGCTGGACGTGGTAGCATCGCATCTAGTTTTTTGAAAGATGGAGACCAAGACCTGTTTTGTACGGTTTCATATGAAGCCCTTTGCCGTACACGATAGCTTCCATGGTTTTGTTGTGTCGTTTGCTCTCTCCCAGTTCTCGTCTAGCAGCACTTGCATCGTTCACAGCTTTTGCTATACCTGCCGCACCACCGGCTAACGCGCCTGTAGCACTGAGTCCGGCGAAAATAGGAATCAGAAACGGTAGAAAACCACCGACTTTTGAAGGTACCGGTAGGATGCGAGGTGTTCGCACTTTACGTTTACCACCCGCTTTTTTAACAGCGTTCTCAGCTCCCTTCAGCGCAGATTCGATAGCTACTTTTGCATCGTTGCTTGGAACCATAGAACGTTTTGCAGCATTTACAATTTTTCTCAAGGTCGCATTTTTTGACTTTCGAATTCATATCCCGAGTTTTGATTTTACTTTCATTGTATTAGCTATTGCCCAAGCTGCTGCCTTTTCACTCAAATTTGCGTCCTTTGCGAGAACCAGTTTCCAAGCTTTCTCAGCCAACACCCTATCAGCCTCGTTTCTAACTTCAAGATTTTTTACGATTCTGCGAGCAAGCAATGTCGTGGTCCTTGCAAGCCTTGTCGAGAAGATTGATTCCCGGATCACCCCGCGCGAGTCGCTTTGTTAATTTTGTACCAGGCCCACAGTACTAATAACCAGGTACATGCAATTCGACTGGAAGGCTGTTGATGATTTTATTCACCAGACCCTTGCCACGATGTTGCCGCCTGCTGCTGTTTCGTTTACCTCTGAAAGCAATCATGTTCGTGCGTTGACTGAAGAAAAGTGCTTTGAAACGGGGTATTTATAGCAAATCCGATCAGTCATGTCCGAGATGCGGTTTGAGAAACAACCTACTAAGCTTTCCTTGATGAATTTTGACAAACTTTCGGAGCAAAATGTCAAAAGGCACAAACGGCACGGTGAATTACTCCCGAATAGTGTACGAGCAATATTCTATGGACCGTCGAATTGTGGTAAAACTACTGCGTTGCTCACACTTATAACCCATCCCAACGGACTCAGATTTAAAAATATCTACATCTACTTGAAATCTCTCAACCAACCTGAATACCAATTGTTGAAGCAATTCCTGGACCATGTTGAGAATACGGAGTATTTTGCGTTGACCGAGCGTGAGCAAGTGATTACACCGGAAGAAGCACGGCCCAACTCAATGATCATATTCAACGATGTAGCGTGCGAGGAGCAGGACAATATTGGAGCCTACTTTTGCATGGGTAGACATCACGACGTTGACTGTTTCTATCTCTGTCAGACGTACGCGCGTATTCTCAAACATCTCGTGCGCGACAACGTCAACTTACTCGTGTTATTTAAACAAGACGATATGAACCTGAGACACGTATACAACGACCATGTAAACACCGATATGTCTGACACAGAGTTTGAAAGTGTGTGCTCTGCATGCTGGAACGGTGAGAAGTACAGGTTTCTGGTGATCGACAAAGACAGTGAGCTCAAAGAAGGACGATACAGGAGGGGATTCGATTCTTTTGTTAGCCTGGAAATAGAATAAAATCTAACGCTTTTGAGCGAGAGACGCAGTACCGTTGCAGACTCAGTTGCGTAAACATGCAGAGCTTTAAAATTTCCAAGCAAAAAGATGTCCCATATCAGATCGCTCAAGCAAGTGCTGCGATCCGTCGAAAACACAGATTGCTCAACTCGGGCAAGGAATCTACGACTCAGAAATCGAGTGACATTTTCAAACCAGCAGTGACTCCGTTGCAAGAACTGGTGAATGTTACAAAAGATACTGAACCTGTAAAACAAGAGGTGGAAGAAATTGAAGAAGAAATAAAGCAGATGAAAAATGAAACGAAAAATGAAACTGTCTCGGAAATGGACGATTCCTTTGCTTCGGCAGGAGATGGAACGATCGTAGTAACACCGGTCGAGAGAATCGAGGATGAGTATTTTGCACTGATGAGAGATGAAAAGACAAAAGGCGAATTGGACAACGTGTACGGTGTACGCAACCTCTCAGACGGACTAATGATTGGTGATTCGTTGATATCTTTTGAAAGTGACTACATTCGTATTGGCGATACGCGTTACCCGAAAACGAAGGGTTTGCTGGAACTTTTGTTCAAAAAGAAGCCTGACGGTTCTTCTGTGAGCGCCGGAGATCGGGAAAATTTTGAAAACATAATCCTCGCAACGAACGCGCATAAAAAGTATTACTCATCCGATGGAGCTGTTCGAAACGATAACAGTTACATATTCAAAAATGTCATCGCCGAATTGATGTATTTTTTCCCATCACCTCGCCGAAAGGGTAAAGGTCTACTTCCGCAAGCTATGATCACTCGACAAGGTGTTGAAACGGAATACAATTTCTGGGATGATCCAAACGAGTTAGTGAAGCGTCTTCGTTTACTCCTGGTATCTCAGGCAGCGGGAAATCCGAGTCACAACAACGAAATAATAACCATTATCGAAGAGCTTCGCGAAGCAGGAATCATTTATTAAGCAGCTCCCATCGTTTTTGCATTGATGACCGAGATAAGCGTCGACGTGTTTGGACGGCATCTGGATAAAAACACGGCCGCGAGCACTCGCGGTCCTCTGGGTGTCGGATTTCGAATAACAGCGGACGGGCATTACGATGTACGGAACAAGAGACTGTGCAATGTCGCAGATCCCGCGGAGCCGAACAATGCTGTAACCTTAGAAATCTTGAGACGAAAATTCAACATGCTGCAAAAACAAATCGACAACCTCGATCAAATGATCAAAGCTTCGGAGCTCACCACGGAGAAAGCCTTGGATACCTTTTACACAGACTTTAAAACAGGCAGAGACCTGTCGGTTCGAAACGCTAATGACATTTCTCAATTGGACACTGGACTAAGAGCGTTGGAATATGAACGAGGAAAATCAAGCACTGGTGACGGAACTGCATAAGCCTGCACGCCGGAATCACCCGCGTCGACGTGTAGACGTGCGCGGCATCGACGAAACCTGGCAGGCGGATCTTGTTGATATGACGTCATGCGCTGGATAAAACACAGGCTACAAGTACATGCTCAAAGTCATTGATATTTGTTCAAAGTGTGCGTGGGCTGTACCGATAAGGAGCAAGTCTGGAGATGATGTTACGAAGGCAATGGAATCTGTGCTTGTTTAAGGACGGGTGCCGAAAAAATTACACGTCGACAGAGGAACGGAATTTTACAACTCGAAATTTGAATCACTTATGACACGCTACGGAATCAAACTTTACTTCACGTACAGTAATTTAAAGGCTTCGATTTGTGAACGTTTCAATCGCACGCTAAAAGGTAAAATGTGGACACAGTGCAGCATGCAAGGAAGCTACAAGTGGCTCGATATCTTATCTGATTTGGTTTCGGCTTACAACAATGCCAAACACCGAACCATAAGAATGAAACCGTCGGATGTCACCGTAGCAAACGAAAGGCTGTTATTACGTCAGGCGTACGGAGGGCTTCGAGCGATACCTACCATATCGGCAAAATTCAAATCTGGCGACAAAGTTCGAATCAGCAAATTCAAAAATGTCTCTGACAAAGGTTACACTCCCAATTGGACGACTGAAATATTCACGATAGGTCGAGTGGAAAATACTCATTCTGTGACGTACAAGCTCAAAGACTACCGAGATCAACCCATCGCTGGTGGTTTCTACGAACAAGCGCTTCTCAAGGTTAAACATGCGGATATGTATCTGGTGGAGAAGGTGCTCAAAAAGCGTGAAAAAAAAATATGCGTTAAATGGTAAGGTTTTGACAATACACAAAACAGTCGGATAAACGAATCGGATATGTAACATTTGAACAAATTAGATTTTTGTAAAAACGTATGTGCCTATTTATTTTATACCCGACACATAACAAGTATGCATCTTTATTTTTTAGACAATCGACGGACATTTGTATCGTTGTCCAATTTCTTATATTTCGGAGCGTTCTTATCCACTATCCTACATAATAATATTTTATACATCATGGTACAGTTATGAATTACAAAGCTTAGGTGTAGGCTTAAAGCCCCACGGAAACGTGTCGGTTGTGTTTTGAAACACGATCCGCTTGTCGTCATTCCAGCTTAGTGCCACTTTCTGCTGTTCTACGGTGTATACCTCGTGCTTTCGACTCCATATCAAATGCCGATTTGTAGACAAATCTTCACGGTCCAAAACACATTCCAAATAATCGTTGAAAGTTATTTTTCTCAACGCTGATCCTTTGACACCTTTGGCACGTTTATTGTCTTTCTCATCTCCCAAGACTCGGAATGCGTACAATTTAGCTCTTAATCCTACAAATTCCAGCATTATTTTTCCGTTATTCTCATCTTTCATCAAGCCAAGAACTTTTTCGTTCGCTAGAGGGATTCCGTAAACGTTGTCAAGCGGATAATCAGACGTATCGAATTTGTGCAAGTCCGCCTCCATATGTTCGTATATGTCGTGGACGGTAAAATTGTCAATCAAACTGTCGGTATCCGTATAGAGTAATTTTGCTCGGTTGCCGAATTTCTGCTTAATATAATTATATTGAAAATCGTAGATATATGTTTCAGCCAGATCCATGATAGAGATACCTGCATACAATGGTTTATTCAACTTGACTTTCGTCTGACTCATTTCAACGATGATTATATCTTTGTCGAAACCGGTGCAGCTGTAAAAATTGGGTTTGGCTATAGTAGCTCTAGCACCGTATCTTCCATCCCATTTCGTGATCAGCCTGACATCTCTATACTTCCCAACATTTTCCATTGTTTTGCCAAAAACTGTGTTGTTCATCAGTTTGTAAAAATCTTTCTTGAATTTGTTGTAAGATTTTTTGCGTAAATCGGTATTCAAATCTATGTATTTTTTGAGCCACGGGGTTTGTCTGAATTTGAGAACTCTGTGAATTTTGAGTACTTTGAGGCCTAATTGCAAGCATTGTTTCAAAACGCTACAGTAAACAACGTAGTTTTTCTTGGAAAGTAGCGTGGGCGTTAATTTCGGTTGCTTACTATTCGAGATCGAAGGTATATAGTGCTCCGGACACAGTGGTAAATCCTTATGAATTTCATGCAGTTCCTCAGGATATTCCAAATCCACCTCCAGTATGTGACCAAACTCCGCATCGTCCGAGATGGTAAGAACGTCGCATTGTCCGAAGTCTGATAACCATTCGAAGGAACTGTATGGCGGAGCAAAGCTCATAGCAGCACCGTACAAATTATTAACGTCAAAGTACATGAGATAAGATTCTTCGACCTCAGGATCGAATTCCTCTTCCATGTACCTGTATGTTAGCCTTAGCATATCTGTTCGAGCACTGTGACACACCACCACGGATAGCTTTTTCGATAAACATGACCATACCTATGTCGGTGAGAAGCTCGAGCTCGATGTCGGTACACTTTAACATAGCATCAAACGACAGACCGGGCGCGGTGTAATAATGTAACGGGTCCAGGTTGTACGTTGTCCAACAGCTCTGTCGAATGTTTTGAAAAACGTCGGCTAGTAAAAACACGTCCGTCTGTAAATACAAGTCCGAATACTCTCCCAAAGTTTGAACGTTAAAAGTTTGCCAAACTTTACATGCATGTTCATAGTCGTCATCTGATATATCCCGATCATTCAATTCTGAGTAAAATTGTTGTTTGGATTGTAGCCGTCTGTGCTCGAGCTTCTCTCAACTGTCTATGTATTCGTACGGGAACACTTCTTTTCTGGTCAATAACTGAAATTCATCTGAGTTACGATAAAATTTTCGTGTGATTGATTTTTCATCATCACCGAGATACGTTGCTAATTTCTCAAGACTACTGGGCATGAAACGGTACGAATCTACGAATCTAAACTTTATATCTGTCCCCTCGACATATTTTGCAAAAGAAATGTAGTTTTCTTTGTTTACGGGTAGAAGCTCAATTGTGCCCTCGAACGATGTAGCCGGTGCTTTGATCAGAAAATGTAAATCGTAACCCGACAGATTGTGGAATATCACTGGGAGAGTGTGCGAATTTTGGTAATTTAGATTGCAAACTCGGTGAGCAGCACCACGGTACTTTCCCGTGAAATGGCAGTGATCACGATGTTTTACGTCTGTGAGTGTAAACGGTTTTCCACAAATGTCATTCACAAACCATTGAACGCAAGTCTCTCCACGATTAATTTTGAATTTTGAAAGCGAATCGTCAAACGCACAATGTAGATAGTAAGCTATACTATACGGAAGATGCTTTTGATAAATTGTTCTTGTACCCATCTTTTTGAGCGTAGGTTCCAGTAAACATTTGAGATCCGCGTAAATGCAGAATGGAACGGTTTCTTTGTGCTTGAAATTTTTGAATTTTAGTATCTTTTCCTCCTCTGTAGGTAGAATAACTTTGGTTTTGTTTAAATTCATGCAATCTACATTGTGCTTTGTCAAACATCTTTCAGATTGAAAGTGAGTCAAACATCTATCGCACAACCAAATACGACCATTACGTTTGAAAATTTGAGAACTTGGTAATCGAGACAGATTTTGAATACAAGTAAAATGAAAGATTCTATTTTTTCTCAGAATTAACCATATCAACATCATCGTCATCGTCAGTGATTTCAGTTTCTATCGCTAAAAGATGAATTACAGGTTTGTCAGACTTGTTTCGGCTCAAATAAATGGGTACGATTTCACTGCGCCTCTGTTTTTCCGTACTATCTATACCATAAACGTTGATTGAAAGTTTGTTAAGTTTCTCAAATTTTGGAATCTGGTCTAAAGACATTGGAAAATGCAAACCTTCGTATTGTAGCACTGAGCTGAAATGTGGATATGAAGTAATTTTACTGGGATTGTTGTTGTCGGCTGGGAACAGAGCTGCGGTGACCGACCAAAGCAAGCAATACGAGTCGCTGTTGCGGATGTTGACGACAGCCTTCTTATCTTGAATATCTTTGGGTAGTGGTGTGTATGTGAAGACACCGCCTCGTAGTGGCACGCACTTGTTGATGTTGACGGTAAGATTCATAATTTCAAGTAACGACCAGCCTAAATCCTTTTCCTGGAAATATTCCACCACCCACAAACGCTCCGTTGCGTTTTCGATGAACCATTCGTTGATATCCGTTGTCTGGAGGATGATTTCATATCTCGTATTAAAAAATTTGATCTCTTTCACCGTGCGATCATCTTTTCTAACTTTAAATTTACAAGCCAGGATAACGTTGGCTTTCAAGCTCCTGTCTTTCTTCGGAGCGTTTTTTAGTCTCGTCACAGCTAGTACCTTTGCGTCTTCTAGAAATCTCTCTACATCTTTATGCTTTAAATTGACGATGGATCCAGTTCGAATTCTCCCCTCGAAAGCTGATTCCACATCATCCCAGTGAACTCGATCGCTTCTTCTTACTTTCCGCGTACCTCCACCCGTTTTCTGAAGATGTTTGAATTTTTCCGCGAGCGCTTTCAAGAGTCTGATCGTTGTCATAATTCTCATCTTTTCTACAATCGATGAAGCCTTTCGCAAAATTTTGTTCAGAAGCCGAATATTTTGACTTCCAAATTTTAACCATTTCTGAATCTCTGCTGTTGATGATGATTTGTCCAAGATTTTGTACGCCGATTCCATAATATCGATCAATCTCAAACACTTTGCGGATTCCATCTTGAGCTTTTTCCTTACGTATACTTGACAAGTTGTGACTTAATGATCGTTCGCAGTGATGAGCGTCCTTTTTATAGGGCAACTGTACGTATGTTTGTGTATGCGCGCGCACCTTTTAGCATTCCCTGAGCGATACTAACCCAACACCGCAGATTCATGGTTTTGAATGTACCGCGGCTATCGGTCGACCTTGCACTCTGGTCTTGACTGAACCCGTTCAAAATTCATCGTTGAGTTCACGTGACAGTTACAAGCCAAAGAAATGTCACGTGGTTGATACCAAACCGACATCCGAATGAGTGAAAAACAAATTTCAGAACCATCAATTTTGGAATGTCGCGTGGTTGATAACGTGGAAAAGGAATGTGAGGTGGTTCATGTTACACTTTAGCGATATCCGAGTGGATAAAAAACAATTTTCGGAACTATTAATTTTGGAATGTTACGTGGTTGATAACGTGGGAAGAGAATGTGGGGGTTGTTGATGTTACACATCAGCAGTCCTACCGTGGGAAAGGAATTCGGAGTGGTTAATGTTACACATCAGCAGTCCTATCATGGGAAAAGAATGCGGGACGGTAAAAAAGTTCTCGCCCCTGCTGCGCCCTCTACCGTTGGCAGGCGAGCACTACAGACTTTGACCTCCGGTCGGTCAGATTGTCGGTAAAACAGCACGATTTTGACCTTCGACCGATACAACTGTCGGTAAGGTTGCACGGTTTTGACCTCAAGCCGGTACGGCAGACTGTGACGTCATCGCGGAAAAGGGTTTGAGTCTGGGGTGCGCGGAGCACCTTGGCCGGTAAAGAAGGTGTTTGTACTCAGGACCCCCCTTGCTATACTACTGACAATGTTTACGGAATGCCTTTAGTTAACAAAAAAGTCTTCTTGACTTGATGAAAGACGAGTGGACCGGAAAAATAATGACGGAACTTATTGGCTTGAGGGCGAAATTGTATTCGTTCAGAGTGATGGGAAAGGACGACGACAAAAAACGAGCTAAGGATGTGAAAAGATCTGTTATGTTTCCATGAAGTAGGGAAGATGTAGGTGAGGTTTATGAATAATAAAAGGTGCATTCACTTCATCTTCACAGGATTTATTAAGATACGTTCACTATGTACGAACGACTTGTTGGTCGTGTTGCTGCCATATTCGTTCTGCCCTCACGGCTGCGCAGCTCTAGCCCGCCGCATACGCTTCACTCCCTCACACATACACACACACTTACATACGGATATACACACGCGTGGGAGCACCGTGTAATATATATGTATATAACACTTCCCCCTGTGAAACAGAAAAGCTCCGCTTCGGTATATCGAACAGGGCTCTTAACTTCACGCTCGGGCCTCTGATTAGAATCAGAGTCGCTAGTGCCCACAGACGAGCTTACTACAGTTTTCGGAACGCTCGCGTTGGCGTTTTCAGCCAGCCCTCTCTGAATTTCAACAGACGCATCAGCGATATTTTGGGCAGGCGCATTCACTATAATAGATTCACATTTAGCAATAAAATACTCATTGTTAACTGAAATAGTTTCATTTACGTCTTTAATGGCGGATATTTGATCCGCATGCCTGCTCCAAATACTTCCGTTGTCCAGTAATATCTGGTATAGCAAATTTCCTTTGACTTTGATTATTTTACCTAACTTCCATTTTGTATCACTAGCATAGTCACGGACTAATACCCTTTGGTTCAAGGCAAACTTTTTTGGTACATTAATCTTAGGAAGAAAGTTTTTGGGGTCGACTACTTTAAGTAAGTCTGAATTTCCCCTAATCTTACGCCCAAAAAAGGTTTCCGACGGCGATTCGCCAGTCATACAGTGTGGCATATTTCTATATTGCATCAAGATTTTTTTCATCTCACAAGGCAGATTCTTTTTATCATTACATTTTTTTAGCGCAAGCTTAATAATTTGGAGGAACCTTTCAGCCTGACTACTGGGAGCTGGGTGGTAAGGAGCCGAGAATGTATGTAAAATGCCAAGTTGCGAAAGAAGAGAGTCGAATTCGCAAGAAATTAACGTTCTGCCGTTATCCGATACTAATAGTTCGGGGAAACCGAATTGCATGAAAATATCGTTGCAGATGTCAATAGTAGTATTCGCGAGCATGTTTTGCACTATTTTTATTTCTGGCTATTTTGAGTAAGCATCGACTAGAATAAAAAGAATTACACCTATAAAAGGGCCAGCAAAATCTACATGGACTCGTTCGAATGGTCTGGTCGCAGATTCCCAAGGGTGTACAATAGTTTTCGGAGGATTCTCGCGATTCAACAAACAAGATTCGCAGGTATTAACGATGTTCATAATATCCTCATCAATAGAATGCCACCAGCAATGGCTACGAGCCAGACTTTTCATTTCAACGACACCGAAATGACCAACATGCAGTTCGTTGAGAATTTTCTGTTGAAGTTTGGAAAGTACAACGATTCGATCAGATTCAAATAAAAAATTATTTTCTACAGAAACTTCTCTCGGATCTACCCAAGTGTCTTTTGGAGACAGTTTCTTTCCAGTTGACAAACTTATGATTATGAACTGCATTTTAGCATCCGTATTTACAAGTTCGCACATATTGTAAACATCGATTGACATGATATTTAGAGTATTTAAATGAAATACATCTACAACATCAAGAGTAATCGAATTTTAACCTCACAGGCCAAAGGCAGTCTCGAAAGGCAATCCGCATTACTATTAAATTCCGATCTACGATACTTAATATCATCAGTGAAAGCTCGTAGAAAGATAGCACAATGCTGCATGCGCATCGCGCTGTAAGCTGATAGAGCTTTGTTAGAATTAAAAATCTGAACTCACGGCCGATTGTCACAAATTAAGGTAAATTTGTGGCCGTATAAATATTGGTGAAATTTCATAACAGCGAAAATTATAGCAAAAGCCTCTGTATCAATTTGGCTATACTTTTGTTGGATTTTATTTGACTTTAAAGCCGCGAATTGGATAGGCTTTTCAGCACCGTCTTCGAGTGTGAAAAATTACAGCGCCAACCCCAACTGGGCTAGCGTTAGTTGCCAGTAACAAAGGCTTCTTAGGGTCGAAAAATGTCAAACACGTATTTTTAGTAGAGGCAACTTTAGCAGATTCAAACGCAGTTTCACATTCTTTGGTCCAATTGAATTTAACATTATTTTGCAGACGTTTATACAATGGACTTAATAAAGTGCTCGCATTATTAATGAAACGAGAATAATACATAACCATACCAATAAAAGTGCGATGTTCCGAGACGGTCTGAGGTTGAGGCATCTTTACAACGGCTTCAAATTTGGCCCGATCTTTGAAAATACCTAGAGCATTGATGACATGACCACAATAACAAATTTCATGTTCACAAAAAAAAAATTTCGTTAAATTGATCTTAATGTGATGGTCAACAACAATTTTCAAAACTGTGTGTATTAAAGTAATGAGTTCAGCAAAAGTTTTAGCAGCTCACCTCAAATCGTCTTGGAAGACACAAACACCTTTTATGTTGCGAAACAGAAAATGCATACGCTCCTGCCATATTGCAGGCGCAGCCGCAATACCAAACAACATTCTATCTACTTTGTACAAACCGCGAGGCGTATTAATAGTCATCAGGTTCGCAGTATTTTCATCCACTGGCATATGTATGTATGCTCACACATAATCAATACTCGCAAAACACTTACACCAGGCCAGATCTATGAAGAGTTCATCCGTTGTAGGTATAGGGAATTCATTTACCGCTAACTGCGGGTTCAGAGTGACGCTGTAATCGCCACAAATTCGCACGGAGCCATCATTTTTGAGTATTGGCACGATAGGCGTGGCGTATAGGGATGTTCCCACAGGCTCTAGGACTTTCTTGGACTCCCAGAGGTCAAGAGCGTCATCCACTGTTTTCATGAGACGAAATGGAATGGTTCTGGCCTTTTAGAACACCGGTTGCACATCCGGTTTTAACCTTAGCGAGACAAGTCCCTAATTTACCATAGGTGCGAAGTCTTGCAGCATTACGTTCTTAAATTTTTGGGATAAATTTTTAACAAACGCATCTTTGTCAAAATTCGCACGACATTCGGTTTCAACAGAGAGCATGGAATTAAATAGGTTATGCGCACCTTTACATTTAATGAATTTATGTAACCATTCGCGGCCGCATAACGGTGAACGATCAACATCAGTTTAATACAAATCAAGTGAGAACTTCGTCTTTACGAAAGTAACAATAACATTTATAACGCCGCGAATATTGATATGATTTTTACAGTACGTTACCAATTTGATTGACGACCGCTGGAGGATAGCTTTTAGATAAAGCTTTTTGGCGTCTTGAAACCACATCAGAGACACTGCAGCACCGCCGTCCAACTTGAATTCAACCTGCTTGTCGTTGACATCAAAGACCTTCAAGAATTTTTCCCGGGCTGCTAGGCTGTTGACTTCGACAATGTCCAACTTGCAGATGTCAGCAATTTCTACACCATATGTGTAATCTTCGTCCTCAGCATCGATGTCGTGGACATTTTGAGTGGATCTGCAGACTTTGATCACATGGCCTTTCTTTTGGCATAAGTTACATGTAGTGGTTTTTGGTAACTTGCAGGAATTTGCCTTGTGGTTGGAGTCACCACAGCGAAAGCAGTGTGGTTTAGAGCGATCAATTGTAGACGGTTTTGAGGCAGGCGCATTCGGGGATCTCTTTGGTTTATTGGATCTCTTCTTCAAAGAATTTAAATAATTGACTGAAGCTGTACTGTCCTGAAAATCTGAAGTTTCTTTTTCGCATGTTTCCATGCTGCCAGCTGTGTTGACAGCAGACGCGAAAGTGAGTTCTTTGGTTTCGATAAGCCTGTGCTGGATTCGCTTACTTAGACAACGTACACGAACTAATTACGAAGCACATTTTGAGTGTGTCCTCCGAAACCACAATAAGCACTTCATTTTTGTAGGGCCGTAGCGAATTCTTGATTGGTTTCGCCCGGTAATTGTTAGCGGCAGTTGAATTTGAAATTTTCAGCAATTTCCAGGATTGGCGGGTCGTATAATTCCTTTGCAGTGAGGACATCGAAATTTTTGGCTGTAATCTTCGCATCGCCAAAAGTGTCACACAGCGCATTGTAGGCTGCATCACCGACGTATTGTAGCAAATATTGTTGCTTTTCCGCATCTTTATCTTTTATCAACCTTAACGCGCCTACAAACTTGTTCACCCAGCGGGTCCAAGTCATATCCCCCGGAGAGAAACAAGTAATATTAAGTAAACCTGGAGTATTCTTCGGTGTCATGATCGTTGTTGTTTCCGTGTCGGTTGGCGCTGTGAGATCAGAAGCTTGATTCAACTCGCCAGTGTTTGGAATTTCTTCACTGGTAACAACGTTATCTTCGTCGTGTTTCTCGAGAAGGCCTTTAAAAAACTCAATTTTGAAGCAGCCACAAAAAAAAAAAAACGGAAAACTAGTAACTCGATACACGCATTATGTATGAAAGGTAAAGCGAAATGTTCAAACCGGATGTACACACACGGTGAAAACGCGAGTATATATGAGAATCTTTCGTAACTGAAATGTTTCTGTGCATGTCAGCACCACGGCAATATGTAGGAAGTCTTTGTGCGTTTAGCACGAGAACCGCACTGGGTATATAACGTATGTAATGCGCGAAAATGGCATTGAAGAAATAATCTCGTTTATTCAATGTTACATATCAGATTTATTTATGCAACTGTTGTGTGTATTGTCAAAACTAACCACTTAACGTATCATTTTTTTCCACGCTTCATGAGCACATTCCCCACGAGATAAATGTCCGGATGTTCAACCTTGAGAAGCTCCTGTTCGTGGAAACCACCAGCGATGGGTTAATCTTGATAGTCTTTGAGCTTGTACGTCAGAGGATGAATATTTTCCACTTGGCTTATTGTGAATATCTCCGTCGTCCAATTGGGAGCGTATCCTTTCTCAAAGACGTTTTTGAATTTGCTAATTCAAACTTTGTCACCAGTTTTAGACTTTGCCAGTTTGGTAGGTTTCGCTCGAAGCCCTCCGTACGCCTGACGTAATACCAAACTTCCGTTCTCAACGGTGACATCAGTTGGTTTCATTCGTATGGTTCGGTGTTGAGCGTTGTTGTAAGCCGAAACCAAATCAGATAAGATATCGAACCACTTGTAGCTCCCTCGCATACTGAACCGTTTCCACATTTGACTTTTGAGCGTGCGATTGAAGCGTTCGCAGATCGAAGCCATCGAATTACTGTATATGGAGTAAAGTACGATTCCATAGCGTGACATAAGAGATTCAAATTTCGAGTTGTGAAATTCCGTTCCCCTGTCGACGTGTAATTTTTTTGGTACCCGTCCTTAAACAAGCACAGATTCCATTGCCTTTGTAACATTATCTCCAGACTTGCTCTTTATCGGTATAGCCCACGCGTACTTTCAAGAGATATTATTAACTCTAAGCATGTACTTGTAGCCTTTGTATCGTCCAGTGTATGACATCATATCAACAAGATCTGCCTGCCAGGTCTCGTCGATGCCGCGAACGTCCACACGTCAACGCGTGTAATTCCAGCGTGCGTGCTTGTGCAGTTTCGTCACCAGTGTTTGCTTTTTCTCGTTCATATTCCAACGCTCTTAGTCTGGTGTCCAATTTGGAAATGATTTTAGCGTTTCGAATCTACAGGTCTCTGCCTGTTTTAAAGACAGTGTGAAAGGTGTCCAAGGCTTTCTCCGTGGTGATCTCCAAAGCTTTGATCATTTGATCAAGGTTGTTGATTTGTTTTTGCACCACGTTGAATTTTTGTCTCGAGATTTTTGAAGTTACATCAAAGTTCGGCTCTGCGGGATCTGCGACATTGCACAGTCTCTTGTTCTGTATATCGTGATGCCCGTCCGCTATTATTTGAAATCCGACACCCGGAGGACCACGAGTGCTCGTAGCCGTCTTTTCATCCAGATGCCGTCCAAACACGTCGACGCTCATCTCGGTAATCAATGCAAAAACGATGGGTGCTGCTTAATAGATGATTCCTGCTTCGCGTAGTTCTTCGATAATGGAGATTATTTCGTTATCGTGACTCGGATTTTCCACTGCCTGAGATGCCAGGAGTAAACAAAGACACTCTACTAACTCGTTTGGATCATCCGAGGAAACGTATTCCGTTTCAACAACTTGTCGAGTGATCATAACTTGCGGAAGTGGACCTTCACCATTTCACCGAGGTGGTGGGGAATAATCCATCAATTCGGCAATGACATTTTTGAATTTGTAACTGTTATCGTTTTGTACAACCCCATCAGATAGGTAATACTTTTCATACGCGTTCGTTGCGAGGATTATGTTTTCAAAATTTTCCTGATCTCCGACGCTCACATAAGACCCGTCAGGCTTATTTTTGAACAAAAGTTCCAGCAAACCCTTCGTTTTCGGGTGAAGCGTATCGCCAATACGGATCTCGTCACTCTCAATAGATATCAACGAATCACCAATCATTGGTCCCTTTGAGAGGTTGCGTACACCGTACACGTTGTCTAATTCAGTTTACGTCTTTGCATTTCTGATCAGTGCAAAATATTCATCCTCAATTTTCTCAACAGATGGTTCTATGATTGTTTCATCTTCTGCCGAAGCAAAGGAATCGTCCAATTCCAAGATAGTTTCATTTCTCGTTTCATTTTTCATCTGCTTTATTTCTTCTTTAATTTCTTCCACCTCTTGTTTTACAGGTTCAGTATCTTTTGTAACATTCACCAGTTCTTGTAACGGAGTCACTACCGGTTTGAAAACGTCACTCAATTTCTGAGTCGTAGATTCCCTGCCCGACTTGAGCAATCTGTGTTTTCGACGGATCGCAGCACTTGCTTGAGCGATCTGATGTAGGACATCTTTTCACTTGGAAATTTCAGAGCTCTGCATGTTGAGGCAACTTATTCTGCAACGCTACTGCGTCTCGCGCTTGAAAACGTTAGATTTTATTTTTTTTCCAGTCCAACAAAAAATCCCTTTCTGTATCGTCCTTCGTTGAGCTCACTGTCTTTGTCGATCACCAGAAACCTGTACTTCTCACCGTTCCAGCACGCAGAGCACACACTTTTAAACTCTGTGTGAGACATATCGGTGTTTACATGATCGTTGTATATGTGTCTCAGGTTCATGTCGTCTCGTTTAAATAACACGAGTAAGTTTACGTTGTTGCGCACGAGATGTCTGGGAATACGCGCGTACGTCCGACAGAGATAGAAACAGTCAACGTCACGATGACCACCCATGCAAAAGTAGGCTCTAATATGGTCCCAATTCTCGCACGCTACCTCGTCAAATACGATTATTGAGTTGGGCCGTGCTTCTTCCGGTGTAATCACTTGCTCACGCTCGGTGAACGGAAAATACTCCATATTCTCAACATTGTCCAATAATTGCTTCCACAATTGATATATCGGTTGGGTGAGAGATTTTGAGTGGATATGGATATTTTCAAATCTGAGTCCGTTCGTATGGGTTATAAGTGTGAGCAACGCATTAGTTTTACCACAATTCGACGGTCCACAGAATATTGCACGTACACTGTTCGGGAGTAATTCACCTTGCGGTTTGTGCGTTTTAACATTTTGCTCTGAAAGTTTGTCAAAATTCATAACGGGAAGCTTAGTAGGTTGTTCCTCAAACCGCATCTCGAACATGACTGATCGGATTTGCTATAAATATCCCGTTCTGAAACTTTTTTCTTCAGTCAACGCACGAACATGATCGTGTACAGAGATAAACGAAGTAGCAGGCGGCAACATGGTGGCAAGGGTCTGGTGAATAAATCATCAACAGCCTCTCACTCGAATTGCATGTACCTGGTTATCAGTACTGCGGGCCTGGTACAAAATTAACAAAGAGACTTGCGCGGGGTGATCCGGGAATCAATCTTTTCGATGCAGCTTGCAAGGACCACGGCATTGCTTACTCGCAGAATCGTGAAAATCTTGAAGTTAGAAACGAGGCTGAGAGGGTGACGGCTGAGAAGGCTTGGAAACAGGTTTTTGCGCCGGATGCCAATTTGGGTGAAAAAGCAGCGACTTGGGCAATAGCTAATACAATGAAGGTGAATTCAAAACTTCGAATGGGAATTCGAAAATCAAAAAATGTGACCTTGAGAAAGATTATGAATGCTGCTAAACGTTCTATGGTTCCAAGCAACGATGCAAAAGTAGCTATCGAATCTGCGCTGAAGGGAGCCGAAAACGCCAATAAAAAAGCGGGTGATAAATGTAAAGTGCGAACACCTCGCGTTCTACTAGTACCTTCAAAAGTCGGTGGTTTTCTACCGTTTTTGATTCCTATTTTCGCTGGTGATGCGGCAAGTATAGCAAAAGCTGTGAGCGATGCAAGTGCTGCTAAACGAGAACTGGAAGAGAGCAAACGACACAACAAAACTATGGAAGCTATCGCGTTGGACAAAGGGCTTCATATGAGATCGTTTAAAACAGATCTTGGTCTCCATCTTTTAAAAAACTAGATGCGTTACTACCATGTCGAGCGTCGACTGATTCGGACTTGTTGAAATATGCAAAAATATTCAAGGTTCCGCATTTCCGCGGTGTTTTCATGCGAAACGAAATGACCTATGGGAAGTTGGCAACCCACTAAACGGAAAGGCATTTTTTCGTATGTTGATCGATTGTACTCAATGTGTACCTGATTGTACCATTCCAAATTTCATTTGTACCTTAGGGGGAAAAAAATATAAGGGGAAGAAAAATTGGTCCGCAACTCATGTTAAGTTGAATATTTTGCGTTGATGGTATTGTAAAAAGCATCGTTTGTACTCATTTGTACCAATGTTATTTGAAAAAAAAAAAATTTCTCGATTTTTTTTTCCCTCAATTTTCCTGATTCATTTTAATTTTTTTCCCCCAATTCATTTCCTTGATATATAAATAAATCAATACGATCGTTGGTACGAATGGGTAAACCCGATTTCTTGGTGGTACAATGAGGTACAAACGATATAATCGTTAGTACAAATGGGTACAAACGATTTCTTGGTTAAACAATGAGGTACAAACAATATAATCGTTACTATAAACGGGTACAAACAATTTCTTGGTGGTACAATGAGGTACAAACAATATAATTGTTGCTACAAACGAGTACAAACGATTTCTCGGTGGTACAATGAGGTACAAATGATATAATCCTCCGTACCAATGGGTACGAACGATTTCTCGGTTGAACAATGAGGTACAAAAGATATAACCCTCGGTACAAACTAGTACATACGATTACTCGTTGGTAAAATCAGGTACAAACGATTTAATCGTGGATACAAACAGGTACAAGGGATTTCTCAGTTGTACGAACAGGTACATGTGATAAAATTGTCAGGGCAATTGACTACCAACGATATACTCATGGATAAATATGAGGACAAAAAAAGGATATATATATATATATATATATATTGTAACGGACAGCTGACAGGGGAAAAAAATTGAAATAAATTAGGGAAATTGAGGAAAAAAAATTGAAAAAAATCAAATTTTTTTTTCCAAAATAACATCGGTACATAAGACTACAAACGATGGTTTTTACAATATCATTAACGCAAAATATTCAGCCTCACATGAGTTGCGGACCAATTTTTCTTTTCCTCATATTTTTTTCCCCCTTAAAATACAAACGAAATTTAAGGTGGTACAATCAGGAATACACGGAGTGAAATCGATCAAGATATAAAAAATGCCTTTTCGTTTAGTGGGTTGCTAACTTCACATAGGTCCAAGAACCGTGAAGATACCGTGGACACTTTTAAAGAGCATATATTTATGCGCAAATCCAGCCTATTCACGAAGCGATAGCATAAGATGCAGCCGAGTAACATATAAATGAACATGAAGACGGAAAACTTACATGTTATTCAAATGTAAAAACTTTGGCCGCCGTGGGACAAGCTTTAAGATCGCAATTGAGGGCTGACAATTTTTTGTGATTTTTTTTGATCGATATGGAAGTTCGGAGCATAGAAATTCGGAAATAATCTTTTTAAGGACCACCCTAATGGGCAGCTAGTTTTTTTTCAAATATGAACGAATCAAACGCAGGATCGAACATCAGCAGCGAGGGAACATTCACTTGAGAAATTAGTTCTAAATCACTAGACATCACTGGAATTCGAGTTGTACGTTAGTATTGAACATTACATGGAAATCGGTAATATGCTGAACATCTTGAAACGTTTATGGGATTTATAGATTCTATGCCTTGTCGTAAGTAATAGAGTGTGAAATAAGTATTTCACCAGTAAGCGCCGCTCTGCCCAAGAGCGAGAGACGAAAGTTACTCGTCAGTTGTGTGGGAAATCCATGCTACTTTTCAATCTCAGTATTAAATCATTGATTTTATGCCTTGTCGTACATAATAGATTAGATGGAGAAGTTAGTTATTTCTCACCAGTAAGCACCGCTCTGCCCAAGAGCAAGAGATGAATGTTACTCGTCAGTTACATGGGTGATCTATACTACTTTTCAATCTCCGTATTGATTTATAGATTCTATGCCTTGTCATAAGTAATCGAGTGTAAATAAGTATTTCACCAGTAATCAATGCTCTATCCAAGAGTGAGAGACGGAAGTTTCGTCAGTTGTCTGGGGAACGTTTCTCCTACAAAAAAGTCGATATTTTACTAATGAAATCAAAGTTTGACTTCTCGTCAACTTAACATTCGTCGAATGCAGAATTAACGTACATTTATGAACGTAAATAATTTCCGTCATCGGATCATGATTTTATGCAATCGATTGCATACATTGCGATGCTGATGAGCATTGTTGTGAAAGATTCTCAAATTTTCACAATGCAGCGGGCGTGTTCTATGCAGGTTTTTACTATTGAACCTGGTTGGAAGATGCGCCCTGCGCCATATAGCGGTGTGCGGCGGTAATTTCATACTCTGCTCTGCATTACCGCGCTGGAAGGGGGCCGCATCGGAGTTTTGACGCGTCTTTAAAAGCACCTTAATTCGCCGTGTGGCATGGTTTCAGTAATTAATTAATTTCGTAGCTTTGAACGAACTCATAACTACCGAATAAGTATTATTTTTTTTTGCTATACTTTTCGTTGTATTTTTCTGCAGTACCGCATTTATTTGTTAATTTGAGCTCTGCGTATTATCCCTGATTTTATTATAATAAGGTGTATTCATAATGTTTCTTTATTTCGCAAACCCTTCTTTGAATATCTCACTCTCTCATAATTTTGTATTCTCTCAAAAGTTATATTTCAAGATTTCTTTGTGAAATTTCTCGGTTTTATGAATATTGTAAACCATTAATTCTATCGTCTGTGAATGTCTCTCGTACTTTACAATCATTCCTATCCTCTTGTCTAGGCTACCGATTTCGTAAATTATCAAATAATGTCGATCTTTTTTATCATTTAAAATCTGTGGTAACGTCTGTCTTATTCTTTAGTTATTATTTCCTGAGCTATTGGCATGTTGTTATCTATCGATTTGCCATGAAGTTCTCACTGTCGCTTTAAATTAATTTAATTTGATAATACATAAAAAAAGTGTCTGAACTCGACATGCAAAACATGTTTTCTTACGTACTTTTTACCGCTGAATCCGAATCTGAAGTCAGAATGGGGGGTCTTCCAGGTCGATATTCAGTAATGGCTGCTGAAAGTAAGAAAATAGTGATACACGGGCGTATGAGTTTTCAAAATGACAATCTTTATAACTAGACGTTTCCGGAGTCGCTGAATCCGAATCTGGGGAATTTAAATCGGCCTGGAAGACCCCCCATTCTGACTTGAGATTCGGATTCAGCGATAAAAAGTACGTAAGAAAACATGTTTCGCATGCCGAGTTCAGACACTTTTTTTGTGGTCCTGTGTTATTTAGCACTTACATAACTCGACATTCCTTAACACTTGCGATGTTCATTGCACGGTGTTCGAGAAGAAAGTGAATACCAATTTAACTATACTAACCGAACTGTTCTATAACTAATAATTATTAGTCTATCATTTTCATTCAACAATTTTCCTAACTATGTAATTATCAATTCAATGGAACGATCAAGTGAACATTTGAAAATATCGAACAATAACTACTTCGGAGAGTAAATCGAATGAATTCTAAATTGATAACCACCGCGTGGTTGAACACTATCATAATCAAATTCCAGTCAACTACCTATACGAATCCGAGGTGAGTCTACTCCAGAATACCATCGACAGAGACCAACGCGATTTAACGGGTCTCGATGTCGTCCAACTGTACAAGTACATCTAAAGACAAGTCAATTCGAGCAGTATTCTCCAACATTGAATAAATTGTTTTCATCATTTTGCTAGAATTTACTTTTTACCAATCTCAATTGGAATGGAAATAGAGTTATTGGCGAGCTCTTCTATCCGCCATTTTAGTATATGCAAAACAAATCACAAATTTTACATAAGAAATTTACGGTGTTTACAAATTTACTAATGCACATGAATGCCACTGCTTATTGTTTAATCTTATTATTGAAAATACTGTGAAAAATTAAATTATTCAAAACTTACATACCGGGACAATCTCTAGAAACTATACAGTCAATGCGCATGTGCGAGTTTTATCGGCTGTTCGGCCAAGCTGACCTTTCCGAGTTTCAGCAGTCAAACTCTGTTTCTGGCGACAATGTAGTTCACACGAATTTTTCAGGTAAGAATCTCAAACAGTCGAGATAGTGACTCGGTAGGCATTTGTTATTAAGTCGGGAAGTTAATTCTTCAAAGAACGGTCGAAACTTGATGCTAATGCTCTTTGAAAATTTATCACTCTCTTGTGATTTCAGGTGGTTATATTAAATTTTATTACTTTTGAAAATGAGACATTAAACCGAGCGTTCAAGAAATTTAAATATCTCATTATCTGCAAAAGAACTGAATCTTTCATTTCTCGAAAAAAGTTCAACAAAATTTACCAATAGTCGATAGTCAATGTATTTTTTCCGAACAATAAAGTATTGCGACTACTATTGAAAATTTTCCAATGATTATCAGAGTTTATTTCGCAAATTTTCAATGATGCTTGATTGAATTAATGAAGGACCTAATACTCAAATTGGAAATTCAAGTAATATTAGATTTATTGAAACGATTTCTATATTTCGTGTTAGTACAGTTCGAACCAAAGAAAATCTAATCGGAAGCGTAGAACTCAGGAACGTAAATCATATCCTGTGACACAAGTTCAAAATCAACTTTCGGAAAATGCGCCTTAACGTCACAATTAGCTTCAAGGACAATCGTGTTTTAGAGTAATGTGAAAACATCATTACGAGGATATTGACTTATCGGATTCAAAATTGTGCCCCTTATTCCATCAAAATAAATGAATATCCAATTTTTAACGAAGTTCACGAAAATTTTTTTCCAAATAATGTGATCAGATACAATATCTTGTTCATAGTCCTCCGAACATCACCTTGTAACAAAGATATTTGGAAAGAGTCCCTTTGTTGTAGGAACCATTATAAAATTCTTGGTTTTCAATTCGTGGTACTGAATAACTTCTGCGTTTCAGGTTCCATTTCCAATCTCAAAATGAGATTTTTTTTGCTCCAGACAATCCTAATATGAAGTGCAGAAAAAATTGCGCTGAATGGAGATTCACAAGCTTTCAGTCTCAGCGTAGGACCCTATAAAGAGTGTAAAATTGAATTGTTTTTCAAGTTATCGTGCAACTAGCTAGCTAGATGACACCGTCAACTAAAATTAAATTTACAGACATTTTTAACTGAAGTTATTTTACAATTCTAGATTCAGATTGATTCAGTTTGCCTAGCAAAATTCAACCCCACAATCTAATTGAGGACTTGAAAAACTATTTATCTGAATTTAATGCCAAAGAGAGTAAAAGTAAGCTTCGAAATAAGATACCAAATTAAATGGCATAAAGTTTGAAAAACAATGCTGGTCAATAATAATGCTTGAATTACAATGGTGCACAGAATGATTCCTCGGTAGAACGAATTAGCGGCAACGGTTAAGTAACAAGCTTATCGCTATTGGCTCGATCAAAGTAAAATGATGGGATATTCAGCCACCATCATCTGTAGTATATCCCGCTCTTTAATTTTTCCTCAACTAATGTTAAGAAGGTGGCGATGGCCTGATGAGATTCACTCTGGCACCTGATGTCTGACGGAACAACCAGGTTCGATGGTTATAATGATTGCACCGCTCGAGAAACCAGGATCCTTGCCACCTAAACGTTTTGACCATCAGGTAAGGCATAATTTTCCTCGTGTTAATCAAAGTTTGAACTGCAAGCCTGCTGAAAAAAAACGAATTTTATCATTGAATCCATGTTAAAATATTGTAATTGTCAAAGATCACGTAATTAGAAATTTACCTACATGCTTCCATGCCTGACGAATTTAGTCCCGCTTTGACAATGAATTATTTCGTACCTGAAAATATTAAAAGCTATCATTATCAGACTGGATCTTTTGGTATTTTTGGATACAACTAATTTCCGAGAAAATGCACAAAACATAAATCGTTAATGAGACGCATTTTTAATTTTATGTAAATAAAGAATCTGTTTACAATAAACGTTGTTTTTACTCACCTACCTCTGCTTGTCCAGACTCCCACTTGTTAATGACATTTCACATTGAATTTCAGATTTTTTCTTTCAATAAATAACATACAATTTCTGTATCATTTGATATTTGCGTCGGTTGAATATTTTCCGATATCGACCACGGTATTGCTAAACGATAGTATTCTTAGACAATTCACGCTACGTAAAAATAAACAGCAACATAACTCCAATCCGCGGTTTTATGCACGAGAGATTTACAGCTTTTGAGTCTTGTCTCATTTTGTGTACGTTGGCCCTCTGCTCAGCAGATGACAACATCGCCGCGGGGCGATTTCGCCGACCAATGAGATTGAATTATTTGGCGCATGCGCATTGTATGTATAGTTTCAAGAGATTGTCCCAGTATACCACATCAAAATCAACAACACACAATCAGCCGGAATACCCATGCGGACAATCCAAATATGGAAAATAACTTACTTTGATCGTCCAAACGAAAACACATACAAATTTATTGAAAACCTCATGGAATCACAAACAGGATACGAATTAACAGATAAATAATTAATGAAACACTTAGGCCTGATTTTAGAAGGCAACGCGAAAAACTGCTACCGCCTAAACCGCGGTAAATGGAGAACACGCGCAGAATTTGAAGCTGCTTCACTATATACGTCTCAAGAACTGCAATACAGAGACAGACACGAAAACAGAATAGGGAACATGCAGGGACATTTCCTAAAAGTCATACTATACCTCATTACACTGTGATTATTATCCAAATCTTGGTTCTCATCCATGTTAAATGTAATAAATACTAAATTTTCTTGGGAACTTGGACAGAATTGATAAGATTCAACTTATCAAAATTTGCAACGTTTCGTTGGTTCCATTTATTTTCCAACTTCATCAGGCAAGCTGTAACAGATGTACATAAACTTTAAAATTAAGTTGCATAAAACAATAGACATGATACATGTAAGCTACAAATTCAGAAATAATAAACTAAACAAAATCACAAAATATTTACTTTTGAGGTTAAATCCTCGTTAAAATCCTTTGGTCCATAACATCAAGTCAAAAATATGTTTAAATAAGACTAGACAGATATATACATTTTTTAATAAAATTATTCTGCCAATAAACTAATTTAAATAAAATAAAATGGACAAATATAAACAATGATGGACAAATACACATGTCAAACGTAGTGACTCTTAAATCACAGACTGTACTACTCTCACACAGTGTGATAGTACGTGTGGAGCTCGCATTATCTGTATTGTCAACATGACTCTGTTGTCCATGACTAGTACTATTCATATTGCGCGCGAAAGTTCAAACTCTAAGTAAAATAAAAATAATTACTATGACTTCACTATTGAATTCTTAACATCATTTATCAGGTCACTGTAAATTGTACTGAGGTTTTGCGTGTCGGATCTAAAATTGACACAATTCATCGCCTTAATAAAAATCATTTCACTTAGATTTCTCTTCATGTAATTTTTCTCCAGATCTAAAATCTCAACATCCTCGAACTGAAAGTTATGACCATCCTCAACAAAGTGATGTTCCGCTAATGCTGTTTTGTTGTTTTTTATGGACTTCTCAGGTCTGCAGTCAAGTTTATGTTGTCTCACTCTGGCTTTTAATTTTTACCTTCAGAAGGAAGGATGTGCTATGGGGAGTCCAGCAAGTCCTTCAATTGCCATCATTGCAGTAGATTATGTTGTTTCAATGGCGTTGACTCACCTTGACTTTGAAATTCCGATTATTAAGTCGTATGTTGATGATCTCTTCGCAGTGGTTCCAAAGGATAAAGTAGACAGCATCTTGGATGTGTTTAATAGTGTTGACAAGGACATCCAGTTTACCTTGGAAGTTGAGAATAACGGGAAGTTGCCTTTTTTGGACATACTAATAGAAAGATCAGAAGATGGTGATCTTATAACTTCTTGGTTCAAGAAACCGTACAGCTCAGGAAGAATTTTGAATTTTAATTGCAATCATCCATTGAGCCAGAAATTGGGGGTTGTAAAAGGGTTTTTGAACAGAGCCATGCGCTTGAGTCATGTGAACAAGACCAAGGAAAGTATTCGCATGGTTAGAAGATTACTGTCATCTAACAATTATCCAAACACGGTCATCAGCAAGTGTGAGAAAATTGTGTCCGAGAGGATTAAAAACAACATCAGGAGCAACAATGTCAACAGGAATTGGTCGTTTAGCAGATTTCCTTACATAGTAGGCTTGTCACCAAGACTGGGATCTTTATTTAAGTACACCAACTGCAAGTTGGTATTCTATAATGTATTCAAGGTTAAGGATCTATTTTCCCGGCTGAAAGACAAAGTGGAGAAAGAAGATAGATCTGGCCTGGTATACAGGATTCCGTGCTCGTGTGGGAAATGGTACGTTGGACAGACCAGGCAAAAATTAAAAGCCAGAGTGAGACAACATAAACTTGACTGCAGACCTGAGAAGTCCATAAAAAACAACAAAACAGCATTAGCGGAACATCACTTTGTTGAGGATGGTCATAACTTTCAGTTCGAGGATGTTGAGATTTTAGATCTGGAGAAAAATTACATGAAGAGAAATCTAAGTGAAATGATTTTTATTAAGGCGATGAATTGTGTCAATTTTAGATCCGACACGCAAAACCTCAGCACAATTTACAGTGACCTGATAAATGATGTTAAGAATTCAATAGTGAAGTCATAGTAATTATTTTTATTTTACTAAGAGTTTGAACTTTCGCGCGCAATATGAATAGTACTAGTCATGGACAACAGAGTCATGTTGACAATATAGATAATGCGAGCTCCACACGTACTATCACACTGTGTGAGAGTAGTACAGTCTGTGATTTAAGAGTCACTACGTTTGACATGTGTATTTGTCCATCATTGTTTATATTTGTCCATTTTATTTTATTTGAATTAATTTATTGGCAGAATAGTTTTATTAAAAAATGTATATATCTGTCTAGTCTTATTTAAACACATTTTTGACTTGATGTTATGGACCAAAGGATTTTAACGAGGATTTAACCTCAAAAGTAAATATTTTGTAATTTTGTTTAGTTCATTATTTCTGAATTTGTAACTTACATGTATCATGTCTATTGTTTTATGCAACTTAATTTTAAAGTTTATGTACATCTGTTACAGCTTGCCTGATGAAGTTGGAAAATAAATGAAACCAACGAAACGTTGCAAATTTTGATAAGTTGAATCTTATCAATTCTGTCCAAGTTCCCAAGAAAATTTAGTATTTATGTGATTATTATTCTCACAACTCACCCCACCATACCCAGTACACGAATAATTGGATATAGCATACAGAAACATTAGAATGGAATATGAAATGTTCATAAAACCATACGAATTCGCAAACTTCGAACAGTTAGAAAACATAGTGAAATCTTGGAACAAAAACATGGAATGGAAAAAAACCAGACAACGAACTATCACAACACAAACACAAACTATTACAACGCTCGTCAACAAAAAAATAACAGTACGACACCGACTATAACAGCAAACACACAAACACCAACCCGCCCGGCACTACTACCAACCTCAAATGTACCACCAACATTAACATACCGGGACAATCTCTAGGAACTATACAGTCAATGCGCCTGCGCCAAATCATTCAATCTCGTTGGTCGATGAAATCGCCCCACGACGATGTTTTCGTCTGCTGAGCAGGGGGCCAACGTACACAAAATGAGACAAGAGCTGTAAATCTCTCGCGCGTAAAACCGCAGATTGAGGTTATGTTGCTGTTTATTTTTACGTAGCGTGAATTGTCTAAGAAGAATCGTATCGTTGAGCAATACCGTGGTCGATATCGAAAGATACTCAACTGACGCAATAAAGAATTCCATGGAAAAGCTAATATCAAACGATACAGATATTGGGTGTTATTTATTGAAAGAAGAAATCTCAAATTCGATGTGAAATGTCATTAACAAGTGGGAGTCTAGACAAACAGAGGTAGGTAAGTAAAAACAACGTTAATTTCAAACAGATTCTTTATTTATATAAAATTAAAAATGCGTACCACTCACGATTTATGTTTTGTGCATTTTATTGGAAAGTAGTTGTATCGAAAATTTCGAAAGCTCCTGTCTGATAATAATAGCTTCTAATATTTTCAGGTACGTAATAATTATTCGTCAAAGCAGGACTAAAGTTGTCAGGCATGGAAGCATGTAAGTAAATTTTTTATTCCGTAGTCTTTGACTATTACAATATTTTAACATGGATTCAATGATAAAATTTATTTTTATTCAGCAGGCTCGAAGTTCAAACTTTGATTAACACGAGGAAAATTATGCCTTACCTGATGGTCAAAACGTGGCAAGGATCCTGGTTTCTCGAGCAGTGCAATCATTACAACCATCAAACCTGGTTGTTCCGTCAGACATCAAGTGCCAGAGTGAATTTCATCAGGGCATCGCCACTTTCTAAACATCAGTTGAGAAGTTTTGAAGATCGGGATTCACTACAGATCATAGCGGCTGAATATCCCATTATTTCACTTTGATCGAGCCAATAGCAATACGTTTGTTACTTAACCGTTGCTGCCAATTTATTATACCGAGGAATCACTCTGTACACCATTGTGATTTAAGCATTATTGTTGAGGAGTGGAATGATTATTGAGGAAAAATGGTAATCGGAAATATATATAGAGTGAAGAAAACGTGTTGATTATGCTTAGAGATCGTTTAATATTGACGTATAAAAGCGAGAGAAGTTACAGTAGAGAATATTCGAGATATTCCCCCTCTTGCGTGGTGATGATCACGAGTTATTCGCACGCGCTATAGATCACATACAGAGAGGTGAGACGCGCGAAAACTTAATCCGCAACACTCCCACCGTTTGAGAGCGTCGATGTTTTTCTTAATCCTATACTATCGCACAAGAATTCAAATTGTCCCTTTTGTAACGCTTTTGTGAAAATGTCTACTTTTTGCGTGTTCGTTGGTATATATATAAAGAAAATGACATCTCTCATTTACTTCAATTTGAATCTGCCGCCATTACCACCAGTGTTATAGAGGGAGTTGCCTATCGTCATCATACATTATAACATACTCTGTGATTACTGATTCTATGGGCTCTGTGATATTGAAAATTCTAACCTAATAAGTACGTGAATTTACGACTACAATAATTGTGCATTTTATTAAGGATATTATTAAAACTTGAACAAACTACTGTACATCACCTGGAGTAAAAACTTTTAATGTTGTTTTCTGTTTTTATTTCAGGTAAGTAACATTGTATTGATATCTTAGCTAACTGTAGAAGTTGTGATTGTAATACTAAAATAAACTGTTTTTATTTCAGAATCCAACTTGAGTTTTTATTTTAAAAGTGGAGTAGAAGTACAATTATTAAGATTATTACATATATTGCACTGTTATTTCGCCATTTTACCTTTTTTCTCTGACAGAACGATATTTTATGTCTATGTGTTTCGTACGGCGACGCAGTTCGGGATTTTTAACAATTTTAATTGAACTTTGATTATCTACATGTATAACCGTTGCACTTTTTTGTGGATAACCTAAATCATACAATAATCTTCACAGCCAAACTGCCTCTCTGACAGTTTCTGCTGCCGCTTTGTACTCAGACTCGGTAGTGCTGAGCGATACCGTACTTTGTCGTCACGACAACCAAGACACCGGTCCATTCGCAAAACTAAACATATATCCCAGTAGTGGACATACGCGTATCTATATCACTTGCAAGGTCAGCGTCCGAGTACCCTTCGAGAATTGCCGACCTCCCACCGCTTGCATATACAATTCCGACGTCCACTGTACCGACTAGATATATGAAAATTGTTTTTATTGCTTGCCAGTGGGTTTAATTATAATTATCGGAGTTTCGGCTTACTATATTCACTGCATATGCTAAATCCGGCCTCGACACACCAGTTAAAAATATTAGGGATCCGACGGCTTCCCTATACGGAACTTTTTCAATGTTTTTTTCGCAATTATCATTATTCGGAATTAATCTCGCACTCGGATCCGCAGGTGTTGACATTTCTTTGGCTTCACTCATGTTAAATTTATTCAGAATACGCGTGGCATACGCCTTTTGGTGTAAAAATATTAATTTATTTTTCCTATCTCTCTTGATTTGTACTCCCACAAAAATATGGGCATCCCCGAGGGTAATTTCGAAAACTTCTTTCAACGAGTTTATAATTGATTCCAGAACACGACGCGATTTGGCAGCGATCAACCCGTCATCAACGAATAGCGCTAGATACACGATTTTACCGTCAACACGCCCGAGAAACGCACATTTGTCCGCATCGGACTCACAAAAATTGAATTTTTTTAGGAAACCGCAAAATATCTCGTTCCAACATCGTGTGGCTTGCTTTGTGACGGGTTTTGAGTCCGCACTAAATATGTGGAAGGGAGGAACAATTAGAGACGGGGCGAAAAAGTCAAGACTGAGTGAATAGGTAAAACTTTGTGTATGTATTTTTGAGGAGTGTAAACGTATTGAGATCGGGGGGGGGGGGGGGGGGGGGGGTTGACTTAAAACTATAAAAGATCTGTACGAAGGGGTTGTAGACGTTAGCGGTGGCTGATCACGCCTGAACCCTTAGCGTCACTTAATTCTAACTTGAAGGTACGCGCGCGAGGGGGGGGGGGGGGGGCGGTGTAGGGCGACGGGGAGTGTGAGGTAGGAATGGTCGGTATTGCGGTGGGAGGAATGCGAGGAGGTGCAGATCGGCTGTAGATCGCAGGCTGACCTGGTGTCGTCGGTGTGGCTGGGTGGCGGTGTTGAGGGGGGCGTCCTGCTTGTCTCTTCGTGTCTCTTCGCTGTGTCTCGTCTCTCTCTCTCTCTCTCTCTCTCTCTCTCTCTCTCTCTCTCTCTCTCTCTCTCTCTCTCTCTCTCTCTCTCTCTCTCTCTCTCTCTCTCTCTCTCTCCCCCTCCCCCCCCTCCCCCCCCCTCCCTCCCTCCCTCCCTCCCTCCCTCCCACCCTCCCTCCATCCCTCCCTCCCTCTCTCCCTCCCTCCCTCCCTCCCTCCCTCCCTCCCTCCCACCCTCTCTCTCTCTCTCTCTCTCTCTCTCTCTCTCTCTCTCTCTCTCTCTCTCTCTCTCTCTCTCTCTCTCTCTCTCTCTCTCTCTCTCTCTCTCTCTCTCTCTCTCTCTCTCTCTCTCTCTCTCTCTCTCTCTCTATCTCTCTCTCTCTCTCTCTTTCTTTTTTTTGGGGCTCGGGTCGTGTTACGTCGGTCTTCGATGCGAGACGCAGTCGTGCTGCTGGCTGGCGCTCGGCTCAGCCGAGCGTCGGTGGGCTTCGGTTAGCTTCGGGTGTTTCCCGACAGGCCGGGACTCACCCGTTCGGCTCTTCCCCGCGAATTTGGGGTTTGTTGTGACTTGCACTCTAGGTGCAACGTCACAGCTTTAATCCGTATAAGGATTTCTCGAGTTTGCAAACGACATCTTGTTTTATATCTTCGTTGGTGAATCCCTGCAGTAACTCCATGTATATAATATCTTCGCGTAGCTCAGCATAGAGGAATGCCGTTTTTATATCGAATTGGATAAGTTCTAAATCTTCCTTGGCCCCGATGGCTAATATGACCCAGAGGGAGTCATATCGTATGAACGGCGAAAAAGTTTCTGTGTGGTCAACTCCTTCTCTCTGGAGAAAACCTCGCGCACAAAGCCTTGCTTTGTATCCTTGCACGCTTCCGCATGTATCCTGTATTTCCTTGAACACCCATTTTGAGTCGATGGGCTTTTGTTTTGTGGTTTTTGGAACAATTTTCCATGTTTTGTTTATTCTAAGAGCCTCAAGCTCTTCTTTTACTGCTTGTGACCATTTTTCGGAATCTGGACCGTTCATTGCATCCTGAAAGCTCGATGGAGAATTATACTGGGACAATCTCTTGAAACTATACATACTGTTACAAAGGGTGAAATCACCCGTTTTGTCCCCTTTTAAATGATCTAGTAGTCATCATAGATAAAAGACGTTTATAAACCTCTTATGTCTTTAAAAAGAATAAGGTTGCTGCGTCAACCGATATTATTGAAAAAAACAGTCAGTCTCTAGACTTTAAAAAGAGAGCTTGTGTCCAAATACATCTATTTTCTTTCTAAATATTCCTTGTTCGTGAGACTTCTTTGGCTCGGCGTTCGCTTGAATCGCACAGAGAACTCTTTGATTCTCTTAGATCTTTCGTAATTTCCCCCCGTTGTAACAATACAATGCGCATGCGCCAAATAATTCAATCTCATTGGTCGGCGAAATCGCCCCGCGGCGATGTTGTCATCTGCTGAGCAGAGGGCCAACGTACACAAAATGAGACAAGACTCAAAAGCTGTAAATCTCTCGTGCATAAAACCGCGGATTGGAGTTATGTTGCTGTTTATTTTTACGTAGCGTGAATTGTCTAAGAATACTATCGTTTAGCAATACCGTGGTCGATATCGGAAAATATTCAACCGACGCAAATATCAAATGATACAGAAATTGTATGTTATTTATTGAAAGAAAAAATCTGAAATTCAATGTGAAATGTCATTAACAAGTGGGAGTCTGGACAAGCAGAGGTAGGTGAGTAAAAACAACGTTTATTGTAAACAGATTCTTTATTTACATAAAATTAAAAATGCGTCTCATTAACGATTTATGTTTTGTGCATTTTCTCGGAAATTAGTTGTATCCAAAAATACCAAAAGATCCAGTCTGATAATGATAGCTTTTAATATTTTCAGGTACGAAATAATTCATTGTCAAAGCGGGACTAAATTCGTCAGGCATGGAAGCATGTAGGTAAATTTCTAATTACGTGATCTTTGACAATTACAATATTTTAACATGGATTCAATGATAAAATTCGTTTTTTTTCAGCAGGCTTGCAGTTCAAACTTTGATTAACACGAGGAAAATTATGCCTTACCTGATGGTCAAAACGTTTAGGTGGCAAGGATCCTGGTTTCTCGAGCGGTGCAATCATTATAACCATCGAACCTGGTTGTTCCGTCAGACATCAGGTGCCAGAGTGAATCTCATCAGGCCATCGCCACCTTCTTAACATTAGTTGAGGAAAAATTAAAGAGCGGGATATACTACAGATGATGGTGGCTGAATATCCCATCATTTTACTTTGATCGAGCCAATAGCGATAAGCTTGTTACTTAACCGTTGCCGCCAATTCGTTCTACCGAGGAATCATTCTGTGCACCATTGTAATTCAAGCATTATTATTGACCAGCATTGTTTTTCAAACTTTATGCCATTTAATTTGGTATCTTATTTCGAAGCTTACTTTTACTCACTTTGGCATTAAATTCAGATAAATAGTTTTTCAAGTCCTCAATTAGCTTGTGGGGTTGAATTTTGCTAGGCAAACTGAATCAATCTGAATCTAGAATTGTAAAATAACTTCAGTTAAAAATGTCTGTAAATTTAATTTTAGTTGACGATGTCATCTAGCTAGCTAGTTGCACGATAACTTGAAAAACAATTCAATTTTACACTCTTTATAGGGTCCTACGCTGAGACTGAAAGCTTGTGAATCTCCATTCAGCGCAATTTTTTCTACACTTCATATTAGGATTGTCAGAAGCAAAAAAAATCTCATTTTGAGATTGGAAATGGAACCTGAAACGCAGAAGTTATTCAGTACCACGAATTGAAAACCAAGAATTTTATAATGGTTCCTACAACAAAGGGACTCTTTCCAAATATCTTTGTTACAAGGTGATGTTCGGAGGACTATGAACAAGATATTGTATCGGATCACATTATTTGGAAAAAAATTTTCGTGAACTTCGTTAAAAATTGGATATTCATTTATTTTGATGGAATAAGGGGCACAATTTTGAATCCGATAAGTCAATATCCTCGTAATGATGTTTTCACATTACTCTAAAACATGATTGTCCTTGAAGCTAATTGTGACGTTAAGGCGCATTTTCCGAAAGTTGATTTTGAACTTGTGTCACAGGATATGATTTACGTTCCTGAGTTCTATGCTTCCGATTAGATTTTCTTTGTTTCGAACCGCACTAACATGAAATATTGAAATCGTTTCAATAAATCTAATATTACTCGAATTTTCAATTTGAGTATTAGGTTCCCTTCATTTATTTAATTGAACATCATTAAAAATACATTGACTATTGTTCGCTATTTGTTGTTAGCTATTCGACCGAGCCGCGTGGAAGGAGTAGATCGCTGTAGTTTCAAAGATGAGTTATTTGATTTATTGTTGTATATACACCTTATTTATCTACAGTATTTAATCCATATATACAAGGCAGTTAATTCATTGGTTGCCACGCGAGGGAAGGAGTAGTCCTACTCCTGTAGCACCGCGGTGGAGGCTGCAGCGATGAAGTGCAGCGATGCATTGGTGCGGTCCTTGATGGCGGCGTATATCGGCTTTCCGGAGAGCTAGGCCGTGTTGGAGGGCGGCGATTTTCCGGTCCGGTCGCTCGTTGTGGAGACTCCCACTCGCTGTCAGACGGTGTCGTCTGAGTGGCCGTTGACACGTAGGTGGGTTGAGACTCTGGAAACGGAGAGACCGCTGCCGGAATGCTGCGGTAGTAACTGGGAGACGTTACTCTTGCTCTTCTGACGCCCTACAGCGAAAGTAGGATCGCTGGTGGCCTAGTCAGAGGCCTGAATGGGAGGTCCACACGGTGAAGCACCCACGGAGCTGGTGGGTTTTGGGAACTCGTCCTTTTGGTTGAGCTGGCTGTTGCCAGTTGAACAGAGTCCGTCATGCAGTTGTCAAAAGTCTGCGTGCTGGTCTGTGATCGTAGCGTAGCGTGGAGTTGCGTGGCGTAGCGTGACGTAGCGTAACGTAGCGTAGCGTAGCAGTGTAGTTCGTTTGTTTGGTCAGTTTCAGCGAGTCCGAAGTGTCCTGCCGATCGGTGAGATCGGTGGTCTCTTATCGCAGCCTCGGTTGGTCTTCAGCAGCAGGAAACAACGTTGGCTGATTGCGCGACGCGCTCGGCTGCGTCGGTGGCGTAAGCGGCGCGTGTGACGCAATACTTTCTTCTGTGGCGCGTGACTAGAAAGCGTGAAACGCTTGTTGCGGTGCGTGAGTTGTAAGGCGCGCGACCGACTAGTTGACTTTACAAGGTTGTTGTGAACAACTATCAACTATTTGTAAATTTTGTTGAACTATTTTTGAGAAAAAAAAGATTCACAGTTCTGTTACAGATAGTGTGATATTTAAATTTCTTGAAAACTCGGTTTAATGTCCCATTTTCAAAAGTGATAAAATTCAATATTACCGCCTGAAATCACAAGAGAGTGAAAAAGTTGCTTAGTTGCTTGAAAGTGGCGACGATCTTTGTACGTATAATAAATTCAATAGGCATATAACAGTAAATATTAGAGACGCAATTATTTTGGCCGTATCACCTGTTGACAGAAAACAATTTCATTGTTACTTCTAGTGTACAAAATAATAAAAGTGATCAAATAAAGTGTTCCCACCTACCTGCTGCGTTTCTTTCAAGTACCCAACATTCAAACAGATTTCTCATTTCAGTCGAATAAAGCCAATTTTCAAAGAGCATTGGCATCAACTTTCCGAGTCACTATCTCGACTGTTTGAGATTCTAACCTTAAAAATTCGTGTGAACTACATCGACGCCAGAAACAGAGTTTGACAGCTGAAACTCGGAGTGGCCAGCCTGCCCGTGCAGCCGATAAAACTCGCGCATGATCATTGTATGTATAGTTTCAAGAGATTGTCCCGGTATGTTCAGTGGGAGTTCATTGTGTGCGGGGTATATTGTTTGTGTGTCGTATATACGTGGTTCTTGAATTCGTGTGTTTCTTTGCTTAGTTCCTCAGAGTCTATCAGAATTCGTATTTCTTCTAGGTTTCGATTATTCGTGCCTATGTATGTGTCTGCTTCTATTGTTGGTAAGGCTGATGTATTTTGTGAAAACATGTGTGTGTGCCTTTGTTCATGTATTGGTGTAATGTTTAGTGTGTGCGTGATCTCTACTGGTTCCATTGTCCTAGGTTGTATATGTGTGCTGTGTAATGATTCGCGATTCGGTTCTGCTATGGGTGCGTCTAATAGCCTGGGTTCGTTATTGATCATATTTCTGTCATCTCGAAATGGCTCGTGTATTCCCATCCGCCGATAGTATCCGTGTGTGTTTTATACTTAGTTTGTATTGTGTGACCCGCGCGCGTTACCAAGCGCTGTATTGTTTTGATTTTGCGCTCTATTATGTGTGCCTGTGTGTTCTGTTCACGAGCCGTGCAGCCAACTGTGTCTTCTGTCTGGCATTGTTTCGGGTCGTGTACCTGTGTCGTATGTGTATGTGATTTTAACCGAACCTGTTTTAAATTTCTAGAGTGTTTGAATTTGTATAAATTGTCTCTGTTTTATGTATTCAATTGACTCTTGTCGGGATTAATGGGGAAAAATGTGGGTTTTTACATTGGGCACCAATTTGTGGGAGGGGGGGTGAGAGACAGGGAGAGAATGTAGCCCGCGAAGTCGAAGGTAAAACTTTGTGCTTATATTTGTTTGCGATTGAAGCTTACAACTAATTGACAAAGGAGTTGGGTCCCGCGATGCAGCTGGACTCCCCCCGACTGATTGTGAGTGGAATGTACTTAATATTACCTGAGTCGAACTTATTACTAAGCGTGAGTGTGTGGGTGTGTGTGGGTATGCGTGTGTGGGTGCGTGGGTTAGCGTGTGTTGGGGTCGTGAGTGAGTGCGTGTGAGTCGGTGGGGTGGGTTGAGGGTGAATGAGGCGTCAAGATTAGGGGGCGAGGGCTCTTGAATCTCCGGCATACTTGTTATGCGCTTCTCTTTTCGGCAGCTGCGGGGCTATTTTCCATTCCCCAGGGCTCGTGGCGGACTGGCTGCGCGTGTACACGTTGCGTACGTTCAGCCTTACTCGGCCGCTCTCGGGCCTGTTCGGCTCTGGTCCGCGGGTTTGGGGTTTATTGTGACGTGCATGTGGTGGTGTAACGTCACAAGTTTTTTCGATCTTGGGTTGCAGAACTATCGGTGAAACTTGTGAAGCATTATAACACTTTGACGGAACTGTCAATCAATCTAATGAATAGTGGTTTTTTCCCGAAATGGGTTGCTTTATGAATTTGGCATCTCTGAAAGCTGAAAGTGATTTTGCAGTATTCATTCCACAGAACTATTCTCAAAAATAGTTGAAAACTCCAGGATTATTTCAAAAAGAGTCAGCACACATAATTTTCAGTGAATTTTGAATTTGGGGTGCCAATTCACGTATCCGGTTTGTTCAGTTATAATCTCACCGAATCTCAAACTTTAACATTAGAATGGAATTCCTAAAATAATCTATATTCATTCGGTTCTATCAATGTGGCACGATGCACTGCACTTGTCTTCTGAGAAATTTGTATTTTTATGCTCGCCCAAGGATTGGATAAATTAACTTCCTGCAAAACATATTAGAAAAAGTATAACAGGCAAGTAATTGCGATTTCGAAAAATGATTACCACTCTCAATATTCCGCTCTGCTCATTTCAAGTCACTTCTTACCTATTTCGTAATCTGTATACTTCAACTCCACCTTCCACACGGAATTCTTCACAATAAACATGAAGCTGATAATCTAACTATACCCACATTTAGTCAAGTTTACTCCTCGATTTTTCAGTTATATCCGTAATGTAAAAGCGGATAAACGAACCCAAGATCGTCAGCTATCACAGATGAGTAAAAAAAAAATCAATTGAATCAAATGTTTGTACTCACTTCCATCTTGCTAGTGCAATGTCCAGTGGTATTTTGAAGTAAATGATAGACACGTGCCTATACGCATAAAATTTGACTAAAGTCGTGGCTGGGAGCTGCCCAATTTTTTCGAGTTCGCTACTACTTATGTGCAAAAATGCCAGCACCATGATAACTAGCAAGCAAGTTAGCGTCTGGACCTCCATGTTAAGACTTTGTGAATATACAACAAAGTAGATCTGCAAGCGGCGATTCTTTATCTGCAAAAAAGAAATGGTTGATTACTTTATGATTTTCAACCTTTTCGTGATACATTTCAATTTTTTTTTCAAGTAGATATGGATTCAGAGTTAGCTGTGATGGTGTCTACCGCAGAAATAGTAACAGTATAACTTCGATCAGCACTCAAACTCAGACTCAGCAAACAAAAGTTTGTATCCGTGTAGTATAATTGGTTTCACCATATTTCTAGGAAAATCACTGTTCCATCATGCAAACTGCGAATGATCTCTACAGAAATTATACAGTGTCCACCATAGGCTGCTTTGACTGATATACATATATAACTCACAGATTTGAGTTACGGCATAGAGATGTGACAAATATACAAATGCATGTAAGATCAATGAATCAGATATGTTGGACTGACGTAACAACATATCATAGATTTCACTAGAATAAAATTGTATTGTTAATTATGAATAACGCACCTAGATTTGATACATCTGTACCCAAACTGACTCAAATATTTACGAAAAACGCACGCTTGCTGGGGGATTTGGATACACAACCGGTACACGACCTACCTATCCACAGTCTGGTAAGCTATCTGCGATATCACGACACCGACAGCATGATCGAGGGTTGTGAAAATATGTAGAAACGCGCTCATAATTTTGGAATTGATATACGCATTCAAGTTGAACTGAATTCATCGTGATGTCGTTACATGGGGGTGTATGTGTTCGAGCGGTGCTTGTAAATGATTGAAAATAGGGAATACTCCCACGTAACAACAATAAATAAAAATGAAGAAGAAGATCCAGCTTTCGATAAATCGGTAAGTGGGATCGTGTTGCTATAGCTCCAAACGGAACTGTGAGAGTTGTTCTCATGGTGAGGTGAAATTTACATCAATAAAGGATAGCAGATTTTTCAGAAATCAATGGTTATAATGAATTAATCTTATGAAAGATGAAATATATTGTTCAAAAATTGTAGAATGAAAGTACGCGTGTTTAAGTGATTAACAATAATAATCAAATAAACTCAGATTTTATTAATCACAATGATTAGATGAGTGAGGTGTGGACGCGTGAATTATGTTCATGTAAAACTGACTGCAAAATAGGTATTGTAACATAACATTTTTAATACACGTTACAAACGGCCTGCCAAACCCTGGGCGAAACCCAAAAGTGAGGATTTCGCGATAATAATCGTCGATAATTTCGGAAACAGCACCAAAACAAGAGACATGTATCCAAAACTCTTTATAGGCTAGCGAATGAAATATTTCAAGATTTTTGTTTATTTTTGTTTTCGAGTATATGCGACATGAAGTAGAGGATCGGCGCCGAATTGAGCGACATCATCTGGTGACAACAACGCGGGAGTTCTCAGGGAGATGATCGACGAGTGCGAGGCGCCCAACAAAATCTCGTGATATCTTTTGTCAGATAAATTTTTCTAGCTTTCATCGCGGGTCGCCAAATTATTGTAAACCCGGTGTGTTCCTGGTAAACTTCTTCGGATGAGCTAGAAGTAGCCAAAGATCGGCGTCACAGTATGAGCGATATATTCTCAGACTAAATCGTATACACATATATTTTGCTTGGAAGGTGGTGGGGGCCAACACAAAGTAATGTTTTAATATTTGCATACTGCGGCCTATGACATGAGCTCTAATGACTAGAGTGTATCGTTTTCTTAGAATATCAATTTTATAAGTAGTCCGTATACATATATTTACGTAAAGAAAGAAATTCGTGATGAGACAAAGTAACGAACGGCCACGGGAATCGAACCCGGGACGAACGGAAGCTTATCCGTGTAACAAAAAATTTACAAGAGCTCAAAATCTTTAGCAAGACTCTTTACGATGCATCTTTCTACCACAGACGAATATTGTATGGCTATCAATATCACTGCATTACGTGTTTGGAAAATTCTTACACAAGTTTTTAACTCCGTTTACAATATTGAATGTCCTACATCGTAATATTCCATGTTACATGCCTCGTATTTTTAATTTGGCCACAGCTAATATTACAAACTATATTGTATTTTCAGTGCTCTGTTGGTTAAGAACAGGTTAATACATGTACAAATATTATAATTTTCAGTAAAAAATGTATCATAACAATGCGTGATTGGGAAATTTTTCAGCTGGTTTTGATATTCACTATCACGTATGATAAATTTTGCATCAATATATGAAAATTGATTTGCGAGTATGAATTTAGCCATACAGGGGTATAAATGGTGATTTCATATGCCTAGTTTGAAAATGTCATATGACTTTGCATTGTGAATTTGTTGCAAATTTCAGATTCTTTTTAACAGTGTGGACTTATACTTACTAGCCACCAAGCGTCCTCGCCGTTGTCACGTCAATCCTTCTCATCTGGTCAATTCGTTTATGTTATTGTTTGCGTAGTTATAGTATTTAAAAAAAAATACTATCAATATGCACAACATTAACAGAGACGAATTGGCTAGATAAAAAGGATTGACATGACGATGGCGAGGCCGCTTGGTGCTCCAGTCGGTACAAGTCCACGGATAGGCTTTCGCTGGTCCCGGTGCCATGCGAATCTTTCAAAAACGTCCGTACAAAGATTTGAACACTATATACTCTTTATTTGAACCAGAAATACAAATGCGAGTTTGTTCCGAAACGAAAATATACAATTCGAGTTTACAATTAGTCAACAACATAGTCTGAAAACAAACAAATTCGCGTATGGTGATGCGAGAAATTAGAGACATGGTAGTCAGGACGGCTAGGTACTGTTATTGTTTTGTTGACGAGCGTTGTAATAGTTTGTGTTGTGATAGTTCGTTGTCTGGTTTTTTCCCATTCCATGTTTTTGTTCCAAGATTTCACTATGTTTTCTAACTGTTCGAAGTTTGCGAATTCGTATGGTTTTATGAACATTTCATATTCCATTCTCATGTTTCTGTATGCTATATCCAATTATTCGTGTACTGAGTATGGTGGGGTGAGTTGTGAGAATAATAATCACAGTGTAATGAGGTATAGTATGACTTTTTGGAAATGTCCCTGCATGTTCCCTATTCTGTTTTCGTGTCTGTCTCTGTATTGCGGTTCTTGAGACGTATATAGTGAAGCAGCTTCAAATTCTGCGCGTGTTCTCCATTTACCGCGGTTTAGGCGGTAGCAGTTTTTCGCGTTGCCTTCTAAAATCAGGCCTAAGTGTTTCATTAATTATTTATCTGGTCATTCGTATTACACAATTCGAGTTTACAATTAGTCAACAACACAGTCTGAAAACAAACAAATTGTCGTATGGTGATGCGAGAAATTAGAGACATGGTAGTCAGGACGGCTAGGTGGTCTAGTAGAGTAAGTCTCCGGCAAAGCATCTCCAAATACCAGGTTCGATTCCTGGTTCCGTCATTAATTTTTCAATTCACCAAAGACATGTTCGAATTCACTTCTCTATAGTTGGTTAATAAATTTATGGTTGCATCTCTCTTTCTAGACGAGCAATAGATGCATAGTATATGGGGCAGTCCATGACATCTCCATCAAGATTCTACGTCGATGTTTCAGATTGGCGTCGTCATTTTTTGTATGAAAGTACATTACGAAAAACGTAATCGCAATTGTTTCAGAAATTCTCGACTGAACGTATCTGAAGTAAGATTTAAGAACTCGAAAGCAAAAACCGCTTTATAAAATCTGCAAAATTCGGATAAATCTTATAAAATGTAACAAAATTTTTTTGTCACCTAGAAGAAGATGATGATTTTATAACTTCCAAAGATAAACAAAAGAAATAAAAAAATTATTATTATTGAATTGCATTTTGACATAAGAATGAATATAAAAGCTCATTACAATATCTCTAAATAGATATTTTTCGGCCCGTAATATAATGAGCTTCCGTGTTCATTTATACGGCAAAAATGCAATACAATAATAATTTTTTATTGATTTTTATTATTTACCTTTCGAAATGATGATATCTCCATCTTCAAATAAGTATCAAAAATTTTTGTATGTTTTGTAAGATTTATTTGATTTTTTTCAGATCTTACAAAGTGGGATTTTCTCAGTTTTCAAATCATACTACAGATACACTGAGTCGAAAAATTCTAACAAAAATTGCGATTAGGTTTTTCGACACGTAATTTCATATAAAAAATTATGAAGCCAATCGAAGATATCGACGTAAGATCTTGATCGGGATGTTATGGAATGCCCCATATATTTTCACGATCACTGGTGTAGTGCACAGACCCACAGCCACTAAGTATGTATATGAAGAACAATTATTATTCGGGAGCATATGTTTCCGTGTAAATAGAGGAAATATTTTTTATTCACTTTTTAACAACTATTATTTACAGCTCTTTACACTTTTATCTGTAAACAAAGAACGACCATTTAAGTTTAATATTATCACTTCTCTATTTACCCTACTAATTTTGTTCACAATATGTCTTCCTTATTATCAATTTTCTTTCTCTGTAGTTGGCACGTGTGCTCTATTGCGCATTATATTCTGTATCCGTGTTTCTCCTCAATTCGTATACTAATCGTCACTGCATCTGATGGTGATCAAATGAAGGGCGCGTGGAGCATGAGAAGCGCAGCATCTTCAAAACTAAGGAACGTATACTTTCCTCACATACGAGTACATAGAGCATTCCACGCCAAATCGACCACTTTTGAACCCGATCCTTTTTGATTTGGCTGAAAGTTTTTTATTCATTTCCACCCTATAAAAAACGATTCTCAGAAATTTTTAAAATTTGTTTATCAAACCAAAAAAAAGTTGTGAACTTTTGAAAAAATGGCTCATTTTTTTGGAAATAGCTATAACTTTTTCAACATTTGAGTTATCGGGACGTTTTTTTTATTAGAAATTTTTGTTAACTCCGGCGTATAGCCACACGTCTCCATCATCTCGTCATTCTCCCACGATTCTTACAGTAATCCTATCATCTCATTCTTCTCCTCCTATATCCGTTCTGGCTCACGCCACTCGCTCTTTGCTGACTTTGCTACTTCTATTCCCCACCATTTTGCACACCTCACGTCTGATCCTCTTTACCTCATGGCATTCCTATTCCAACGTTCGACACGAACAATTCTTTTTCCAACACTCAACAACCTTACGTATAACTTTTCTCACCAATTGTGAACTACACACTCCGTTCGAAACTACTCCACAAATTATTCAACCAAATATATATTGCATACCTCAACCACCAAATATATATTGCATACCTCAACCACCTAAACGGTTATTCAAGCCTATCATAAATTCTGGTTGTCTCCGGACGCAAAGGCGAAGGCGAACCCGTTTGTTCCTTACCGCTCGGGAATAAACGACGTCCACGGACGTAACAGTTTGATGAAAAAATTCTGAGAAACGTTTTTCATAGGGTAGAAAAGGGTAAAAAAAACTTTCAGTTAAATCAAAAGGGATCAGGTTCATATAAGTGGCCGATTTGGCGTGGAATGCCCCATATATAATACGCTCACGGATATGGACGATCAGGCAAGTAGAAGGGGGGACATCCTACCTTTCCTCACGAATGACACTAGACAGACTAACGTTGAAACGGAAGGGAGATACGCCTTACTTCCACCGATAACGAACTCGACCGAACGACAAACAACGATCGACGCGTCGCGACGCTGCGAAAATCCGGTTCGAAATGGATTCTAATTATAAATCAGGTAACGTTAGTCAGCACAGCAGCAAATTTGTTGGAAAGCGCACAGCTGACACGTTTGTTACATGGCCATTCTCGTCTCGAGGCAGACATGAACTTATTGTTAGGATTATCTAACTATATGATTAGGAGTATTGAAACTTAGAAAAGGGCATAGTCAGATAAACATGCCGCGAGCACCCTCTCTCGAGTTGGATTCTGCTAGTGACCAACGCTTTCTGTTGGTAAATGACAGACTCATACCAAACTTTAGCCTTCTAACTCCATTTTGCTGAAGGTTATCGCATAAAACGTGATTTTCAGTTTTTTGGCGATAACTCAGCCATTTCTACTTAAAAAGTTTGGAAAAAATCACAGGTCTAGAAAACATATGTGCACATTTGGAGAATATTTTTTTGACATTTCAGCGGAATACTCCATCTTCTAAGAAATGTTGAATGCTTAGATCGCTGATTTCCAGTCGATTTTGAATAGAACCACGGTTTTTTTCTTCACAGTATGAACATCTGCTTTTATATGAATTGTTAGGGGAGAGTCGGGTGACACGGGCATATGCTATTTTTGGCTAATAAAGTAGCGTCATCCATCGGACGACTCTACAGGCTTGTTTTCAAGGGCGAATGTCTGGATTATGAAGAAGAGGTAGTATACCTTTCAGTGTATGTATTTCCCTGAAAGTACAGACCATAACCTACGTATAAACGCTTGGACCTGTTGGTTCACTTCACCGCAGTATGGTGGAGTCATATTTGTTTGCAAAATTGTGCAATCGGGGAAAATGGGGAGCTTTGGTATCGTATATTTTGGCGCTATTAATGGTACGAATAAACAAAGTCAATTTATTGAACCAAAATGGATTCTTCATTGATTTCAAATGCCTAGTAATTACAAAATCAAGTCGAACCAACAGTCCTGATCGGAAGATGATATGCAAAAAGCCGTTGACGAGGTTTTGAATAAACGTTGGGAATATCCTTCAGCATCTAAATCTTTGGAAGTACCTCAGAGTAAATTAGCACCCAGAGTGAAAAAAAAACTAAGACTGGTGTTTCTATCAAAGAAACCAGTTCCAAAGGGCTTGGTCGCTATAAATCAGTATTTTCCGACGATCAAGAAAAAGAGCTGATTCATTTATTCTCGAAATGGAAAGCCGATTTTTCAGATTAACACTTGTCGAGTGTCGTCAGCTAGCTTAGGGAAAGACTAGTTGTACTCCTTTCTCCGCAGAAACCCTATCGTGACACTACGATCCCCAGAAGCTACATCAATTGCTCGCGCGATGTGTTTTAACAAAACTGCGGTGAACAAGTTTTTTGATCTTCTATCTGGGTCGTATGAAAAATATAACTTTATGCCTGAATGAATCTACAATGTGGACGAGACAGGAATCACAACTGTGCCCAAAAAGCAATCTAAAATTCTCGCCTTAAGAGGAAAGCGTCAACTAGGAGTTCTCACGTCGGCAGAAAGAGGCACGTTAGTAACAGTTGAAATATGCATGAGTGCTGCAGGATCCTACAAGCCTCCAATGTTCATTTTTCCCATCAAAGAGCGAGGCTCGAATTATTAGATGAGGCACCACCAGGAAGTTTTGCTGAATATCATCCCAGTGGTTGGATGCAGAAGGAAATTTTCATCAATTGGTTCAAACGCTTCAATGAAATCGCAAAATAAACGAAAGAAAAAACGGTTTGACTTCTTCTGGGCAAGCCCGCGACTCATACTAAGAGTATTGAACTGATCGACATGGCACGAGCTAACTTTAGTGTACTGTGTTTTCCACCTCATTGTACACATCGAATGCAACCACTTGACGTCTCTTTCATGGCTCCAGTTAGTCAATACTATACTGTACAAACCAAAGGGTGGCTAACTGCTCATGCTGGTCGATCGATCACGATTTACTAAATCGCGAAACTCTTCGGCACAGCGTTTATGAGAGCGGCAACTTATGAAACTACTGTTAACGGTTTTCGGAAGACCGGAATATTCCCACCTGATCCTTTTGTGTATACCGATTAGATGTTGAAAACATCGGAGACAATTGACAAAAACAAAAAAGCGACAAATTCGAAATATTTCCATTATCTCGTTTATTTTCAACTTAATGGCATAAATGAATAGCAACAAACTTGTTGAGAATCAAGTTCTGAACAACTTCGGTTCCCACCTTTTTTTCCAAAAACCAATATTTTCGGAATTTAACCCGAAAAGGAAGGATTCTCCGTCAACTCGGCTACTTTTTTTTCGACCATCTCAGATCTGCCCCATAATTGGTTACATCAAAGTACTACTAAAAGGTACTTTGCGTGAATTTTTTCAGATTTTTCAATTCATTATTTGAGAAATTGCCGTTTTTTTTTTTCAAATGAATATACACTACCGTTCATACGTATGGAAACACTCGCCCCAGAGTGTTCTCACTGTACCCATGATGCTCATTGTATTTCTACGAAAATGTGTACCGTTGAGGAGTGGGGAGGGACTTCCAGCATTTCCATAGTATAGAAAAAAAATGTAGAAAACAAATCGTCTTGTTTACGTTTGCTGCGAAGGAGTGGCGTTCGAAAAATCGTCGTTTTGTTGACATTTGTTTCGATCGTCGTTCTGTTATACATTTTTCAAAATATTGAGTAACCAAATTGTATGCGTGTTTTGAATTTTCTTTTCTCTGTTCTCTTCATATATAATCATTTTCATTTTTCGTTAGGAGTGTGCAGAACATAAGAATTGTTGAATGCTTCGTTGCGAATACCACAATTTTATCGGAGCCTAGATTCGAATGCTCGGAGAGTTCAATTATTATAATCGTACGGTAATTTTCTTTTCCGATAATTGGAGAAATTTACACCTGTTGACATATACGCTAAGTACGATGCAAATATGCGAGAAATTTCAAATCTTAAGGAAAATAAATATTACGACTGTTATTATTTCATCATATAAACCATAAAAAGTCAGTTGGGACGAAATTTAGGTTCTTAAGTCAGAAATATCGTTCTGACAAAAAATGACCGCGTATTTTCCAAAACAATGAAAGCTTTTTCGAAGTGATATGTGAGCATAAAAAATCAAAACCTATTTCTACGATTTTTTTTCCGGAAGTGCCGAGTCATTCAATTTTGTTGCAAAATGAGCGCGCAGTAAATTTGAAGAATCAATATCTCATCTCCGGTTCTATTTGACGTAGAAAAATTATTCACAGCACATTCGCGAGTAGAGAGGATAAGCTTTCGTAGAAAACTTTGGTTTATCCGGAAACATTGAACATTGTAATTGTTATTAACGAACGAATAGTTTATTGGCAACATTTTTTGGTGAGGCTTCTACCATTTTATACATTCTGTAAAAAATCTTTCCGATTACAAATAATCCATCGGGTTTGACGAGGAATTTCCCATTCATATTCATTCCGAATGACCATACATTAGATATCTGCTATCGGTAGTAAAATATTGAACACGAAACTTCGAATTCCTGAATGTTAGACTAAAACTCTTCACAGAGTTGTGGCTTCCATCTAATTAACTCCTCTTTTGTTTGCTCCGGGTATAGCTGACTTAGCGTTAAAACTAAAAGGAAATGATCTGATAAAGTTGGTAAAAGCAAGACTTCAAGGTCGAGAATGTACTCTAGAGCAATAACATTTCCCCAGATCAAATCATTTACCGACCGACCAACTTCACTTGCAAATGTGAATCATCCCGGATTATCACTTGCTGTCCTACCGTTAATCACGAAAAAACTAAATTCCTCCATGAAATCCAGTAAAAGCCTCCCTCTTTTATTTAATTCCCTATCTAGAGAGAGTCTCGTCCTTGATAGTGGTGAATTGACCAAGACTTCATCAAAGATGGGGTTTTCTGATCCGATTCTGGCAGTGAAATCCCCTGCAATTATAAACGCCTCTGTAGGAAATTCGCTGCGTAAATAATTAATTTTATCATACAGATCGCTCAGAACTATACCAATATCCGCATTGGGGCTGATATATACATTTGTGAAAATAAAACTAAAGTTATTTTTCATTATCCTTAGTATTATATAATACTTAGATTTGAATAGGACTGTTTTCTTCGTAGTTGTTGAATCTGTATACACGGTCAGTCCTCCTGCTGCTCTTCCCTTCACCGCTGTTCGTACTGCTGGGCTATAGGTGAGCTCTTGTTTGTACTGGATTGTTTTGAAAATTCTTACTTGCGGCTCTTCGGTACACCAGGTTTCACAAACAGCTAATACGTCGCCCGATTTCACAAGACTCCCAAGTTCGTTTACGTTCGAAATACCCGTGCTATTCCAAAAGATTATTCTCGAGTGTTTATATCTATCTGATTTTAGCTATAGGTCTTTATTACTGATTCTTTTCGGTCCCGTTAGCGCTGCTAATCTTTCGGAGCTCCTGTTTTTTGTCTTTTTTGGCGTAAAGGGCACACTTTTAACGTTCTGTTGTTGAATCTGCTTTTCAAAAGAGTTTAATTTTTTTTCCGCCTCTTGATAAGTCATAAATTGCTGATCCACTAACAATTTAAAACCTTTTTCTTTTACGGTTTTGCCATGCTTTTCCAGGTCCATCTTCAGCAAATGCAATTTTTCCTTTTTTTCCCTCTCTATTTCTGATAAGTCTTTTTCTAGGATAACTCCGGTATTTTTCAATTTTATATTCTGCTTGAGAACCGAGTACATACTTTGCTCTTTTATTAACCATCGAGATTTTCACTGAAAATGCTTCTACATCCCTCTCGGCAATGCCTATGCCCGCTGTCCTGAAGATTTCCATCACCGATTTATTTAAATCAGCATTCACTTCCAAAGTGTCAGGCACCTTGAACATCATCAAGTTTTTTTCTCTTTCCTGCTTCAGCAAAAAATCTATTTTCATCTCAATATTATCAATCCTCTCCTTATGATCTTCATACTTTTGTTCCAGAGCTCTGCATCTCCCTGTCCAATCTTTTAGTTCGTTTCTGACCTCCTTCACTGAGGTTGAGAGATCTTCAGTTGTTTTTCCAATTTCATTCACTTCACTTTTAGTTTCGTTGACCGTCTCGCTGACTTTCTTCAGTAACTCTGCCAACGAATCAATCGTATTACTCATTATACCTTAACAACCTTAACATGCACTTAGACGATATGGACAGCCTTCTTTCTAGAAATATAATCACAGCGGCCAGGGAACTGGGAATGATCTCACGACAAGGGGAAATCTCGTTAGAAAAGTGCCGAAAAAATTAAGAATGCGCTAGGATAAAGAGCCTGCTCAGAAAATCTCTAAAGATCTGTAAAAAATCAAAATTTGAAAAGCCACAGGTTGACGACTATCTAGTTCTCAAAAAGCAATACAAGGAGGTATACAAGCGCAGTGAAAAAGAATATAGGGAAAAAATTATTAACGGAGTAGTGGATGCAAAAAATCCACAAGAATTTTGGAAAGCGGTGAACAGGTACAGAAAAAAGCCGATAAAGGGGGCTGAGAGTATTAGTTTGAATGAATGGTGTAGCTTTTTTCGAGAGTTCCACGAGGTTAACAACCCGGTAACAGCTCCGACTCCTGAGCTCACCAATGGGGATGAGATGTTGGATTCTCCAATAGGTCTAGATGAAATTTACAGTAGTATTGCTCATAGTAAATCAAACAAGCCCCCTGGAATAAACTCGATTACAAACGAGTTTCTGAAAAATCTTACTCCGAATTGGGTTTTATATATGAATGTAATGTTCAATAGGAATATGGATACAGAAAAGACTCCAAACAACTGGTCCTGTATATTAACTAAAATGCTGTATAAAAACAAAGGAGCAATTAGGGATCCAAATAATTATAGGCCAATTGCGCTTGTAGGGTTGATGCCTGGTGCGACATCAATAATATTCTCCCCGAATGGCAGGCAGGATTCCGGAAAAAAAGAAGTTGCTTAGATAATATATTTACACTCAATTCAATAATCCAATTGCATATACAAAAGACAAGAGGCAAATTATATGCGGTTTTCGTTGATCTTAATAGCGCATTCCCGTCTGTAGATCACTCCATGCTCTGGTGTAAGCTGCAAAAAAAAGGGCTTAGCTCAAAAGTTATAAAAATTCTTCAAAGCTTGTACTCGTCGGCAAATATCAGAATTGGGAATTCAGACGGGATTTCAGACCCTATTTATATTACAAAAGGTGTATTGCAGGGTGAGATACTTTCCCCAATCCTCTTTTCAATTTTTATTGCTGATTTAGAAGATTTTCTGCTAAAAAAAAAGTATATTAGAGGTGTATCAATTAATAATTTAGTAGAAATTTTGTTACTAGCATATGCCGACGACATTGTCATTTTGGCCGAAAGCTATATACATATGAAGAGAATAATTGAAGCCTTATATGAGTACTGTGTAATAAATAAGTTATCTGTAAATACCAAAAAAACGAAAGTAATTATTTTTCGAAAAGGCGGTCGCAGACATAAACAGGAAGAAAAAAAATTCATGTACGGGGACAGCTCTGTTGAAATAGTCAAGGAATACGTTTATCTGGGGGTGACCTTTTCTCAAACGGGGTCATATGAATCACATACGAAAAAAATAGTTTCCAAAGCCAAAGTAGGGTGCTCTTCCACATTAGCGTTAATACATAGAATACATGCGAATTCTTGGAAAGTTTACGATGACCTATTTGGGGCGCTTGTACAATCAATATTATTATACGGTACAGAGGTGTATTCACTGAGGCATCTAGATAGTGTGGAAAAGAAACAATTAGGTTTCTTCAAAAAACTCATGTATTTACCTCAGTGCACACCGAGTTATGCGGTAAGAAGAGAATTGGGACTTAGTCAGTATTCGCTCTTAGTCTTTGAGCAAGTCATAAGATGGATTAATAAAATTTTGAGAATGGAAGATGATCGATACCCGAAAATTTGTTTCCTTAGACAACTACATTTAAGTCAGTACAAAGGTGCCCAGGATAATGTGAACTATAATCGGGTAGTATGAGTGAAGAAAATGTTCTTTGAACCAATTGACAGGCTAGACCTGTGGAATGAAGCGACGCCAGGCGAAATAACGCTGCAAGAACCTGAACTATTAGAGAAGTATGAGGAATACTTGAGCGATATGGATGGAAAAAAGTAGCACAGTCCTCCTCACTTATCATGTACAATTTGTTGCAGACTGAGAATAAGGTTCAGGAATATCTGAAAGCGTCAATACCTCTGAAAATATTAAAAGTCATCTGTCAATACAGGCTAGCGAACTCCTACTACACAAGAATAATATTCGACTCTAGGCATTACAAAATATCTGAAGGAAGATACTGTAACTATTGCAGCGAAGTTATATGTAGACTTAGGTCACCTGACTGTTTCATATAGAGAGCTATACTATAAAAGAGTCGGACTAAAACTACCTCTCTTAGAAAACGGATCGCTTGATATACATACGATTTTCTCTCTCCCAATAGATAGTAAAATATTGAGAAAGTTTTATGCTCTTATATGTTTTGCACTTGCTCATTATTCAGTGTACTATAGCCAATAAGCGAATTTTAGTATTAAAAAATAAATTGGAACTATGTTGTATATATATATTGTAAAATCTCGAAAAAATAATACAATAAACTAACTATTGAACACGGTGAAATTTAGAGTGATTCGTAAAAAATGAATATCTTAATTTCAAAAGAATTATCTCAACTTTTCGGATTATTCAAAATGATCAAAATTTTTAATCACACTATTCCATTTCATCAGATTCGACCATTCACTTTTAACATTTTTGGGTATAGTGAGATGGCGCCGACACATGGTTGTAAGAGAACAGAAGAGGACCCATGTATTTCTATGTGTATTTATATGATAAGGAGGGGAGGGCACGAATTCTCTGCCAAAGTATATTTTTATCGACAAGTACTAATCATGTTCTGGATTCTGCATTGAAAAAGCGAAACAACCAAATGAACACGCTTATATTTTACAAAATAATCCGTCGTAACCGTTGAACGGACGCAATGTCACATGCCGCGAGGATATCTTCATAGAGTGGTGAACTATGTTCAAATTACATTACTTCGCAAAGGATGTTAGAAACTCCCATCACCCGGGAGAAGGAACTGTTTCGCACAACCCGCAGCTTCATAGTTACCTCGAATCTCAGATACTATTTCCTTGCATTTAATATTTCAGAGGGTATAAAAATAATCCTCAACGTCGATGTCAACAATTGTTTCATATATCCATAGTAACATGAATAAAGTGTTCCAATATTATATATAATCATTTTTTGAAACCCTTTTCACTAGTAAAATAGCTTCGAACATAAAATTATTTCATTATTGTCAGTAGAGTTGTGTGTAACAAGCGATGTAAAATTTCAGAATGATTCCGATACAGTAATACCCCGAAGTTACGCTATGGGTCGTTCCGGCATTGACGGCGTAAGTCGAAAAAATCATAAGTCGGGGTGTACGTTTTATACAACTGTATAATGTATATTGTATATATGTATATATGTATGAATACTCACCAGAGATAATCATGTATGTACCTCATAGAAAACCTCTGAAGAAGAATGAGAAATACTCTTTATTTTCGAAATACAAAATGTTCGAGCACAGTCGTCTGACGACACAAAGACTTTTTTTTTCTCGCGCACAGTCACTATCCGTAGACTGAGCGAATAATCGAATACAATGTAATGCACGGACGGAAAATAAACATGACCATTCAAGTTGCGACAAGGAGAAGCGGAGTTGGGGGGGGGGGGGGGGGGGGTGACCGACGGCGTAACTTCATAAAACGAGACCACAACGATTCGTACCCGTTTTGTTTCAATCGTATTTTTCGAACATATTTCCAAATATCTACAAAAATGGTGAATGGTGATATTTATGAAATCATTTTGAAAATACTTCGTGCTGTGTAAAACTAATATTGCGCGAAATGTTTTAATGTATATGGGACATTCTTTTACAACCGAACACCTTTGTGACCGACACATTTTTGATTCAGCTGAAATTTTTTTTGACGGGTTCTATACCGAAAAAATAGGGATACGTATTCGAGGATTTTTTATTTCACATATTTCGTAAAATAGAGGGGATCGAAAATTTGATAATTTGGTGTTTTTTGGCTTGGAAGACTCACTTTCAAAAATTCATAACGCCGGTTCTATTTGAGCTGGAAAGTTCGTTTTTTTCATCTCAAAGCTAATAAAATGAATTTTATTACAACAATTCTTTCATTAACGATTATTCCGAAATTTATACTGTTATAAACAATTAATATGTTTTAATCGATCTTTAATAATTGCCCCAACCTCGTAGCGAGTTCTTAGCACAACCATCGCATTCTACGTCAAATTTTTTATCCATAACGTATTTTGAATTGATGGAGAAATTATTATTACTGGAGGAAAAGAATTAATTTATCTAGCGCGGCACGTCACATCGGCGCGCGAGTTCCATTGCACACCTCATAATCTTGCCTCGTATCGTTTTCCTCTGTAATATAAATGATTACTTTATATTTTTAATTGAATAATATTATTTATTAGCATATAAGACTTTATACAAAATTTAACAAAAAAATAATAAAATAAAAAATATTATTCTGGCAAATGAAAAATTAATTTACCAAGATTTCAATACATTATGATTATTTAATAAACACCTCGTTCTGCATTACGTCTCACAATGTTCACATTCACTTTTAATATGTATAGTATTTTTCGTTCAAAAATTTGTACAACCGTTTTTTTTGTTGACACAATGAGAATTACTTTGTTTCCAATTCTTCAAGAGAGGTTGGAATCACACAAATTTTCAAGAATAAATGTAAATATGATACGACGTACTGCAGGACTTGAGGTGAGGCCCTGGTCCAGAATTCTACTGACGCAAACCGACACGATCCGACGGCTCTCAATCTTGCTCGAACTACACATCTAAAGATAAGTCAATCCGAGTGCTAATCTCCAACATTGGAAGAATCCTAATGTTTTCACCTATCTAATCAAAATTTACTATCATAATATCCAGTCAAAAGTAAGATTAGAGTTGGTGGCTAGCTTCACTACCCCCAATTAGATCAAACGCATTGTTTCCAAGATTTGAGCACAATTTGATATGACAGCAGCAAGAATTGGTGCCCAGCTGTAGCCCATTCCCTTGTGAATTCAGAGAGTTATACTCCAGTCTTCAGCTCGGCCCCATTTTACATTTAATTCAAGGTAATCTAAAAAGAGAGATACAAAAATCACGACCAGCTAGTTATAACCATCGTTCAGAGTAGATGTTCTTGGTATCAAATAATAAAATCGTGTAGAATAGAATAACACACAATTTGCTCAAACACGCAAACGGTCAAATTTAGTGATTCTGTAGCTTCTCTGCATTTAAATATAAATTTGCCCGTCGGCGTGGATTGTTGTATAAACTCAAGCACTGTATAATTTGTTACTTTCGGCTTCTACGATGTTATTATCATTCATTGTTACCAACATTTCAATCACCAAATCGTTACAGAATATATCTTATCTTTTACCAGTTAAATCATTTCAAACCATTTATTTTGAACGACGACCTTTTTGTCATTTTTATTATTATAAATTAGCCTCAATCATTTGAACAAACCTCACAGACCTGTATAGGACTATAGCAACACGATCCTACAAATTACCGGCTTATCGAAAGGTAGGTCTTTCTTAGTTTTAAATTTTATTCATTGTCGTTATGTGGGAGCATCTTTGATTATTTATTAATCATTGATTACCACCGCTCAGTACACTCTCACCCCCACGTAACATAGTCCTGCTCTATGACGAATATAAAAAGCGTACTGTCCGAGCCTCTCAATCCATCTAGCTACCTGACCTTCGGAGAACTTGAACAAAAGTGACCACCTAAGGGGAGCATGATCTGTTCCTATCAAAAATCACCTGCCGTACAGATAATGATGAAAATGAATCACGGTCTTTACAACAGCTAAAAGTTCTCTACGAGTGACACAATAATTTCTCTCGGTTTTACTCAGAACTCTACTGTAATAACTAATCACTCGCTCTTGAGCTCCCTGAAACTGTGACAGAACCCCACTGTTTGAGAATCGGTATTCTCAAAGGTATCTCTCAAGAAGCAGCTGTCGCTCAACGTGGACTAGCCAAAACTATTCACTAACCCTGAGAACGCGCCTAGTTACCGCCTCTTCTAGCTGTCAATCATTATTACTTTTCATCTCATTGTGCTCGCACGTGAAGCCTGACAGTACCATCTCAACAAAAAAATTATCGTGACATAAATCATAACTGACTTCTCACGTGAATAATACAATCATAATTGGCTTCTCAAGTAATTAACATAAATCATCATTAACTTCTCAAGTGATTAATATAATCACAAGTGACTTCTCAAGTGATTCCTAAGATCTGGAAACACCATAAATCACAATCTGGCTCTCAAGGGATTAATATAATCCAGACATACTCATATCTCAAATAGCACACTGATCAAATTGTATATTAAATAAAACCTAACTTATTTGCAATGTTCTAAGTTCTTCTCATAACTTGTTTCTCAACACCCACCTATTCCTAAAAGAGAGGCGTCTGTATCCAAAATAAAAGATAGTTCGACCTGAGGATGGGCTAAAATCGGCAAAGAAGTAAGATTGTCATTCAGTTTCTTGAAAGCTTCTTCGCATTCCGGGGTCGAGTCGAAAGGAATTTTGATTCCGGTCAAGTGGTGGAGGGGTTAAGCTATGCTAGCAAAACCTTTTACAAATCTTCTGTAATATGTGCATAGACCTAAGAAGCTACTTGCTCTTCATTTTCAGATGTCGGCCAAGAAGAAACGTTCTCGACTTTAAACGGGTCGGTCGTCACACCTTGAGCTGAGACGATGTGTCCGAGCCTTCTTCTCTTTGGAATAAATGGCATTTTTCGGGCTTATTTTTAGGCTTGCTTGCTTCAGCCTGAATAATTCTTCTTAAAGATTATGAACTTCTTCCTCGAAGTTCTTGCCAAAGACGATAATTTCGTCTAAATAAACGAGACAAATTTTGCCAGTGAGCCCATGGCGAATAGCCTCCATCATTTGTTCAAAATTAGCCGGGGCATTACTTGAGCCGAAAAGCATGACCTTGAACTGCCATAATCCTCCTAAACCCGTGACAAAAGCTGTTTTTTCTTTATCTAGAGGATCCATTTCGACCTGCCGGTACCCACTCTGTAGGTCTATGGTGCTGAACCAAGTTGCTCCAGCTATCAGGTCGAGTGTCTCGTCTATTCTGGGTAGACGGTAAGAATCTTTCTTTGTTATATCATTCAGCTTCCTGTAATCTATAAAAAATCGTTTGGATCCATCTTTTTTGTTTACAAGGACGATTGGTGAGGCTCAGGGGCTAGACGTTGGTTCGATTACGTCATTCGCTAGCATGTCTTCAACAAGCTTCTTCACCTCTTCCGGTACGTTGAGAGCGAGTATTGTGGGAGCTTGTTTTATCGGTGAGTTTTTTCCAATGTCGATCCTGTGTTTGACGGAAGAACATCCGCCCTTATCACCGCTATTGACGAAAGAATCTGTAAATTTTAACATAAGAGACCTAAACGATTCTATCTCGGCTGAATTTAACGAAATCGAAGATTTATCGACGAGGATCTGTAAATGTAAAGGAAAGTGACGTTGAAAATCGTCTTCAGAAAGTTCTATTTCTTGAATTCTAGGAGGAGTCCAATAAATTCCATTCCTATTCTTACAAAGAGCGATTTCGCGATTGTTTGAAGCTAGTGAATTTCTCTTACTAGAAAACTGCCTGAGATGACCCCCCTCCCCCCCCCCCCCCCCCCTGATTTCAACCAATTGAGGATATGTTATTTTTCATCGAAATCTAAGCGACACGTATTTTTTTCTTATCGGCGAAAAACGGTTTAAAGAGGTGAAATCAGCCCCCAAAGTTGAGCATCCCGAGTGGTTGTTTCATAGTTTCTTATAATTCCAGTTGAGATATTTGAATGAAACCAATTGGAGAATAATTCCTATTACGAATAATGAAAAATGCATTTTAGCTGGTTACGACGGGGTTGAATGGTTAGAAATTATAGGGGTCGTAAGTTGAAAAATTTTTATAACAAAATAACTGTTCTTCGGATTTCAATGAAATTAATTGCATTTGAAACAGTAGAAAAAAGTAGGGGATACATATTTTTGCGTTTTTCGAAATAACGTCACTTAGGGGATGAACTACCTTTATACACGTGCAGCCGAATTTCCATTAGAATCGCACTATTTTCTACAATTCGTCTTATTTAACATTACAAAGCTCTTTCCAAGCAACAATTTAGGAGCTTCTTCATTTCAATAAATTTTGGTTGCATTTGTAACAAAAACCACTCTTCGAAATTGCCGAACGGTTTCTGGGATAGTTTCTTTTATGATCGTAAAATCTTCCCGAGCCCGGTACTTTAGTAGTTTGTGAGGTTACTGGAATCGATTCCGAGCTTCACAATTTTGGAATCAACATTGCTAATGCTGTGAACATCGAGGACTTTGGTGATTATTTTCTTCCAAAACATTGAAAGAAATCGGAAAGTTAACATGGAATGGCTTATATAACATTGAAGAAATGAAAGTTATCTTGTGACGCAGAAGCACCAAAACAATTTGTTTCGGCGAAGTTCTAATTTTATCTGCCTGTTGCGACGTATCATGCGAGACATGTGATAAAAATGAATCAGTTTTTCTGGTTGACTGGCGCGTGAAACACATTAGAGATTGAAAAATTAAAATAGCTTGTCCCTACCGCTTTCGTGACTGTTCAAATTCTCACTGAAAGTCCGGGCGGCGAGTTCAAAAGAAGCAGTTATTATGTGCAGCCAAGCATCAATTGATATTATTGATTCTAACCTTGCAGATTTGGAATCATCACCTAGTAGATGGTACAAAATTATAGAAATATGATATTGTCAGATTCACGAAACGAAAACAACGAATGAGGGAAACCGGGATATATTTTATTTTATTAATCCGAACACATCAGCTTAGCTCCAAGTCTATATTCTAATTCTCTTTCTCTTCTTCCGGTCTCATTTCTTCGCTTTCCGTCGGCCGTCAAGTGCACATTATTGTACACCTATGAATACAAATCTCGACTTATTACGAACCCTACAATATACTGAATTACAGCAATAATTAGTTATTTACTGTCACATTATTTCCGTATTCGGAAGAATATGCATTACATTACTCATTATAAGTACTGCAATAATGGTAATCGTCGAAAAAATTATAAAAACATAACGACTTTTTGCACCAGGAACCACGAATAATCGCAATATTATTGCATCCTGGAATTTCACAATATGAGGCACAAGTTTCTCCGATGCCGACGTCCACAGGATTTTCGAATCTTTCTGACTTCACTATATCAGCTGAAGGAATAGTTCTTTCTCCACTTTTCTTGGTCCTAAAAGAACCAAGTGGTATGTTCGGTCCAATTGTGCAACAGACGTTGTTTAGACCAGATAATGTGTACATAAAAGTATCGAAATCCGGTAAACTTCCTTCAGGTATAAACGGGTTTTAAATTCCATGATTATTCGCTTATGGAAATGAATAAGTAGTGTGTATAGTAGTCAATATCATATTATCATATTTTCAGAATATCTCAAAACTTGATTGCAACATATTTTTTTCCCCAACTTTGGTTCAAAAAGTGTACTATTAATTGATTCATGGAGTGGCCACTGCCCCGCAGCTGTACGTGAGGCAACACCTCCGAATAGAAACGTTACATTGAAAATTATCCCTAAAGAAACAACCGGAAAGATCCAACCCCTTGACGTTTATGGTTTTAGGGTGTGGAAAATTTTTCTCAGACATTTCTCTGACAGTGTTTTATTTATGAATTATGAACTAAATTTTCATCTGAGAAATAACATTATTAAATTGCAATCCCTGACTGACAATCAATTATCATCTCCACGATATATCAATCTTTTCAAGTATACTTGGTTTAAAAGTGGTTACACAAAAGTGAAGCCAGAAAGATTCGAAAATCCTGTGGACTGTTACGTCCCAGCCAATAATTACGGCTGCACCTTCTGTGTATCGTAACTTACCGACGTGCATTTATCATAAGAGAGCACACATGCTCATACCATAGCCTTTCATTTCCTGAATTAAAGTGTGTGTATAGAGCGAATTATTTCAAGTTACCCATAGTGATAGTTGGCACGACCCACAACAAGTTCCAGATTGAGACAGGCTGCTCTCGCTTGTTCGTCCCAGAACGTAACAGCCTGTTATAAATAAAATGGTGGTAGTGAAGTGAGATAGCCAACTAGAAATAATTCGATCAATCATCAACGTTACTGGAAACAATAAATCCGGAAAATTTTACAAAATTGAAAAACATGTCATCAATCGACGATCGACATTTAATCAAATCACCATCAATATAACCCTCTGACATCGGACATCGTAGTACCAGGATAAAACGTGGCTCCGTAGATCTTCACGCTAGAGAACGTAACACCGCAGATCAGCTGTGACCTGCACGTCCCGCCCGTGGCTGAACCGCAGTCGTCCATCCGCCCGTGCCACCCAGGACTACGAACGAAGTCAGCAAAACTCGCAAACCAAATTATACTCTCCGTAAAGTAAGTCAAACAAAAAAAAAAAAAACGATTTTCATTACCACGTAAAGGCTAATCCAACTCCTACGGATATTAGCGGCTTACAGAACACAAACGCCACAACCTCAAACCAAACATTAGGATTAAATAGTTCTGGATATGTTAATGAATTCGATTACAAAGATGCTTTCAAGGTAATACCAGAATTCGAAGTACACCTACTGGTTGTTCGCTTCAAAGATTTATAAAAGAATTTAGGAGCGTCAGACAATTCGTAGCTCAATGTGGAGAAGACTTCATAGTAAAAATGTCATGTTCGAAATGTAAAGGAGAACCACTACAACGTGTAATCAGTGCTGACATACAGACAATTGACGAACTAGTTGAATTTTTGAAAACACATTTTAAAACAGACAAAGACATATCAACTTGGATAAAAGAACTTAGCGACTTCGAACAAAGACCATACGAAAGAATTATTGACTTTAATTACAGAATAGGGTCACACTTGCAAATGACACTTGCGGAAATTGATACGAACGGAGACACAAATTACGAAATAATCAAACATTGGGCAACAATGTCCGCAATCAACGCGTTCGTTGCCGGAATTTTTCCACGATACTCTCTTTTCTTAACGAAAGACAAATAGGAAACGTTGCAAGAAGTAGTAAACGAAGCCTTACGATTAGAGAAACGCCAAAAGAATATAAAAAACGTAGAAAAAGTTTATAAAACAGTAAGGGAACCGGACAAAAAAACTTGCTATACTGCTCAAACACAGAACTCAAATATATCAACCGAGAACAAAAACTCAAAAGCTAAGACTAAAGAAAATCCAAATAAACAAATTAGCTCAGATCAAATCAAAGCAAAAAATTCTGATCAAAATGCAAATAAATATTGTAACTATTGTAAACGCAATAATCACACAATAGACGAATGCCATTTCTTGAAAAATAAGAAAGATAAAGAAAATACAAATCAAAATCGTAATCAATATGCGAATTTACAATGCAACTATTGCAAAAAATTAGGGCGCATAATTCGAGAGTGTAGAAAACTCGCTTACAATAACGGCAGACGCGGAGTAACCAATACTCAAACAACCGCCGCAACTAACGCACACGCGGGAAACGCTCAAGCTTTCTCCTTGAGTCGACGTGCCGACGGGAAACTCGGAACCTCAGCGTCAAACAATAGCTTCAACATCGCAAAATTAAAGAAACCGAATCAAAACATGACAGAAATCCGTAACGCTGAATGCAACATAGGTTCAGTATCCCCAAATCATAAATCACCGTCAATAAATGTAGAATCAGCAGATTTAAAATCTAAAAATAGCAAATTTTTAGTAAATATAGGATCGCAACTTAATTTAATAAGTATAAACGAATTGAAAAACCCAAAATTGATTGACACTTCAATTACATATGAACTTGACGGTGTTTCAAAACTCTATAAACCCCTAACGTTAGGAAAATTAAAGTAAAAATTAATAACATCACCGGAGAATTCAATGTGATCCCGGATGATTTTCCTTTAGATTATACTGGTATTATAGGATCAGAATTCATGCATGACAACAACGGAAAAATAGACTATCAAACAAAGTTCGTAACCTTAAACAACACCGCTATACCGTTCTCGGAAACAGAAAGCTTTCTGCTGCTGGCCAGACAGAAAACCGCAATGTTCATGGCGAGTCAGGAATCCAGAAATTTTAGAAGGTTACGTACTACGTTTAGATACGCAGGATGGAATATACATAGGCGAAACCGTTGTATCGAAAAATAATGGAATAGCTTATTTATACGCGATCAACACCTTGGATATAGATGTAGAAGTGGAAGTCCCCGTAATTCCCTTGTATCCCTTCGACACAAGCGTAAACGAAGATAACAATTATGCGAAAAATGACACTTTCGAGCACACGAACACTCGGACGCGAGGAAACCGTGCTAATGAGGTACTCAACTTAATGCGAATCGACCACTTAAACTCAGAAGAACGTAAAGCAGTTATTCATCTAATCAATGAATACGCCGACCCTTTTCACGTCCTCGGAGAACCCCTGCGAGCTACTGACACATGAATGCACCGTATAATAACGACGGATGAAATACCATTAAACACAAGACAGTACAGACACCCTCATTTCAGAAACCAGAAATAGAAAAACAAGTTGCAGATTTATTGAAAATAAATATAATAGAACCGTCAAATTCGGTTTATAATTCACCGCTCTAGATTGTTCCAAAAAAGAAAGACGCAAAAGGAAATAAACGATGGCGATTAGTTATTGATTACAGGAAGCTAAATGAAAAAACAATTGGAGACGCTTACCCATCACCCTTAATATCAGACATTCTCGACCAACTAGGTGAAGCGAAATACTTTTCGATATTTGATTTAGCCTTAAGATTTCACCAAATTACCATGCACCCAGACGATAAGCATAAGACAGCATTTACGAGTTCCCACGAACATTACGAATTTAACAGAATGCCTTTTGGACTAAAAGACGCACCGGCGACCTTTCAACGGCTCGTGGACTTAGTTTTACGTGATTTACAAGGAATAGATTTGTTTGTATATCTTGACGATATCGTAATTTACGCGCGATCACTTGAAGAGCACGAAACTAAATTTATAAAGCTTGCTGAACGCTTAAGAAAAGCAAACTTGACGTTACAACCGGACAAATGCGAATTTCTTAAAACAGGAGTCAAATACTTAGGGCATGTCATTTCATCAGATGGAGTTAAAGCAGATCCAAAAAAATCGAGGCTGTACAGAAATTTCCTGTTTCAAAAAATCAAAAAATGTTGAAGAATTTTTAGACAGCCGGATACTACCGCCGATTTATAGAAAATTTCGCTAAAATCGCAAAACCTTTATCAAATTTAACCAGCAAAAATTCGAAATTCGAATGGGATTCTGAATCACAGTTAGCTTTCGAAACGTTGTGTGACAAGCTTTGCAAAGCACCTATACTCCAGTACCCAGACTTCTCATCACGGTTCATTGTCACGACAGACGCATCTGGATACGCGGTAGGCGCTATTTTATCGCAAGGAGAACTCGGCAAAGATGCACCCATCGTGTGCGCTTCGAGAGTCTTAAATAATCATGAAAAAAATTATTCAACAACAGAAAAAGAGATGGTAGCAATAGTTTTCGCGACAAAAACTTTTAGACCGTATCTCCATGGTAGACAATTCACATTGATAACCAATCACAGACCGTTAGTATGAGTAAATTCAACAAATGACCCTAAATCACGCGTAATGGGATGGAGAGAACGTTTGAACGAATTCGAGTGCAAAATAAAATATAAAGCAGGTAAAATAAATGCAAACGCAAATTTAAATGGAGGCAGTCGACAGATCCTGCCGTTGATGCAATACCAGATATAGCTAGGCTACGATCGTCGTCCGACTCAGCTGAGATATTCAGAAAGAGAGGTACAAAAGCGAGAAGACGATGCCTAAGCACGTCTTTAGACGAAACTATAGCACATACGACGAACATCATTAAAAATCAAACAACTTCAACGAGCATAGTCAACGAAAACCTTTCAGGCTTCCCAAGTACGGAAATCAATGAACATATGGGAAATATGGATTTAATAAACGTAATAAACCTTAGAGGCGCACGATTAGGTTCAAACTTCGATTATTACTAAAATCAAACGATGGATAACGATAGGCCTGCGCAACCTATCGCCAGTCGGTTGAGATCAATATTAGAAAGAAACATAAAATTGCAGAAAACCGGTAAAAAAGGTAAATCAAAAGTCCTCACAAAATGAAAATCGAGCATTAAACGCCACAGTCCATTTAAACATCGCCTTGAACGCGAAGACTCATCGTCAGATGAATCGTCAGACCCTTCTGAAGACCTCATGCCACTAGTTATCAGTAAACCAAATAAAAATCAACCGTCAGCTGACATTGAAAGAGAATCAGAGTCGCAAAGTTTATCACCCAACAGTGATGCATTTCAAGATTTAAACTCAGCTGCACACCAAACAACAAGCATCATTAACGAATCGAGCATACGCAGCTCCAGACAAGGTACAGATGCAGGGACCGCGATACACAAGCGACACCGCATCTCACACCCGACACAAACTCGCACTTCCAACACCATACCACCGATAAGCGTGAGACACACATCAACAAGTCCAAGAACGTTATTGACTAATGCGAGAAATAACTTTCAAAAAACTCTGGAAAAAAAAATTACAAAATAAAAATCCTTCAAATACAAGTAGAGTCGTACCGTCAATTTCATGTAAAACAAGACAGAATTTTAACGATTATAATCGAAAAATATTAGCAACTACGAACCACAATTCAGTCTTGGGTACGAACCTTTTGAATGAAGAATGTACAGAATGACAAATAGTAACAGATTCCACTTTGGCAACGGAATCAGACCAATCTAATACAATAGAAGTTCAAGCCAACGTACACCCCTTACAAGGATCTGTACATGAAAAAGAGTCATTCGAAACCTCACGAATCATGAACGTCGATAATAAATTTGGAGTACCCGTCGCAAAATCAACAGAATCTACCTCAAGTGAAAGTGAACTTCAAGGTCAATCAACACGATGAGAAAATAAATTCGCGAAAAACCGTAAAATCAAAACAAAATGTCAAAATAACAGAAAAACCAACAGTTAGCAAAAAAAAAAAACGATATGCCGGAACCCCGTCGATCGTCAAGACAACAAAAACTACTTGACAGGTACACAGATAGCAGAAATATCAAAATTCGCGAAGAAAAATCGTCGAAATCAAAGACCGCAAAAAATAAAACAAATATCCAAATTACTAGAGAACAATCTATAAAAATATTACCGACAATAAAAAATCCAATTCCTATAATTCCAACGATTAGTGACAAAGCGATAAATACTGATAAACACGCAAAATGTCAAAATCATAAAAATTTCACACTAGTAAACACTTTAAACGCATCGCCTGATTTTAATGCAATTTTAGAACTTAATGATTCACGAATTTTACTATACGATTCAATAGAAATAAGTAATCAAAACAGCGAATCAGATATCACGATATCTGATATCTCGCAAGTATCTGTAGAATTGCTAAAAGACAAACCTACCAACCTTATAGAGACAAGAGATAATTTAGAAACGAAAATAGACAATTATTTGTGTTTCGTTTCCGCCGACGGAAGAGCACTAGGCGAAATAGGTAAATCATTGACCGAAAAAGGATACTTGAAGAATATTAAGCCCACAAAAGAATATCAAAAAGGGCACGTGATAATATTAGGAACACCAAATAAAAGAATCATTGCACTAGTTACTCATAGAAACGAAGTAGTATAGATATGACAGTTCTAACCCACACCATGGAAGCGTACCGGCAGAGTAGTCCCGATCCCTACCTTACCGACAGTCGGTAGGTTACCACCGCAGTGGCAAGCCTTACCCTCGATATTGTTATCGGCTGTTAACAAAGGTCGCGTCACCTGTAATTTTTGCCCGATTCTACCGACAAACAGTTTGACAGTGAAATTTTTGCTCAGTTAGATGAGCGACCATTTTGATTTTTTCACCGTCAGATGAGCAGACATTTCAAATTTTTCATTGTTAGATGACAGACATTGTACCCACGGAATTCTTATCTCTAATTTTACGGACAGTTGGCGTTAGTGGGTGTTGCCGCAGGTTTAACGTATGTGGCGACCCCACCGCATTATCAATCAATCGCTATTCCACCGATCGACTCTGCGTGATGTTTCCAATGCTCGCCGCAAGATAGTTGCATTTTTTCACCACTCACTTTGTCAAACGCTTGTCTCTGCACGAAGAATTTTTCAAAATGCGAGAGAAGTTTCAAACCGCCATTCGAATTTGCACGAAAGGAGATACGCCCACCCTCCACCGAACAAAAACCAACCAGCCAATCGTTTGCAGGATGTACACAACGTGATGTGCAGGCAAAAATTGTAGCATGGCAACAGTATAAGCGGGGAAAATTTTCTCAAGAGCCCGCTACCTGCTTTTTTGATAATCGATTTTTTTCTCGTCGCATGTCCCACGCTAATATGGTGAGGGGTTTGCGGATTCAGACCTGTTCGCCATAAAGAGTCGTAAACCCCAAAAACGGTATGTACAGAAACCACCAGGTCAAGAGTGGGCAAGACCAGATTTTTCTCCAGTCAAACGCCGCCCAGTACCTGCTTTTTTGATGATCGATTTATTTCTCATCGCATGTCCCACACTAATGGGGTTGGGGGTTTGCAGGCTCAGACCTGTTCGCTATAAAGAGTTATAAAACCCAAAAAATGTATGTGCACATTCTCGCGCCAAACACTGCTCGCTATCTGCTGTTCGTTGAACGGTTTATTTCCCATCACATGTTCCACGCTGATTAGGGATGGGGTGTGCAGGTTTAGACCTGTTTGCCATAAAATTTTTTTATTCTTTGATGGCGGGGGTGGTACAAAGCTTGGACCCCCATTACCACACCCAAATTCTTGCGATCTATCGGTATATATTAGCTCAACGCATCCGATGCAGACTCATCAGTCTTACACGATACGTGCAAGTCAAAAGTTCTACAAAGTTCTGCTTATATCAACACTATAGTCATGGCCGCCGGAACATACTCAAATCTCGTCAAGATAATGGAGAATGCGCACAATTTGTTGGGTGTGCTGCATCCTGAGCGGAAGGATGACGATATCTTCGGCAACAACTGCGGCAGCGACAGCAACAGCGGCAGCTGCAGCAGCACGCTGTGATGATCGGTGCTAATATCGGCAGTCCTGCAGGCGTACAGTGGGACAACGTCGATAGTGCTTTTGCCAACCGGATCCGAACGGGAGTTGTCAAAAATCTCGGGCATAAAAGTTTGGAAACCTTTTTGGACGACGCGCAGCGGATCATCGTTGAGCGATTAGGGCTGGTACTGCGGGAGGAGGGAAATGTGAAGGTTAACCTGACATTATCCTGCAAATTTGAAAACACAAAGCACGATGGGATTGCGAAAGAAGTTAAAAGCTTCAAGACCTCCAACACCGCGATCCTCCCCTCGAGCGGTATAGACGGTTAGCTTACACGCGCAAGGAACGGTCTGCTTGTGAAGGTTGAAGATTTTGAATAACGCGATTCTGCGTAGAGCATGATTGAGATCCTCAATACTGCCGTAAACATCAACCGGTACCAACCTCTCGCCGCGGGGCTTTCGACATTTGTCGAGCTGTCCAAGGATATTCAGCGGAGGAGAGCAGTAGTAAATGTGAAAAACGATGACGAAAGATGCCTTCTCTGGTCCGTCACAGCAGCCCTCGACCCGTCAACACCCACACCGATAGGACTCACCACTATCGTCGTTATATTTCAGAATTGGACTGTACAGGTATCAAATTCCCTGCTACTCTACATGATGTGAAAAAGCTTGAGAGATTGAATAATTTACGAATCAACGTATATGGGATAGAATCTGAAACTTTTTCGCATCATGCAAAATCGGATAAAAGCGTCATCGTGCCAATTTATTTGAGCGATCATTTGAGTACCGCGAACATTGACACGATTCATCTTCTGATGGTTGAGAGTAATCCAGAAAATGATATGGCTGGCGAGTTAACATCAAGATTCGACTTTGCTTGGATTGAAGATCTTTCACGATTGGTGAGCAAACAATTCTCTGATCATAATGGTCAACTGTTTTTATGTGACAAATGTTTGTGTCACTTCACCGTGAAACATGCCTATAACAATCACCGACAAGATTGCATTATGCTAAATTAAGTACGCATGGAATTTCCCGAGTCTAAAAATATCACATTTTCAAATTTTCAAAACAAAGGTACCGTCCCGCTTGTCGTTTACGCCGACCTCGAATGCATATTAAAGTCTGTACCGGTTGATCAATTCCAAAACCACGTTTCAACCCATAGAACATGTGAATTTCAAAAGCATAGTGTAGCATACTATGTACATTGCGCGTACGATGAGATTTTATCGGAATTCCACAGTAAACGCGGTGCCGATTGCATAAATTGGTTTATGCAGTAGCTTAAAGATTTATCGATCCAAATAGAGTCACGCATCAAAAACATGATTCCGATGGAGTCTCTTAAGGTCGAAGCACATAAAATTACAGAGGCCATGGGCAGAATGCAGAAGCCGTAGCGCATGCGCAATTGCGAAAGTCCAGTAGAGCCATATGGCTTCTGCATTCTGCCCATGGCTTATGGATTTTCAATCTACATAAAAATCCATAAGCCATATTCCATGGCATAACAAACACAGAAGCGTGTGTGATTGTACCACTGTTGATTACCTGCAACTCAAAAGAATAGGATATACATTTTAACAGACAGGTAGGCTCTTTTATTGTTCAATAATTAATGTAGGTAAAATTACATACTGGACATGGGTGTCAATATTTCGTCTTTTGTAGATACAACTTTGAATCCTGGGCAGTGTAACATTTTAAGGTTAGGCGGATTTACGCACATGATTTCTCCAATTCATTTTTTGGTCAATTATTAAGAACAATATCTTCGTTAATGTTTTGTTCGATATATTAATCTCAGTATTTTATCTTGGACATTCTACAGTTTAAGTGATTTTTACAATTCAAATTTTTAATATAATTATATTTTTTGTTTAGATTGAATTTCGAATCATAATGAATTTTTATTATAGGAATGGATGACTCTGATTTATTGTTAATTTCCTCGGTTTATCTGGGAGCAATTTTGGTAAATCGCCGAAGAGAGAGAATACGTCGGCGGCGCAGACGTTTGTGGGTCCGACCAATTAACATGCGCAGACGGCAGCAGGGTGCTTTCCACAATCTCTTTCAAGAGTTGAAAACTGATCCGCAGATGTTCTGGAAATATGCTCGTATGACACTTCCATCATTCCAGAACTTATTGGATATTGCAAATCCAAGTTTGTTAAAAAGAAGTCCACGTGCTATTAATCCTGAACAACGACTCGCTTTGACGCTACGGTATTAATTTGTATAAGTCAAGATGTAATTCTACGTAGATAAATAAGTATAATACAATACGTATCCATTCAATATCGTCATATGTATTTTTACCTTTCAGATTTTTAAGTGGAGACAAAGTTCCTGCCATAGCGTTTGCTTATCGTGTTGGTCTGTCAACAGTGCATAAGATAATCAAAGAGACCAGCGACGCATTGGGGAGAGTTCTTGGCCACAGATATCTTCAAGCGCCTTCGAAAGAAGAATATTTACAAATTGCTGAAGGCTTTTGGCAACTATGGAATTTTCCACATTGCTTGGGGGCGATCGATGGTAAACATGTCGATGCACAATGTCTGCCCAACTCTGGCACTCTGTACTTCAATTATCACAAGAGATACAGCGTAGTACTGATGGCTGTATGTGATCATAATTACAAATTCACACTAGTTGATATCGGCTCCGCTGGTAAGAACAGTGATGGTGGAATTTTCGCAATTAGCGACTTGAATCCTGAAAACCGGCAGCTAAATATCCCTGAAGGAGCCAGCAAATTGAGCGGAAGCGACATTCAAATGCCTTATTTTTTCATCGGAGACGAAGCATTTCCTATCGGTAAACATTTGATGAGGCCTTTCACAGGAAATTATCTTGGCGAACGTAAAAATATCTTCAATTATCGACTGTCTCGAGCACGGCGTATAATAGAAAATTCGTTTGGGATTTTAGCTAAAAAATGGGCAATTTACAATCGACCCATTGTTGCGATTCCAGAAAATATAAATAAATATATTTTAACAACTGTGTGTTTACACAATTACATCCGCCACCAAGAAGGTGACAATATTCAGTTTCAAAACAACGATGAAGTTATCGAGAATATCGAAAATGGGATTGCATATGCAGTAAACGTAAGAGAAACTTTGAGCAATTATTTCTTAACACCACCGGGAATGGTAAATTGGCAGTACGATTATGTGACTAGGGGGCAAAATCTAGACTAAAAAAATTAATCGACGTACGACTCACTTGTATATTATATTGTAATATTTATTGCTGGTCCCGTTTCACTAATAATATATACCATCAACAATAACATATTATGCGATACTTAATCTTATTAAAAGGATTATTCTTACATCAGTTTGTAAGTTATTTCCACTATTCATAAAATCACTGTTTTTTTTTAAGTTTGAACACTGCAGGTAAGTTTGGTGGTTAACTGACTTAAATAAAAATATAAAATTAAGAATAGAATCTCTTATACATATGTAGAAATTATCGTAATGAGAAATTTTCAACAGGTCTCGCCTTTATATGATAATGAATTAATGAAGAAAAATATTATATTTATATGATATGACTTAACATGATAATGCCTTTGACTAGACATGATAATTTTCAGTTTTTAATGTTTTTATAATCTAATAGTCACTCACACAGCCAATTAAACAACGTTTAATTCCACCTGACCACTTTGTAGACAAACTCATCCAAAAGTTCTTTCTCCATAGCAAAAAAATATATTGGAGAAAAACTATCTAATCTTTTTTGGGGCTACTATTGTGCCATAAAATTTTCAGGATTTCTCGTTTTTTATTGATTTTTTCATCCTCCTTCATTCTATTCAATTCTGTCACAATTAAATTGCCGAAAGAATGGTCGTGATCGTTACATGTTTGTTCAGGTTTTTTCTTATTTACCAAATGCGCTGTAACTACCTTATTAAAATTAATGAAAGATGCTTCAAATTCATCATTCTCTGCTTCTTTTTTTTTAAAGTCTTTTTTTATCGTTATATATGGATTAAATCTGCCCTTCGTATATGATGGTGGTTTCTTGAAAGTGTTGGGAGTTTCATGTATTGTGGGTGACGCTAGTGGAGACTGATATGATGATTCATTCGACGTGGACGCTGATCGATTTTCAAACTCGTTCACAGTGAAATCTGTTGAAAAAGACGATGATGATGACGCTTCCTCAAAATTCATCACTTCGGGTGTCGTGCATGGAGTCGGTCGATTTGTTGATTCCGATACATTGATGATATCTTGTTGCGATGAACTGCTGTGGATTTCCGAAGTGAAATCGCCTTGCTGCTGCACCCATTTTGAGATTGCCTGATTTCGACTCTCGCTTTGCTGATGAGTTGAACTGAATGGTTGTGTCATCTTGACATTGCTGACCGATCTGAGGAGATATTTAATTCAATTTGTAGATCCACAAGAGTACAATTTTTTACTAATATGATGTAAGAGTCTGCAAAATATAAAGTTGAGAAATCTCACGATCGAGTTTTTACGAATTTATCTATAAATCGCATGGCTTCGAAGTGTACGAATCCTCGCCGTTGAGCCGCTCCACTTCCGCTCTTATTCTCAGTATTTTTTTTTTTTTTTTCTTTCGAGTAAGATTCCCTTAATCGAGTCCAACGAGTGGAGCAAATTTGAGCTGTAATTGAATTTATGAGAAATTTGTTTAAAAACATTTATTGCACAATAGCATAGCAGTTTTTCAGTATTTGATCTATTTTTTACACATCGAGTTATTTTTGATAAAGGATCAACTTAAAAATGATGAATTGTGTGCTTTTGTGGAAGTTCATGAAGTGATGTGAGTGTAGTACACATTGATAAGAATTATATATTACAAAGAAAGTGATAGAGATGCAAATCACATTGCAAATGTCTGCAAGAGAAATCTGTCATTCGAATTCAATCATCGACCTTAATTTAGAGTGAGCAAGGTTGCTCATATAAGAATACTTCATTGGCAAACAAAAATAATACTGACGAGTCGCATTCAAAACTCCGGCTATCTCCACCCAGGAGTTCTCTTTTTTAATGGCATCGCGGTAGTCTTTGCAGCTTGTATCGTACAGATGCGGATAGCTTTTAACCGCATCTATCAAGATTTCATCAAAACCTCGCTCTTCTTGATTTTGCAGTACCACTTGAGGATCCAAATTTTCTTGCATTCCACAGTCTTCGAAATTCCTTGAATTATTGCTTCGTCGACAGTAATCCGTATGATCGTTGTCCATGTCTATAACGGCAAGATCTGAATATTCATATGGAATATAAAGAAAATCATCATACAACCGATGTATTGTAATAATTAGATAATAAATTATTCATGTGGTAAATTTGAGTTGGAGAAATCATGCACGTAAATCCGCCTAACCTCAAAATGTTACACTGCCCAGGATTCAAAGTTGTATTTACAAAAGACGAAATATTGACACCCATGTCCAGTATGTAATTTTACCTACATTAATTATTGAACAATAAAAGTGCCTACCTGTCTGTTAAAATGTATATCCTATTCTTTTGAGTTGCAGGTAATCAACAGTGGTACAATCACGCACGCTTCTGTGTTTGTTATGCCATGGAATATGGCTTATGGATTTTTATGTAGATTGAAAATCCATAAGCCATGGGCAGAATGCAGAAGCCATATGGCTCTACTGGACTTTCGCAATTGCGCATGCGCTACGGCTTCTGCATTCGGCCCATGGCCTCTGTAATTTTATGTGCTTCGACCTTTACCCAAGTGCAACGCGATAGTCACATGCGCGCAAAAAATTCTCATATTTGCGAAAAGCCGTTTACCCCTGAGGAGAAAAAGTGTCACGATCTCTGTCACTTCACGGGTAAATATCGTGGTCCTGCTCATAATTGGTGTAATTTGAATTTCAGAGAGACGCACACAATTCCAATAGTTTTCCACGATTTGTCCAGTTACGATTCGCACTTTTTAATAAAATCCCTCGCGTCAACTTTTCCCGGTAAAATTACCCTGCTACCCATAAATAAGGGGAAATATATATCTGAGTAAGAAGTTTCTTCTCTGCATGCACGATGTATCAGGTGTAGATGTTGTGTTTACCCTTTTTGAATCCTTGCTTCCGATGAGAAGCCCGTAAGACAAGCAATGCCGTCTATTGAATGATATGCGGATGTGCAAATCAATCATCTACGAGAGAATATTTGTTGAAAGAATGTAAATTCGAAAAATTGGTGATTTCGAAAAATTAACGACGGAGCCAGGAATCGAACCTGGCGTCTAGAGATGCTTGACCGGAGCCTCACTCCACTAGACCACCTAGCCGCCCTGACTCCGTTGTCGTTAATATCTCTCTTCACCAGTGAGTTCGAATTTGTTTTCCTGTGCCCGGTTTATGTGTGAGTGAGAAGTTTCTTCTCTGCATGCACGATGTATAAGGAGACTCTAGGAACTCCTTATACATTATACATGCACGATGTATGAGGAGACTCTATGAACTCCTTATACATCATGCATGCACAATATATAAGGAGACTCTAATGTGTAGATGTTGTGTTTACCCTTTTTGTATCCTTGCTTCCGATGAGAAGCCCGTAAGACAAGCAATGCCGTCTATTGAATGATATGCGGCGAATGAAATGAATCGTATCAAAGTTCACTTCGCCAAACCTATTTATGTCGGTGCATCAATTCTAGATCTGTCAAAAATCTTTCTCTACGATTTCCACTATAATTATATTGAAACCAACTTTCCGAATAAACAAGCTAAATTGATGTATACCGACACAGACAGCCTTATTTATCAATTCAACGGGCCTAATATCTACGATATTGTAACAACGGGGGAAATTAAGAAAGGTCTAAGAGAATCAAAGAGTTCTCTGTGCGATTTAAGCGAACGCCGAGCCAAAGAAGTCTTACGAATAAGGAATATTTTAGAAAGAAAATAGATGTATTTGGTCACGAAGTTCTCTTTTAAAAGTCTAGAGACTGACTGTTTTTGCAATAATGTCGGTTGACGCAGCAACCTTATTCTTTTTAAAGACATGAGAGGTTTATAAACGTATTTTATCTATGATGACTACTAGATCATTTAAAAGGGGACAAAACGGGTGATTTCACCCCTTGGAACAATATCATCAAACGTGATGTAGATACAATGTTTGATACCACTGACTGTCCGCCCGACAATGTTTATGGTATTCCCCGTAAAAACAAGAAATGACTAGGGCTAATGAAGGATGAAAATAATGGTAAAATTATGACAGAGTTTGTGGGACTGCGAGCAATGCTGTACACATTTACTACGATGGGTGAGCATAGGGAAAAATATGACAACAGTGTGAAAGCGAGTAAACCTGCCAAGGGTGTAAAAAATTCGTCGATAAATAGCATCACGTTTGATGATTATAAGCGCTGTCTGATGGCTTACCAAGAGTTGACTCTCCCACAGTGTTTAATACGTAGGAAAAAACACGAAGTGAACACGATCGTTCAAAAAAAAACTAGCTCTGAGTTGGCAAGATAACAAGCGGCAATTGATACCTAGACAGACCGACACCGTACCTTCGGGGTTCATCCAGCCCCCCAATAGCTATAGGATGAAACTGTAGACGTAGAACTGATGTAAATATTTGATTTTTGACGCCTCGGACGATCCAGCATCAGGCGAAAACGTTTCACCATCAATACGATATTTAATGGATTTGAAAATGTGAATTCACATACTTAGCAATTATTTATTTATCATTATTATTATATCGAGCAATCATTCATATCAATTCGTTTACCTCGAGAAAAGTTTTCAGAAAATGAAAAAAAGTTTTCAGTAAACGAAAAAGTTTTCAGAAAATGAAAAAAACTTTTCAGTAAACGAAAACAAGTTTTCAGAGAATGAAAAAAAGTTTTCTGTTTGAAAAACTTTAGTTACATGTTTGCTTTTCTTGTGATTGGACCGGTAACTTTCTGTATGTATGGATTTACGCTGTCGAATTCACTTTCGCCTACAATGAGTGAATGAGCACTTAAGAGTATAATTCTGCAAGGGAGCAGATAATCTATCAGTCGCTATTCCCAGAATTGTGACCTCACCGAACGACTGCTGAACGCTCCATGATACAACCAACCACCCCATATAAAAGCTCCACCGCGGAGCGGCGCTCACTTCTAGTCTGACCACCGCCGAGTTTGTTCAGCATCGAGAGTTACAAGACCCCATATTTTTCTTGACTTACAGGTTGACACTGAGTACCCTCTGTTACGTTATCGCACCGAGTTCGTGAATTGTTCGTTCTAGCCGACCTGCTTCGTGCACTGTTGTCAACGCACCGAGTTCGTGCACTGTCGTCAACGCAGCTAGTTCGTGCAACCTTCCTGAGATCCTTTCAAGCACCTAGTTCGTGCACTCATCCAAGGCACCTAGTTCGTGCAACCTTCCCAAAATCCTCTCAAGCACCTAGTTCGTGCACTCATTCAAGGCACCTAGTTCGTGCAACCTTCTTGAAATCCTTTCAGGCAACTCGTTCGTACAACCTTCTTGAGAGCATTCAATCCACACACTGTACAAGATTGCACCATTCGTGCAATGTTGTCCGCAGCGCCTAGTTTGCGCTTTTTTCTCTAGTCGACTCGTCCTATTACATTCATTATACGCATTATGTGTACTGTTTTCCTACAGACTGGATATTATCTACTTACATTGGAAAATAACCAACTTGTGTCTACATCCCTAGACGAACCTCCTCAACCAACAACGAACTAATGCTATTTCTTTACTTCACAGATTCTTCCAATACCGACCTACTCACGCTACGTGATAACACCACTCTTATTCTTCCAATTGCTTCAATTGCCTTATCTTATGTCAGTTATTATAATTCTCTTAACAATATATCTTTTATTCTCACAGACTCAGTTTGATCCTTCAACCGAACCATCCAAGCCATTTCCTTCTCTTGTTTTCAAACATTTTCAGTAAACGAAAAGAAGTTTCCAGAAAATGAAAAAAAGTTTTCAGAAAGTGAAAAAAAATTCTCTGAAAACAAAAAAAAGTTTTTCAAAAAATAAAATGTGTAATAATCGTATGGAAGAATTGCAGATTATCATAACTATTATTAATATTATTATTATGACTATCATTATTGTTATTATAATTTTCATAGAACCGAGTATGGCACATGTGCGTACAAAGGAGATAAAATGTGGAAATACATGTATATTCAAAATCTTTTATTGTACTTCGGAAAATACATACAAATTATGCTACATGTCTGCTTTATTTATCCAACTATTGTGCGAACTATCAAAACACAACCACTTCGCATAAAACTGATTCCCCCGTTTGCGTAATACTTTCTCCACAAGGTAGCCGTCGAGGTATTTCACTTTGCTGAGCTCTTCCTCGTAGAAGCCTCCTTCGATGGGATGATCCTGATAATCGGGAAGTTCGTAGGCAGGTGAATTGGTATTTTTCACCTCACTTACGGTGAATATTTCATTCGTCCAATTGGGTGTATAGCCTTTTTCGAATACATTCTTGTATTTGCTGATTTGAACTCGATCGCCCACACTGAATTTCCGCGCCCGATCAGTTCGTTTGATTTGCCGAGGTTTGTACGGGCTACGATACAGCTGTTCTTCATTCTCGGTGCTAACATCCACCGGTTTCATCGGAATCGTGGAATGTTTGGTTTTGTTGTAGGACTTCATTCAATCATCCAAAATATTAATCGTCTCGTACGATCCTTGGAGAGTAAGCCGCTTCCACATTTTATTTTTCTATGTTCGATTAAAACGTTCACATATCGACGCCTTGAAGTTGCTAAATGTCAAATACATGTTGATATTGTGATGCTTCACCAGGGCTTCAAATCAGCTGTTGTAAAATTCTTTGCCATGATCAACGTGTAGATGTGCAGGTATACGGCTCTGGGCCAGTACAGAATTCTTGGCAGCAGTAACATCTTTCCCACTCTTGGACTTTATCCGCACCGCCCACGCGTACTTGGAAAATATGTCGATGATTGTTAGTAGGTATTTGCATCCCTTGTTGCGCGAGCTGTATGCGGTCGTATCGACGAGATCAGTTCGCCAGGTCTCATTCAGTCCGCATACATCTACGAATCGGCGCGGATAGTTGCGTCGAGTCTGTCTGTGAAGTTCAGCAGCTATAACAGTCTTCATTGTTCCCAACTCTTCGCCTTCCAATTTCTCTAATTGTCGCTCAACCATTATGGTTCCTCAATCAATACTAATTCCCTGCTGGCTTGTTCCAGCGTAGGTGTTGCTTGATCCCCAATATAGTTGATGCGACTCGAAGCGTTTTCTACGATTTTGTTATTCATGTGTAGCTGTTTCAACTCCTCGTTGTGATTATGCGCGAAACTCGCAAAATTTGATTGAAAAGTATCCACAATATCCACAGCCATAGATCGTAAAGCGGTGTTGAGAACTTTTAGGGAAACGGCATCGTTTTCCATCTGCGGATCAGCGATATTACACAATCATTTGCTATCTATATCGTACTGATTGTCGTTGGTGGTTTTGAATCCAACACCCGAAGGCCCTCGAATGAATTTTTTACCACCACCACGCTCCGAGTGTCGTCTGAATATGTCTATGCTCATCACTGGACGGTCACTGAGCAAATGATGATTTTATGTTTACACGCTGCTAATGAACGATCCGGCCTCGAGCAACTCTTCAATAATGGAGACTATTTCACTTCCGTCCAAAATGCTGAACTAAGAACATCTAAGCAGGAACAGGTCGTCAAAATTTCTTCAGGATGGTCGGCAGGGTCTGGCCGAAACGTCGAAAACGTTAAACATGTTAAAATTTCTCTTTACCTGACCGGAATTTTCGACTGAACTTTCTTCTTCAAGGAGACTATTTCGTTGGAATGGCTGGTATTGCCTGCAGCCTGTGACGCCATAAGCAGCCGGAGGCGATCTACAATTTCATTTGGATCATCCCAGTAGACGTAATCAACATCTTGCCCCTCCTTTCGCGCAATCTTATAGTCGGGTAAGTCTTTACCTGATTTTTTCGGCGAGCCAACGTGTTGTGCGATGAAATTTCTATACTTTGCGCTTTTGAAATCATCTCGAAGGCTTCCATCGGCTTGGTAACGTTTCGGATGCGCATTTGTCGTCGTTACAATTTTTATATAATTATTCTTATCCACATCATTTACAATCGATGCATCGGGTGATTTTTTAAATAGTAATTCGAGTAATCCAGGTGTTCTTTCATAACTTTCATCCCCCACATTGACCAGATTATCAGTGCAATTGATCGGCGTATAACCAATCATCATACCGTTTGTCAACTTTCGAACACCGTATGTGGTATCCAAATCCCTCTTTTTGCTTGTGCTGAACATTTTCAAATATCGCGCCATGGAATCCGTTGTATTCTTCACCGGCGTACTTGTAGTAGAAATTTCACCAAACTTCAGTGTTTTATCGTTTGCATGCATGAAATTCCCATCGTCCATATCCTCATCCTCCTCATCATCATCGTCATCGTCATTCCTGGTACTCTCATCATCTTTTTCTTCTTTTCTCTTCATTGTCACATCCGGTGGTTCCGTTTTAATTTCATGTTTAATATGCTGCTGTCTTGAGGTATCAACCAATTCTTGCAACGGTGTTACTAAAGGCTTGAATACCTCGCCCATAACCTGTTCGGTCGTGTCCTTGTCCAACTCGAGCATCTTATGCTTCCGCCGTATGACATCGGATGCTTTCAATATTTCACTCAATGTATCGCTCTGCTTACGAATCTTGGCACTCTCCATGTTGCCGGCTCGATTGTTGCAACGAAACTGTGCAACTTTATGTAAGTTTATGCTTATAAAGCAGTCAAACCCCTTCCCATATCGCCCCCCATTGATTTCGCTATCCTTGTCAATTACGGTAAATCTGTAACTGTCATCATTCCAGCATGCCGAGCACAAGTCTTGAAATTGCTGATACGTCATGTCCGTGTTTACATAATCGTTGTAGATATGTTTCAGATTCATATCATCCTGCCGAAATAGCACTAATAAGTTTGCATTGTCACGCACTAGGTGTTTTGCATCGCGCGCATACGTTTGACTTAGATGAAGGCTATCGATATCGCGATGCCTGCCCACGCTGAAGTATGCTCTGATATTATCCAGCTTTTCACAAACCACATCGTCGAAAATCATAAGAGAGTTGGGGCGAGCATCTTCCGGGTTTACAACCTCATCGTTCTCGCGGAACGGGAAAAAACCCACTCCCTGCACGGGTTCTAGTAACTTTTGCAAAAATTGATACTTTGGCTGGAAGAGAGATTTCGAATAGACGTAGACATTTTCGAATCGCAATCCATTGCCGTGCGTGATAAGTGAGAGAAGAGTCTTAGTTTTACTACAATTCGATGGCCCGCAAAAAATTGCTCTCGCGGTATTTGGCAGCAATTTTCCATGTCGTTCTTTTATCTTCCTCTTTACACGCGGAACCATTTTATCGAAATTCGCGATACGTAGTTGATCGGGCTGATCTTAAAATCTCATGATGCTTCGTTAGCATGACAACGAGAACTAAGATGACGGTATATATATTCCTCCTTTTATAGAAATCATGTTAGTTGTTGCCCGACTATAAGGAGGTGCACACGGAAGAAACGCGGTGGTGGTTTGATGAATAAAATCATCAACCATCTCCCAGTTGAATTGCATGTGCCAGGATATCAGTACAGCGGACCTGGAACGAAATTAACCAAGAGGTTGGCTCGTGGAGATTTGGGGATCAATCCACTGGATGCCGCGTGTAAAGACCACGACATTGCATACGCAAAGAATCGCGATATCACAGCGAGAAATCTTGCCAACAAAGCGCTCGCTGAGAAGGCGTGGAATCGCGTCTTGGCCAAGGACGCTAGTGTGGGTAAAAAGGCTGTAGCCTGGAGAGTCACCAACACTATGAAAGCTAAATCTAAACTCAGAATGGGTTTAGCTGCGAAGCGGTCGAAACTTGGAGCGGCTGCGAAAAAGAAATCGAGAACTGGCGGAAAGAGTAAACAGCGGAAGAAAACTGTGAATCTTAAATCCATCATCACAGCAGCAAAGGTCGCCATGCAACCGGGTTATAAAGCCGTGGAGTCGGCGTTGGCGGGTGCTCGTGCAGCTGCGCGTGGAACTGGGAAGAATGTTCGTATGCCTCGCGTTATACCTGTGCCTGATAAAATTGGCGGCATCCTGCCGTTTATCATTCCAATTCTGGCTGGTCTAAGCGCTACTGGGGCTCTTGCGGGTGGTGCTGCGGGTATAGCTAACGCTGTCAACGAAGCTAGTGTCAACCAACAGCGGTTGAACGAGGCCAAACGGCACAATACAACAATGGAGGCGATTGCTTTGGGCAAGGGATTATACCCGCGACCCTACCACAGCGGAATGGGCCTGTACTTACGTCTGGCAAAAAACTGATAAAGCTACGACACCGAGCTCTCACCAACATAGATTCACGCAACTATGCTAGAAATATGAAAATTTCACATTTTCGTGGCGTTTTCATGCGGAATGATCTGCCGAAATCAAGACCAAAAATGCGAGAATCCGCAATTATCAATCTTGACGATAAAAACGGTTCCGAGACACATTGGGTTGCATACCAGAAAAATGGTGACCATGTTGTGTATTTCGATGTTTGTAGCGTTGATTACAATCGTAAGAAGTATCAGGAATATGATACTGTGATTTGCGGCCACTTGTGCCTCAAATTTCTCAGCGAACAACTATAAAAAGACAAGTTTTACACGAGCAAGCATTTGTCATGTCGGAATCGTTGACGTTAACACTGTCAGGCATATCCTCTGTGCTGGATGCTCAATATTTCCCCCCAATCGAGTTATCACCAGAGAAGAACTATGTTCTCGGACTTGTCGAGTTCCTGACATTCCATTAAATACCCAATATTGATGAGACGTGTAATAAATTTCACCTGAAACGAGCGGACAAGAGCAGAGAGAGCATTACGATACCCACGGAAGGTATGAAATTGAGGATATTGAAAATTTTCTGCGTAAGAAGCTACCCTCCGACATCACCCTTAGTCTGGAAGCAAACGACAACGAGCTGAACAGTGAAGTCACGTGCAATCATGTAGTAGACTTTAAGCCCAAGGATTCCATCGGCCGATTATTGGGATTTGAGGCGGTTGAGCTAGCACAAAACGTTACTCATAAATCTGAATTACTAGTAGCCATACTGAAGGTTAATACTTCACTCGTTGAGTGTAGCATAACCACAGGGGCGTACATAAACGAGCGTCGAGCTCACACGATTCACGAATTTTTCCCAACCGTTCCATCGGGATATAAGATTGTCGAAGTGCCTGCCAGCGTCATTTACCTGCCAATCGCCGTACAGTCGATACATCATTTACAGCTGAGAATAGCCGATCAAGATAACGAGCTGATTAATTTTCGCGGTAAAACGATCACTGTACGTTTACACGTGAAATCACTCAAATAATGTGTCTACTGCCCAGTAAAAGCTCTCTACACATTCATGGAAAAATCACAAAAGATAATGGTGTGGCTGCGGTGACGGTTACGAAATTGATCTATATGGCCGTTTGTCATTTGTTTGAGGAAGTTCGCTATGAGTTGAACGGTGTAGAGATTGATCGGAATAAAAATGTTGGCATCACCAGCACTATGAAGGGTTACGTATCCGTGATTCCAGGCCAGCAATATAGTCTAGAGAATACCGGGTGGTTGAGTGGGGATAACGAACTAACCGATACCGCTGGAAATTTCGATGTTGTTTTACCGTTAAATTATGTGCTAGGCTTCGCTGAAGATTATCGTCGAGTCATCGTCAATGCTAAACATGAGTTAATTCTCACATGTTCTAACACTGATTTGAATGCCGTGATTCAGGCCTCGATCACGGAAAACTTCAGAATCACCCTAAATAAAATCAAGTGGTTGTTGCCCTACATCAAACTGGCAGATAAACCGAAAATCCAGCTAATCAACTACATCGCCAAGAATCCGGCCATATCCATGAGTTTTCGTTCTTGGGAAACGTACGTGTATCCGATGCACCCATCAACAACGCGGCATATATGGTCAGTCAAGACATCGACGCAGCTTAAGAAGCCAAGATATGTCGTTCAAGGATTTCAAACTGCAGGGAGAAACGAGTTGCTGAGAAATGCCAGCGTATTTGATCATTGTCGGATCAGAGATGTAAAACTCTTCCTCAACTCACAGTGCTATCCCTACGGAAATATGAATCTTGATATATACAATAATCAATACGCCATTCTCTATGATATGTATGTTCGGTCACAAATGACCTACGACAACAAAGAAGCTGAGCCTTTGCTATCGAAGCGTAAATTTATAAACCGAGCCCCCCTCATCGTCATCGATTGCTCCAAGCAGAACGAAACATTGAAAACTGGACCTGTGGACATTTGATTGGAATTTGACTCTAGCATTGCATTTTCACCACACACTTCTGCCTACCGCATGATCTTGCATGACCGCATTGTTGAATATAATCCGATTAGTGGTACTGTAAAAAAAATTGGTATAAGTCAATTCTGAGATAAGATGTTCGATTATTATTATTATTATTGTGCGAATAATGAAAATATGTGTAAGGTTATTTGTTCAATTTAAAATATGATGATCTATTTCCATTATTATGTATATGCTGAAAACAGAATGTAATTGTTGATAAATAAAATAAACAAATATTCAAAACATCCGACGGTTATTTTTTGAAACGTTCACCCTCCGACCATACGATAAATAAATGAAGAAGCTGCCATCCTGCGGTGAGCATTGGAAACATCACGCAGAGTCGATCGATGGAATATCGATTGATCGATAATGCGATGGAGGGGGCGCCACATACGACAAACCTGCGGCAACACTCAGTAACACGAACTGTCGGTAAGATCGGAGATAGCAATTTTGGTGGTAAAATCATTACCATCTCACAATAAAAAAATGTGTAATGTCTGCTCATACGACGGTGAAAAAATCAATATGGCTGCTCATTTGACGAAGCAAAAAATCTCACGATCAAACTGTCTGACGATGAAAAAATCAAATCGGCTGCTCATCCGACTAAGCTTATAATCAAAAAAGCTGCTCATCCGACTAAGCAAAAATCAAAATGACTGCTCATCCAACAAAGCAAATAATTCATTGTCAAACTGTCTGTCGGTAAGATTAGGCAAAAATACTGGTGGCATCATCTGTGTTAACAGTCGGTAACAATTTCGTGGGTAAAGCTTACCATCGTGGTGGTAACATACCGACTGCTAGTAAGGTAGGAATCAAGATCGGCCGGTACGCTGCCATCTTTGGGGTTAGAACTCTCGTATATACACTACTGATATCCCTGACGAAGAGTCAGCAGCAGCAGCACTACTTCATCCGAGCGACGAATGGCATCATTTGCTCAAAACTTTTTTTCTTCATACCTCGGTCGAAAGTACGTACTTTCGGCCCTGATTTCAAAGCAGAAAGTCCAACTTTTGTGCCTTGCTAACGCTATGAATGCGCCCTCTACAACAGCGGGAGTAAACATTTCTCTCGTGCATGCCGGTACGCGAGACTGCCACAACTGCCGTCATTGCCGGCTACTACCACATAGTTAACCATAACTGTCTTATTGTTGTTCCGCAGGATCAAGAGATAACGTTAAATTTCTTCAATTTATGTTAATTAGATTCTAATAAGATACTGAAAAATAAAATACAATGAGTGAAATCATTTCGAGTGACGAATCAATGGACGAGGAAGAAGTGATCAGAGATTTTGATGCAGAGGCTGACTCAATAATACAAACCGGCACATTACCAAAGAAGTCAGCAGACAGGTACAAATTAGTCTACGATGCGTACAAAAAATGGGAGATAGACCATACAAGTTCTGTGTCAACTTCAGAAGAGACTAATTTGATTGTATATTTGAAAGAATTGAGTTAGAGGTTAAGCCACCCAACTCTATGGTCCTTTCGATCAATGTTAAAGAAGACCTTAAGTGCAAACAAAAATATTGACATGAATAAATTTCAAAATTTGAGAAGTTTTATTAAAAACAATTCTAAAGGACATAAATCTGAAAAGTCATTAGTCTTTGAGTGGAATCAAATAATGGACCTCATAAATAATGCACCAGACCTCACACATTTAGTTACAAAGGTAGGTATTGAAATTAATTTTATCAAGCTCTTCATTAAATCAAAATCTCATTCTTATAATAATAATTATCATTATTATTTCAGGTGATTCTTATATTTGGCATTTGTTGGGCCATGCAATGTAATGACCTTAGTGAAATTTAATTGGATGATATCGAAGATCCTGGTGATAAGTATCTTTTTTCTGTCAGCGAAACGAAAAATGATGTTCCTCGTAAATTTATAATTGGGGAACATTTTTATCCCAAGGTAAAGCAATACAGCTCTTTGAGAACTGAGGAACCTTTTACCAACAAATATTTTATCAAATATTATAATGGAAAATGCCTGAAGCAAGTCAGCGGCAAAAATGAAATCGGTGAAACGCCTTACTTGATAGTAGAAAAACAAGGAGAGTTCTGCGTAGGAACACCATCCTTACCGACCAAGCCAACCAGTACGCCTATACATGCATCCCTGACGCAAACCCTTGAAAGTTACCCCCACTCTCGTAAGATAAAACGTGCTCTGCCGACCGTTCGTCGGTAAGAAAATCTCCCAAATGACCATGATTGTCGGTAAAAAATCCTCCAAATGACCATGATTGTCGGTAAAAAATCCTCCAAATGACCATGATTGTTGGTGAAAAATGCCTCAAATTGCCGTGGTGTTACCCCTTGTGGGATAAGTTGTGCTCTTTGTCGGTAAAGAAAGTCATGCTCATCGAGCGGGATCGATAACTGCATTACCGAGCGCACTCCGTGAATCCTCAGGCGTTCGAGCGGTCCCCATGGATCCTCGAACGTTCGACCGGGAATCCTGGCGTGTGTCAGGTTTTGAGAGCTTCCAGAAGGTTCGAGAAGATTCTCACGGCCTTGAACGAATCTAGACAAACAACGCGTTCGAGAAGTTTCGACTTGACGGCGAGCGGCATGCGGTCAAAGGATTTCGGTGCGACGTTGAATTTTAGACAAACAATTCTCGGAATCATCCGACGAAAACAATACTCGGAATCGTCCGACGTGTTTCGACTCGACGGTGATCGGCATGCGGTCAAAGGATTTCGGTGCGACGTTGAATTTTAGACAAACAAGTCTCGGAATCATCCGACGAAAACAATACTCGGAATCGTCCGACGTGTTTCGACTCGACGGTGATCGGCATGCGGTCAAAGGATTTCGGTGCGATGTTGAATTCCGAAAGACCCGCTCTGGCCTTGAACGAATTTTAGACAAACAATTCTCGGAATCGTCCGACAAAAACAATACTCGGAATCGTCCGACGAGTTTCGACTTGACGGCGAGCGGCCTGCGGACAACGGATTGCGGTGCGACGTCGAATTCTGGAAGTTTCTAACGTACAATCGAAGAAACATCATTTCGGTAGCTTCTAGAAGTTTTTCAAGGATTCTGTGTGCCTGGTGGGAGGAATACGGCTATAAAAGGCTGAATTTCAGGTCAGAAAGACAGTCTTGCACCTTCAGCTCTCATGAAGAGAACTCCAAATAAAGCGGAAATAAATCTTCTTCTTGCAAATGAGAAGTGCTTTGGAACAACAACGTGAATTGAAGAAACGACTAGAACTGCTCATCAAGAATATTGGAGAAGTAAAACATCTGCTGAAAATCAGATCTGACCTCAATCAACTCACAAGAGATTTTGAGCACGTACAACTCGACAGTAACGACCATGGACTTTTCAAAATTGAACGAAGTCGCTCGCCTGGAGACACGTCTGCCCTTGAAAAAGCTTGCGGACCTCGAAGTATACTTCGAATACCGAGTCAGTGGCGTTCGTCGGGTTAAAACGAAATTTGGTGATAAAATCGTTCTGGACTTGGAGGACTCTTTCACGATTTTTCTACCCAATCGACTGACCAAGGCCCTCCAAGAAGATGAAGATTTGTTCCAGAAGGTGACGACAGCCAGTAAGGAGATACGGTTGCTATGATGAATAAGAATTCTCGACCTCGTATGTAATATATTATAGTATTGGTGATCGGTCAATTAAGAAAACGTAATTTTAGTTAACGTTTCGACCCGGATATGGGCCCTCCTCAGAACGATTTATTTAAAAACTGTCAAAAAAACAAACAAAAGGAAAATAGGACTTAATAAAATAACAATGGTACTAATAGTAATCGGACACAAATATTGCAGATGTAACATTCTCAGAGACAATAAACATTGTTGATAGTAAGAACCTTATGAATAATTGTGATAAGGATGTTTTTTGGTGTTATTTACCTTTTGAGTTAAGTAAGTGTAATAAGATGTAGTCGATTTCACATTACAATTGGCGGAAACAGTGTTCTTTTTAGTGACGGTAGACAATGTCACTCTTCCAGTTGTTTTTTTGTAGGAGTTAAAGGTTGGTAGTCATTTATTTAAAAAAAGATTAAAGAACTATGTTTTTTCACAGTCAATATGTCATAATGTTAAAAGGTTATTGAAGAAGGTCAATTAGCAATGAAATTAATTCACAGGTGTCAATTAGGTGGAGGTAAGCTCTTTATAATTAAATTCTACATGTCTAACGAAATATTGTTGGTTGAACCAATTGGGTCAACAGGTGAATAACGACTGATGGGGGAAAACACAATAATCCAGAGTGAAGGTGAACATATTATAAACATTATACAGAAAAAACAATAAATATTTGGTACGAAAGGTTATGTAGAATGAACTGTAAATGGAGACTAAATAATAATTTTTTTTAAAAAAATAAAAAAAATTAGTTTAGGTTAAACAATATTTGTTGTGTGGGCAGAGATTAGAGGTTTGTAAATATTGCTTAAATGTTCAACGTCTTGTCTGAGATTTACCGAATTGGTATGACCTACAATGTTGCACATTTCTAAAAGCAATCTTCTGTAATAATTTTGTTCTTCACAAAGGATGTTTGTGTTGTCAAAATTGAAAGTGTGTTGTTTATCAATCCTATGTTTCGTTAGAGCTGTGTGCCGTTCATCTGTCTCATGTATATTACGTTGGTGTTCCCTAATTCTGGTGTTGAGATGTCGACCCGTTTGACCTATGTAGACTTGATTACAGTCCTTACAAGGTATTTTATACACTACATTTGAACGTTTGCCTATGGGGATCTTATCCTTACCGGTATCAAAAACAAGTTTTAGGTCTTTTGAATTTTTACCAACAAACTTTACATTATATTTATCGAATAAACGATTGAGTGACTCGAATAGACCGGCTACATATGGAATGGGGATATATGTAGTAGCCGGTCTATTGTTATCTTCGACAGGAGCAGAGTCAATATTATGGTCAAGTATGTTGTTGATGTAGGAGCGTCTCTTATTAATTTGTTTTTGTAATAGGCCATGAGGGTAATCATTAGATCTTAGTACATTGTATATGAGCGCCAAGTTTTTTTCCTGGAACTCTGTACTAGCAAGTTTTATAGCTCTTTCAACAAGGCTAATGATGGTGCCTATTTTGAAGGACAAAGGATGGTGAGAGTTAAAATTCAAGTATCTTTGTGACCATGTTTTTTTGTGAAACCAATCTGTCTTTATATTATTATTATTATATATTATATATTATTATTATATATTATTATATATTATATATATTATTATATATTATTATTATATATTATATATTATTATTATATATTAATATATATTATAAATATGTCTTTATTTTTTGACAGTTTTTAAATAAATCGTTCTGAGGAGGGCCCATATCCGGGTCGAAACGTTAACTAAAACTACGTTTTCTTAATTGACCGATCACCAATACTATAATATAGAGATACGGTTGCATCTACGCTATCTTGGCGGACCGTACGGTCAACTTGAATTCGCATACGTATAATCTGAGTATCACATTCAAATATCCAGTGTCCTGTGGATGTCTTACGTTCAATAAACAAAAGAAAAAAAGATTGAAATTGCATCTAAAATTAAGTCTTAAAATCTAAGAAAATGCCACTTCGAACACCACTAAGCAACGATGGAGGGTTTCGAGCTGCGTTTGCGTCTTGTAACTGTAATGTGAACTCTACGATGAATTTTGGACGGGTTCAGGCAAGACTAGAGTGCGAGGTCGACCGATAGCTGCGGTAGTATACATTCAGAGCCAAGGATCTGCGGTGTTGGGTTACTATCGCTCTAGGAATTCAAAACATGATGACGTTGGTGAACAGATTAGTCTAGAATGGGATGCAAGGTTGAGGCGCAGTTGAGATTTCGTTTGAAAAGTTTCTATTAATTTTATGAGAAAAGTATTAAATATACATATACATGTATATCTTTGACCCTGAAAGATTCTCGGAATCGTCCGATGAAAACAATACTCGAAATCGTCCAAAGAGTTTCGACTTGACGGCGAGCGGCCTGCGGACAACGGATTGCGGTGCGACGTTGAATTCTGGAAGGTTCTGAAATAAACTCTTAACTAGCGGGACAGACGTTCTGAAATAACGGTTGTTATTGACGATGCAAAATATTTTATTGAAAAAAACAACTCAAGATTGCAGTTTTACATGAAATTCGTAATGCTGATATATAAGTGTTCTTACTCAACGGTATCGTACCCATGCTTTAGGCAATAAGAATGAATAACTGTTCGAGTAGATACCGATTGTCTTTTGTGTTTGAGTAAAAAATTTCGCAGTAACAATACGTTTTGAGCTGCACAGTTTGGACGGAATATAGCGTGATGCGTACACTTTGAATTCGTGTCCGACATTTTATTCAATTTCTGCAACGACAGACAACCCAAATCCATCAAATCAACGACTTCAACTTTTTCACCCAGAATTTTCTGCAGCCAACTTTTCTTCTCCAAACCTTTTACGTTAACTGTTGAAGCCTCACGCAGCGATATATATTCGATGGTGAAGTCGAGCTTCTCAAAAGGTAAATCACCACCTTCCCAGGATAGTCCATGATAATTCCGTGACAGCCACAAATTTTCGCTTTTGAACGGAGCAAGTAAATAATTCCAATCGTACGGAGGTTCGAACAGAAAAATTGACGGGTTGGTATCTTCTTTAAGTGACACAACTGCCAACTCTTTTGGTGTAAAACCGGGACCCGGTCTTCTGAATCCTTGTACGTCGACAATGAACTCCATCGTGAAAAATACTGAATTGATTGTCACAACGTTTTTTACCAATTTACAACGGTTTTTATACCAATTTCCTCACACCACCGCTCAGCGAGTTATATTCAATTATACGATCACGTAAAATCAAGCAGTAGGCAGATGTACCGGTAGGAAAGTTATTTTTAGCCTCAAATTCGATACAAATATCTACCGGTCCAGATTTCAGAGCCTTGTTTTGTTTCGAACAGTCGATGAAAATCAAAGGTTCGTGCTGTAGAAATTCGCTCTTCGTCAACAGAGGCTAGGGTTCTTTGCCGTAATAGGTGGCTTGAAAGTTTGCGTACATCTCGTACAGTAATGCAAAGCGATTGTGACTCATGTCCAAGTTCAGGTTACCGTACGGATAATACTCGGAATTCAAGAAGAGCTTGACGTCAGTAATGTTACAGTGATCAAGATGACTGGCATTTTTGCCGGCTTTGTTTTTTCGATTCGTTTGAAAACCGATAATGACAAATCGCGGTTTTTCCAAATGGGTGGACGTTTTCACAGTCCAAACGTGTTTCGTGGTTGCCGATAGCAAAGGATATTCGTACAACTCCCAACTGCGGAAGCTCATGGAGACTGGTGTATCTTTTTCAATGAAATTCAACAGTGTGATTTTTCGTTGATCCGAGAGCTTCACATAGGGTACTAACCATTCTACCTGATCGATCACGATTCTAAAGTCTTCGTCTTGATTTTGAACGATGGCATTTAAATTACTTTTTGATCTTGTGAGAATCAGCTCGTGTTTCGCGTTAACGATGATCTTGCGATAGTCTTCAGCGAAGCCCAATATCATGCTCAAAGGAATAACTACGTCAAAGTTGGCATCGGCATCAGTTAATTTTTTCGTTTCCTGAACATCGAGCCATCCAGCATTTTCCATAAGCCAACTTTGACCAGGGTTGAGCGAAGCGAAACCTTTCAGCAGGCTGGTCAGACCAACGTTTTTACATTTATCTATCTCTACGGCGTTGAGTTCGTACCGTACATCTTCGAATAAATGGCAGATGGCGTTATTGACCAAAGTTGTGATCGCCGCTGCAGTGCCGTCCGATTTGAGAAATTTTCCAGATGTATGCAGCGAACTCTTGCTCGGTAGTACGCATAAATCCTGATGCTGAACGGTGATTCGAATCTCATCGCTGTTGTTGGAAATTGACGATGAGTACGGTTTGTGTGCGTGTATTTCTTGGTGAGCGATTGATTCGTCAAAAGCGACAGGTGTTTGAATGCTCAAGATTTCCTCCTCCATGGTACGTAGCATACAACGAAACAGCAGAATCGTAGTTTCATTCGTCGGAAATTCCTTTTCCAAAAGGTGTCAGCTTTAGACCCAGAGCTATCAGAAACTCCACGTTTCGACGTGTTAGCAGTTAGGGAATCGATCGATGACTGACTTGATCGGGACATGCTGACTGACTACTATAACTCTTTTTGGACAATCTGTTATATACAATTCCCATCGTTTATCGCGATTTGATGTGCAGTCTCACAGTCATAACTTCTCCGCGAAAATTAACCAGATCTCCGTCTTGATCGACTAACCGAAGCTGTACGTGATTTATGGTATTGACGGTGATCGGAAGGTAAATGACGTGCGACGGCACTTCCACGATCTTATATCCCAGCGGAACGATAGGGAAAAATTCGTGAATAAGATGCACTTTATGTCCATTGACGTAGGCGCCCGTTGTAATGCTACATTCGACTCGCGGCGCGTTGACCTTGAGAATAGTTACAGGCATATCCGAATGGTGAGTTAGGTTAGCTGCCAATACACGCGGTGTAAATCCGAGAAGCTGACCACTAGAATCGTCAGGTTCCAAATTTACGATATGGTTACATTTGATTTCGCTGCATAACGTATTATTGTTAGGCTTTATGCTGATTTCAATATTGGTATTTTTAACGCGTCTTGAACATACTTTTCAATATCCTCAATTTCGTAGCTGCCAGTGGATATAGTGACTACCTTATCGGCTACGTATATTTTACTTTGACCGACATCAACGTTGGGAATGGAATTGAAGGTTAACAGTTCAACGAGACCGAGAACATAATTTTTGTTCAGAGGAAGTTCGATCGGAGGAAAATATTGCGCTTCGAGAATCGAAGACGTTCCAGATACCGTTAATGTAAACGAATCATCCATGACTGCAAGTGCTCGACTGACGTTATCAAATTACGTGTCATGTTTATATAGCTTATCGCTTAGAAATTTCAGACACAAGTGTCCGCAATCGAATGTACCGTAATCCTGATACCTTTCGTCGTTGTACTCAACGCTACCAACACCGAGATATTTCACGAGGTCTAACGGCGGTTGAAGATGACCGAAACAGTCGAAGTAAACTACATCGCTACCGCGTTTCTGATATGCAACCCAGTGTGTCCCAGAGCCATCTTTATCGTCGAGATTGACTACAGCTGTTTCGTTTTTACGCGGCCCGGTTTTGGGCATTTCGTTGCGCATAAAGACACCTCGGAAGTATGGAATTTTCATGATTTTTGCATACTTCAGCAAATCCCAGTTGGTCAACGCTCGGCGTGGTAGCTTGACATTTAGTTTTTTGAAAGATGAAGACCGAAACCCTTTTTATAAGGTTTGAGATGGAGACCTTTACCTAAGGCGATCGCTTCTACCGTTTTGTTATGCCGTTTGCTTTCCTCGAATTCTCGTTCAGCTGCGCTCGCATCGTTTACAGCCTTTGCTATACCCGCAGCACCTCCCGCTAACGCTCCCGTAGCGCTGAGACCGGCAAAAATAGGTATGAGACAATGTAGAAATCCGCCAACTTTTGAGGGTACCGGTAGAACGCGCGGTGATCGGACATTATGTTTACCACCTTTTTTTTTCACAGCTTCTCGAGCACCTCTGAGTGCAAACTTGATGCTCGTTTTCGCGTCGTACCTTCGAATCATAGACTGTTTTGCCGCTCGTGTGATTTTGTTCAAGGAAACGTTCTTAGGTTTTCGACACCCCATGCCTCACTTTGTTTTCACCTTCATCGTGTTAGCTACAGCCCAAGTGGCCGCCTTTTCATCCAAATTTGCGTCCTTTGCGAGAACCCGTTTCCAGGCTTTTTCGGCTAATATTTTATCCGCAACGCTTCCAGCTTCAAGGTTCTCACGATTTTTCGAGTACGCTATATCGTGTTCCTTACACGCTGCATCGAGAGCATTGATACCGGAATCGCCTCTCGTGAGTCTTTTCGTCAACTTGGTGCCAGAACCGCAGTATTGGTAACCGGGAACATGCAACTCGATCGAAAGTTTGTTGATAATACTATTTACCGAACCTTTACCACTCGATCGTTTTTTTGACGATCGCTCACGATTACGTGTGTGCAAAATCATGTCCGCTCTGCAACTGACAGAAAGTTCTTATAAACGATGCATTTATAGAAAATCCAGCCAGTCACGTTTGAGATGAGGTTCGAGACACAATCGACCAGGCTGCCCGTGATGAATTTTGACAAATTTACGCAGCAGAGTACAAAACGGAAAAAACGTCATGGCGAATTGTTGCCGAGTAGTGTACGTGCGGTATTCTGCGGACCATCTAACTGTGGCAAAACCAACGCATTATTTGCGCTTATAACGCATCCGAACGGTTTGAGGTTCGAAAACCTGTCCGTTTACTCAAAATCTCTCAATCGACCGGAATACAAGTTTCTGAGTCAAGTGCTCGAAAATGTTGACGGTGTTGAGTATTACCCCTTTAACGAGCATGAGCACGTCATTGCACCGAACGAAACGCAACCTAACTTGATCATGATATTCGATGACGTAGCGTGCGAGAAGCAGGATAAAATACGCGCGTAATTTTGTATGGGTGGACATCACGACGTAGACTGTTTCTATCTTTGTCAGACGTACGCTCAAATCCCTAAGCATCTCGTGCGCGACAACACCAACTTGCTGGTCTTATTCAAACAAGACGAGATGAATCTGAGACATGTTTACAACGATCATGTAAACACCGATATGTCGTACGTAGAGTTTAAAGACTTGTGTGCGGCATGCTGGAACGGTGACAAATATGGCTCCGTAGTGATCGACGAGGATAGAGAGCTCTGTAATGGTCGGTATAGGAGGGGATTTGACAATTTCATAAACATGACAAAAGAATAAAATACACGATCTTCGAAGACGACGAAACAGTAGCTTTCCAGAACTAGTTGTGTCAACATGCAGGAAATTCGTAAGGAAGAAGAAGTCTTGCATCGTATCGCTCAAGCGAGTAATGCGATTCGTCATAAGCACAGAATCCTCAGGACGGGAGAAAAGTCGCTGCAGAAAACAATGAAGGATGTCTTCAAACCTAAGGTAACCCCGTTGCAGGAATTAGTCAATGTTTCTCGAGGCACGAAACTTGTCAAGGAAGAGGTGAAGGAAGTACTCAAAACTGAAACAAAGGATGAGCCGAAAAACGAAATGGAAGCAGAAGATTCTTTTGCAACTGCAGAGGAAGAGGATCAAACTGTCACGGAATCGTCGGTGAGACCAGAGGATAAATATCTTCAGATGCTCAACGATAAACAAAGAAAGAACGAGTTGGATACCGTGTACGGGGTACAGAGTCTTTCTACTGCTGGGCTGATAATTGGTGACTCACCGATAAGCTTCGAGCGCGATTCCGTTCGCATAGGCGGGACGCTCTATCCGAAAACTCAAGGACTGCTGGAGCTGCTGTTTCAAAAGATGCCCAACAGCGCTCACGTTACCTGCAACGACAGGGAGAATTACAGAAATATCCTTCTCGCAACAAATGCTCACAGAAAGTACTATAGCGCCACCGAGCCTATCCGAAACGCTCAGAGCGCCAAATTCAAGCATTTGATTGCTGAGCTGCACAATATTTCTACGTCAGGCAAAGATGTATCACCATCGTCACAGTGTCGAAGCGTACGGGCAAAGGTGTACTGCTACCTCAGGCTTGGGTTACTCGACAAGGTGTTAAAACAGATTATATTTTCTGGGACGACGCTAACGAGCTGGTGGAACGTCTTCGTTTGCTTATCGCATCTCAAGCGGCTGGGAATACAAGTCACAACAACGAAATTCTGTCGATTCTGGAAGAATTGCGGGAAGCCGGAATCATTTATTAGCCAATTCTCGTCGACTCTGCAATCATTTACGAGATGAGCGTCGACGTGTTCAGACGTCAGCTGAATAAAAACACAGCGGCGAGCACTCGCGGTCCTCCGGGTGTCGGGTTTCAAATAACAGCGGACGAGCATAACGATATACGGAACAAGAGACTGTGCAATGTCGCAGATCCCGCAGAGCCGAACAATGCTGTAACTTCAACAACCTTGAGACCAAAATTCAACGTGCTGCAAAAACAAATCGACAACCTCAATCAAATGATCAAAGCTTTGGAGATCACCACGGAGAAAGCCTTGGATACCTTCTACACAGACTTTAAAACAGGCAGAAACCTGTCGATTCAAAACGCTGAAATCATTTCCAAATTGGACACCAGACTAATAGCGTTGGAATATGAAAGAGAAAAAGCAAGCACTGGTGACGGAACTGCAATAACTTGCACGCCGGAATCGCCCGAGTCGACGTGTAGACGTGCGCGGCATCGACGAGACTTGGCAGGCGGATCTTGTTGATATGACGTAGTACGCTGGACAAAACAAAGGCTACAAGTACATGCTCACAGTCATTGACATCTTTTCAAAGTATGCGTGGGCTGTACCAATAAAGAGCAAGTCTGGAGATGATATTACGAAGGCAATGGAATCTGTGCTTGTCCAAGGATGGATACCGAAAAATTCACACGTCGACAGAGGAGCGGAATTTTACAACTCGAAATTTGAATCGCTTATGACACGCTACGGAATCAAACTTTACTCCACGTACAGTAATTTGAAAGCTTCGATCTGTGAACGTTTCAATCGCACGCTGAAAGGTAAAATGTGGACACAGTTCAGCATGCAAGGAAGCTACAAGTGGCTCGACATCTTATTTGATTTGGTTTCGGTTTACAACAACACCAAACACCGAACCATAAGAATGAAACCGTCGGATGTCACCGTTGCAAACGAGAGGCTGTTATTACGTCAGGCGTACGGAAGGCTTCGAGCGATACTTACCATATCGGCAAAATTCAAATCTGGCGACAAAGTTTGAATCAGCAAATTCAAAAATGTCTCCGAGAAAGGTTACACCTCCAATTGGACGACTGAAATATTCACGATAAGTCGAGTGGAAAATACTCATCCTGTGACGTACAAGCTCAAAGACTACCGAGATCAACCCATAGCTGGTGGTTTCTACGAACAAGAGCTCCTCAAGGTTAAGCATTCGGATATCTATCTGGTGGAGAAGGTGCTCAAGAAGCGTGGAAGAAAAATATACGTTAAATGGTTAGGTTTTGACAATACACACAACAGTTGGATAAACGAATCGGACATGTAAGATTTGAATAAATGAATTTTTTTTCTGCAAAAAACGTATGTGTCTCTTTATTTTATACCCGACACATAACAAGTATGCATCTTTGTTTTTTAGACAATCGACAGACATATGCATCGTTATACAATTTTTTATACTTCGGAGTGTTCTTATTAACCATCCTACATTTAATATTCTATACATCATGGTACAGTTGTAAAAATTAAGCCTTACATAAGAATAATACTTTATACATCATGGTACAGTTATAAATTAAGTCCTACATAGATTACGATACGGTAATTATAAAGCCACGGTGCAGGCTTGTAACCCCACGGAAGCGTGTCGGTCGTGTTTTGAAACACGATCCGCTTGTCGTCATTCCATCTCAGTGCCACTTTCTGCTGTTCTACGGTGTATACCTCGTGCTTTCGACTCAATATCAAATGCTGATTTGTAGACAAATTTTCACGGTCCAAAACACATTCCAAATAATCGTTGAAAGTTATTTTCCTCAACGCTGATCCTTTGACACCTTTGGCACATTTATTGTCTTTCTCATCTCCCAAGACTCGGAATGCGTACAATTTAGCTCGTAACCCTAGAAATTCTGACGTGATTTTCCCGTTATTCTCGTCTTTCATCAAGCCGAGAACTTTTCTGTATGCTCGAGGTATTCCGTAAACGTTGTCAAGCGGATAATCCGACGTGTCGAATTTGTGCAAGTCCTCCTCCATATGTTCGTATATGTCGGGGACGGTAAAATTGTAAATCAAACTGTAGGTATCCATGTACATTAATTTTGCTCGGTCGCCAAATTTCTGCTCAATATAATTGTAATGAATATCATAGATATATGTTTTAGACAGATCCAGGATGGTGAAACCTGCATACAATGGTTTATTCAATTTGACTTTCCTATCACTCATTTCGACGATAACCATCTCTTTGTCGAAAACGGTGCAGCTGTGAAAATTAGGTTCGGTTATAGTAGCTCTAGCACCGTATCTTCCATCCCATTTCGTGATCAGCCTGACATCTCTATACTTCCTAACATTTTCCATTGTTTTGCCGAAAACTGCGTTGTTCATCAGTTTGTAAAAATTTTTCCCGAATTCGTTGTGAGATTTTTTGCGCAAATCGGTATTCAAATCTATGTATTTTTTGGGCCACGGGGTTTGTCTGAATTTGAGAACTTTGTGAATTTTGAGTAATTCCAAGCCTAATTGTAAGCATTGTTTCAAAATGCTGTAGTGAACAACGTAGTTTTTCTTGGAAAATAGCGTGGACGTCAATTTTGGCTCTTTATTGGTCGAAATCGGAGGTACATAGTGCTCCGTACACAATGGTAAATCCTTATGAGTTTCATGCAGTTTTGCAGGATATTCCAAATCTACCTCCAGCATGTAACCAAACTCCGCATCGTCCGAGATGGTAAGAACGTCGCATTGTCAGAAGTCTGATACCCATTCGAAGGAACTGTATGGCAGAGCAAAGCTCATAGCAGCACCGTACAAATTATTAACGTCAAAGTACATGAGATAAGATTCTTCGATCTCAGGATCGAATTCCTCTCCGGTGTACCTGGTGTTGGCCTTTGCGTATCTGTTCGAACACTGTGATACACCACCACGAATACCTTTTTCGATAAACATAACCATGTCTATGTCGGTGAGAAGCTCGAGTTCGATGCCTGTACATTTTAACATTGCATCAAACGGCAGACCGGGCGCTGTGTAGTAACGTAACGGGTCCAGTTTGTACGTCGTCCAACAATTTTGTCGGAAATTCTGAAAAACGTCAGCCAGTAAAAACAGTCCCGTCTGTAAATACAAGTCCAAATACTCTCCCTAAGTTTGGACGTTAAAAGTTTGCCATACGTCGCACGCGTGTTCGTTATCGTCGTCTGATATATTCCGGTCATTCAATTTTGAATAAAACCGTTCTTTGGTAAATGTTTCTCCTCGAGCTTCTCCCAACTGTCTACGTATTCGTACGGGAAGACACCTTTTCTAGTCAATCACCGAAATTTGTTCAAGCTACTGCAGAATTTACGTGTTATTGTTTTTTGACAATCGTTCAGATACGATGATAATTTATCGAGGCTGCTAGGCATGAAACGGTACGAATCTATGAAACGGAACGTTACATCCGTTCCCCTAACGAATTTCGTGAAGAAAATGTACTTTTCTTTATTAACAGGTAATAGTGTAACAGTATCTTCGAATGACGTTGCCAGGGCTTTGATCAGAAAATGCGAATTGTAACCCGAAAGATTGTGGAATATCACTGGGATTGTGTGTGAGTTTTGGTAATTTAGATTACAGCTGCGGTGAGCAGCACCACGGTACTTTCCCGTGAAATGACAGTGATCCCGATGTTTCACGTCTTTGGACGTGAACGGTTTTTCACAAATATGACAGACTGCCGATAAATCAAATGCGTTGATCTGATTGAAATTTAGTGGTTCCGTCGGTACAACTCTTGTAGTATCTCTCTAACGAAAGTGCCAATTCCGCTAACTCGTTCACAAACCATTGGATGCAAGTTTCTCCGTGATTAATTTTGAATTTTGAAAGCGAATCGTCAAACGCGCAATGCAGATAGTAAGCTATACTATACGGAAGATGCTTCTGATAATTTGTTCTATTTTCCCCAAAACTTTCATGTGTGGGTTGCAGTAAACATTGTAGATCCGCGTAAATGCAGAATAGAACGGTTTCTTTAAGCTTGAAATTTTTGAATTTGAGAATCTTGTCCTCTTCTGTTGGTAAGATGACTTTGGTTTTATTCGAATTCATGCAATCAACTCGATGCTTCAACAAACATCTTTCGAAATTAAAATGAGACAGACATCTATCGCACAACCACGTCTGATGTGAGCGTTTGGAAATTTGAGAACTTGTCAACCGCGACAAATTTCGAATCTATGCAAAATGACGTGTTACATTCTTTTCAATATTTTCCATACTATCATCGTCATCGTCGTTTTCAGACTCTATCACTAAAAGATGGATTGTAGGCATATCAGACTTGTTTCGACTCAAATAAATGGGTACAATTTCACTACGCTTTTGTTTTTCCGCATCATCTATACCGTAGACGTTAATTGAAAGTTTGTTAAGTTTCTTAAATTTTGGAATCTGCTCTAAAGACATTGGAAAATGCAAACCGTCATATTGTAGCACTGAGCTGAAATGTGGATATGAAGTAATTTCGCTAGGATTGTTGTTGGCTGGAAGGAGGGCAGCGGTGACCGACCAGAGGTAGCAATACGCGTCTCTGTTGCGGATGTTGACGACAGCCTTCTTATCTTGAATATCTTTGGGTAGTGGTGTGTATGTGAACACACCGCCTCGCAGTGGCACGTACTTGTTGATATTTACAGTCAAATTGATTATTTTAGTCAGCGACCAACCAGAGTCTCTCTCTTGAAAATCTTTCACCTTGGCCAACACTTTTTGCTTTACGTTCTCTTCGAACCACCCGTGTATGTCAGCTGGCTGGAGGATGATTTGGTTTTTGGTGTTAAAATATTTCATATCCTCAACAAGTTCAGCGTTTTTCGTTATATTGAATTTACAACCCAAGACACAGTTTGCTTTTAAACTTCCCATTTTTCGTAGCATTTTTTTCAGTCTTGCAACGACGAGGTGTTTCGCATCTTCCAAAAACCTGTTCAAATCTTTATGCCGCAGATTGATAATGGCTCCCATTCGAATTCGGCTCTCGAAAGCTGTCTCCAAATCTTCCCACCTTCCTCGATCGCTTCTTCGTCGGCTTCGTAATCCGTCACCCACTTTTTGAAATTGTTGAAATGTGACTGTCAAAGATTTCAGAATTCCAATTGTAGTCAAAATTCTTGTCTTCTACTCGATCGTTGAGGCGTTGTTGCGTAAGATTTTATTCAAAAGCCTGGTATTTTGGGTTCCGAATCGAATCCATTTTGCAATTTCTGCCAGTGACGATTTTTCAGATAAAATCTTGAACGCCGTTTCCATAATTTGTATTAATTTCAAACACCTTTCGGAATCCATGTTTCTTCTTCTTCTTTCGATCACACACTTGACAAAGATAGAGTTGCAAAGCTTGCTCTAGAATGATCGCTCCACGCTGACATGGTCCCTTATATGGGTAAATACCGACGTGACTCACACACACCGAGGCGGCGTCTTCACAGGGCTCACGAACTCAACGTCGCACCGCAATCCGTTGTCCGCAGGCCGCTCGCCGTCAAGTCGAAACTCTTTGGACGATTCCGAGTATTGGTTTCGTCGGACGATTCCGAGAATCTTTCAGGGTCAAAGATATACATCTATATATTTAATACTGTTCACAACAACATTGTGAACGCAACTCATTGGTCGCGCGCCTTCCAACCCACGCGAGGCAACCAGCCTTGCACACTTTCCAATCACGCGACCCAGAAGAAAGTGTGACGTCACGCGCGCCGCTCACGCCACCCACGCAGCCGAGCGCGTTGCGTAATCAACCAACGTGGTCTCCCGCTGCCAAAGACCAACCGAGGCTGCAATAAGAGACGGCCGATCAGACCGATCGGCAGGACACTTCGGGTTCACCTCGTCCTGAAAAACCCTACCGACGCTGACGCTTCAACGCCACGCCGTACCTGCTCTTCAACGCTACGCCGACGTTTGACTGACGCTACAACGTTTGACTAACGCTACCACGTTTGACTGACGCTACGACGACACTTTATAAGACAGACCGGACAGCAGAACAATTGCATGATGGATCCTGTTTATCTGGCTGCGGCCAGCCCACTGACAAAAACATCAGCTTCAAACCCGCCAGTTCCTTGGATACTGCATCCGATCGAGATCCCATCACGGCCTCTCACCAGACCTCCAGCCGTGTTACTTTCCTTGTGGGATGTCCGGAGAGCCCGACTGACTTCACCAAGCTACCACAGACGCATCCCAGCTCCAGTCTCCCCATTTCCCGAGCCGCAGCGCTCGTTTGTGTCGACTGCCACCCAGACGACCGACAGTGAGTGGGAGTCTCCTGTAAAGACGGCTGAGAACCGCCGTCCCCCGACACCACCAAGCTCTCCAGAGAGCCGGTACACTCCGCCACCTAGGACTGAGACTGACCCCCCTCGACGGCCGACATCCTCACTGCAGCCTCCACCGCAATTTAACAAGACAAAAACCATTCCTATTATCACTGGGCAACCTTCACTTTAACTGTACATATGTAAATAAAATAAATAAAATGTAAATATAAACTCAAAACCACAAAACTCATCTTTGACTTCAGCGACCCACACCTTCCACGCGGTTCGGTCGAACTACGAGCCATCAGATAGCGAACAAATACTTTTCTCATAAAATTAATAAAAACTTGTCAAACGAAATCTCAACTGCGCCTCAACCTTGCATCCCATTCTAGACTAATCTGTTCACCAACGTCATCATGTTTTGAATTCCTAGAGCGATAGTAACCCAACACCGCAGATCCTTGGCTCTGAATGTATACTACCGCAGCTATCGGTCGACCTCGCACTCTAGTCTTGCCTGAACCCGTCCAAAATTCATCGTAGAGTTCACATTACAGTTACAAGACGCAAACGCAGCTCGAAACCCTCCATCGTTGCTTAGTGGTGTTCGAAGTGGCATTTTCTTAGATTTTAAGACTTAATTTTAGATGCAATTTCAATCTTTTTTTCTTTTGTTTATTGAACGTAAGACATCCACAGGACACTGGATATTTGAATGTGATACTCAGATTATACGTATGCGAATTCAAGTTGACCGTACGGTCCGCCAAGATAGCGTAGATGCAACCGTATCTCCTTACTGGCTGTCGTCACCTTCTGGAACAAATCTTCATCTTCTTGGAGGGCCTTGGTCAGTCGATTGGGTAGAAAAATCGTGAAAGAGTCCTCCAAGTCCAGAACGATTTTATCACCAAATTTCGTTTTAACCCGACGAACGCCACTGACTCGGTATTCGAAGTATACTTCGAGGTCCGCAAGCTTTTTCAAGGGCAGACGTGTCTCCAGGCGAGCGACTTCGTTCAATTTTGAAAAGTCCATGGTCGTTACTGTCGAGTTGTACGTGCTCAAAATCTCTTGTGAGTTGATTGAGGTCAGATCTGATTTTCAGCAGATGTTTTACTTCTCCAATATTCTTGATGAGCAGTTCTAGTCGTTTCTTCAATTCACGTTGTTGTTCCAAAGCACTTCTCATTTGCAAGAAGAAGATTTATTTCCGCTTTATTTGGAGTTCTCTTCATGAGAGCTGAAGGTGCAAGACTGTCTTTCTGACCTGAAATTCAGCCTTTTATAGCCGTATTCCTCCCACCAGGCACACAGAATCCTTGAAAAACTTCTAGAAGCTACCGAAATGATGTTTCTTCGATTGTACGTTAGAAACTTCCAGAATTCGACGTCGCACCGCAATCCGTTGTCCGCAGGCCGCTCGCCGTCAAGTCGAAACTCGTCGGACGATTCCGAGTATTGTTTTTGTCGGACGATTCCGAGAATTGTTTGTCTAAAATTCGTTCAAGGCCAGAGCGGGTCTTTCGGAATTCAACATCGCACCGAAATCCTTTGACCGCATGCCGATCACCGTCGAGTCGAAACACGTCGGACGATTCCAAGTATTGTTTTCGTCGGATGATTCCGAGACTTGTTTGTCTAAAATTCAACGTCGCACCGAAATCCTTTGACCGCATGCCGATCACCGTCGAGTCGAAACACGTCGGACGATTCCGAGTATTGTTTTCGTCGGATGATTCCGAGAATTGTTTGTCTAAAATTCAACGTCGCACCGAAATCCTTTGACCGCATGCCGCTCGCCGTCAAGTCGAAACTTCTCGAACGCGTTGTTTGTCTAGATTCGTTCAAGGCCGTGAGAATCTTCTCGAACCTTCTGGAAGCTCTCAAAACCTGACACACGCCAGGATTCCCGGTCGAACGTTCGAGGATCCATGGGGACCGCTCGAACGCCTGAGGATTCACGGAGTGCGCTCGGTAATGCAGTTATCGATCCCGCTCGATGAGCATGACTTTCTTTACCGACAAAGAGCACAACTTATCCCACAAGGGGTAACACCACGGCAATTTGAGGCATTTTTCACCAACAATCATGGTCATTTGGAGGATTTTTTACCGACAATCATGGTCATTTGGAGGATTTTTTACCGACAATCATGGTCATTTGGGAGATTTTCTTACCGACGAACGGTCGGCAGAGCACGTTTTATCTTACGAGAGTGGGGGTAACTTTCAAGGGTTTGCGTCAGGGATGCATGTATAGGCGTACTGGTCGACTTGGTCGGTAAAGAAGGTGCTTCTACGCAGAACTCTCCTTGTTTATCTACTCTTGATAGCAACCTCTTTAAAATTGCCTAACTCTAAAAAGTATACTGGACATTGTTTTCGGAGAACTAGCGCGACATTATCATCTAACTCAGGTGCTATTATAACAATGCTGAAACAGTTAGGAGGATGGAAATCTACAAATATTGCACAAGGTTATTTTTTCAATCAGATTGTTCGTAATATTATCGTTAAAAATGAGTTTATTATATTTATATTCAGTTCTTCAATATGTACTGAAATGATACTTATTTTGTGTCTGTAAATCTTATTCAACTTCTTACAGGATATGTGGAGAATTCGATGAAAAATCGAGAAAAAACTTATGAAAGCATAACCTATGCAGCCGCATCCACCGTAACTGATCCAGAAACATCAACAAGTTCAGTGAAAAACGACTGTTCAGTTGAAATAACGAATCCAAAAAATTCTGATGAATCTTCACATGCTAAAGTAGACTTTCACACCTTTTCTGACGATTTTGAAATTGATGATGAGGATCTTGCTAGGATTGATGAACTTGATGAACCTGAAATACCGAAGTCACCACAGGTGTTTTCCAGAACCGCGAGCTACAAAAAAATTCTTGAACCTATGAATAAACAAATGATAAAACCTAGTCATTTAAAAAAAAAACCTATTTCGGTTTTTTCAAAAAACAAAGACAATAAACTACCGCAAAATCCGATCAAAATCATCGGAACCGATCATTGTACAAGCGAACAAACGTCACAATCAATCTCTTTTAATCCAACTACTGATCAAAATCCGGGTAATATTTATCAAAACTGTACATTTCATGGAAATATTATCAACAACTTTTATTTCAATTGCGATAAATAGAAAGATGACAAAAATAATAATTTATAATAGTACTATCATATAAATTCAATTATTTTATTCTTTTTTATGCTGGTACAATAAATAATATATTTGTTATTCATTTATAATTATAATTTTAATTCATCAATAAAAATATTTGTTCAAATTTGTATTTTTCTTCCATTATCATTGTATTTGATGCCCGCCCCCGACCAGCAGCACTCGCTTTGCGCGTGCAGCAAATGAAATCTCGTAGATTAATGATTTGCACACCCGCATCTCATTTATTAGACGGCATTGCTGTCTTACGGGCTTCTGATCGGAAGCAAAAGATTGAAAAGGGGTAAACATAAACATCTACACACTACAGTCTCCTTACATCGTGCATGCAGAGAAGAAATTCTTACTCATACAAATCGGGCACATGAAATTTGACAAATTTGAACTCACTGGTTATGAGAGAAATTAAAGACAACAGAGTCAGGGCGGCTAGGTGGTCTAGTGGAGTAAGTCTCCGGTAAAGCATCGCTAGATTCCAGGTTCGATTCCTGGCTCCGTCGTTAATTTTTCAAATTAACCAGCTGTTCAAATTTACATATTCTCGTAATATACTATTCTTCGGATACAGATCTTGTATCCCGTAAAATTTGAAAAAAAAATAAATAAATATGCGGAATCTCATCATTTGTACTATATTTTCATTGACTCCACAGAGTGCTCTTCATGTGCTGAAATTTTTTTTTTTCAATAAAAATTAAAAAAAAATTCATAGCTTCAAAACCAAATCTCGGCCCATTCTGAAACTTGCACACGTTTTTGAACACTGAGAGAGGGATACCCTTTGAAATTTCTAGCGAAAAAAATGATGCTGGTTTTGAGTAATCTCAAAATCCAATATTTTTTGAGTTTTTAAGAGCTTTCAGCGGCCTTGATAAATTTTTGCATGTTTTCACGTTAAAGTTCACTCAAAACTAAAACTTCTTTATTCAAACATTTTTGTTATATGATCCACAGTTTACGAGCTATAGTTAATTAAAATTGGGACATTCTCGTAGTCTGCATAATCTATATGGGCTGCTCAACTCTGAACGGCATCGAATGAAAATCTGAGAAAAATCACACATACTCTTAACGACTATTCAAAAGATTTCACGAAGTTTAGAAAGATTCTGAGGGGGTCAGGCTTTTGGTCAGGTCGATTTGACGTGGAATGCCCCATAGGTATATGCGTTCCACGTACGATATTAATACCTCCATTTGCGATTAATACTTGATGCATACTATGAATTTTATAATTTTCTAGGGGACAAACTAAATTATCTACAGTAATACGTTTTTAATATGAAATTAGAACAATTATTTATTTCGAAATGGGATTCTTTTCGACATGCGCTCGATCTATTCCCTGACATTGGTATTCGTAATTATTCGAATAACTTTGCGTGTGCTCTCTCGATCTTGACTTTTCGTAGACATAGAATCGAAATGCTGTTTCAGCTAGTCGCAATTGAAGTATTTACGTTGGATAGAGAAGCAATGTTGTTTTTCGAAAAGTGTTCGTATGGAAAAAATATTCAGAGTAACTGTAACACATCACGGATGCGCTAATTTGCGCTCCGTATATGAAATAGTATTAAACGCAGTGCCCTGATTTAGAGGCCTAGAAAGGTGATTGTCGGCGATTATTTTTTTTTTTTTTTTGATATGGAGAAAAAGAATGAAGGTTCTTAAAACTTCGAGTGTATTTTAACACACATTTTCACTATCTGTTGATAGCTTTTTCAACCGAGCCGCTTGGAAGGAGTTGATCGCTGTGGTGTCGAACATGAGAATTGAAGTTGTTTTATATACACCTTGTTTATTCATTTACTATTTACATATATACACTGTAACCAAAAATTTTTTTGATGGTGTGCGAGGGTTAATCGAACAAGTGAGATAATTGCTTACCCTACGGCGCAGTTACTAACCTGAATAATTAGATATATAGAGATAATAAAAGAGAAAGATATGATTGTTGGGCGCCAAACGCACATGCGGAAAATAGATAATTAGAGAAAAAGATATAAATAAAGACAAGGTCAGGTTCTACGACGGTTTTGCACAGCTTGCTTAGTATAGACAAGATAATGGTAGAGGGGAGGGAGTGAATCCAATAGATAAAATGAGAAACAGGTGAAGCAGAAATAGTATCGAAGATATTGGTTAAGAAGCGATAAATTTTAATAACAAGCAAACAACTGAAGAAATTGAGATACAATTAAGATAGATGCGATAACACGGGTCAACATGAAATTTGACTTTGATTGCAAAGCATTAAATTTCGGTAGTTTAGGTCGTAATAAGACGGAAAAAAAATATATGGCATGAAAAACTTTGCTTTTGTGCTTAGAAGACTGATTGAACGAAATTTTTAAAAATCTCGGATTTTAATTTTTGATTGAAAATAAAACTATTGAAATAAAAATGTTTATTATTTTTATTAAGTTTTACTATCAAATTAGCTTACAGAAAAGTGGAAAATAACTTAAAAGTGCACACTTTTACTTTTTCTTTTATGTTAATAGCTACTTTCTCTCAATAAACCCCAAATATAGTCGCCCATCATGTTTTCATTGTATTGGCCTTGATAGCGTTGTTCAAAATTCATGATGTCCTGATGGAAACGTTCTCCTTGCTCTTCGGAATAGGCTCCCATATTGTTTTTAAATTTATCCAAATGAGCATGCAGCATATGTACTTTTAATGACATCCTGCAGCCCATGGCCTTAAAATTTGTAAGCATATCCTCAACCAACTTTTCGTAGTTTTCAGCTTTATTATTTCCTAAAAATCCAGAAACTACTGCTTTAAAACTGTTCCAACTTGCTTTTTGAGTACGATTCAGCAACGTTGGAAATTTTTCATCGGCGAAAATCTGTCTTATTTGCGGACCAACAAAAACCCCAGCTTTAACCTTTGCTTCCGATAACTTCGGAAAAAATTTTTTTAAGTATCCAAAAGCTTCTGAAGTTTCATCCAGTTTTTTAACAAATTGTTTCATCAACCCTAACTTAATGTGCAAAGGCGGCATTGACGCTTTTTCCGCTTCAACAATCGGCCTTTTTAAAAATATCAAAATCAATTAAAATTTATGAAAAAATTGAAAAATGAGTATTATTATTATAACTATCACAAAAGCAAACTTTATACCGAAAAAAGGTATTTTCTTTTCGTTTTTGTGCATAACTAATTGGAAAATAATAGTATAAACTTTAGGACAAAGAACGAAAATTTTTTTGTAGAGTCGTGTAATTAATTTACAGCCAGAGAAAAGTTAGCGAGAGATTTAATAAATAACAGAACGTTTTCCGAATAAGCGAGAAATATCCGTAGGCTCGCGATACTATGATTCGAGGTAACAATTGACACGGTTTTATAATGAATAGACAGAACAGAAAAAGATATACGGTACTTAAATTAAGCATTGATCAAGTAAACCATAAAACATGAGAAGCGATTATGAGAAACATGCGAGATACAAAAATTGTAATAGTTATCACATTACCAGAATTATCAGAAATATACCGAGGCAGAAAATTATGAATTACGAGGTAAATTCAAGGAAACAGGTCAAGTAGAGAATTATTATAAAATATAGAAACTAACAGATAATACGTAGTCTCTAGTTTGCGGTAAGTGCGAGAAGAAAGAAAGATAATATTCGGTACAGTAAAAGATAATTTCGGGATTAAAACAAATAATACTCAACAGAATCAATATGCAACATACGACAAACCAAAGAGACTACGGACAACTACGATCAGCGATATTAGCGCAGAAAATAATGAAAAAGATGTTATGCGATACGACGCAATACTCCAATGTCAAATGAACGACGAGCGGGACCGCGCGGCGATGTAAGATCGCTCACGCGGTCCACTCACTAAGATAAATTATTCAAAGATAATGGGTAAAGAAACAGTTATGAATTATTCAGAGAAAGCATAGCGAAATAGTAATGCTCAATAACGAAGATAAGAATTGGTCATTTAACAGAACACGCTGTTATACAGCGATATTACACATTTAGGTACTCTAGAAGAGAGAGAAATAACAAAATAAAGCAATAGTCACTAACAATGCGCAAGTAAGAGTCAACCAGTCGTGAAGTTACTTGCAATAAGGAATAGTAAGGGACAAGATAAGAAATAGTAGAAAATAAGGTACGAGCCCAGGTGGCTCACGCAGACCAACTGCAAGATAGAGAGAAAGAGAGAGATAAAGATACGATATATTGCAAGTAATTTCGTGGCTTCACAAAATAGAAAAGGAACCTCACTTACGTAAAAAAGAAGATAGAGAAGGCACCGAAGATGCGGTCACAAAAGCGAGAAACTGAATTTACGATACGAGAAATACAAGAGATAGTAATAGCGGTACGATATATCGATAGCACGTCTTCTTAGAGTGAAAACTGAACGTAGAGTGTCAAGAGGAGCGATGATCCTGATTTTCGTCGTGCTGCTGTCACGTGATTCTTCCTCAAATTTGCGTTATTCTAATTGGGCCAGCAGGTCGCGTAGGTCTGGCCTACGGATGGCGGCGATAATCCCTCGCCGCTTGTTTTTCTTCTTCCTCGACGACAGGTATCGAGGTATCGGGACGTCGGAAGGTGGTCGGAGATGTTTACCCTCAGCCGTGCTGCATCGTTGGTGAGAGAGAAGGTCGTACCGCTCATGTGTTGCGATGTGAGGTGTGCGATAATATTACGTCACCGATCTCTTGGACTTGCGACCGACTGTACTTCACTCCTTGCTTTACTGGTACTCCCCGTTGTAGCTATTTCGTTGGCGCTGCATCCCGGCCCTCGCTCATCGGAGCCCTCATGCCGGAACGATCTGGTGGTGATGGCCCTCGACCCGGATCCCCACACTATATTCACCAGATCCACGTGGTCAGCATAGTCTAGCCTATTCCACGTCACAGCCCTTTGATAGGACGGTGCGTGAAGAGAAAACCGTCCTCTATTTGATAGACAACGACTTAGTAGATGGCATGGTCGGTTCAGCTCCAGGCTGACAAGTATCGTCGACGAGAGGCTTTGTTGTGTTTTTGACGCACAGCCCTGTACGCCGTCTGGCGATGCATCCGAGCGGTAGGAGCATTGATTCGTGATTCGGCTCCTGGCCGATAAGTCTTAAATAGTTGGAGGTGCTGTTTGTGCATCACGCACGACCCTGTTCACAACTAGATAGGCATCCATCGGGAGTGGTTTCAGCGGTATTCGTTCGTCTGTAGTCGGTGGTGGTCGGTGTTGAGCTGGTACGTGACCCCTGTCAGGCAGTGTCCTGGTACCTCGAAGCGGAAGTCTCGTAGATGGTTCTCGTAGAGCGTTACAAAATTAGAAAATAGAATAAAATTAGCTTAATAAAGAGAATTTCACTTAAAGATAATTAGTCGTTCGTTTTTGGAGTATTGGCCTCAGACGTGCTTTCGTTATTTTTAGCGATATTTGTACGTAGGGAAGTGCGATAATTAAAGAATGTGACGGGGTACGAAATACCACGTTACAACGCATCAGTCAACGTTAGATTCCATGTGATGTAAGGAGTTGTTGTGGTCCTCTGGCAACGCGGTGGAGGCTGTAGTGATGAGGAGTAGCGACGAATCGGTGTTGTGCTCGATGGCGGCGTGTAGTGGCTCTCCGGTGAGCTAGGCGGCGTGTAGTGGCTCAATGTCGGTGAGACCGAAATTGTCCTGTCGATCGGTGAGATCGGTGGTCACTTATCCCAGCCGCGGCTCCACTTTGACAGCGGGAAACCACGCGAGCTGATTGCGATACGCGCGTGGCTGCGTGGGTGGCGTCAGCGGCGCGTGTGACGTCGTGGGTGCTGTCCGCTGTGGCACGCGACTGGAAAGTGTGTGATGCGTGTTGCGGCGCGTGACTTGTGCGGCGCGCGACAGGAAAGTTGGTTTTCACAAGGTTGTTGTGAACAGAAAGGTATGAGCAAAAATTTTTATCATCCAACTGTCGCAAAATGGCAGCATCATTAGCTGACGCGTTAAGGGGAGAAATCCCTTTAGAATTTTCAAAAAATCGATTTTTTTTTTTTACATATTTCGAAAGTATAATACTCAAAGAATATACTGACCAAAGGAATACCCGAAATAATCAATATTTGGGGAGTTATTGTATATAGTGTAGAGCGGAGCGACAGCGTGCGGTCAGGTAGCGAGTCGGGCGCTCGGACCGTTAGAGGCGGAGCAACCTTCACATCACAATGCTCCCTTATCTACCTTTTTTTTTGACCAGGCAGATGTTTCGAGAAATTTTATAAAGGGGACATTATAGATATATCCATATAGTGTGAAACGATAGGTATACGGAACGATACGTTGCCCGAAAAACAGATTCAGTTTCGTTTTGAAATTTTGTCACGAACGGCCGAGTTTACCAAAGTAAAATGCCAAACTATCCAAAAGGAACGCGAGGCAATATAGCCCGAAAATGTGCTTTTCGAGGAAGAAGAAGGTCTGCTGTACGCGCCTGGCATCGCTGATTAATCGGTAAGTCACTACAATCACTATTTTTCACATGTTGAAACTTTAAGCGCGATTATCTCGAAACAACATTTTCAAAAACTGCTCGTGTTGTAGCTCCAAAAGTTATCGACCGATTTCGATGAAGTTTTGGGAGATCACACTCAGTAATATTATCGGAAGGATGTACCTAAAGTTCGAAAGATAGCGCGTAAATAAATACCTTTTTAGGGGTCAAGTATGTCGAGAAAAGGTCGAAAATTCGACCCTTAGAATAAAAGGGCTCCCAAATTTTCAATTTTGCACTTTGTCATCATTTTTTATCTTTTTCAGATCAACAGCAAAAGAGTGACAACTGCAGCACTTTTCGATGTCACGGAAAACAGGCGTCCCAAGACCCTTAATAACGCCGCCATTTTGTGTATGATCGCAACAAAAAAAATTGTTTCTCACCTTGAATGTTTCAATAAAATTATGTTAAAATTTAAAAATTATTAGATAATTTTTTCCCCTCTAGAAAAAATGATCGAAAAATACCTATTTTTCACGCTTCCAAAGGGATTTCTCCCCTTAACTGAAGAATATATCTTCAGTCAACGGCTGACCATCGAAAGGCCTCGCTGCTTGAGCCTGGATCGGCCAATTCGAGATTCGCCGTTTACGACAATTGATTATAAAAATTTTTTCTTGTACTGTCTAAGTGTGAGTTAAAATACACACAAAATTTTGAGAAGCTACGTTGGTTTTCTCCCGATCCAAAAAAAAAAACCGACAATTACCGTTTCGTATTTGATTGAATAAAAAAAAAATATATGTGTACTTTTCCCGAACTTTCATACGGCATCATTCAAAAAACCCGGTTTTCACTTTGACCCGACGTGAAAGATATTTTTCTCCATCATCTGTTTTTATTATTGACCTTTCTTCGTTGTTACTTAAATATTTAGCTACGTAATTGTTGATTGCTTTCAGTTTTTAACCATTTGTATATGATAATAGTACAGAATAAATCATTACAATCAACTATTTTCATGTAAACCAATGATAAAAAGCTATGTTAATATTTGTGCACGGTGAGTATAACATTTTTATAATATTTAATGGCAATTGTAATTATATTTTATCTAAAATTTTTTAAATTCGTCATGTTTACAATAAAATATTTTATTTCTTTTTTCGCGCAAGCCTAATTTCAGTAGCTATCAATGCGCTATTACAATTTCTATGATTTTTTATAATTTTCTCATAATCTTATTGGTAAAATGTAACAAAATAAAAATTATAATAATCCTTACACTACATTCGCGATTTGTCCTAATTTTTACTAAAAATACTTATTAGTATTTGAGGTACACCCGTCAATGTAATTTGTTAAACTTCTCTTGAACAATCAACTTTTTTGAAAATATGTTAAATACGAATTTTCTTCACGTTGAATCCATTGCAGTTGTTTACATTTACGTAACTCTCTCAATGGTGCTGGAAATAGAACTCGCTCGAATTTTTCGCCGTTTTGGCAAACAAAAACGGTCAGAGTATAAATTTTTTTTGTATTATGAGCGTAGAAAAAAAAGCTTTTAAGTGACACCAACAGAGTCGATTCATCTTTTCATGCGATACTTTGAGAGCCAATCGTAATTTTAACGGTTTCACATCGTTATGACGTAATCACTTGCAATATCGGACTCCGTTTTCGGCAACTTTTTTGGAACACAAATACATAACTTTTCTAAAATTTGCAAAAATATGCAACACTTATTTCAAAAGTTATAGCGAAACGAAAAAAGAACAGAGAGAAATGTGAAATTTAGATTTTTACGATTAAAATAAATTATATTTTGAAGTACATAATCTTGTGTAAAATTTTCCGCCGAACATACTTTGTTGAGAACTTTTATGAAGCTGACCCTGGCAGCTAAAGTTAGCAGCCAAACGTCTCAAATGTTTTGGAAGTATAAAAATGCAATCCAGATTTATCCTCATAATTCTATAATAATATTGCGGGTACTTTCCAAAATTTTCCATTTCAGTTTTCACTACCTTATTGGAATGAACATTACAAGGCTTGGCTGCTAATTCTGGCTGCTAGCTTCAGCCTTGGGGAACTTTTTTTTATACGACCTACGCGAAGCGAGATAATCGACTAAGACCAAAAAACCGAATGTCGGCTAGTTTTTGGACATTTTTCAAACATTCCGACTAGATAGATCTACCAACATCATAACATATTATCCATGGCTATACGGGGAGAAGTGAACACTGGCAACCAATGCGCGAGACACGAGCAGGCCATGTCGAAAAACGAGCGGCCCGTGTCAAGCGTTGCTCGTTCCAGCTAGACATTGCCTAATGCCTTGCACATTGGCCACCACCAGTGTTTACTTCTCTCCGTGCATGCATACAATGTATGCACAAATATTACGTGTGTGCTGCGTCGTTGATTATCGCCCGATTTCTCTCTCGTACCGTTCACGCGGATAACAATCTCGTGCCTCTCTGTCTCTCATCCATTAATTATGGCAAATAAACAAACTACCTATGGGTGAAAAAGTAATTTAACAAGGACAAATTCATATCAAATTATTTTATCACAAAACTTATCATAACAGTATAAAATAAATTTCATTTAATTGCTATAAAATGTGTATAGAATATTTTTCCCTCGCTGCCCCCCTCTGCCCACCACCACGACCGCCGCCGTACTTCTTGGGCCTTCCATTAGACCATCGGTATCTAGACAGTATGAAAATAATAGCCCATGAATAACAATACTACACAATCCCGATTAAGTAGCAAATATAATGGACTGATTTGTTTCTTTTCTTTAGCTTGCATGGCTTCAACTTTGAATAATGCTAATATATGCTTTGCCGATGGTTAATTAAATTTTATAAAATGAATTCAAAGAGGAGTCTTTCAAAAGATATTTTGATTTCTCACAATTGTTTTCAAAGACTATTTTATTCCATTTCTTCTCGCTGATTATTGACACGAACGAGGAAACAACCACGTCTACGAGATGATTTGTATAAAAATTCAAACCAGCGAGTACTCACTTTTCATCACGCTCTCGTTTTTTTATTTGGTGCTCACTCTCGGGGGTCTCTGCCGTATTACCCAGATCACCTGAACAGGTCAGAGGTGATGGCTCTTTCAACAGCAGGACCTGCCACGCTACCCCTTCATCCACATTTCTTTCCGTACTAGCCCCGGGCTGAGCTGAATCCGTCGCTGTCGCCACTTTCTCCTCCATTTCTTTTGTCCATTCTATCATAACCTTTGCTTGTTGATTCAGCTCCTTTTTTTGAATTTACCAATTTTGCCCATTCGTTGGCAATTTTTATTTTCTCCTCCTCTATACGTCTCCACTTTCGGTCATTTTTGTACGTTTCTCTTTCATCACGGTTTTATCAATCTGTATATAGTCAAAAAATAATACAAACAATCTATCAACGCAAGTTAAAAGTTACCAATGAATAATAACGCATCAATTAAAGAGCTTTAAAAGATTTCCGGAAATACTAGACCAAAATTTGTCACACATGAATTTTCGATCATCTCAGTTTTTATACTTCGACCATACTCACTTGCGTCTGCATGGAGACGAAATGAAGCTGTTATTCATTAGTAACTTTTAACTTGCGTTGATAGATTGTATTATTTTTTGACTATATACAGATTGATAAAACCGTGATGGAAGAGGAACGGAAAAAAATGATAGAAGAGTGGAGACGTATAGAGGAGGAAGCAATAAAAATTGCCAACGAATGAGCAAAATTGGAAATTCAAAAAAAGGAGCCGAATCAACAAACAAAGGTGTTGGTGGAATGAAAAAAAGAAATGGAGGAGAAGGCGGCGACAGCGACGGACTCAGCTCAGCCCGGAGAAAGTACGGAAGGAAATGTGTATGAAGGGGTGGCGTGGCAGGTCCTGCTGTTGAAAGAGTCATCACCTGTGACCTGTTCAGGTGATCTGGGTGACACGACAGAGACTCCGGAGAGTGAGCGCCAAATAAAAAAACGAGAGCGTGATGAAAAGTGAGTACTCACTGGTTTGAATTTTTGTACAAATCATCTCGTAAACGTGGTTGTGTCCTCATTCGTGTTAATAATCAGCGAGAAGAAATGGAATAAAATAGTCTTTGAAAACAATTGTGAGAAATCAAAATATGTCTTGGAAGACCCCTCTTTAAATTCATTTTATAAAATTTTATTAACTATCGGCAAAGCATACATAGCATTATTCAAAGCTGAAGCCATGCAAGCTAAAAAAAAGAAACAATTCAGTTCATTATATTTGGTACGTAATCGGGATTGTATAGTATTGTTATTCATGGGCTATTATTTTCATACTGTCTAGATACCGATGGTCTAATAGAAGACCCAAGACGTACGGCGGCGGTCGTGGTGGTGGGCAGAGCGGGGCAGCGAGGAAGAAATATTGTATACAAATTTTATAGCAATTGAATGAAATATATTTTATACCGTATTTAGGGCCTTAGGGCATGAGTTTTGTGATAAAATAATTTGATATGAATTTGTCCTTGTAAATTACTTTTTCACCCATAGGTAGTTTGATTATTTGCTATAATTGATGGGATGAGAGACAGAGAGACACGAGATTGTTATCCGCGCGAACGGTACGAGAGAGAAATTGGGCGATGATCAACGACGCAGCACACACGTAATATTCGTGCATACATTGTATGCATATGTGCCTTGCGCCTATTCGTCGCTAGACATGGTTGGGAGTCGAAGCGAGGGGCACGTGATTGTTGGCCGCTCGACTAGTGCAAGAGAAAAATTTACATAAACACATACTTATACATATATCCATTACTCCTCTCATTCGTTAACCATGGATTGGAGATGGAGGGAGGGGCATGGGATTCTCAATACATATAAGTGAACTGTAGAGGTATAACTGTAACTGTAGAGTATAATTTTTGGAACAAAAGACGTACTGTATTCTATTCAAAGCTCATATTAAGTTTCAAAATTACCCCGCATAATACATTAATATAGCGTGTATCAGTTTGAGTTTTTTTTTCATTTTCATAGTGCTACTCTTGAAGGCACTCGGTCTGATCAAGAAGAAAACATCACGCATAGTGAAAAATTTTTCCCTCCAGTTTACGTGGTGCCGAAACTTTGTTTTTCGTATTCTATTTATTTAACATACGAAAACATCTAGTTTTGCGTCAATTCACATAGTTTTGTAGTTATTCAATATTTTTCAAGGCGTTCAAGACCATCAACATCTTGAACCTTTCATCAAGAAACTCAGATATGAAGAACAGTTATAGGAACTTTTATTTTAATCGTATCAAAAGAAAAAACATGAAAGAAGATATTGACCTGTAAACAACTTTTGAAATACTGTATTTAAAAAACATTGCTGAAAATAATAAAATTTGGTAACTACTCTCACATATTTAACAGGTTTTTCTTTCGACTTTCAGAAACTTTTCACACATTTGAAAATCATTAAAAACCTACGAAATTATCAAAATCTATCTAAATTCTCGACATATAAAATTTTCGGAGTGGGGAATCTCTTTGTGTTGACTACAACCATCCGTTCGAAACGTAGCAAAAAATTATTTGGTGACGCACGTTATAATAATACACATCGAGGAACGCTTTTTCTTTGAATTTTTCAATTTAGTACATTGTATATTCTTTTCGAATAATTCGAAAATTCGAAAATTTTTGGTGATTTGAAAAATTAACGACGGAGCCAGGAATCAAAACTGTTGTTTTTATATAATGATTGTAACAAATATAATTGTTTCGATAATTACGACAATTTTTCATGTCTTAAATTATTTCGTTGTATTTAATTCTGCAAGACATATTGGTCGACTACAGAGAAATGAGGGCAAGCGATTTTAGGAAAATTATGTCACGTTGAAAAGGCATATCCATATTATTGGAATAAAATAATGTACCGTCTCAATCTCAAGCTTCCATACCAAACATACCGACACTACTTTGGCTGCTACGAATGTCGGTACAAGCCCGTTAGGTAGAGTCGATAGAGCAGAAATCTCCTACGCTCCCAGGCCCACCTGGGCCCACTTGCTCGCCGAAAACTGATACACAAAAATTTACCCAGGGGTAAATGTCTTTATAGTCTTCAGTCAACGTTCCATTGCAGGGTAACATAACCCGCGAAATTTCCAAGGAAATTCTTATGATATTCGTTGAAGTTCTATTATTCTCAATAACATCTGAAATGATCTATCTATATATTATTTATAGCAAAACCAATGATTCAAATTGAATTCAACTTTCGAGCAGCTCGCTGGAATTAGGCCATCGCCTCATATAGTATAACGATCACTATTGATATTGCATTTTACTTACCCTGAATGCCATTATGCAACGCTCCAAAAAAATACTACGTAGTTTTTTCAGTGTTAAAATTAGAAATCATAAAATACACTATATATGGTGATTCCCGCGTCAACTCGGTGAATCAAAAACATTGACCCTCTTCGATTTTCTCAGTGATTTTTTATATGACAGTTGTTAGAAATTATCTGAAAATTATCGAATCTGAATATTTTATATATTTTCATATAGTGTATGTACATTGTACATGTACGCATACATCTTCATTGTCATACAATAATGAATGGAATGCATTGGGTATAGATAATTCTTCATGGCTATATGTATTATACATACGTACATTAAATTTTATTTACGATTATTTTTCTGCGTGGGGATACATTATACCCTCCTTCTATAATCAACATGAATTCATATAGAGGATGTCCCTAAATTGGGGGACACGGACCAGCCAGCGTGATACCTGACTCAAATCCAACCGAGAATTTCTTTGCCGCAAGCTCGTCCGACGCATAGTTTTTGAATTATAAGCGATAGCGTTAGGCCAATCAGAGTGCACCATTTCATCTGGATTTGCCGCCACGGAAATTGCTGTTTTGTTCGTCTGGGTGAATTATTATTATTCGTTTACGAATTAAATATCGGCACCTCCCCTCTCTCCCTGTTGTACCTCTTCTCGAGCGCTGACCGCGGTATTGTTGCCGCGGCGCACGCTGCCGGCCGCACACCCACGGACGCACACTCGTGTGTGTGAAACATAAGCGAATGCCCAGCTACACAATACTACGAAACACACATCTACGAGTGAAAATAAAAATAAATCTCCAAATAAATCAGCGGATTTAGGATTTAATGTTATAAAACACTTTCCATCATCGATGTATGCATAAAACTAGAGATTTTAGACGGTTGATATGCCGTTAGGGTTCATAATTAGTCATTCAATCAATCTGAATTATGCTTTCCGAACATTTTTTGTGTCTTTGCAACATAATTTTTCCACTAGTTTGAAATTCATCATTGACATCCGATTTTTCAATAATGCGAGGGCAAAGTAACTCGCTGAATTGACGTGTCAATAGGTTTGTAAATCAATTACGATTCACCTGAGTTAACAAAAAATAACTGAATAAATGAGAATTCACTGCATCACTAAAAATGATAACCGAAATCCTGAGAATTATTTGAGATATAACTGAATTAGGAAGAGTTGTAATAAGTCAAGTTACTTTGAATAACTTTAGATTCGTGCCAAAATTTTAAGTTTAGAGAGAAAAATAACTGAATTCAAATAGAAAAGTAATTTCAAATCAAGAAGAAGAAAATTTCCAAATACCTGGATTCAAATGAAGCAATTTGAATTTAATAAATCTATCTGAATTTGAGGAAAAATAATAATTATTATTTGGAATAGAAAAATGAAGTCGAATTACATGAATAAATTCAATTAATTCAACTCAAAAAATATGGTGTCATTCAAATTCCCAGTTATTTCCTCATCGATTCATTGTGAGTCTGGAGCCGCCTGTTTACTCACGCGAACGATGAAATACAGTATCGATGTATGTGATTTAAGTATCAATTACTCAAAATTTATCAAACTTAAAAATATTTTGAATAAGACTACGAATTATCAAAATATCTCTTCTGATATTAAGACTACACGCAGAAATTTACCAAAATGATTAATTTTTACCAATTCAATCGAGCCGTGTCCGATTATGTTGTTAAAATCGATTAATCGATACATCGATTATTCTCAGATAAGTGGCCATCACTAGCATTGATCTCAACAATTTCAACGTTACTTGCCACTCCAGACCCACATTGAATCGACGAGGAAATAACTGGGAATTTGAATGACACCATATTTTTTTGAGTTGAATTAATTGAATTTATTCATGTAATTCGACTTCATTTTTCTATTCCAAATAATAATTATTATTTTTCCTCAAATTCAGATAGATTTATTAAATTCAAATTGCTTCATTTGAATCCAGGTATTTGGAAATTTTCTTCTTCTTGATTTGAAATTATTTTTCTATTTGAATTCAGTTATTTTTCTCTCTAAACATAAAATTTTGGCACGAATCTAAAGTTATTCAAAGTAACTTGACTTATTACAACTCTTCCTAATTCAGTTATATCTCAAATAATTCTCATGATTTCGGTTATCATTTTTAGTGATGCAGTGAATTCTCATTTATTCAGTTATTTTTTGTTAACTCAGGTGAATCGTAATTGATTTACAAACCTATTGACACGTCAATTCAGCGAGTTACTTTGCCCTCGCATTATTGAAAAATCGGATGTCAATGATGAATTTCAAACTAGTGGAAAAATTATGTTGCAAAGACACAAAAAATGTTGGGAAAGCATAATTCAGATTGATTGAATGACTAATTATGAACCCTAACGGCATATCAACGGTCTAAAATCTCTAGTTTTATGCATACATCGATGATTGGAAGTGTTTTATAACATTAAATCCTAAATCCGCTGATTTATTTGGAGATTTATTTTTATTTTCACTCGTAGATGTGTGTTTCGTAGTATTGTGTAGCTGGGCATTCGCTTATGTTTCACACACACGAGTGTGCGTCCGTGGGTGTGCGGCCGGCAGCGTGTGCCGCGGCAACAATACCGAGGTCAGCGCTCGAGAAGAGGTACAACAGGGAGAGAGGGGAGGTGCCGATATTTAATTCGTAAACGAATAATAATAATTCACCCAGACGAACAAAACAGCAATTTCCGTGGCGGCAAATCCAGATGAAATGGTGCACTCTGATTGGCCTAACGCTTTCACTTATAATTCAAAAACTATGCGTCGGACGAGCTTGCGGCATAGAAATTCTCGGTTGGATTTGAGTCAGGTATCACGCTGGCTGGTCCGTGTCCCTCAATTTAGGGACATCCTGTAGATATACAAGAATTTAATAATGTTAATTGTATAATTTTCGTGGCATTCAATGATCAAAATGAATATCCAAATGCATATATAATATATGTATATGATTGCCTCAAGATATCAAATGAGAAATAACCAGACAACTTCTTGATTAGTCAGTTTCTATTGTATGTACTAATGGTGTGTAATTCACTTTTGTAATACCGTTACATCTATAATTCCAATAAAATGACATGATAAGCTCTTGACTCGAGAATTCTTTCAAAGTGAATCCTCGATTGGAAGGTTTACCCTCAACTTGGAGATAAACCCCTGATTTGGGGATTAACCCTCACTTAAGAGGTAAGCTCTCGACTTGGGAGTAAACCCTCGACTTGGGAGTAGACCCTCGACTTGAAAGTAAACTCTCAACTTGGGATTAAACCCTCGACTTGAAAGTAAACTCTCAACTTGGGAGTAAACCCTCGACTTGGGAGTAAACCTTCGACTTCGAGGTTAACCCTGAAGTAAGGGGTACGAATTTATCCCTTAGAGGTTGAGGGTTATTTTGGGGGTTATTTGAGGGGTTATTTTGGGGGAAAATTGGGGTTTTTCTGTAAGGGCATAGACGCAATATTGAGAATCTTCTATTCCAGGAAATCTAAACATTGCTCACAGTACTTTTTACATCGCTACACATGTAAATATATCCAGAATACAAATTATCAGTACTGTGAGCATCCCGCTCAGGTCCTCCTATTCGACGTATGATGAAACATAGATCAGTGTGGACTACTAGTCGTACTTGAGCTACGAAAGACCGATGTTATGTTCATTCTAGAACACCGGAAACCCATATCTTGAATGAAAACAGTTTGGATGGGATAAAATTGCTAGATAAAAACTAATAATAAATATACTTCTGAAGAGGTCATCCTTGTGCATGCATCAAATGATGCGAGTCATGTAATGATCTCAATGTCACTTGAGAAGAGCCAGTAAGAGATATTTGGAAGAACAGATGACGAGTGAATGGACAATGGAAGCTGAATCAACGGTGGATGCTATTCGAGAGTGCAATGAAAAACCAGAAATTAGAAAAGATTCGATTTTCAGAAGAGCATGGAATTCGGCATTGTGGCATTTAATTAGCCTAAAACGAACCTAAAATTGTGATATAATTAGTTTTTCGATTTTTTGTTTTAGTGGTGCCAGCTTAGCCCATTAACGCCCGAAATAACACTTTTCATAAAGTCATATGGTCAATTACGAATCTGAAGTCAGTTTTCAGAAATTTTAAATTGTGGATATATCGCAATTAGAATCAGAGATCCCCAAACCCTAAAGAGCAAGTTTTTGTGCAAAATTATCTAATGTCTATTTTTGATCAACAGTAGCATAGGGGCACTTTGGGGCGTCACAGCAAACCCCCCTTGCACCCCCCTCTGGCGCCGACCCCTTGCAAAGGAGTGACTTTGGGGCGCCTTCCCCTTCCCCCGCCGCCCCTCGTCTAGGAGATATTTTATTCTAGAAGCTTTTCCGGGGACCACCCCTTCCCCCGCCGCCCCTCGTCAAAGAGGTATTTTATTCTAGAAGCTTCTCCGGGCGACCACCCCTTCCCCGCAACTCTTTGCCAAGGAGTGATTTTTCCGCCTAGACGCTCCTCGGCTCGTCAGCCCTTCGCCTGAATATCGTGTGGCGATCGCTTACCCCGGGTACCGTTGACCGCGAAGCAGATTCCGGACTCTACGGGATGGCCTTTGGGCCTGTGTACGCTGACCATGGGACGATCTCCTTCCCCTCACCCTGGTGCCCCTGGCCTTGAGGCTGACTCTGGGCTATCTACCCCTCTACCCCGCTACCTCCGTTCACGAAGCGAGCTCTGTGAATTGGACGTTTGGGGTTACAGACTCCTCCATCCGGCTCTCGTTCTTTCTTCATCCCTGCTCTTTGCGTCGGCTGCTCGTGTCACTGACCTTACCCAGCCGTCAGTGTTTATCCTAAGGTTTACGTGTGCTTGGAAAATATAGACCTGCTCACTCTCTCTGTCTCTCTCTCAATTTTGATGTAGGACTATAGGCATACTTAGATGTACGAGGATACGGGTAGGTGGGTGAGGAAACAGAACTCAGCGGTGGATTGCATACAAAAATTGAATTTCATCCTCACAGGTTTATTCAGTTAACGCAGGTGCAAATACATACATGTTTATTACTATTTGATTGCTTGTTGTTGGAGCAGGATGTTTGTCCTTAGTTTCGATGGCCTGCTTGATTTCAGCAGCGAGGTATGATGGAAACAGTCGCGTAATTTCATGGAAAACAATACTGAGGTGATTCTCGGCAAAGGTAGGACTCGCTGACGACGCGATGTGTTCTAGGGCAGCGCCGTATTCCTTCTCCGCTATTTGTCTGATGCGATGAAGGCTCGGTTCCTTGAGGAGCGTCAGATTCACTTTCTCGGCTATGTATGCGACGTATGATTTCTTGCACTCGATTACTGAACGGGCTAAACGTTGAAGCCTTCGTAACTGTTCGTCGACACATACAAGTATAGCTGTAAGACCGTTGAATGTCGATTTCTGCATTAGGTTTATATCTAGTTTCCGTTTCTGAGGGTAGTGCAAACAGTTGCAGTTTATCGAGGGACGTATACGTAATCATTGTAACAGAAGAAAGATGATGAGAACAGTTGTGGGTGTACACAGCATGGATCGCGTTATACTCGTAATGTTTGGGCCTTGCGTCAGATAGTAGGCTGGTCCCGCTTTTCCGACGAACACCCTTACGGTATGTTGATTGTTATGCCTCAGTGGACGAAAAAATACAAAAGGTGATCTCATCGGCTGTATCATTTTAATGTCGCAAGATGAGTCTCCATAGGTCCAGTATGCATTAGGTTTATAACTCGTTTCCTATTCTGAGGGTGGTACAAACAGTTGCAGTTTATCGATGGCGGTATACATAGACATCGCATGATAAGAATATTGAAATTATTCTCAAGTACACTTGTTTCTAACCGTCACCAATCGCCGAATCAGCTCCACGATTTGAGGTAAGAATTGCGAGTGAATCCAACGGGTCGTTTTCTATTTTGTTTCTAAATTTCATATGTCTCGACGAATACCCGTTCGCCCGATAATCAAAGTAGGCTTTAGGGTACGCAAGTTTTTCAACAGGATAAATGACGTCAGCCGTACAACTTTGTTTAATTATGAGAAAACCATGATTATCACTGTTAATAGATTTGTTTTGCCAGACGTAGTTGACAGCCTCCGCGGTGGGTTAGGGTGGCTTTGGTTTATCTTTCAGCCCGGCTGCGGGCGTCTTACCGCTAACCATCGCGGAAGGTTCACACTAACGGGCCATAGTAAAATTTCGTACACTTAGCTCAAGAAACGGCGGGGTAACTAGTATTGTAATAGCATTTGGCCTAAACAAAGCCCAAGCTGCTAAACTTATAAATAGTTGTGGGCCCGGAGATCTTCTCAGTTAGAAAATCGCGGTGTCGTTGAAAACAACGATTCTCTCTGTTTCGATTATTACCATATTTTAAAAATAATGCAATCGATTAACGATCTTCGTTACGCTGTGATGAAGGCAGCTAGCCAGGCTAGGAGGGTCAACGTGGCTCTTGTGCGTGTGTGTCCTGTTTTCCGTCGGGAGCTGTTGTTCCGTATAATACGTGCGGAATTGCTTCAGCATTTGCGGCAGCTTCTGGCAGTCTGCGGGGCACGGGCCCTGGCGCACTTCCACAGCACCGGTGCATTGCAGGGTTACGTGTGTCTTAGTGCAGCCGCGAGTGTGATTTGCCAGCGGAGTGCCACCCGCTTCGCCGTTGTTCGGACGCTGATGGCTGAATACAACGAGCAATTCGGTGAGTTGTTACTTGTGTTGTGCACAGTGTACGTTTGTGTGGAGTTTGAATTACCGGATCTTCAGAGTGGGGGTAAAAAGATAAAAAAAAATATGTAATATGGAAAAATTTAGATCAAGTTTTCCATCCGTTAGAATTCCGCGCGACACTGGATGACTCCGCGCAGAATGAGGCGGCTATTTGCGAGGTCGTCGACGTCGCCGATGAGGTAATTGCGTCGCAAAGAGTAGTGCTGGGGAGGCCCGCCGAGGAACCGATTTCTATCGCTCGTGACGGTAAGTCCTGATGATTGTCCGTTCGTTGTGTCGTAGCAGGGAGTTGCCGTGTATGAATACGTTGTGCGCGAGTGGTATATCAAAATTTCCTTCTGTAAGAATTCATGATGGTCGACACCAGCGAGAACGAGGCAACACTTCTCGAGGGCTGTGTTGCCTGCGAGGAGTTGGCGCTTGCGGAACAGACAGGGATGGATGAGGCGATGGTGAACGATAGGACCGTCGAGAAGCCGATTTCTGTCGGAGCTCGTGACGGTAAGTCCAGATGATTTGTTTGTTCGATATGCGGTATACCATAGAGTACCCGTGCGTGAATACGTTGTGCGTGAGCGTCTTCCAAGAGTTCTAAAGGCCTTCTTTCACGCGTGTACTGAAGGTTATTGTGTCCGTTGCAGAAATCGATTCATCACAGGCGTCGACCTTAGTGTTTTCACGCCCAGGTCCGTCAGGGTGTTGGAAATTCAAGGTATATAGGAAAAGTTTGAAAACAAAAATGCAGACCAGGTATTCTGATATGATCTCACGAGCAATTTCTTCTCTGGTGGGGGTGGCTAATTAGATCCGTTCGTTGCTCCTGAGCCAGTGGTAGCAGAAGAAGAAGAAGGAGACAATTAGTCTATATTGTCAATGGATGAGGCGATAATATTCTCGTGACAGCAGACGCCCGAGAGCGGGATATTCACTCAGATAAGTTATACGCCGCCGGCGATGGATGACGATATTTTTTAGGGGAACTAATCACGCGGGTACTCTAGGGTGTGCGTTTCTAGTAAAACCGTGAAATTGGACTATACTTGCGGTTGGACGACGCTTTACCAAGGAGTTTAGTCTTATTTTTGTTTTATATACACAACAGAGGGCCTTATGCAAACTGCTGGTCCGTTTCGCATAAATGAGGGCACCAGTACTTCGGGCGTACAGATCGGAGGGGGGTAGGGTCCGGAGGGCTCCGAGTTACGATTCTGACGTGGCATTTGAGTCCGACGATGACAATGAAGATGCCGATGACGATGACGAGACACAGACAGCTTTGAACGTGACATTCGAATTCGACGACGATACTGATAACGACGAGACAGAGGGTGCTTACTCTGGAAACGTGAGCAGACAATCGGAGCGGGAGAGTGAAGCTCCGAGCGAGATGAAGTCAAGTCAGGCATCCGAAGACGGGGCTGATTCACTGGGTAACTGTTTCACGGTTTCACCGTTTCACTTGAAGGAATGTAGTCTTACCAAAAAAAAATTTTTAACTCGATTTTCGTTTAAGTTATTTCATTGATAATTAACTTATTTTTCGTAGACTTGACTTTTCATAAAATCACTTGTAAAAGTTTAAAAAATGGGTCTATAAATTTTTTTTCTCTTGTGAGCTCTTTTCATATAAATAATAAACAAGATTCAGTGGTAAAAGTTTATAACAGTTTTTTCATTTGTTTATAATGATTTTTCAAAGTTATCAAAAATGGAAAAATCCGGCTAATGTTATGAAAAAATTTTTTTTTCATAAATCTTGAATTTTACTTGTTTTGAAATTGATATGTTGCGTTTAATAGCTTGGCTGAAAATTTTTTAACGTGTATTGTTTAAAAATTTATTATAAACAAATAGACAAGTTGAATATTTTTGAAAAATTTTTTTTGGTTATTTTATTGTCTTAGCGAAATAATGATTTTTAAAAAAAAAATTTTTTCCTAAAAAAATTATTTAATTGTTTATAACTGTTTTTCTCATTTATCCACCATTTAATTTATTTATTAAGAAATAATTTTTATTCTATAAATCATCATTTACAATTGTTAATATAATTACGAAAAAAAAATTTTTTTCTACCGAATTTTCATTGTTTATTTTATAAACAATTTGTTATAAACAAATTTATATTTTCATTTTATTTTTTTTCGTTGCTTTAAAAAATTACAAATACAGCCATGTGCATCAGAGTTATAAAAAAAATTTTTTGGTGTGAAGTATTTTAAAATTCAATAACAAATAGAGAAAAATTTTTTTTACAACTCTGATGCACATGGCTGTATTTGTAATTTTTTAAAGCAACGAAAAAAAAATAAAATGAAAATATAAATTTGTCTATAACAAATTGTTTATAAAATAAACAATGAAAATTCAAATAGAAAAAAAAATTTTTTTCATTATTATATTAACAATTGTAAATGATGATTTTTAGAATAAAAATTGTTTCTTAATGAATGATTAAAATGGTGGATAAATGAAAAAAACAGTTATAAACAATTAAATAATTTTTTTTTAAAAATCATTAATTCACTAAGACAATAAAATGACCAAAAAAAATTTTTCAAATATATTTAACTTGTCTATTTGTTTATAATAAATTTTTAAACAATACACGTTAAAAAATTTTCAGCCAAGCTAATAAACGCAACATATCAATTTCAAAACAACCAAAATTGAAATGAAAAAACTTTTATACACTTTTACCACTGAATCTTGTTTATTATTTATATGAGAAGAGCTCACAAAAGAAAAAAAATTTATAGACCCATTTTTTAAACTTTTACAAGTGATTTTATGAAAAGTCAAGTCTACGAAAAATGAGTTAATTAACAATGAAATAACTTGAACGAAAATCGAGTTAAAAATTTTTTTTTGCTATGACTACATTCCTTCAAGTGTCTAGATAACACTATAATTCATTCAAATTTTTAAATTAATATTGAATGTTATAAAAAAATTGTTTCGTGTTGCATGCTTCGCTAGGCGGTGACGCCTAGGCACCGAAACGGCCGCGCGGAGCCCTATTTTCAACGTTAAATTAAAATTATAAATAATAAAGCTAGAATTCCGGGAGTACGGACTTTTCCATCGGAAATTTCCTCCTCTTTTAGAATCTTTTTTCAAAATTCATTTATCTTTTATATTTTCGAAATTATAGCTATAAAACGGAGACTCCCTTTTTTTCTTTTCGTTTTTTGTTTATAACTATTGAAATTTTTAATGGCGGATTAATTAAAAAATACCGGTTTCATCATTTTAAATTCTGAATCCAATGCACCAATCGCCAAATTTTTAAGACCATTCCAACGATTTTTCTCAGTGAACTCACTTCTCGACCAGACTAAACGGGGTGCACAGTGCATGAAATCGCACAGTTCCAGAACTATCTGGCACGCGAGGGGTTGCTCATCACAGTGTACGAGTTGGGGAGGCTAGGTACCGGCGGAGCGGCATTTTACGACGGAACTGCTGTGGTGAGAGCAGACGGAACAGGCGATGTCAGGCACCGATTGAATCTGCTGTACTATCCCGAAGAACAGCATTATTGTCCAATTGTAAATTTAACCGCGGCGGCAGCAGGGGCCTTTTTCTGTCAACCCTGCAATATGAAATTTAACAACGGGTACGAACACCGATGTTCTGTAAAGTGCCTAAAGTGCTTCGCATCGCCACCGTGCAACAGCGAGTCTCGCGAAATCGAGTGTACCGATTGCAGACGCGTGTTCCGCGGTAACGGTTGTCTGGAGTATCACCGCAGAATCGGCTCCTTCAGTCCGCATCGCTCCGTTTGTGCATCGCTGCGTGTATGCCGGAATTGCGAGCGATTCGTAAATCTTTCGCGGAGGACACGCATTTGTGAAACTTGTTTTTGCGTCACGTGCCGTTGCAACAGACCGTGCAATCACTACTGCCTCATGACGCCACTGAAAGACGCGACAAGACCGAAACGTTATATCTTCATTTTTTATAATTTCGAAACGCAGCAATGCGAGACGGTAGACGTTGACGCGACGACAAACATACATGTGCATAGCGCAACAAGTGTGTACGCAATGTATCCACGATCCCGATATATCGAACGGCTGTTTCGCTTGCGGGCTCGTACGTGAGTTCGTTTTCAGGAGGGAAACGGTGAAGGAGTTGGTAGACTTTGCTACTCGGCCCGTTCAGGACTTTGCACGCATCGTATGCATTGCGCACAATGCAGGAGGTTTTGACGCACAATTCATACTGCAGCATATGGTTGAGCGGGTTGTAAATCCGCCGCAGGTCATCCTAAGCGGCAGTAAGATCGTTATGCTCGAAACGGGTCACACCCGATTTCTGGATTCCTCGGCATATATGCCTATGGCATTATCGGCGCTACCGAAGGCTTTTGGACTACCGACTACTTCCGTGAAAGGTGTATTCTCCCACCTTTTCATTACTCCTGAAAACGTGGGTTACGTGGGACCGCTCCCTGCAGCGAAGTTTTACTCTCCGGATACCATGAGTAGCGATGCACGAGCAGAGTTTTACTCATGGTACTACGAGGCTGTAGCGAACGACCATGTGTTCAACTTTGACGCAGAATTGTTGTCGTACTGTCGGCTGGACGTGGATATTCTGCGACGTGCGTGCGTAGAATTCAGAGACATATTTCTGGAGTGCGGCAGAGTGTGTCCCTTTACCGAGAGCACGACAATTGCCTCTATTGTTCGGTGCTGTTCCGTAAAAATTTTTTACAACATGAGCGAATAGGTATCCTGCCACCGGGCAGCTATCGTCTTGCCGATGCCCAGTCTTGTGAGGCTCTGGAATGATTGGTCGTGATAGAGCGCGAGCTGGGTATTGACATCAGACATGCCGGAAACGGACGTGAGTTTCGGTTTCCGGAGACGGGCCGCAAGGTGGACGGATACCATGTCGCGGGTGACGATACGCGACACGTCTACGAGTTTCATGGATGTTTCTGGCACGGCTGTCGCAAATGTTTACGAATCAACCGCGATAGCCGTAGCGTCAACGGCGAGACGTTGGATAGGCGTTACAAGGAAACTTGTGCAAAGACCGGCCGTACGCGCGAACTGGATTACCGCGTGACGGAACAGTGGGAATGCGTGTTTGATCAGTGCTTGAGGGAGAACGAAGAGATGAGGGAGTACGTGGCGACACATCCGCTAACCGCTGGCACTGCCACGAGCGAAGCGCTCAACCCGCGCAATGCGTTCTACGGTGGTCAAACGGGGAACGCTTCCCGATACTACGAGGTGAAAACAGATGCAACGGGCAACGCGTACGAGGAAATACGATACGTCGATGTTTGCTCGTTGTATCCGTTCATCTGTAAGAATGAAAGGTTCCCTGTTGGCCACCCGACGGTCTACGTTGGAGAGGAGTGTAAGCTCTTGACAGGGTCGAGCGGTTGCGACATCACGCGAGTTGAGGGGCTCATCAAGTGCCGAGTTTTACCGCCTCGCAATCTTTATCATCCTGTTTTGCTGGTGCGCATGCATGACAAACTCATGTTTGCCTTGTGCCGCTCATGATGTTAGAGTTTGAATCAGGACGAGTGTAGACATGATGACGAGGCTGCGCGAGGATTCGAGGGCATGTGGGTGTCGCTTGAATTGAAAAAAGCCGTAGAAATGGGATACAAGATCAAGAGCATACGCGAGATCTGGTCGTATACGGTGACATCGTTCGACCCGACTACTCGTCAAGGTGGGCATTTCGCCGGCTATATCGACACCTTCCTCAAGATTAAGCAAGAAGCAAGCGGCTGGCCTGCTGAATTCGAGGACGAGCCGGCTCGAATGCGCTACCTTAATGAGTACGAGCGGGTCGAGGGTATACGGCTAGATCGCGACCGTATTGCTAAGAATCCCGGCAGGCGATCAGTTTCTAAATTATGTCTAAATTCGTTTTGGGGTAAGTTCGGGCAACCCGAAAATCTGGTAAAAACAGAGGTTATAAAGACGCGTCAGCAACTGCTCGAGCTTTTGACCAACCCTGAAGTCGAAGTGTCCGGTTAGCTGTCCATTAACGACGATGTGTTGTACGTGCGTTGGTCACACGCTCAACACAGCATTGAACCGTCAGCGTTGGAAAACGTCGTGATTGCCTCGTACACCACTGCCCAAGCTCGGCTAAAGCTTTTCTCGTTTCTTGGGAAGCTCGATCAGCATCTGTCTAGCGCGCGTTTGAGAGACAGACAGACAGACAGACATACAAATAGACAGACAGACAGAGGACACCGAAAGGATTCTTACCCCAGCCGTCTGTTATTCCAACCGGCGAGATACCAGGCCAACCCATCAGATACTTTCTTGTATGTGTCCCACCAAACTGTATAAGGGTTAGTACCACGCTTACACCCTACGCATGAAAAATTGCGAAAAAATCTCGCATTGCTCGTAAAAGTTCATCTCGTCATCCGCGGCGGGGCGCACTGTTTTCAAGCTGATATCACTGCACGCACGGGTAGGAATAAGCTCATGGCGTACCCGCCTCACGCTCAATCAGCTTGACCGCGCTCGCGCCAATGAGCTTGTACCTGCGCGGTTACGCTTCCGTGTGCGCTTGAATATGCTTATGGTCAGCGCACGAAGGGAGTGCCGCCGCCGCCGCGAGCAAGCTAACGTAGTAAAAGAACGTGTTTTCAATTGTTTCAATTTTTTATAGATCCCGCATCATCCCTGGATTCTTCTTCTTCTTCTTCTTCTTCTTCTTCTTACCCGGATCACACGGCTCACTTGGTTCAAGATTCCTTTTCATCTATGACGGACACACGTTGGAAACATCCATTTTCAGCTATTGCAGCCGGACCATGAGGATGCGGTAAATCAAATTTCATCAGGAACTTTCTGCGTCATGGAACGTCAATGTGCGACACAAAATTTAGTCATGTGATATGGTACTTTGAGGAATGGCAGCCGTTGTACGACGGGGACAAGAGTATAGACTACCGTGAGGGGTTGCCGCAACACGTCGATTACGAGGGTGACAAAAAACCGAAACTTTTGGTAATCGACGATCTGATGGAGAGGCTTCAAACAACGTCGTCGTTGATGTTTTTACCAAGGTCTGTCATCATAAGAACCTCAGCGCTTTCTATATAACACAAAACGTCTTTCACAAGGGCCGCGGTCAACGAAATATTTCCCTCAACGCAAATTACATAGTCTTCTTCAAAAATTCACGGAATCCTGCCCAAATTCAACATCTTACCAGACAGGTGTATCCCGAAGGTCCGAGATTTCTTCAAGAGGCCTATCACGATGCTACCGCAGCGCCACACGCTTATCTACTTCTCGTCCTGAGGCAATCCACTCCGGAGAATTGGCGTTTCATGTGGAAATACAACTCCCACATACACCGATCCCGCTTCAAAACTCGTCAACGAGATGAAGGACGTCTTGAACCAACCGAGAAAAGACGATGCAGAAAAATGCAAACTCTATCAGCAGGTACTTCAACGACATTTGTTTTTTGCAAACGACACACGCAAACCCATGAAATTGGACGTTCTCGAGGAAAAGGAGAAGAAGACGGAAACACAGCCAAAAATCAATGACTTCTCCCACTGTAGCTGCGAGTCCTTGCAACGTTCAAGCGCACGCAAAGAAAGTCGTGTCAGCGGTACCAAAGAAGTATCGTGCAAAGGCCGAAATACTGATGCGCGAACTTGGCAGCGTACCGGAACGATTTTCGTGGGATGCTGCAGGAACCGTCTCGTTAGACGGCGTTACAGTTCCCGGCGCAAACATCGTCGACCTGGTCAATCATGCCTCGTGATCTAGGAAGACTTTTACTCCTACAGGGGCTAGTCAGTTTGCACGGTTTCTTCAGACGATCAATGTACCCCAAAAATACGATACGCTTTGGAAAGACATACGCACATTCGACGCTACGAGACTACTGACGGTCACATCGCAACAACTATTGTCACACGCCAGTAATTCCCCGACGAAGCGACGAAGCGGCGCAAACATTACATCCGTAACCAGCCGTTCTCACGACGTAGGATACGCTTTACGCAAACGCTTCACCGGGAAAAAATCCGGTTGGAAAACACTTCGGCTGAAGAAAAATGACGACTCTTCTTGAAGAAACGTATTACGACCCCTCGCATACTGCCGGTTACGCGGGAGCACGAATTCTGGAAGACGTTGCACGTGAAAACAACTCTCGCGATTCGGTGAGAAAATGGCCAGCAGCTCAGGATGCCTACATGTTACACAAGCCCGTATACAGGAAATTTCCGAGAGCAAGGTACAGCGTTTCCAACATAGACGGCGTATAGAAAGCTGACCTGGCTGACCTGAGTTCCATGAAAGGCCGCAACAACGGTTTTCGCTATCTCCTGGTGGTCATCGACGTATTGAGCAAGTACGCATGGGTGGTCCCGCTGAAACGAAAGACAGCCGCAACCGTTGCTGAAGGTTTCGAGCAAGTGTTACGCACTACGCCGCGCAGACCCGACCTACTGCAAACGGACAAAGGTAAAGAATTTGTCGGGAGTGCTTTGCAGAAGATACTTCGCGACAATGAAATACGATATCGTGTTACCCATAATCCTGACGTGAAAGCAGCTATCGTAGAACGATTCAACCGTACACTCAAAGAACGCCTGTGGCGTTACTTCACGCATAAAAAGACGCGACGCTACGTCGATGTTTTGCCACAAGTCGTGCAAGCCTACAACAATACAGTCCACTGGAGCATCGGCATGGCGCCGTCGGAAGTGACGCTTCGCAATGCTGCTACAGCACGTGCTCACATGCGAAAGCGTTATCCTCCGCGGCCAAATGGCAAATCGAAATTTCATAAGAATGGTTTTGTACGAATTACTAAAACCAAGGGGACATTTTAAAAAGGTTACGTGGCAATTGGAACGAAGAATTATTCAAGATCCGACGAGTGCTTGCACGTTCACCGATAGTCTACGTCTTGGAAGATCTCAACGGCGAAGTAAACGATGGCTTGTTCTACGACCCTGAACTACTACAGGTGGAGGGGGAAACACGGAGATGATAAAATAGCGTGCTATTGCAGCATGCCTCACAGTCGCTAAGTGCTCGCCGTTCGACTCGTGCATCAAAGAAAATCAGAATGTCCCGGGATCAGTTTTACCTAACCTCACCGAACAACAGCTCGATGCAGTTTTTTGCGGAGAATCGGACGTGCTGTTACATTAAAAAGTTACCGCGTCAGATTCAACTAACGAGAGACTGGGAAGTCGGGCTGTCCGAAATTCATTACCCACTCACGTTTAAATACCCTCAGGGGTATGCGCCAGTGAAAAATGAAACGATACCCTGTGTCACGTATTACAGTACTACTGGGGAAAGTGCAGTTGAGGCATCAGATTGCAAGGTATCCGAAACCAACAAATCATCAAGGATCCCCGGCTGCCAGATGTTTATTTATTGCGATCTGGTGGAGCCACGTATCGTTGGAGATGTTTACGCCCCACCGTTACGAGTCATTCAAACATGCGCAAAGATAACATCTCATGGGGCGAATCAGAGATGAAAACACTATCGCCACTGTACTATGTACCACTGATGCTGACGAACTTTCAAACCATCGAGATCAATATAAGAGATCAATTCGGTAGCCCAGCACCATTCGCGAGCGGGACTTTGACGGTAACGCTACATTTTAGACGCGTTCAGTAATTGGCTTGAATCACAGGAGTCGCTCGGCAAAAGAGAGGGAGAGGGAAAACATACCAGGTACGACATGACTCATTATATGCAACTTTACGAAAATCAGCTCGGCGGTGAAGGCATAGAGACGATTTACCGAGGAGCACCTCATCAACGTGGGCACGGAATCGGCAGTTTCTTGGAAGGCCTGTTTCGTCGAATACTACGTCTGCTATCCAGTGGTGCTCCCGCGGTCGGAAGAGAAGCACTACGTGCAGAGTTGAACGTCATGACAGATGTAAGAAACGACGCTCCGTTCAAACAGGTAGTCAAGAGTCGTTTCGTAGAATCAGGACACAAATTGAAAACAGCTGCTGACGAAAAGATTGATAAATGAAGGGCAGCGGTTATAAAAGGCGAACCGGCGGATTAGCGCGTCAGTCAAACATTGCCCGCGAGAACAGACTTGTCGGCGCGCACTGAGCAGGTGGTACTACGAGAAAAATTATACGGAGAAGGTCGAAAAAGAAAATATCGGCCAAGATATCCAAGCGTGCCGGAACCGTTAAGAAAACTAAACGGAAAAAGTGCTGTGAAAAACGGGACCTTGCAGACATATTCGGACCCCGGTAAGCCCACGAGCCGCTCATCTTCAAATTAAACATCAACAATTGCCTTCCTGCACGCGCACTCGGGTGAGTGTATGAAGTCGGAACTCGATTTGTTTTCTCTACCACCAACGCAGACGTCTATCGAAGCTGGTCAATGGGTACACCAAAAGCCCGTATCATCTCTAACCGATGATTCCCCGATTGAATTTGTTGTACCTGGAAACGGTGATGAATACATCGACTTGGCACACGCTATGCTTAGCGTACGAGTGAAGTTACAGCCGACTGCTCCTGGCCCACCGGCAGACGAAGGCAATGCAACTACTCCGCATGTCACTCCGGTAAACAATCTGCTTCACTCAATGTTCAATCAAGTCGATATATTCTTCAATCAAAAACTAGTCTCACCAGCCAACAACTCTTACGCCTATCGAGCATATATAGAGACTCTACTGAATTACGCACCGCCCGCCAGAAAATCCTATCTTTCTTCGGCTCTATGGTACGACAGCGAGGAAGGAGTATCGGATATATACGACGCCGACGCCGTCGGTGCTGACCGAGGTTCCATAGATCTCAAACGGGTCATGAGCAATGCACGTACCGTTGATCTGATTAGACACCTGCACTGTGACGTATTTAATGAAGATAAATTTTTACTCAACGGTGTGGAACTGTATCTTCGACTTGAGAGATCAAGAGACAGTTTTTGCATCATGGAAGCCGAAAATCGCCACAAGCTGCACATACTGGAAACTTCACTGCTCATTCGCCGAATGAAGATCAGCCCTGGAATCTTGCTGGCGCACGCACGGACGCTAACCAAAGGTACGGCAAAATATCCCGTAACCAGAGACGAGGTGAAATCTTTCACCATACACGCAGGAGTACAAGCAGAAACACTGGACAATGTCATACTCGGACAACTACCGAAACGAGTGATAATCGGTTTTGTCAGCAATAAAGCCTTCAACAGCGACAGACAGCGCAATCCGTTTAATTTTCAAAACTATTCTTTGAATTTTCTGTCACTACGTCTACGGGGTGCAGGTCCCAACGAAGCCGCTACAGATGAGTTTTGGCAAAGACGATCTCTACGTGGACGCTTATCACACCCTCTTCTCCGGCACGGGGATTCATTTTCTGAACGAAAGAAACGGTATCGACCGGCAGCAGTTCGCTAAAGGAAATTGTCTATTGGCTTTTGACCTAACCCGCGATCTCTCGGCCAACTGTACATCGCACTGGTCGCTCATCAAACATGGAACTCTCAGGGTCGAAGTGCGGTTCGACGATGCCCTCAAAGAAACTGTGAATTGCCTGGTGTACGCTGAATTTGATAATCTTATTGAAGTTGATGCTGCACGTCAGGTCATTACAGATTTTTCGGGCTAAGAGCGAAAGAGAGATTACGCCCCTCCTATCACGACCGCTTCCATGACACAGCAGGTGGTGATTTCCGTTAGAGAGAGAGAGAACGGGGTGACTACACCACGCCAACGTCTTCAAGGGGAGCAATAGACCGGCTGGAGACACCCGATAAACAAAAATTAAGACGGGAATTGTAACACAAGGCTGTATATAAACACCCGTAACTACGGTGCCGAGCCAGTCAGCATTTGAACTACGCGACTGCAGGTTCGCTCTTCCGGCTCTCTATTCATTCGACTACATTCTTTCAAGTTCAAGTATGGATTACGTAATAGATATTCAAGGGTTCCGAAACATTTATGGTCAATTTATACTGAAAGAGGTGGCAGTCGTCACTATCGATTACCGCTACTCGGCACATTGGTTAGTAGAACCGCCATATCCCTTCACGGATCTACCGCTCAAAGAACGTGGCGTGAACAATTACGTAACATGTCACCATCATGCCATCGAGTGGTTCAAAGGTGACATCTCGCTGCTTCAACTCGACGTTAACCTCCGAGGAATCGCACGTAACGCTCATCGAATCTTTGCCCATAGATACAAGAAATCTAAATATATTGAAAATGGTACCGCGCGTCAAGTGTTCAACTTGGAGGACATCGATTGCCCGGCATTCGACAAACTGGAACGGTCTTCGGTATGGTGCTTCTTCCACGGCGTTAAGAAGGAGGAATTTTTCGTATGTGCAATGAACAACACGATCAAACTGAAGAAATGGATAAACAATAACGATATTCTAACTAAATACGATTATACAGAAGCATTGTCAGCCAGTAAGCGCAACATCACCGGAGAGGACAGTTCGACTAGTAAGACACCCCAGGTACCAGAAAGAAATTCCTCGCTACAAGCAGTAATACCAGAGTCAGTCGTTTCACTGAAAATCTCTCCTGATTCGCCTGCGCCTACGTCAGACAATAAAGTTACCGTTCCCTACGACATACGTACTACTGCGATTGATTCACATACCTCTTCACAATCTTCTACGAGCGGTATGATTATCTCCAATAACGAGGGCGAAGAAGAAGAAGAAGACGAGGTACAAAATGGACATTCTACAGATATGGAGCGCGATGCCCGCGATTTCGAACGGGAAGACCGGGGTTTTTGCAGCGGACCAGATACCCCTCATCTGGATACGCCCGACAGCCTTTGTGTCAATCACCGATGATCACATACGCTCCGGTAGCCACTGGGTGGCGTTTTTCGTCTGTTCCTCGGGACACGGTACATACTTCGACAACTTCGAAATACCACCATTCGTCCCTCACCATAAGCGGACTTTACGAAGAAATTGCAGACGATACGACTGGAACGACAGACAGCTTCAAAGCCTCACTTCTGATGTATGTGGACAATTTTGTATTATGCTGATACACTTTATGGCTGCTGGTTTTTCTCTGCGGGAGTTTCTCAGTATATTTACTCCTGACCTCAAAAGAAACGATTGTATCGCAGAATTATTCTACAACCGAATAGCCCATGTCACAAAACGCAAAACTAACACCATCAATTCAAATCACATTCATCCCATAATTTGTCTTCAATGTTGTACCTCTAAGAATTGTAATGTTGCTGATTATAAGACTGATAAATAAAAAAAACCTTGCTAACATATCCTGTGTAGTAATAAGAACATTGTAATTATCATTTATTCGTTATATGTAATAACCATGTATGTATTTTCACCTGCGTAAACTGAATAAACCTGCGAGGATGAAATTTAATTTCTGTACGCAATCCACCGTTGAGTTCTGTTTCCTCACCCACCCACCCGTATCCTCGTACATCTAAGTATGCCTATAGTCTTACAATAAGAAAGAGAGAGAGAGATAGAGAGAGTGAGCAGGTCTATATTTTCCAAGCACACGTAAACCTTAGGATAAACGGTGACGGCTGGGTAAGGTCAGTGACACGAGCAGCCGACCCAAAGAGCAGGGATGGTGAAAGAACGAGAGCCGGGTGGAGGAGTCTGTAACCCCAAACGTCCAAGTCACAGAGTTCGCTTCGTGAACGGAGGTAGCGGGGTAGAGGGGCAGGTAGCCCCAGAGTCTACCTCACGGCCAGGGGCACCAGGGTAAGGGGAAGGAGATCGTCCCATGGTCAGGGTACACAGGCCCAAAGGCCATCCTGTAAAGTCCGGAATCTGCTTCGCGGTCAACGGTACCCGGGGTAAGGGGTCGCCACACGATATTCACCACTTGGCGAGGGGATTGCGGGCGAAGGGCTGACGAGCCGAGGAGCTTCTAGGCGGAAAAATTGCTCCTAGGCAAGGGGTTGTGGGGAAGGGGTGGTCCCCGGAGACGCTTCTCGAATAAAATACCTCCTAGACGAGGGGCGGCGGGGGAAGGCGCCCTAAACTCACTCCTTGGCAACGGGCTGGCGCCAGAGAGGGGTGCGTAGGGGGTTTGTTGTGACGCCCCAAAGTGCCCCTATACTACTATTAACTCTCATGTAGGGGTGTGCGAATAATCCGAACTTACGAATTATTCGTTCCGAATCGAATATTAATATTCGATTCGAAACTCGAATCGAATAATTCGAAAATTCGAATTATTCGAAAGTTCCCGAATAATTCGAAAAATTTCGAATAATTCAAAAATTCGAGTTTTCGATTCGAATTTCGAATCGAATAGTAATATTCGATTCGATTCGATTCGAACGATATTCGCACACCACTATTATCAACGTTCTGAGGTCTTGCGAAGCTGTTTCGACCATTTTTACGAACGTACCCGTATGTGTGTGTGTGTGTAAGTATGTGAACCGCTTATAACTTTTGAACGGCTTAACCGATTTGGACAAACTTGGTGGCGTTCGAAAGGGCTTCATCAAACTTCAAAAAGATTTCTTGCCAATATTAGTATCTAGATTTTTTCTGTGACTGACAGAGATGAACATATAGGAAATTGAGCAACTGTTTGCTTCGGGTAATTGATTTTTAATTGAAAAGTATATTATTTGTAAGTAGAATATTTTGATACACGATGTAATGGAATTTAAATTGGAAACAATAGAAAATCCAGTAATATTTCGATAATTCGCAAATTGTTCGAATTATTCGAAATTTTTCGAATTATTCGTCGAATTTCGAATAATTCGAAAATTCGAGTTATTCGATTCGAATTTCGAATCGAATAGTAATATTCGATTCGATTCGATTCGATTCGAACGATATTCGCACACCACTACTCTCATGAGAGTCTCATGAGTTTCCTAAACCTAAGCTCGTATTTGTAATCAGCGACCCTGAAAACCCTAGGAATAAAGTTTTTGCGCCAAATAACGTTTGTTCAATGATTTCATCTGCCATCTTGAACTACCATTTTTAATTTTCAAAATTTCCATAATTTTCGAAATTCAAACACTGAATCAAGGTTATATCCAAAGTTGAACCCAAGATATAACAATTAGCTGGAGAAATCAAGCAAGAAACCATTATTTGATTTTTACGTAAAATTTCACCCTTTTCGACCCGCTATTTTGAAAATAATTGATGAAAACAAAATTTGTAAACAATAAGTTTTTAAAGTACAGGTAAAAATTCCACGATTTTTGCAGAAAAGCGTCTGATTTGAGTATTATAAAGGTTCGATATAAATAGTTTTTCAAAAATACTACACCGAAATTTCGCTGTTTTTTTTTAATTGCAAATTTTCCATAGAAAATCTAATTTTCATGGCTTCTAACCTCGATATTCTGAAAGAGCACCTTTCAAATAGTCGGGTACCAATTTTTATTAAAATCCCATTGTCCTAGCGTTGTTGGCAATCGGTCAAACATGACTATATGAAAAGTGTCATTTCGGGCGTTCATGGGTTAACGGAGGTCGTTATGGCAGATCGTGAATCCACTGTTCAAGATATATCTACACCATATCATGTTGGTGTAAATATGCCTACATTTTTGAAGGACAAGGCACAGTTGCCGGGAGTTACGCTACTGAAAGACCGTAAACTGTCAAGTAAGCGTGTGCACGTTGAACGAATTATAGGATTGACAAAAACTTATAAAATATTGAAAATTAAACTTCCTCCTTTCTACGCAACATTAGGAAGTGAAATATTTTTTAATTGCAGTATATTATGTAATTTCAGGGAGGGCATTATCAGTAATCAAGCACGAGGAGGGGTCTTGTATAATTTTAGAAACTAATTAATTTCAGTAATCAATAAAACTTGAAAATTCAGTGACATTGATTGGAAATCGTAACTTACGTGTACATTATTTAGAATTGTAATTGTAAGAGGGTGTGGATATGATAATTGTTTCTTTCAATCTTTAAAGAATAATTTGAGTCTTGTATGAACTGTCTTGCGAATTTTTAAATACACAAAATGAACGAGGCGATTTTGCATTTATATCTGGTACACTTTCACGAATGATTTAACATCATTAGTAACAATATTAACTAAAAAATAATATTGTACTTTCTCAGAAACATCGGTTTATTAAAACTAAATTTACTTTATATCACAGTAACAGGTATCCTACATAATCGTGCATATCATTTCCGCACTTCATATTTTTTCTTAATTATGCGAGTTGCAGTTTAGTAGGTAAAAATATGAACACTGAAAAGTAAAAATAGAAACAAACTAACTATTTAATAATATCACAATAGTTTTTATGACAGTTCGTTTATCTAAGTAAGTATCATAACGACGGTTAAAGCTCTTCAATCAATGACGACAAAACCTAATATTTATTGAAGAACAACAAGATAATCACACTAATAATAATATCTGATAAAAAATGACAAGAGCACGGACAAAATCTTTTGAAAAAATTGAAGCCCGCAAAAGCATTACGAGTTTAGAAATCGAACTGATCATAGCGTCTGTAGTAGAATTTATCTAGCAGGGCAAGTAAAAAATAACAGTTATAAAATCTTCGACTTTTGTTGACAATTCCGCTATCAAACTTTCATCTTTTTTGCTTGAAATCACTTTGATATCACAGAATATAACAACGATGAAATCACAAAACGTTCTACCAGTTGCCCCTGTACTTAATGCATGTAGTCATGGTCATATTTGAGCCTTAATTCACCCTTTACATCAAAATACAAGTAAGGTACAGTGATAGGCTTTATTAATTGATGGCGAACGGCATACGGGCACTCAACTTCTATTACAGTCCGTTTAGCCAGTAGTCTATCTGGCGAAGCACCGCAGCAAAGATATGGGTACTTCTTCATAATAAAGATATGGATACTCCTTCACAATAAAGAGACCACACTCTTTATCTTTTAGGTTGCCTTCAAATTGTGGCATAAATGTTTCAAAGGCAATCCGCTCATTTACTGTGCCATGAATCAATGCTTCAGTATAGATTTTCTTTGAATTAAGCAATCGTTCGATGAGAGCTCTACTTGCATCTTCACTTTGAACAGAGCGACAGTTGAAAAAATGGCTCGCTGTAACTCTGTATCGTCTGTAGTCATGCCACCGAGGGTTTTCGGATTGCCAGCGATTATCTAACTCTATTCTAACTATATCTTCTTCAGAAATGTTCACAAGATATATTCTTTCCAGAAATTAACTTTTTCTATCGACTTTTGAATAATTATGATCCTAATCGATAGCATACTGATTAGCATGTGGAAATAAATGCTTCAGAGGCATAGTAGAGCAGTATGACGAGCACAAATTATGGACAAAATCATTGATATTTAATTTCCGATACTCTAAAGGCCTTGGATCAAATTCACAACTTGTAGACCTTGCGTTGTGCTATTACGATGCTGACTTTAGGGACGTTCCTCGGTAGATTTTTTTCGATTTGTGAAAAGTCTGCAGCTGTCGTGTAGATGCCTCTCTTGTGGCGCATTTCCCTTCACGAACCATCTCTTCTACACCAAGAAGCAGTGCCACAACATGCTCACAATGAGCTGAACCTCCGCTGTCAATTGCACAGTTACAATGAGATGCTTCTATGGAACCTTCTGTTGTTACCTTGACATGCACATTGTAGGTAACATTCTTAAACATCTTTGCATGAACCATTCCTTTGAAGTAATGGATATTGTCTTGCTCACTGAACCGGCAGAAAGCAAGAAATTTGTTTTGGTACATTGCCTCTTGCTTTTCAGTATCCGTACTATACCTAGAGTACATTAGGTACACAACTTTCAAAGTCGATGAATGGATCTGCAAACCGAGCATAATAAGAGGAAAAAACGATATATTATTACAATAAATATTAAAAAACAAAAAAACAGACTTTAAAAGCCTCGTGAAAACAGGCTTATGAATATCATCCATAAATTTATATTTTTAGAAACTGGTCGATGTACAGACGTGTAAGTTGAGGTTACCGTATTGGCATTTATGTCACGGAATGAAATATCAGGTGGCACCTCGAAGCTTTGTTGAACTGATTCGGTGGTCACATCAATTGTGAAGTTACTATATTAATTTCATAAGCTGTCTACCTGAAATCAAGCTTTATTTAGATTATAAGTGTAGTGAATACTTAATACATGAGGTGTTAAACCGTATGATGTAGGGAATTGAAGAAATTCGTGTCAAAGAAAATACGTATTATGAAGCTATAACCTAACCTCGATCTACTTTACTTACGTTTTTTCCCCGATTCATTTTTCAGTTCTTTCACTGTCATATTCATGTTTGATCTTCATGTTTATTTTTTAATGTGACATCTTTGATAAGCTGGTGCCGCGAATGACGTGAGTTGTGACCGAAAACACGGTGCTGCCCTCTACGCTTAGTTTTACGTGTCGCCTTCCCTATACCGTTCATTATCATCATCTACCGGCAAGATCTACTCCCGTATCGATACCACGATACCGTGAGGAGTACACCTGCCCCTGCCCGTCTTATCTGTTGACCCGTCTCACGTGACCTGCTGGCCCAATTAGCGATCGCACAGGACGAGGAGAGAATCAAAGAGGATGGGATAGAGTGGAAGGTCTCATAAAACACCAATGTGATTTTTCGTATAAGGCCCACTAGCGCCTCTGTTGAGTCGTAGGACAAACTATTCTTCCCCCACTCTTTATTTCAGCGGTAACTCCGAATGAAATTGATACGCTACACACTGTTACGGACCACTTTATAGACTACGTAGATTATGAATATGGGACAAAAGAATAATAGAACATCCACTATTACAAGTAATAAGTGTATTCTTTATTGAAAGTAAAGATTATTGAATAACAAAATAACATACGTAGTATATTTAACTATATTTACATTTGGTTAAACTTTAGTAGCGACAAACTTCCGCATTTTTTTAGTTGCTAAGGGTGGCTTATTTTCTGTTTGTCCGCCGGATTCACTAATCTTTCTGCGAATGAACCTGGCCTCCCAGTGACAGCGTATTCTCAAGAATAACTTTAAAAATGCTTTAAACTTTGAAAACTAGTATCGATTTTACATAATTCGAGCTTTCTGCACGACTGTAATAATATAAGAGAGAGAACCTGATTGACAGTATTCGAATGTACGATGCTTTGAATCACACTTTTAAACGTGCGTTCCCATGCAATAATGTTTTCGAAAACGTTTTCTGTTGCATAAACCAATCCATGCGTATCGGCATAACTTTTCATGATAACATATAATTTATGTTCAGCATCTAGACTATCGTTTTCATCAATTGGTAATTTCTTACAATCTTTACAATTATGATGGGATAAAAATTTTTTACATAAATATCCATTAATATAATAAACTGCATTCGACTCAGTGAATTGCTGGATATCTGATTGCGGAGCCGAGTCGACAAGGTCAGTGTTTGTAATACAAATGTCGTTATACGACGCACTGGGAGTAACATCTTCAGATCGGATATCTGTAATGCAACTCAATTTTGCTAATATATGATCTGTATCTGCTTCGCAATTGCTCAAGTTGGAAATTTTCGTCAAATGTGTTATCAAAATATGCCTTAATCCTGATTTGAATTGCATGGGAGATGGATACATCGAACAGCCGTGCTGTTGTCTTACGGTGGAAAAAAGATTTTCTAAAGGATCCTGGTTTAACCGTCGCGTACACAAATGTTTTATATTGTAATTCACTGATAAATCTTCAAAAAGCTGTAGTACAGCACTAACCGTCAATTGAAGACTTCCAAGCACGGAGGTTGTCGTCCCGTAACAAACTCAGCTGTCTCGAAATTTTTCAACATTGAATTCAGATATTCCACATGCTCTGTTTCTGATGAGATGGCGTAATTTGATTTTTGTGGAAGATTTTTTTTCAATAGTGAAGAATTGAGAGAATCGAATAATTTGTCCATGTCTGTTATAAATTGAGCAGTCATACTACAGTTAGTGCTATATTTTTCCGGAAAGATCGTTTTATAAACCAGGTGTGCTGTGTACATAGACTCGGAAAATATTTGCGCAGCTAACGAAACACGCATCTTGCTCCATTTACCTAGCTTAAAATGTTTTTCACTAATTTTTGGCAGCAAGTTCAATGGATTGCTCTTACTAAAATCGAAAACCGTACAAATTTCTTTTCAATCCACTAATCCGTTTTTGTATAGTAATACTTCATTCATCAAATCATTGCAGATTGACTTGAGTAAATGAGGTGAATCATAAAGTACATATATTTTCCTTGATTTCTTGGATCCTGATCAAATATAACACTTTTTACGATCAGGCCCTGTTCGGAAACCTTGTCAATTGAATCGAGAATTAAATGACGAATTTTGGGAGAGTTCCCTGTGCTACCTAAAAAATAATACCATATGACTTGCTTAACATTTTTATCAACCCACGTAAGCATTGCAACCACAGCAGATTTTGCAACTTGTGGATCACGTACTTCACCATCGTCAGCATATCCAATGAACTTGTCCGAATGTGGATCGTAATGCACCTCTTGTGTGAGATTGATTTCGTCGAGTATTGAAGAAACTATTTTGTCATTTTAAGGAGCTTGTCTGAACTTAGCTTTCAGTGAATTTAATACAGATTTGTTTAAGCCTGGATAAATTGGAAATTTTGATTGATAGTTTCTGAGAGTACGCTCTGACGGTAAATTCAGAAATTTTTTCAAATATTTACGTGCCTTAGGGGAGTGATATAGAATAGACAAAGCAATATCTTTCAGATTGTCGGCATACCGCTTCCCATATTTGTTAAGTCCGGCTAAACGCAGTTGCGTTTCAAATAAAATTTTAGCTTCTTTAAATAAAAATGGGGCACTATCTTGGATTATTGATTCTATTTTTTGCTCTGATAGTTTCTTCTTTTGCTTCACTGTTGGATTGCTTTGATGCCTTGATGTTCTTGGAATGATAATATATATTTACAATTTCATTTTACTGTGTATAATGCAGCTAGATTTTTATGAAATGTCATTATTGGATCCTCAATTGACGTTTCTACACTTATTTTATAACAAATATGTATAAAATGATTGTAATCGTTGATTATTTGTGAATATTACATGTGTTTTTCCATGTCGACATTAATTTGCAGATCATGTACATGGAAACAATTTTAGTGTATAAATTAAATGTAGAATTATTAGCGTAGAGTATATTATATCAGTGTAGAGTTATAGTTCAATTAATTTTTACCATTCATTTCATTTGTCTGATTTTCGTTCTCTTCTGGTTCATTCATCGCCATATCTTCATCAACAGATGCTTAAGGCTCCTTTAAGTAGTATAACAAGGAGAGTTCTGAGTACAAACACCTTCCTTACCGACCGATCCGCTCCGCGCATCTCAGACGCAAACCCCTTAAGGTTACCCCCACTCTCGTCAGATAAAACGTGCTTTGCCGTACCGACTTGAGTTCAAAAAAGTGCAACCTTAGCAACGGTTGTATCGGTCGACGGTAAGAATCGCACTACCTTACCGACAATTCTCATCGGTAGAAGGTCAAAATCGTGCTGATTTAGCGACCGTAGGTTAGAGTCTCTATGTGGTGCTTGCCTGCCAACGTAGAGGGCGCAGCAAGGGCGTGAACTTTTTTGCCGACCTGGATGTCGGTTACCCGTTCCGCATTCTTTTCCCACGATAGGACTGTTGATGTGTAATATCAACCACTTCGGATTCTTCTCCCACGGTAGGACTGCGGATGCGTAACATCAACCACCCCACATTCCTTTCCCACGTTATCAACCACGCGACATTCCAAAATTGATGGTTCTGAGAATTGTTTTTCATTGACACGGATGCCGGTTTGATATCGACCACGTTACATTCTTTTTGGCTTGTAACTGTCATGTGAACTCAACGACGTAGTTTGAACGGGTTCAGTAAAGACCAGAGTGCAAGGTCGACCGATAGCCGCGGTACATTCAGAGCCATGGATCTGGGTGCTGGGTTACTATCGCTCTAAGAATGCTGAAAGGTGCGCGCGCATACACAAACATGCAAGGTTGAATCTCACATAAGCTTTGTATTGGAAAAAATTCTCTCTCAAGAGCTAAGATGGAGGTAAGGGTGTAAAATTATTTCATGAATATTCTTTAAAAAACAGTTTTATTACGTACAATTTTTAGGGTATAGTTGACAATTACTTCACAACGATAGTACAATAATTCTATTCAACTGTATCATAACCAGGATGATATATTCGCCAGGAATGCGGGACCGTTCTTGTAGACGCTTCTGCGCAGTAATACAAATCGTACACCCTCGCCATCCGAACAATATGATGATTTTCTAGCCAATTTTGAAGTATCAAAACGTTTTGTGCTGCACAGATTGCGTTGGGTATTGTATGCACGTCACATCTTCGAGACACAGCTGAAATTTTTTGCAAGGTTCGAAGCGACGGACAGACAAAGTCCAGCATATCGATGATTTGAACTTTCGAGAAAATTTTAAGCAACCAATCTCGTTTTTCTTCTCCTTTTACGTACACGGTTTCAGCTTTGCACAGCCTGTCTTCAATGGCCCACTCAACTTCCTCAAACGGTATGGTTCCACAGCTCCAAGGTAAACCGTGAAAATCGCGTTCTAACCAAGAATTTTGGCTTTTGTATTTGACGTTCAGTAATTCCCATTCGTAAAGTGGCTTGAAGAAAAACATTAATGGAGATGCTTCAGAGCAGATTGAAATTATAGCCAAGTCTTTCAATGTGAAGGTATTGTTGAAAGGTCTACGAAAGCCTTGTATATCAACGATAAGCTCCATCTTTGAACTGTGCGAGATAGTGGGAACGGGTCAGCTTTTATACCAACTTTTTCACTCAACCACTGAGCGGTTTGTATTCGACAATACGATTGCGAACAATCGAGCAGTACGCCGATGTTTTAGCGGGAAAGTTGGCTTTAGCCTCAATTTCAAGACGGATGTCGACAGGTCGGTACTCCGAAGATTCGTTTAGTTTCGAACAGTGGATAACGAATAAGGGGACGTCTCAAAGGAATTCACTCTTTGTGAGCAACGGCTCGGGGTTCTTGTCATCGTAGGTAGCTTGGAAGTTTGCGTACATCTCGTACAGGAGCGCGTACAGATTACGACTCATGTAAAGGTTCAGGTAACCGTCCGGATAAGATTGAGAGTTTAAAAATAGCTTGACGTCCGTGATATTGCAATGATCGAAATGACTTGCCTTCTTGCCGGTCTTGTTCTTTCTACTTGTTTGGAAACCCAAAATGACGTACCGAGGTTTTTCAAGCTGAGTAGAAATTTTCACAGTCCAAACGTGTTTCGATATTGTGGGAAGTAAGGGATATTCATACAATTCCCAACTGCGAAAGCTCATCAAAATAGGCGGATCTCTCTGAATGAAATTTAGTAGGTCAACTTTTTTCTGATCCGCGAGTTTCAAATACGGTATCTGCCGATCCACTGCATTGATCGTGATTTTAAATTCCTCCTCTTGAGTCTGCATGATTGCGTTGACGTCAGTTTTTGATCTCGTCAAAATTGATTCATGTTTAGCATTGACAACGATCATGCGGTAGTCTTCAACGAAACCCAATATCATGCTGAGTGGTATCAATGCGTAAAAATTACTCTCAGCATCGGTTAATTTTTTCTTTTCTTCTACATCAAGCCATCCAGCGTTCTCCATCAGCCAAGTCTGACAGGGTGCAGGGAAGCGTAACCTTTCATGAGACTTATCAAGCCGACGTTCTTGCTTCTATCAATCTCAACTGCATTAATTTCGTAGCAAATTTCTTAGAACAGATGACAGATCGCGTTGTTTACGAGCTGTGTGTTCACAGTAGCTGTACCATCAGGTTTGAGGAGTCGTCCATGGATATGTACCGAATTTTTGCTGGGTAACATGTATAAATCCTGATTCTGAACGGTGATTCGAATTTCATTGCTGTTATTAAGAGCTGTTATTAAGATTTCTTCCTCCATGGTACATAGAAGATAATAAAACAGTAAAATCGAATTTTTAGTTGTTGGTAATTCCTCTTCCAAAAGGTGTCAGTTTCAGATCCGGAGCTATCAGGAACTCCACGTTTCAAGGTATTGACGGTTTCAGAATCGATCGATGACTAACCTAATCGTGGCATGCCGACTTACTGATATACTTACTCTTTGACAGTCTGTTATATACAATTCCCATCGTTTATTGCGATTTGTTATGTAGTATCACAGGAATAACTTCTCCACGAAAATTAACCAGGTCTCCGTCTTGATTCACTAACCGGAGCTGAACGTGATCTACGGTCCTGACGGTGATCGGAAGGTCAATGACGTGCGACGGTACTTTAACGATCTTATATCCTGGTGGGACAGTCGGGAAAAGCTCGTGAATAGTGTGTACTTTGTGTCCATTGACGTAGGCGCCCGTTGTAATGCTGCACTCGACTCGCAACGTGTTGACCTTGAGTATAGTTACACGCACGTCTGATTCATGAGTTTCATCAACCTCCAATACACGTGGTGTGAATCCCGAAAGTTGAGCAATGTAATCATTCGGCTCAAGGTTAATCGTGTTGTTGCACGTAATTTCACTGCGTAATGTATTATTGTTGGGTTTGATGGCGAGCCTGATATCTGTATTTCTTAGCACGTTTTGAAGATACTTCTCTATGTCCTCGATCTCGTAGCTGCCGGTAGATTGGTGTTTACTTTGGCAGCTACGTGAATTTTATTGTGACCAACATCAACGTTAGGAATCGACTTGAAGGTTAACAATTCTACCAAGCCAAGAGCATAACTTTTATCACGAGCAAGTTTGATCGGTGGGAAATATTGTCCCTCTAGAATCGAAGAGGTTTCCAAAATCGTTGACGTCTACGAATCATCCATGACTGCGAGTGGTAGACTGACTTTGATGAATCACGCACCATGTTTATATAGCTCACCACTTAGAAATTTCAGACACAAGTGTCCGCATTCAAATGTATCATAATCTTGGCACCTTTCATGATTGTATTCAACACTACTAACGCCGAGGTATTTTATGAGGTCTGAGGGTGGTTGAAGGTTGCCAAAACTGTCAAAGTAATCAATATTATTGTCGCGGTTCTTGTATGCAACCCAGTGTGTTCCCGGACCGTCTTTGTCGTCACGGTTAATTATGGCTGACTCGTTTTTTCGTAGACCGTTTTCGGGCATTTCGTTTCGCATGAAAACACCGCGGATATGCGGAACCTTGAAGATTTTTGCATATTTCAACAAGTCCCAATCAGTCAACGCTCGACGTGGTAGCATCGCATCTAGTTTTTCGAAAGATGGAGACCAAGACCTGTTTTGTACGGTTCATATGAAGCCCTTTGCCCAACGCGAAAGCTTCCATAGTTTTGTTGTGTCATTTGCTCTCCGCCAGTTCTCGTCTAGCAGCACTTACATCGTTCACAGCTTTTGCTATACCCGCCGCACCACCGGCCAACGCGTCTGTAGCACCAAGTCCAGCGAAAATAGGAATCAGAAACGGTAGAAAATCACCGACTTTTGAAGGTATTGGTGGGACACGAGGTGTTCGCACTTTACATTCACCACCCGCTTTCTTAACGGCGATCTCAGCTCCCTTCAGCGCAGATTCGATGGCTACTTTTGCATAGTTGCTTGGAACCACAGAACTTTTTGCAGCATTCATAATTTTTCTCGAGGTCTCATTTTTTGATTTTCGAATTCGCATTCCGAGTTTTGATTTTACTTTCATTGTATTAGCTATTGCCCAAGCGGCTGCCTTCTTACCCAAATTTGCGTCCTTTGCCAAAACCCGTTTCCAAGCTTTCTCAGCCAACAACCTCTCAGCCTCGTTTCTAACTTCAAGATTTTCACGATTCTGCGAGTAAGCAATGTTGTGGTCCTTGCAAGCTGCGTCGAGAAGATTGATTTCCGGATCACCCCGCGCGAGTCTCTTTGTTAATTTTGTACCAGGCCTACAGTACTGATAACCAGGTACATACAATTCAACCCGAAGGCTGTTGATGATTTCATTCACCAGACCCTTGCCACGATGTTGCCACCTGCTGCTTCGTTCACCTCTGTACGCGATCATGTTCGCGCGTTGACTGGAGAAAAGTGCTTTAAAACTGGATATTTATAGCAAATCCGATCAGTCATGTCCGAGATGCGGTTTGAGAACAACCGACTAAGCTGCCCGTGATGAATTTTGACAAACTTTCGAAGCAAAATGTCAAAAAGCACAAACGGCACGGTAAATTACTCGCGAATAGTGTACGTGCAATATTCTGTGGACAGTCGAATTGTGGTAAAACCAATGCGTTGCTCACACTTATAACCCGTCCCAACAGACTCAGATTTGAAAATATCTACATCTACTCAAAATCTCTCAACCAACCTGAATACCAATTGTTGAAGCAATTCCTGGACCATGTTGAGAATACGGAGTATTTTGCGTTGACCGAGCGTAAGCAAGTGATTACACAGGAAGAAGCACGGCCCAACTCAATCATCACATTTGACGATGTAGCGTGCGAGAAGCAGGACAATATTAGAGCCTACTTTTACATGGGTAGACATCACGACGTTGACTGTTTCTATCTCTGTCAGACTTACGCGCGTCTTCCCAAACATCTCGTGCGCGACAACGTAAACTTATGAACGATATGAACCTGAGACACGTTCACAACGACCATGTAAACATCGTTATGTCTTACACAGAGTTTAAAAGTGTGTGCTTCGTCTGCTGAAACGGTGAGAAGTACGGGCTTCTGGTGACCGACAAAGACAGTGAGCTCAACGAAGGACGATACGGGAGGGGATTCGATTGTTTTGTTAGCCTGAAAAAGAAATAAAATCTAACGTTTTCAAGTGAGAGACGCAGTAGCGTTGCAGACTCAGTTGCGTCAACATGCAGAGCTCTGAAGTTTCCAAGCAAGAAGATGTCCCACATCGGATCGCTCAAGCAACTGCTGCGATCCGTCGAAAACACAGATTGCTCAAGTCCGGCTAGAAATCTACGACTCAGAAATTAAGTGACGTTTTCACACCAGTTGTGACTCCGTTGCAAGAACTGGTGAATGTTACAAAAGATACTAAACCTGTAAAACAAAAGGTGGAAGAAATCAAAGGGGAAATAAAACAGATGAAAAATGAAACAAAAAATGAAACTGTCTCGGAAATGGACAATTCCTTTGCTCCGGCAGGAGATGAAACAATCGTAGAAACACCGGTCGAGAAAGTCGAGGGTGAATATTTTGCACTGATGAGAGATGCAAAGACAGAAGGTAAATTGGACAACGTGTACGGTGTACGCGATCTCTCAAACGGACTAATAATTGGTGATTCGTTCATATCTTTTGGAAGTGACTACATTTGTATTGGCGATACGCTTTACCCGAAAATAAAGGGTTTGCCGGAACTTTTGTTCAAAAAGAAGCCTGACGGTTCTTCTGTGAGCGCCGGAGATCGGGAAAATTTTGAAAATATCATCCTCGCAACGAACGCTCATAAAAACTATTACTCATCCGATGGGGCTGTTCGAAACGATAACAATTAAAAATTCAAAAATGTCATCGCCGAATTGATGGATTATTCCCCATTACCTCGCCGAATGGGTAAAGGTCTACTTCCGCAAGCTATGATCACTCGACAAGGTGTTGAAACAAAATACGTTTGCTGGGAGGATCCGAACGAGTTAGTGTGGCGTCTTCGTTTACTCCTGGCATCTCAGGCAGCGGGAAATCCGAGTCACAATAACGAAATAATCTCCATTATCGAAGAGCTACACGACGCAGGAATCATTTGTTAAGCAGCTCCCATCATTTCTGCATTCATTACCGAGATGAGCGTCGACGTGTTTGGACGGCATCTGGATAAAAACACGGCCGCGAGCACTCGCGGTCCTCCGGGTGTCGGATTTCAAATAACAGCGGACGGGCATTACGATATAGGGAACAAGAGAATGTGCAATGTCGCAGATCCCGCAGAGCCGAACAATGCTTCAACTTTAACAACCTTGAGACGAAAATTCAACGTGCTGCAAAAACAAACCGACAACCTTGATCAAATCAAAAAAAAACGTCACACAGCTGTGTTGTGTGTGTGCGCTCTCTTCATTGCTTGGTAGGGGAACATTTCCCCTCGATTTGTCAGCTGACTCGGCATCGTTCGGCTTCCGTCGCCATCCCGACACACCGACGTGCACCGTTGACGTTGTGTGAGATGCGCGCAAGCTGCTAGGGAAGGGGTACTTTTTACCCGCTTTCTGGCAGCACTGCCTGGCAAGCGGATCTTGTTGATATGACGTCATACGCTGGACAAAACAAAGGCTACAAGTACATGCTCACAGTCTTTGATATTTTTTCAAAGTATGCGTGGGCTGTACCGATAAAGAGCAAGTCTGGAGATGATGTTACGAAGGCAATGGAATCTGTGCTTGTTCTAGGACGGGTGCCGAAAAATTTACACGTCAACAGAGGAACGGAATTTTACAACTTGAAATTTAAATCGCTTACAACACGTTACGGAATCAAACTTCACTCTACGTACAGTAATTTGGAGGCATTGATCTGTGAACATTTCAATCGTACGCTGAAAGGTAAAGTGTGGACACAGTTCAGCATGCAAGGAAGCTACAAGTGGCTCGACATCTTATCTGATTTGATTTCAGCTTACAACAACGCCAAACACCGAACCGTAAGAATGAAACCGTCGGATGTCACCGTTGCAAACGAAAGGCTGTTATTACGTCAGGCGTACGGAGAGCTTCGAGCGGTACCTGACATATCGGCAAAATTCAAATCCGGCGACAAAGTTTGAATTAGCAAATTCAAAAATGTCTTCGAGAAAGGTTACTCTCCCAATTGGTCGACTGAAATTTCTCCGATAACTAGAGTGGGAAATACTCATCCTGTGACGTACAAGCTTAAAGACTACCGATATCGACCCATCGCTGCTGGTTTCTACGAACAAGAGCTCCTCAAGGTTGAACATCCGGATATCTATCTGGTGAAAAAGGTGCTCAAGAAGCGTGGAAGAAAAATGTACGTTGACTGGTAAGGGTTTGACAATACACACAACAGTTGGATAAACGAATCGGACATGTAACATTGAATAAATGAATTTTTTGTAAAAACGTGTGTGCCTCTTTATTTTATACCCGACACAGAACAAGTATGCATTGTTACTTTTCAGACAATCGACAGACATATGCATTGTTGTACAATTTTTCATATTTCGGAGCGTTCTTATTCACTATCCTACAAAATAATATTTTATACATCATGGTACAGTCATAAATTAAAAAGCTAAGGTGCAGGCTTGTAGCCCCACGGAAGCGGGTCGGTTGTGTTTTGAAACACGATCCGCTTGCCGTCTTTCCAGCTCAGTGCCACTTTCTGCTGTTTTACGGTGTATACCTCGTGCTTTCGACTTAATATCAAATGCTGATTTCTAGACAAATTTTCACGGTTCAAAACACATTCCAAATAATCGTTGAAAGTTATTTTTCTCAACGCTGATCCTTTGACACCTTTGGCACGTTTATTGTCTTTCTCATCTCCCAAGACTCGGAATACGTACAATTTAGCTCTTAATCCTACAAATTCCAGCATTATTTTTCCGTTATTCTCATCTTTGATCAAGCCGAGAACTGTTTTGTTCGCTAGAGGCATTCCATAAACGTTGTCAAGCGGATAATCAGACGCATCCTCCTTCATATGTTCGTATACGTCGGGGACGGTAAAATTGTAAATCAAACTGTCGGTATCCGTATACATTAATTTTGCTCGGTTTCTAAATTTCCGATGATTATAATTTTAATGAAAATCGTAGATGTATGTTTTAGCCAGATCCATTATGGAGAAACCTGCATACAATGGTTTATTCAACTTGACTTTCGTCTTACTCATTTCGACGATAATCATCTCTTTGTCGAAAAGGGTGCTGCTGTGAAAATTAGGTTCGGTTATAGTAGCTCTAGCACCGTATCTTCCATCCCATTTCGTGATCAGCCTGACATCTCTATACTTCCCAACATTTTCCATTGTTTTGCCAAAAACTGCGTTGTTCATCAGTTTGTCAAAATTTTTCTCGAATTCATTGTGAGAGTTCTTCCGCAAATCGGTATTCAAACCTGTACATTTTTTGAGCCACGGGGTTTGCCTGAATTTAAGAACTCTGTGAATTTTGAGTAATTTTAAGCCTAATTGTAAGCATTGTTTCAAAACGCTGTAGTGAAGAACGTAGTTTTTCTTGGAAAATAGCGTGGGCGTCAATTTTGGCTGTTTATTGGTCGAAATCGGAGGTACACAGTGCTCCGGACACAATGGTAAATCCTTATGAGTTTCATGCAGTTCCGCAGGATATTCCAAATCTACCTCCAGCATGTAACCGAACTCCGCATCATCCTAGATGGTAAGAACGTCGCATTGTCTTAAGTCTGATACCCATTCGAAGGAACTGTATGGAAGAGCAAAGCTCATAGCAGCACCGTACAAATTATTAACGTCAAAGTATATGAGATAAGATTCTTCGACCTCAGGATCGAATTCCTCTTGCATATATCTATTGTTGGCCTTTGCCTATCTGTTCGAGCACTGTGACACACCACCTCGAATACCTTTTTCGATAAACATAACCATATCTATGTCGGTGAGAAGCTCGAGCTCGATGTCGGTACACTTTAACATCGCATCAAACGACAGACCGGGCGCGGTGTAATAATGTAACGGATCCAGGTTGTACGTTGTCCAACAGCTCTGTCGAAAGTTTTGAAAAACGTCGGCTAGTAAAAACACGTCCGTCTGTAAATACAAGTCCGAATACTCTCCCAAAGTTTGAACGTTAAAAGTTTGCCAAACTTTACATGCATGTGCATAGTCGTCGTCTGATATATCCCGATCATTTAATTTTGAGTAAAATTGTTGTTTGGATGGTAGCCGTGTGTCCTCGAGCTTCTCCTAACTGTCCATGTATTCGTACGGGAACACTCCTTTTCTGGTCAATAACTGAAATTTATCTGAGCTACGATAAAATTTTCGTGTGATTGATTTTTGATCATCACCAAGATACGTTGCTAATTTCTCAAGACTACTGAGCATGAAACGGTACGAATCTATGAATCTAAACTTTATATCTGTCCCCTTGACATATTTTCTAAAAGAAATGTACTTTTCTTTATTTTCGGGTAGAAGCTCAATTAAGTCCTCGAACAATGTAGCCAGTGCTTTGATCAGAAAATGCGAATCGTAACCCGACAGATTGTGGAATATCACTGGGATAGTGTGCGAATTTTGGTAATTTAAATCGCAACCTCGATGAGCAGCACCACGGTACTTTCCCGTGAAATGGCAGTGATCACGATATTCCACGTCTGAGGGTGTGAACGGTTTTTCACAAATGTTTTACAACACTGTTGTTGAATGAAATTCGTTGATTTGATTGAAATTGAGCTGTTCCATCGGTACAATAGTTTTGAAATAAACTTTCAACGAATGTGCCAATTCTGCTAACAAATTCACAAAACATTGAATGCAAGTCTCTCCACGATTAATTTTGAATTTTGAGAGCGAATCGTCAAACGCACAATGTAGATAGTAAGCTATACGATACGGAAGATGCTTTTGATAAATTGTTCTTGTACCCATCTTTTTGAGCGTGGGTTACAGTAAACATTCTGGATCCGCATAAATGCAGAATGGAACGGTTTCTTTGTGCTTGAAATTTTTGAATTTCAGTATCTTTTCCTCCTCTGTAGGTAGAATAACTTTGGTTTCGTTTAAATTCATGCAATCTACATTGTGCTTTGTCAAACATCTTTCAGATTGAAAGTGAGTCAAACATCTATCGCACAACCAAATACGACCATTACGTTTGAAAATTTGAGAACTTGGTAATCGAGACAGATTTTGAATACAAGTAAAATGAAAGATTCTATTTTTTCTCAGAATTAACCATATCAACATCATCGTCATCGTCAGTGATTTCAGTTTCTATCGCTAAAAGATGAATTACAGGTTTGTCAGACTTGTTTCGGCTCAAATAAATGGGTACGATTTCACTGCGCCTCTGTTTTTCCGTACTATCTATACCATAAACGTTGATTGAAAGTTTGTTAAGTTTCTCAAATTTTGGAATCTGGTCTAAAGACATTGGAAAATGCAAACCTTCGTATTGTAGCACTGAGCTGAAATGTGGATATGAAGTAATTTTACTGGGATTGTTGTTGTCGGCTGGGAACAGAGCTGCGGTGACCGACCAAAGCAAGCAATACGAGTCGCTGTTGCGGATGTTGACGACAGCCTTCTTATCTTGAATATCTTTGGGTAGTGGTGTGTATGTGAAGACACCGCCTCGTAGTGGCACGCACTTGTTGATGTTGACGGTAAGATTCATAATTTCAAGTAACGACCAGCCTAAATCCTTTTCCTGGAAATATTCCACCACCCACAAACGCTCCGTTGCGTTTTCGATGAACCATTCGTTGATATCCATTGTCTGGAGGATGATTTCATTTCTCGTATTAAAAAATTTGAGCTCTTCCACCGTGCGATCATCTTTTCTAACATCAAATTTACAAGCCAGGATAACGTTGGCTTTCAAGCTCCTGTCTTTCTTCAGAGCGTTTTTCAGTCTCGTCACAGCTAGTACCTTTGCGTCTTCCAGAAATCTCTCCACATCTTTATGCTTCAGATTGACGATGGATCCAGTTCGAATTCTCCCCTCGGAAGCTGATTCTAAATCTTCCCAGTGAACTCGATCGCTTCTTCTTACTTTCCGTGTACCTCCACCCGTTTTGTAAAGCCGTTCGAATTTTTCCGCGAGCGCTTTCCGCTCCGCTTAAGAATCCGAACGTTGTGATAATCTTTTCTCCAATCGATGAAGCCTTTCGCAAAATTTTGTTCAGAAGGCGAATACTTTGACTACCGAATTTCATCCCTTTTTGAATTTCTGCTGTTGATGATGATTTGTCCAAGATCTTGTTGAACGATTCCATAATATCGATCAATCACGAACACTTCGCGGATTCCATTTTGAGCTTTTTTCTCACGTATACTCGACAAGTCGAGACTTAATGATCGTTTGCATTGATGAGCGTCCTTTTTATAGGACAGCTGTACGTATGTTTGTGTATGCGCGCGCACCTTTCAGCATTTTCAGAGCGATAGTAACCCAGCACCGCAGATCCATGGCTCTGAATGTACCGCGGCTATCGGTCGACCTTGCACTCTGGTCTTGACTGAACCCGTTCAAAATTCATCGTTGAGTTCACATGACAGTTACACACCTAAAAGAATGTCACGTGGTTGATATCCGAGTAAGTGAAAAACAATTTCCAGAACCATTAATTTTGGAATGTCGCGTGGTTGATAACGTGGGAAAGGAATGTGGGGTGGTTGATGTTACCCATCAGCAGTCCTACCATGGGAAAAGAATTCGAAGTGGTTGATATCACACATCAACAGTCCTATCGTGGGAAAAGAATGCGGGATGGGTAACCGACATCCAGGTCGGTAAAAAAGTTCACGCCCCTGCGGCGCCCTCTACCGTTAGCAGGCGAGCACCACATAGAGATTCTGACCTTCGGTCGGTAAAACATTACGATTTTGATCTCTTCCGATAAGAATTGTCGGTAAGGCAGTGCGATTTCTACCGTCAACCGACACAACTGTCGGTACGGTTGCACGTTTTTGACCTCAAGTCGGTACGGCAGAGCACGTTTCATCTGACGAGAGTGGGGGTAACCTTCAAGGGCTTACGTCTGGGATGCGCGGAGCAGCTCGGTCGGTAAAGAAGGTGTTTGTACTCAGAACTTCCCTTGCTATACTACTCCTTTGCTACAGTCTTGCCCAATCTTGGTCCATCAGCTATAAATAAGATTGCAGAATAAAAACTTCAAAAGAATTCCAGAATACCGCTATTCTCAAAACAATAATATGTTAATGTCCACTTTACCTTTCACTCTTCCAGGGGACTTTAAAGTTGGAATACTGTTTTTACCTAGTAAACGTTAAGGATGGCGTTTTCAAATATATTTCTCTTCAAAGTGATCCATACAAATATGTAAATTTTCACCACCCTTAGTCACACCTGCAAATTCCAACCATTTTTCGCGGCTGCAACAAAATCGAATATTGAAATTAGAAAATATTTATTCACCTTTATCGTTGGATTTTTCGTACGGTATGTGACAAACATCAAGGAGGTTAGGTTCTATTTTGCTAGTAATCAAATTCTACTTACACTGCAGGGGTTCCTGCTATTCGAAAAAACGTATGTTTCCGGTCGGTTCTAGCATTTCTATTGCACCGTTTCACACCGCAGTACACAACCATATTAAATTTGAACAACTTAACTTTACACTGAATATTCGAATACAGCTTTTCTGATACAACTTGTCTTGTTTGCAAATATTGCCGGTGTGTGAGTCACACACGTATGACGCGATGCACACATATGCAATTGGTTTGTCCTGCGACTCACCAGACGGCGCGCGCGACGGTGAGTACGCTTAGCTTCAACTCTATCCCATCCTCTTTAAAGAGAATCACGTGACGGCAGCACGCCGAAAATCGGCCGGGGTCGCGAGGAGCACCGCTTGACCCCGCACATTATACGGTCAGTTCACGTTCAAAACAGACGTGTAATTTTGTAATAGTTTTGTAATTTTTTATCGCACCTTGTATCAAATCTGTTTCCGCTCTATATCTGTATTCTACTTTATTTTCTATTCACGTAAGTGAGGTTTCCTTTGTTATTTTGTGCAGCTACGAAGTTATTTGCATCATATCTTGTCTATATCTTTTCTCTATTTTCTTTCTTATCTTTTCTCGCAGTTGCTCTGCGGGAGTCACGTGGGCTCGTATCTCTCCCTTTTCGTATCTGATACAGCAGATAACTTCGCGACTGGTTAGCACTTACTTGCTTACTTAATATGAATAAGTCATATAAGTCACCATCAGGTGACTATTGCCTGTTTCCCTGATTCAGCTTCCCCATAATTGACTCATTATTCCATACCGCTGAACAGAAGCATGTCACTATTTCTTTGATTACGCTTGACCAGAATATATTTCATTAGCTTACTGTATCTGAACTTGATAATTTATTGTTTTTTTGAAGTGATTGGAAAATCAGTTAGCTTATAAATTCTTTCAGTTTTCCTTTGTCTCTAATTATTTTTTATCTATCCCTTTATCTTGGCTGTATCATTCTTAATTTGATTAGGCCTTGCCTTCTTACCTAATGTCTTTGGAATAATTATTATCGTAAGCATACTGCGCGCACGATCTTCTATCACCGCTCGGTATAACACGTCGTTCTTTGACTGGAGTATTGCGCCGTACCGAGTAACACCTTTACTTTACCGTTCTTCTCCTTGCCTGATACCGCTGTAAACTGTCACGTAGTTTTTCCGTAGCATTTCTAGTTTGTAATATACCGCGCTGCTGTCGTATCTATTCTTTTTTCTCGAGACGTTAAGAATATCTGTATTATCGTTTCTATTCCTTGCCGTTACCTTTTAATTATAGCACATATCGCAAACTAGACGTTAAGTAATTTCGCTATAATATTTATCTTGATGTCCATTTATTGAATACCTCTCTGAATCTATTATTACCTTGAATCATTACCTGAATTCCATATCACCTAATCAAGTTGTATCGCTTGCTTTCCGTATCATTTTCTATACCAATCCGCTTTACTTTTAAATCACATTGACTATTCGTCTATGTTGTGATAGCAAAATTTTCTCGCTATAATATTCTGCTTTCGCTTGAATTATTATCGGCTACTTTGAGGACTCTATACTGTGCATTGCATGATAGCCTACCTTATAAGCGATTATTGTAAGTCTTACAGACTGTTAATTCGTGTGATAGTATCGCGATTACACATGCCTCCCGGGCTTATCATACCGTCTCTGTCTCGTTAATTTGTCAATTCCAAATGTAACTATGTTTCTGGGTGTATCTATTTTTCTAGCAGCATATATTTTTATGGTTGTCTCTATTGCTTTGCCTATATTAAATTCCTGACTATTTAATTGTGCCTAAATTTCTTACTTGCTTGCATGTAACTGCTTTCTTGTTTATTTGTAATATATTGGATACTATTGCCACTTTACCTATTTCCTGTATTTTATCTCCTGGATACGGACCCACCGCTCTACCAGTGTCTTACCTAATTTGAGCGAACCGTACAAACCGTCGTAGCACCTCATTTTTTATTATCGTGTCTTGTCTTTTCTCTCTCTTCCCTAATTATCTAAAAATTGATGCTAACGCGTCTGGCGCCCAACAACATTACCTTCATCTCTGAATATCTCTTTCAATTGCATCAGTATCTGCGCCGTAGGGTACCGAAATTTCCACCTTTGACTTATCTTTTAAAATATTGTACCTGAGGAAGTTTCGCACGTCACAATATATAATTTTCATTTCTCAACTTTGCATCTCCAATTTCAACCTACACATAGACCGCACGGACTGCAATTGAAATTCGCAGAACTCGGATTTATAAGCCTCACTGATCGAATACAAGAAACGCGAGAGAAGAAAATATGATTAGTTCACAAAGTATCATTCTTAGAACTCAAAAAAACATTCTTGTAACTAACTGTCTAGTAAACACTGCGCCGATTGGCCTCTTCAAGACTAATTGGGTTGCACTGACGCAGCTAAAAACCAATCAGAAGTCTTTTCCAAAACTCCTACAATTGAAGATCCTTTTTGAACCAGACTGATGCAACAGAGAATCATTCTAGACAGCAGAAAGAATAGAACTAAATTAAACGCAGAACAAATTCAGACTTCAAACCATTCAGACTACTTTAAAATTAAGAACAGTTCAGATAATTCTGAATTATAAAATGCTCACATTCGAAACTTCCGTTCAGTATAAGTAATTAAGTGAATAACAGCATTATAAAACCAAACTTCGGTTATCGATTCAAAGAACATCTCATTGGTAGTAAATGTGTATTTTTAATTACAGCGTCGTGTAAAATGAATTATTTTAAACACGCATAGTGATATTTGGCACGACCCACAACATAATTCTAGATCAAGACAGACTGAACCAAAAATCAATACGAGCAGCTCATAGAAGTTGGTGAACCTAAATACAACAAGGTTTGCAAATTAAGCTGAAGTAAAAAATAACGCGGTAAATAAAAGATTTCTCGGGACGTTCTTCTCAGAACTTAACACTCCTGCCACATCAAATCATTGATCACGTATATATTTTCTTCATTTAGGTTTTTCTGTTTCTTCATGATGTTTTCCTTATCCTTGTATACTCTCTAGCTGCGCTCCTATTCCATCTTTTCTCTCTCTCACTTTCCATATTTTCGTTATTCTTTCGGTTGTATTCAATTCTCTCTCTATCCATTCTTCTATCTTTTCTCTTGTATTCTTCTTCAACTCATGTTATTATATTATTCTTTCTTCCTTATTTCTCCATTTCTTCTACTATCCTGTTTATTTCCAGATCTCTCTTTTCTTCTTTTTTTGTTTGGTTTCCCTTTTTTTCTTTCGTGAGTTCTTGATTTTTCTCCTGTTTGCGTATCATTTTTGACGGTCGCTTAATTTTTTAATTCAGATTTTTTTCAATATCTTGCTCTATCTTCTGAATTCTTCCTGGAGTTTTGAGATATCAAAATCTTCTATCTCCGTCGCCCTTTTCCTCATTACAGATTCTGTTGCAACTAATGCAGCTACGACCAAGAGTGGAGGAGTAGGAAATTTATACATAGACTGAACAATTTGGATGTATTCAAGGTGCCATAGAAATCAGAACTATACACAGAGTTGTTGTGGTACAAGAGTAATTACTCTGGCGACACTCATATCACGACTGACCTCCTAATTCCTCAGTTCATTTCGCCTCTATGACACACTCGCAGGAATACATGCATACATTATACAAGGTATCACATTGCTTGTAACACACTCCCTTAATGTATCCATTGGTAACTTATTATAATACATATATTCGAGTATCATTTCAAGTTCATGAAATCAATTGTATATTTTCAACTGTCATTCAAAACATGAAAGCCATTATATAGTCAATTGAAAATAAATATCAGAAAAGACTGAGTCCCGACTTGAGTTACACTTCGAGCAAACTGTACAAGTTTGATATAGAAATATTAAACAATTTATTATTACAGTAAAGTCTTATCATTCACATTACATGTATAGTCCTATGTAACATCCTGATCTTTGTACATACCAATGTTTGTTAAAAAGTATTCTACTCTACTCGGGCCTACGGCCTTGGTTAACATGTCTGCTACCATTTTATTCGTTTCAACAATTCAATCTCTTCTATCAATTTTTTATTTTATAGAATAGTATTTTACGCTGACATGTTTTAGCACATGACTAAACTTAGCATTCTTTCCGATTTCAATGGTGCTCTTGTTATCACAGAAAATCAATGTATGACTTGAATCTTGCAACTTTAATTCTTTTACAATTTTCCTTAACCTGAGAGTGCCTCGTCAACACGTGTGTGAACCTAGCATCTCATGTGCTGGTATTTCATAAAAACATAGTTGTTCCTGTAGCATTCCTGAGAGTTCTATAGTTCCTATATATAGTTTTCATCAATAGTTCTAGTGAATTAATACTCAAAAACTGATTTTAGAAGAATGAAATGCTAGTGGCCGGAACCTAGCATTTTATAAGTTAAAATAACGATTTCTATACACCACAAACGATATGAAACAAATTTTATGAGAGTTCTTAATCATTTTCGAATGATTGGTAAATACGCCTTACATTTTCCACTGTTTCAAGCGATGTTTTACAACGAATAAACCAAACCAGACCCAAAAAAGTGACATACTGGCGGATATTCCAATCCAAAAGGTAAGCACGGAAGATATTATGGTGGCATTTGCTTTTTCCAACTACAAGGCGAAGAGTTCCGGTCTCACGAATTATTTATGTCAATTGTTTACAACAAATAAACCGAAGAAGACCCGAAAAAGTGAAATGCTGGTTCGTATTTCAACCCAAGAAGAAAGAACGGACGATATCATCGTAGTACTCGCTTTTTCCAACTACGAGGCGAAGAGTTCCGGCCTCCATTTCAACTTCTCGTTTCTCTGTTTACATCGAAAAAAGGAAGTTATTGTGATCACCCCGAAAATAAAAAGTTGAGTTTTCACTGAATCTTCACGTTTTGAGATCTACAAAATCATCTCCGACCATTTTCAGATGGACGCTGTGTGTGCGTGTGCGTGTGCGCGCGCGTACGTGCGCGCGCGCGTGTGTGTGTGTGTGTGTGTGTGTGTGTGTGTGTGTGTGCGTGCGTGCGTGCGTGCGTGCGTGCGTGTGTGTGTGTGTGTGTGTGTGTGTGTGTGTGTGTGTGTGTGTGTGTGTGTGTGTGTGTTTGTGTGTGTGTGTGTGCGCGCGCGCGCGCGCGTATGTATGTATATATGAATGAACGTATTTATGTATATATGTATGTATGTTTGTATGTATGTGATCAATTTTTTTTGTCCGACGATATCTCGAGAACGAGTGATTTTAATGATTTTGGTCTCAATCGACGCGGCTTCTTCAAACTTAGAACTGATTAGATTTTGGCTTTGATCAGTTTAGTACTTTTTGAATTATTTAAATAACAGAATTCAAAAAAATAGAATAAAAATGATATCTTGAGAACGGATGATCGGATTCGAATGAAAATTGGTACCGCAAGGTTTTTTGGGTCGCCGATCACAAATTCGAGGTTAGATTGCAGATAATCCAAATTGGCGGATCCAATATGGTGGATCAAAATCCAAAATAAATCGATTTGGACGAAACTCGGTACTCGGGGTTGTCGAGGTCGCTCATCACGAATATGATATTGAATTTCCAAAATTCAAGATGGCGGATCCAATATGGCGGACGAAAAACCAAAAACATGGTCTTTGGCCTTGAAATCTTATGTCTCAGGATTTTATGGGACGATAATTACGAATAATAATGAAAACCTATATAAAAAGAAATCCGATATCCAATTTTTTCACCGTAGGAATTGGCGTAACAAGGTTTCCCTGAGTCGTTATCAAGAATCCAAGATCCAATTCCCGGAATTCGATGTGATTTTTGTTCTTCCGCTATGAATACTCGTATATAAGGATTTCAGGTCACTGATTACAAATTCAGAATCCACTTCTTATAAGTTGTTGAGATTTACATGTCAAAACGATTCTTTTCACTTTTTTTTTTCAATTTTTGTGGTTATTATTATCATTTTATCGCAGCTCAAAAAGAGTTTGAAAACGGGAGGTTCAAAGGCTGGCTCACGGTCAGCCCAAACCCGCTTGTTCAGAATTGGGTTCTAATAAAAATACACAAAAAATGGTCTTTTCATTAAATCATTCTCAGAAAGCTACCTTGAAATAAGAAGATAATGACAATTTTTGGGTATCGTCTGAAAAAGTTTCATTAAAAACGTAAACGATCTGAAATGTCATGTTCTCACTTTCAGCGTTACCAGAGCCAACGACGTGGACGTAGTGAGAAATGGCTCCATCTTTTTTTGTATTTTTTTTTTGCATTTTTGTATTTTTGTGTGTTTTTTTTCGTATTTTTTTGTTGTATTTTTGTATTTTCTATATTTATTAAATATTTCGTTTTATTTTTCGTATTTTTTTGTAATGTTTTCTAATATTTTTATTATTTATAGTAGGTATTTATTTCCTCCACATTCCTTTGCTTATATAGGTAGATAATATTTCTCTCTTCTATGTTTTTGAAATCAATATATTTTCAACGTTTATCTGTTAAATAATTGGGTTATCAATAAGATGTTGCGTTTTGAAGCAAAATTTTGTTTTTAGTGCCACAATAAAATCTTTTAACACACTTTTGAAACACCATCGTCAACAATCTCCGCTTCATCTTTTTTTCGATAATACATACACGAACAAGTGGGGTTTGATAATTGTGCTCTTTTGCACGCTTTCGCGCTTACGACGCATATCATTGTACATATACCAATACAATCCGGTCTTCGTATAAGCCGTGTAGTGCTCACCTTCATAATGTGCTAATCCAGCAAGACCATATACATTACCGCCTAATGATATTGTCGGTGATATAGATTCGAGTCGGTGAGAAATGTTCTTTTTTCTTGCCTCAAAATTTTCATCAGTTATAACTGACAGATCCAGCAGTATATGCGGGCTGTATACGACTTGATCCTCCAGAATATTTTTGCACCTTATGCAGATTCTTCTTGTCACCAAAGCATCATCGATAGCTTCTTGCATCATATGAAATCCGTCGTTCAACAATATATCAACGTTAACAGAGATTGTAACGCAAGGATGACTGTTTTGATAGCCGCACGCACATGAAGAATTTTTTGTACAACTTGCTTGTTGAGCAAAAAGGTAATCGTCCAAGTGGCTAACATTGCAATGGATATCTATACGCGTTATTGTTCTAGTGAACAAGATCTTTGCATCTTCAAACAAGTTCAATTTCAACAGAATATTAGCTCTTTCCACGTAATGTTTGGGATTAATTTTCTTCTCTTTCAGCACTGTGAGAGCCAGTTGAATGAGTGGACTTGAGGATGAGGCAATTTCATCGTGGTAACTCTTGTGACACGCAATACCACTCAAAATTACTTGGAATATCGAATCGAAAGGACATGTTCTAATGACAGAAATGCTTATCTTTTTGATAGTCATGCAACCTTTCAGAAGACCATTTTGAAACATTGGTAGCTGTGGATTGCGTATGTCCTTAATGTAGTCCCATTCTGGGCATTTGTCGAGACATGTCTGCTGATATCTTTTTTTTGGGAATGGGTTCTTCATCAGTTATCTTATCTATATTAATTTTTTCGGCTTTATTTCCCCAATTTCCTTTAATATTCCACTGCTTAAATTCAATAGGCGTGCTGGTCTCGCGGTTTTCATCGATAGTGAATGTTGAAGCATTCCCTACAAGACTGTTCGTAGATTCTATTACATTTGTCTGGCATTGCATCCGACTGTCACTGAATGGTTGACAAGTTGTTGTTTCGAAATAACATGACTCCCATCAATCTCAGATAAGAAATCAGTGCCATGATCTTTATTTTTACTGAAATCAGATTCTTCGAATTCGCTCGCAGAAGAATAAATGTTAACAGGTACGTCTGATTTTTTCTTTGATTGCCCTCGGTTCTGGGCGCTAATTGTTATCCTATCGCCCTCGTTTGATGCAAGCTTTACCTTACCATCTAGATGCTCGTCAATATGTTGTGAAACGAATTTGTCGGGGCGAGTTGGTAGGATGCCTTTCAACAATCTTTTCATGTCACCAATCTCTGCTTCTACGGCAGAAGATGTAGCAATAATTTCACCCCGTTTGAAGTGAAGTCGCATTATACCGGTCCACAGCGATGCGTAGGGCATAAGTTGTTTTTTGAATTACTTGGCGAATTCAGGATCGTAGCAACCGTTTATTATACTTCCGCTTTTCGATTTTTCAGCAAGATTTTGTGCGGTGCGATAAATTGTATCCGCCCACATTTTCCAATCAGTATCGGAAGCATGATCGTTCTGTGAATCATCGTCTCTATCTTGATCGTGTTTTTCTTGGCAGCCTTCATTAGCCAGTCCATTGCAGTGATCTTCTTCGTCACTTAGAGATGTGCCGCGTATCACATCGTTTATCAATTGTATTCGTATTTCAGAATGTACTGCCACGTTATTATTCGTATAACCAATGAATTCGCTCCAAGATACTACGAGTACTGCTTCGAAGAAGTCAGCCAGGGTTCTTAGATTCGACATCTAATAGGCCTGCGCTACGCTACGCTTGTAGAAATTACGAACAGCGGGACCTCTACCATGTAAGCATTTCCACCTAGTCACCATGTGTACTAGGTGACTCACATCAAGTCGTATATAAGTTTTTGGAAGTGTACCTTGATGTAGTACTGCAACGCCATAGCATCTCTGCAAGTAGTCCTGAAGATCATGGCACATACCAAAGACTTTGGCAACTGCGATTAGAAGAGCCCATCCAAAATCTGTTACTATGATCGACGGAATAGGTGCACCTTTCGTGAGGATATACCACAAGAAATAGCCTATTTCTAGAGCAGTTTTATCTGCAGATATCATCTGAAATACCGGAACACTACCTTTATCGGTAATGACCATACACTAGTATAAGAATATTGCTGGATCGTGCTTTCCTTCTCGTTTAGCAATCCCACCAGCCGCATCAATAGTGAAAATTGCGTCAGAATTTTTTTTACAGCGTTCGGTATAAATCTGCTGTTGCTCCGGCGTCCAATAAATGCAATAGAATTGTTCAAGGCCTATTTTATGAATAGTGCCTGCATGTTTCCCATTTTTGGAATGATGGTATAAGTTCAAAGCCAGATTACCAAAACATAAGCCATGAATCTTCAGCAATTGCTGCTCTTTCGCCTTACGTAAGACTTCTCTACTTGGGAGTATTGGGGGATCTTTATCGCCAAATTCTTTTATACGCTTCGCTTCTTCGTAGCGATACGTAACCGCTGCTTTGCGTTGCTCTATCAAACGGGTAGCTATTTTTTCACGTCTGTCCCCTCGTAGTTGTCGTTTCTTCTCACCTGAATGGTGGTTTGGAGAAATATCTTTTATCTCGACTTCAAATACCACATCGACATCCTTGGCCGGTTCATTGCACAAGATACCGTGGATGGTGGGTTGGCATTCTAAAAATTTGCCATCAAACTTTGCATAAGCTTTGGCATTCGCACTAGGGTGAACGATATTATTTTTGAACGAAGTAACACAATCTATCTTGTGTTGTTGCCATATTCGTTTAGCGATTATATCGGTCCAACCCTCCCTAAATTTCCAAAATATGCGGCCAGAATACAGTTTTTGAACAGGTTTCATTAGCTGATATTTTTCAGATGACACGACGATTTTGATTTTCTTTGAATACGTCATGTCAAATGTATTTGTCAAATTGCCTAGACTCATATCAGTACTTAGTGAACTGTCGTTGGTTTTAGGGATTTCAGTGGTCTTATTTGATAATCTAAATGCTTTCTGGACAAAGCTACGAAACCCGTTGCGATCCTCTTTTAAAATACAGTAAACATGCTTTGGTGTAATCTTTGAACCGCGATCATTCATGCGTTGAGAAATAATTGCATAAACATTATGTGCAGGTTTGTATAGGAGACCGGTATCGTCGATCGCTCGATAGTCGGTTTCTAATAATATTTTATGTAGGATATCCTTGTCATACATTTTTTTCTGTAGAATCGCGATCAATATTGGATTATTTATGCAATACCTATAGATCCATCCAAAGTTGGTTTAGAAGACAATTTTTATTGACTCTATACCATGACATATCACCTACAACAACAATGGCAATACGTTGTTACGAAAGCAAAAAATAAGAAGAAATGGATTGAGAGAAGAATACACATGAAAAATGTAAAAAGAACGGCGTATAACCGATCGTGAGAAGTAGTAAGCGAAGGGTATGTTTTGTGTGCAAGCGCTCAAAACCTGCCACTACAAGAAAGTGTGCAAATTGTGACGGATGATGAGCAGTTGAATGAAATGAGTGACTGTCGCGCAGTGCGGTTCGCGCAACTTTAGCGACGGCGGCGGAGTGGGGACAGCAGCCGGAGCTCAGTGACAGAGGGACGCAGAGAGCCGATGCACACTTGAAATAAAAGAATTTAGAAATAAGAATTAGGCAGAGAGCGCGCAGAACGAAGAAACTCTCCCTTTTTTTTAGCTATTGCTCGGAGCACAACTTCTCCGTATGTGCGACGTGCGCTGTTGCTCTACTGCGACCGTTTATTTTTACTGATTGATATTTTATTTTATTTACTTCATCATTTTGAAATACTGTTGCAAAACATATTTGCGATATAAATAAGTTAATTAACTGTAGATTCTCAAAAGAAATAAAGTGAACAGAATACATAATTATAGTAGATGAATCGAAGAAAATTAAATGTATTCAATAATACATAAAGGGCGTTTCACCCGGCGTAACATTATTATCTGCAGATGAATTCGTCTGCGTAACAGGATTGATAACAACGCAAAAACAAATAAAAAGGCATAACCGAATTTTTGACACTAGAATCCCCGGCGTTGGCTATATACCCAGAAGTACCGCGTGGGTCATTTTGACCCACGGTCGTTTTTCATTGTTTCTGACTGTTTTAAGGCTGGTATTTCTGATGTTTGGTATATTCTAAATGTATTTAAGGTAAGAGTATTCCCTCGACCGTAGCTTTTCGAAGCGCCCACGCTTTTATCCGTCTTGACTGCCTCACTCAGACTGAATATCTGCGTCCACAAAATACCCATGTATGAAGAGAAAAGAGTACCAAATGCGGTACCCTTTGACCTAACCTAATCTTCATGTGAGGCCAAATAAGCTGCAAGTGACATCATGTCACTAAGTTGCCAAGTAATATACCAATCCCATCGAAAAAAGCCGTGAAAATAGGCGCCGAATACATAAAATTAGCCGTGAGTCGTTTTGACCCGTGCAGTACTTACAGGTAAAAGGAGCGTATTTCGAGCAAAAATTATCCAAAAAAAATTTTTTTACGGCTACTTGTTTGCATTGATTAATGATTAAAAGTCATGGAACGATTTTTTCCTCGGGTTATTTTCACGCCCTGGGGCCAAGAGCAAAGTAGGAAATGGGTCTAAATGACTCACCCGGATCTTCTCGTGTTAAAATAAAAAATTGAATAAATAGTAATATCTCCGAAAGTTGACGAGGAGACAAGTTTGGCATAGCCTTCATGCTACGATAATATCGTCCGTTCTTACCTCTTGGGTTGGAATATGAACGAGCATTTCACTTTTTCGGGTCTTCTTCGGTTTATTTGTTGTAAATAATTGACATAAATAATTCGGGAGGCCGGAACTCTTCGCCTCGTAGTTGAAAAAAGCGAGTACTACGATGATATCGTCCGTTCTTTCTTCTTGGGTTGAAATACGAACCAGCATTTCACTTTTTCGGGTCTTCTTCGGTTTATTTGTTGTAAACAATTGACATAAATAATTCGGGAACAACCATGTTTTTATGAAAAGCCAGCACATGAGATGCTAGGTTCACACCTGCATCTAGGTCAACAGCATCTGATAATGAATGCGGTTTAGCTTCTGTAGATGATTTTGCAATAGTAGATTGTTTTTTGGTTCGCCAGCTAATATAGCACTGCCTTGCATCAGGAAAATGTACCCTATAATTGACTTATAATCAAATTTATCTGCTGCATAACTAGCATCACAATAGCCAAATATGTCAGTTTTGCTTTCAACATTGAATGTTAGACTTATATCAGATGTACCTTTGATATATTTCATTACGTTTTTCACTGCCTGCTAATATTCTTCACTATAGCAGGTATTACATCTACTTAACAAGCTTATTCCATAGGCAATATCAGGCCGGGTAGCTTGAAATAGGTACATTAGTGATCCAATAGCATTCTGATAAGGTCTCATTCGAAGTCTTGATATTTCATCTGGCTTTTTCTGCCCTATATTCGGTCTTACAAGGAAGGTATCCCAGCCCGAACTCTCCGATTTGATTTTTTTGTAATATGTTATAGTAGATTAAAAACTAAGCGACACATATTTTTCTTTATCGGCCATGAAACACTTTAAGGGGGTGAAACCACCCGTCAAAGTGAGGCATGTCAAGAGGCGATTTGGCCGTTTCACCAACAAGACCATAATATTGTTTAACCAATCCAACTGGAAAAGTTTTCTCATGAAGAGAAATGAAAAATGTATTTTTCTCAAAAAAAAAAAAAAAATCAAGGAAGTGAGCCAGCCCTAAATATAATCACATTCAAGCAAAACATTGTCAAGTTCAAGTCTAAAATTCTGAAAAAATATATATTACGTATGAATACAAAAGAAAATTTACGTGTTTTTGGATTTTCCCGAAAAAAAATATTGGCCGGGGTAACTAACCCCGAACGCTGTTTATCTTGCGCGTATGCACAAAATCGTCAAATTTAAGTCTGAAAATCTAAAAAAATATATAAAGCGTATGAACATGATGGAAATACGACATATATTCGGATTTTTTCGAACAAAAATATTGGACGGGGTAACTACCCCTAAACTCTGTATATCTTGCGCGTACGCGAAAAATGGTCAAATTCAAGTCTAAAAATCTGAAAAAATATATATTGCGTATAAACACCAAGGTTATAAGACGTATCTTTGGATTTTCTCGAAAATAAATATTGGACGGAACTACCTCTAAAATATTTTGAATTGTTAGCGTTTTTTTGATTTTCTCACTGTATCATCAAAGGCTCAAAAATTAATCATCGGGAACGAAGACAATGTCGGGAACACAGACAGTGTCCCCCAACCAAGAAGCTGATGATAATGGATTAGACGCAATATTGTATTATGCTGCGATAAATTACTCTTGAAGTGATAATCTACACTAGAACCTCAAACCGTAAGATAATGAAAATAATAAATTCGAATTTTTAAAGGTTCTAGAGTAGAATATCACTCTAAGAGTTATCGCAGCATGACACAATATTGCGTCTTATCCATCATCAGCAGCTTCATTATCAACGCAATCATTTATACATAAGATAACATATTTGCTTCCACAGTGTGGAAATATTAACTGTATAGTGGTTGTTTCGAGAAAGTAGCTCATGTTTTAAATTTTATTTGTGAGTTCTGCAAAGTCAGCCCTACGTCAAAGTGAGCAGTTCGTTTTCAGAGAAAATTTTATATTTTATATGAGTTTATGCGTAGAAATCGTAAATTTCTCATTCAGAAAACAGTTAAACATTTTGTAAGTTTTTCAAATTTTCGACAAGATATTCTCATATAGAAATAAGTTGGATAAAGAGACGAATTGAAATAATATTTTTTGTTCATTGTTATTAATTGAAAATCATTTCCTTCTATTCTATATATATATATATATATATATATATATATATATATATATATATATATATATACAGGGTGTCCCTAAATTGAGGGACACGGACCAGCGAGCGTGATACCTGACTGAAATGCAACCGAGAATTTCTTTACCGGAAGGTCGTCCGACGCATAGTTTTTGAATTATAAGCGATAGCGTTAGGCCAATCAGAGTGCACCATTTCATCTGGATTTGCCGCCACGGAAATTGCTGTTTTGTTCGCTGAGTGAATTATTATTATTCGGTTACAAAGTAAATATCGGCACCTCCCCTCACTCGCTGTTGTACCCCTTCTCGAGCGCTGACCTCGGTATTGTTGCCGCGGCACACGCTGCCGGCCGCACACCCACGGACGCACACTCGTGTGTGTGAAAACAAGCGAATGCCCAGCTCCACAATACTACGAAACACACATACACGAGTGAAAATAAAAATAAATCTCGAAATAAATCAGCGGATTTAAGATGTAATGTTATAAAACACTTCCAATCATCGATGTATGCATAAAACTAGAGATTTTAGATGATTGATATGCCGTTAGGGTTCATAATTAGTCATTCAATCAATCTGAATTATGCTTTCCGAACATTTTTTGTGTCTTTGCAACATAACTTTTCCACTAGTTTGAAATTCATCATTGACATCCGATTTTTCAATAATGCGAGGGAACAACAACTCGCTGAATTGACGTGTCAATAGGTTTGTAAATCAATTACAATTCACCTGAGTTAACACAAAATAACTGAGTAAATGAGAATTCACTGAATCACTAAAAATGATAACTGAAATCATGAGAATTATTTGAGATATAACTGAATTAGGAAGAGTTGTAATAAGTCAAGTTACTTTGAATAACTTTAGATTCGTGCCAAAATTTTATGTTTAAAGAGAAAAATAATTAAATTCAAATAAAAAAGTAATTTTAAATCAAGAAGAAGAAAATTTTCAAATACCTGAATTCAAATGAAGCAATTTGAATTTAATAAATCTATCCGAATTTGAGGAGAAATAATAATTATTATTTGGACCAGAAAAATGAAGTCGAATTACATGAATAAATTCAATTAATTCAACTCAAAAAATATGGTGTCATTCAAATTCCAAGTTATTTCCTCGTCGATTCAATGCGGGTCTGGAGTGGCAAGTAACGTTGAAATTGTTGAGATCAATGCTAGTGATGGCCACTTATTTGAGAATAATCGATGTATTGATTAATCGATTTCAACAAAATAATCGGACACGGCTCGATTGAATTGGTAAAGATTAATCGATTTGGTAAATTTCTGCGTGTAGTCTTAATATCAGAAGAGATATTTTGATAATTCATAGTCTTATTCAAAATATTTTTAAGTTTGATAAATTTTCAGTAATTAATACTTAAACCACATACATCGATACTGTATTGCATCGTTCGTATGAGTAAACAAGCGGCTTAAGGCTGACCGTGAGCCAGCCCTCGAACTTCCCGTTTTCACACTGCAAATTCAAGGTTCATGGAACAAATAAATATTAATATCCAATTCCAATTTTCCAACTACGAATTCAGAGTCGTGATTGACGATTCAAAAGCCCTCGCATATCATATTACATAAAAAAATATTACGATTGTTTTTATTTTGAACCACTAATAATGGATCGACCATCATAAATTTTAGAAATCTGACCTTGGATCGGTCACTGATGACCGGAAAAATCTCCACTCACACATTTCTACCAAAATCCGAATATTTTAAGATTTTGTTTCACCATGTGAGTTCGCCATTTCGAATTTTTCAAATCTAACCCCAGATTCGTGATCAGCGACCCCAAAATCCTCATGGTATCAATTTTCATTCAAATCCGTGAATCCATTCTCAATAATATGTAAATTTCCTTTTTTAAAAATTACCTCAATCAAAGACCTATCCGATGAGGGGGGATGCCAACAAGATTTTTCATAAAAAAAAAAAACTTCTAAACATCGAATTTAAAATCGAAAAGCGATGAGTCTCAGTATCCTTTCGTGCTTTTGCTGCCTATTTTGCGACAAAAAATGTATTTTATAGCCAGACAAATCAATGCTCGAATTAAATGGGATTTCGTAATTTCGACAATGCTTCATTTTACCTGGAAACATCTTTTCTTATACCCGGACATTGCCAAATTTTCGAAAGAAATTTCGATTATGTAGACAGAGAGAAGCATTTTAGCGCACAATATCCTTTCACGGCAAAGAAGGAATGAATTCAAAGACACGAAAATTTAGATAAACCAACTGAGTGATAAGTGAGTCATACCATACATTATTTCACTGAATAAATTATTGATTATTCGGAAAAGGTTAATTTTGCTAAATTCATGTTACATACTAGATTTATTCGCACTGTTTTCGGCAACACTCAATTGTTCCATAAATCAGTTTACGGCGCTACAAATGTTATTGGATAAAAAAAAATTCTCATGTTCTTCCCATTCGAAGTCACAAAAAATCGATGTACTCCAATTCCAGAAACATAATTTCAATCACGTTCCATGATTCTGTGTTATTATTACTAGGAAATGAGAAACATCGTACGGCACTCTGTTTTGTTTTCGGTATTGACAACTAATCGTTCCATTCAGTGTTGATTTGCGGTTTCGAAAAATGCGGCTTTTCGCTTGTTACTGGGGCAGCGATTTCTCCTGCAACATTCGACCAGCTGACCGATAACTTTTCGACCGACGTCCGGAGTAGCCGTTGTCGTTACCTTCTAAGTCATGCTCTACACGGAAGAATTCAACGGATTCACTTCCGCTGATCGTAGTGGCCAAGCGATCGGCGTCTACGGCGTATCTTATACCTGTCCTGAAATCTGTCATTCACAAATTACCATGATCAACGAATATCTCTGCTCTACGTTTAAGCAGACGATTATTCAGCAGATCTGGAAGCTTGATTTTCAGAAACTTCAGGTAAGTTTTTTAATACCATCTTGCGCGTAAAAAGCAGAGACCAATCTGTCGTACGAATAACCCCGCATTGATTGAATTTATAATCAACCCATAATGCTCGCTGAATCATTGATTGGTCAAATATTTCATATGAATTTTTCCGAACAGTCATAAAACAGGTCTCCACTTATGAAGTTCAAAATCAAGTCAATGTGATGATAGCAATTTATGTCTGTATTGAAGAATTATTAAGCAAGCTTTCCAGCTCGTCATCCAACATGCTGCAAAAACACATTGATAAATCCATCGAACTTGATGGCTCGACTTACGAACATTGCGTGGATTTCATTTAGCCCAGTGATAAACGTTGTGGACGTTTAACATTCAAACCAGATCGAAATTCTACTTATGTGCAAACAAGATATGAAACATGAACAGCGGTTCCGCTTTATGCTGCTGTAATGCGTTGTCGCAAGAATTTATTCTCTCCGCATGGTCTGACCCATACAGTGATCGAACCTTTGCTAAGAATGGAAGACTAACTGATTAAACCCAGATTATTCAGAAATAATTCTTCGAGTACTACTTTCCGGGTAACTAAAAATCTCAAATGAAGCTGATTGACCGCGAATTCAAAGTTGCAATGCACAGAAAAAAGAAGAATGGAAAATTCACAGTTTTTTATGTAACGTAGCGCTTCGAAAGCAACTTGAAAAATCAAAGTTTCAGGTGTAAATTTTACATTTTCTGTCGAAATTACATATTAAAAATGTGAAATTACATTTGTAACTGTAAGAATTCATTTTTAAAATTGAATTCATAAAAATGTTATCTAAAACTGTAATTTTTCCAGTTTTATTTACGAAGCGCCACTTACAATTGCAATTTTTCCATTTTTTCCGTGTAGTTACTCATTATTCAGATCATAGATTAACGACTTTCAGACATTTTCAATATTATGCTGCTGAAATAAGTTCAGTCTTTCGTTTTCAATCGAATTCTATTTTACACCCGTTGTGTACGGAAAGTAATACGGTTGCATAGCAACTCGAGAGTCAATTGTTATAAACAACGCGCTTTGACTGGCAACTGGCAGATTTTGCTCATATTGTCTTCAGCATCGCTCGAGTACAATTGTCTTTGCCATGGATTTTTCAAATCGCGAGATGTACGATATGGTGCTGATGATGGGAAGGTGTGACAACGTTGCGGGGGACGCAGCTCGCGAATACGCGGACCGGTATCCGTTGAGGCGGCATCCGTCTGCGAAGGTCTTCCGCCGCTTGGAGCGAAGCCTGTGCGAAACTGGCAGCTTCGTCCCGGATCGTTCTAACGCTGGACGTCCGAGATCCAGACGGACGGTCCAGTTTGAAGAACGTATCCTCGACAATGTTGACAGGGCGCCTACTAAAAGCACTCGGGGTTTGGCCGCGGAACACGAGACTGATAAGTCAAGCGTACACCGGGTCTTGCGAACTCACGAGCTGAAACCATTTCACTCGCAAAAGGTTCAAGCACTGCACGGTCCAGACCGTGTGGCAAGAACCGCTTTTTGCGAGTGGATATTGGAGCAGCATGAAGCAGACCCGATGTTCGTATTTAACATCTTATTTACGGATGAGTCGAATTTCGATCGCGACGGGGTTTTCAACAGCCATAATATCCATCATTGGGCAGAAGAAAACCCGCACAATGTTCGGGAATCAAGCCACCAAGTTCGCTGGAGTATCAACGTGTGGTGCGGCATGCTTGGCGATGAGTTGGTAAGCTTGTTTGATAATGCATGGAAACAGATATAATTTGCTACAGTTTTATTGCTTGACTTCGAAAAATTTCTTTAAAGATGTGTTTTACTGCTTTTGATGAAAATAACTTTGTTGAATCACTACAGTCAAGATATTTTATCAATAATTATAATATTTGTGCAATCAGTGATAGAGCAAGGATTATCGTTTAATTATGCAATCACACAATACGGGGTAATTTTTGACACAGATTGGCCCCTGCGTTCTACCGGCAAGATTGAATGGAAACTCGTACCACGAGTTTCTTGAAAATCAGCTTCCGGAACTGCTGGAGGACGTTCCGCTTGATCGCCGAGCCGCCCTGACTTTTCAGCATGATGGTGCTCCAGCGCATTTCAGTGCGCGTACGCGTCAGTATCTCAACGAACGGTTTCCGGGGAGGTGGATAGGCCGTGGGGGTCCCATCGCCTGGCCACCGCGATCACCTGACCTGAACCCTCTGGATTATTGTCTATGGGGGTTGATCAAAGAATTCGTGTACAAGGACCCACCGAATTCTTTGCAAGCTCTGGAGGCTAAAATCGTGGAAGCGACAGCGACGGTGACTCCGGAAATCGTTCATGGAGCGATGGAAAATTTAGTTAGGCGCTGCAGGCTTTGCATCGAAGTAGGTGGCGGCCATTTCGAGAACCTGCAGCCCCTGTAACGAGTCGTCACACTGACCCGATCAAAAACGGCACTTTTCAGAGCCACCAAATAATTTCGCAAAGAACGATTAGTTGTCAATACCGAAAACAAAACAGAGTGCCGTACGATGTTTCTCATTTCCTAGTAATAATAACACAGAATCATGGAACGTGATTGAAATTATGTTTCTGGAATTGGAGTACATCGATTTTTTGTGACTTCGAATGGGAAGAACATGAGAATTTTTTTTTATCCAATAACATTTGTAGCGCCGTAAACTGATTTATGGAACAATTGAGTGTTGCCGAAAACAGTGCGAATAAATCTAGTATGTAACATGAATTTAGCAAAATTAACCTTTTCCGAATAATCAATAATTTATTCAGTGAAATAATGTATGGTATGACTCACTTATCACTCAGTTGGTTTATCTAAATTTTCGTGTCTTTGAATTCATTCCTTCTTTGCCGTGAAAGGATATTGTGCGCTAAAATGCTTCTCTCTGTCTACATAATCGAAATTTCTTTCGAAAATTTGGCAATGTCCGGGTATAAGAAAAGATGTTTCCAGGTAAAATGAAGCATTGTCGAAATTACGAAATCCCATTTAATTCGAGCATTGATTTGTCTGGCTATAAAATACATTTTTTGTCGCAAAATAGGCAGCAAAAGCACGAAAGGATACTGAGACTCATCGCTTTTCGATTTTAAATTCGATGTTTAGAAGTTTTTTTTTTTTATGAAAAATCTTGTTGGCATCCCCCCTCATCGGATAGGTCTTTGATTGAGGTAATTTTTAAAAAAGGAAATTTACATATTATTGAGAATGGATTCACGGATTTGAATGAAAATTGATACCATGAGGATTTTGGGGTCGCTGATCACGAATCTGGGGTTAGATTTGAAAAATTCGAAATGGCGAACTCACATGGTGAAACAAAATCTTAAAATATTCGGATTTTGGTAGAAATGTGTGAGTGGAGATTTTTCCGGTCATCAGTGACCGATCCAAGGTCAGATTTCTAAAATTTATGATGGTCGATCCATTATTAGTGGTTCAAAATAAAAACAATCGTAATATTTTTTTATGTAATATGATATGCGAGGGCTTTTGAATCGTCAATCACGACTCTGAATTCGTAGTTGGAAAATTGGAATTGGATATTAATATTTATTTGTTCCATGAACCTTGAATTTGCAGTGTGAAAACGGGAAGTTCGAGGGCTGGCTCACGGTCAGCCTTAAGCCGCTTGTTTACTCATACGAACGATGCAATACAGTATCGATGTATGTGGTTTAAGTATTAATTACTGAAAATTTATCAAACTTAAAAATATTTTGAATAAGACTATGAATTATCAAAATATCTCTTCTGATATTAAGACTACACGCAGAAATTTACCAAATCGATTAATCTTTACCAATTCAATCGAGCCGTGTCCGATTATTTTGTTGAAATCGATTAATCAATACATCGATTATTCTCAAATAAGTGGCCATCACTAGCATTGATCTCAACAATTTCAACGTTACTTGCCACTCCAGACCCGCATTGAATCGACGAGGAAATAACTTGGAATTTGAATGACACCATATTTTTTGAGTTGAATTAATTGAATTTATTCATGTAATTCGACTTCATTTTTCTGGTCCAAATAATAATTATTATTTCTCCTCAAATTCGGATAGATTTATTAAATTCAAATTGCTTCATTTGAATTCAGGTATTTGAAAATTTTCTTCTTCTTGATTTAAAATTACTTTTTTATTTGAATTTAATTATTTTTCTCTTTAAACATAAAATTTTGGCACGAATCTAAAGTTATTCAAAGTAACTTGACTTATTACAACTCTTCCTAATTCAGTTATATCTCAAATAATTCTCATGATTTCAGTTATCATTTTTAGTGATTCAGTGAATTCTCATTTACTCAGTTATTTTGTGTTAACTCAGGTGAATTGTAATTGATTTACAAACCTATTGACACGTCAATTCAGCGAGTTGTTGTTCCCTCGCATTATTGAAAAATCGGATGTCAATGATGAATTTCAAACTAGTGGAAAAGTTATGTTGCAAAGACACAAAAAATGTTCGGAAAGCATAATTCAGATTGATTGAATGACTAATTATGAACCCTAACGGCATATCAATCATCTAAAATCTCTAGTTTTATGCATACATCGATGATTGGAAGTGTTTTATAACATTACATCTTAAATCCGCTGATTTATTTCGAGATTTATTTTTATTTTCACTCGTGTATGTGTGTTTCGTAGTATTGTGGAGCTGGGCATTCGCTTGTTTTCACACACACGAGTGTGCGTCCGTGGGTGTGCGGCCGGCAGCGTGTGCCGCGGCAACAATACCGAGGTCAGCGCTCGAGAAGGGGTACAACAGCGAGTGAGGGGAGGTGCCGATATTTACTTTGTAACCGAATAATAATAATTCACTCAGCGAACAAAACAGCAATTTCCGTGGCGGCAAATCCAGATGAAATGGTGCACTCTGATTGGCCTAACGCTATCGCTTATAATTCAAAAACTATGCGTCGGACGACCTTCCGGTAAAGAAATTCTCGGTTGCATTTCAGTCAGGTATCACGCTCGCTGGTCCGTGTCCCTCAATTTAGGGACACCCTGTATATATATATATATACAGTGACGGGACGCCTGGCTGGCGTACCGACACCTGGGGTTCAGCGCGAGCCCCCTAATATTTTGCTTGGTAAACCCACGCCAAATCTAACTGTCCACTCGATAACCCCGCCACACACCGGGAACCCAATCAAATCACACGATTTACCGTACCCCTTCTTCAGGGAACGCGATCAATCTCTATCCGCGAAAACGGCGTAACTAGACAATAAGAGTATATAAGACGAGCGCAAACGCGAATCAATCAATCTATCACCAATTGAGTAACCGCCAGGATAGATCATCGCAGACTTCCACGAGAAGACCCATACTTCCCACATCCACGAGGAGCCGGACACCAAGGACCCACGATCAGGAGACGTGGAGTACCCGTGCAAGGAATCCTCAACACGACTTCCCATCAAAGGAGGGCATTCAGCGTACTAATAAATCCTAATTGTTTTCAATAAAATAAATTCCTTAGGTACCAGGGAGCCGTGTCTGAGTGAAGAACAGCATTGCGTCTGACCTCATAGCTCAGAAACGGTGATCGTCTCACAATCCCCCGACCCGTAGGTAGGACACCTGAACCCGTCGAGAGTCACGGTCATAGCGACTGAAAGTCTTCATACAGGTGAAGGTACATTTGCGTAGAATCCCCTTGCCTTTAACTACCACGCTAGTAATATCCAGTCTTGCCATACGCAAACTGAATCACTATCAAAGTCCTTCTGACTACTCTGCTATCACTCACGTAATATTCTGTTTCAGTACTATCTAAACGAATAATTACAATAATTAAATCAACCGTCAGCGACGATTCCTCATTATCAAATACCGTCCCTCTGACGACCAGGCTATCACATAAATAATGTTGAGTCTACCCATAGGTAAACCGAACTACCATCCAAGTCCTTCTGACTACCGTACTAGCACACGAATAATATTCTGTCTTAGTTCCCACTAAACGAATCATTATCCATCACCAAAACCGACTAGTCAACGATCCAGAATAATCAAATACCGTTCCTCTGACCAACACGTTATCACGCAATTAATAGTCTTGCCGCAGGCAAACTTCATTAATATCAGAGCAAATAAGGAAGAACTATCCCTTCCTAAATTATCAAAAATCTCTTAGAGATTACCAGAAGAAGTTCACAACCTTTCATCCTGTCTCTTATCCCGCCTCACGGGAGCAAGACATTGACGTATCATTGCTATATTTCCTTGCCCGAAATAAATAATTTCGCATCACGAGTCAACCGCTCAGAGCGATCTATCTGTGCGTGCTTCACACTCACAGATCAAGTTTGACCCTCAACCGTTTACACGGCCTATGATGATGGGTCTATTCCACTCGTGCCTGTGCACATGAGGGTGAGAAAACAAATTCTGAGGCTATCTCGAAAAACCAAGTTGGAGTCGTCAAACTATTGGGGCTGTTCCCGGAGTTAATCAGACAAATAACAAGCATCCTTCTCCACCTTCCTTCCGTGTCCAGAGACCGAATCCTGCAGCTCTATTCCAGAGACAGGAAACTCTCAAAACAAATACCTCTTTCGAGTATGCGCTAAATATCACACATAGCGTGTGAAGTTTTGGCGAAACAAAGCCCGCGAATAAACTGTACGTCTCATTGGCGAAAGCGTGCAAACTTGAAACGTTTCAATATATATTCAAAAATATGCGCCCAAGCAAAGGAATACATAAATCACAAAGACAAAAGTAAACAGTATTTGTGGAACGATCTTGACCAGACGTTACGGCAAACGACGGACGAATCTCTCTCTCTGCTAGAGGACGTCACGACGTGAGGTCGTCTCGGACACTCACATACTGACTCAGATTCAATTTCCAATTTCACATAACTCGGACAGAATCCGTTTCGTTCAAAAAACTTTGTTGATTGTGACGAACCATCGACTTCACCAACTTCATCTCGGAGCCTGTGGGCCATTGAAAATCAGGAGTTGCATCCCGGTGAAATTCAGTGACGACTCATTGCCGGGGACCCGCCGCCAAAATCCAGGAAATCATCTCCGGAGCCGCTGAGCCACCCACAATCAACAAAAGGACTGCGAGCTAAATTAACCCGACATCGAATCGTGGGCGTACTGTGCCACATTCGATGTTTCTGCGAAGCTTGAATAGCATCTGATAGATTTACCAAAAATTTCTTTTTATGTTACATGATTTTCATTTTGAGTTTCTTGATAGTGAATCCGAGTAAAATCAATTACCAGTTTCTCAATCATCTCTAGAACGTAACCTCCATGCAGGGGCATTTTTATTTTTTACGTGTTTGAATGAATCAGGTGTGAATGCTTGTTTTTTTTTATCTCAAGCCATTGTAAGCTCCCACAGTGCGTGTTGCACTCCGAAAGTGGTATATATATATTCCGTAATTGCAACATAAATCAGATACCTTCCGTCATAATTTTTCGAATATTCTGTTTGGCCTCCTCGACCAATCCGAATATCCACATTCATCTCAATTATTCAAATGTTAACAAATTGTGGCGAGAATCACGGAATTTAAGCCGAAGAAGAATCGTCACAGGTTAATATTAAATTAATACTTAAAAATTATGGGATATAAATGTCATTTTTCTGTTGCAATGTGAAGATGTATTCAATAAACAAAATAATACGGTGACTAACTAATTATTAAATTCATTGCATTATAAATATTGAATAACAATATCAAAATTCTAAAGCGTGGCAATAAGTTTAATTTTTATTGTCTCTCGTCTGTCTTTGAGTTATTACAACACATTTTTTCAGCAATACTGAAGATGAAAGTAAATACTATAAATGTCGTCAATCTTTTGCTTGGCGTATTTCAATCGCTAAATGCAGAAGAGACTCCGATAAATCGAAGGGAAAATGAATTAAAAGAGAACATCGAAGATATTTTATTGGTCGCGATGAATAAATTTAATGGCGTGGAAATGACAATTGAAGAATCCCTAGATTTTCAAGAACCATACATAGATACTAATACCCAAATAATAGAAGATGACATTATGCATACTTTAACTATCCAGCCCGTGCCACCTACAAATGAGAGTACGAAAGACAAAAAAGATGTATCGTATGATTACTAATCAAGAGCTGTAGATTTCTGGAGAAGTGGACGAAAAAGAATTTTACGCATTGACACTGTAAGAAAAAATTTTCGAAGCGTAAAATCTATAAATTAACTGCGACGATGGGCTCATTTATTAAAAAAAGGTGATACTTATAGAAAAAAAATCGGTAGAATTTTCGACATTACGTTTAATAATTTTAAAGCAGCTGTCGACGCCGGTTTCATCGTTCGTGATAATGATTTACGCAAATGAGCCTTACAAGCCCAGAAAGAAATTGGCCATGAAGATTTCCGATTTACAGCTTCAAAAAAATGATTGAATCAATTTAAACACGCATACAGAATAGTATCTAGGAAAATCAATGAATTTATCGCTAGAAAAACTTCAGAAGATGCTGAACGGTTAAAAGTGAAAGCAGATGAATTTGTGGCTCATGTTAAACACGATATAGCAAATTTTGGAATTCAAAATGTGTACAATTCCGATTAAAGCGGATTCCAGCTGGAGATTCATTCAGGAAGAACTTTGGCTATCGAAGGAGAAAAGCAAGTACAGTACGTACGGATAATTCCGTCCAATATTTTTTTTCGACAAAATCCAGAAACACGTAAATTTTCTTTTGTGTACACTAGGGGCTTCGCGCCTCACTATTTCCTTATATAGTGTCTGTTAAACCGGTGAATTTATTTGTGCTGATTTGATGACAGGTCTGCAACTGTTGATCGGTTGTTTCCGATCAACCTGACATTCGACATTGCTATTGGCTCCCTATGCAGGTCTGCTCAGATTGTTTTCGTAAACGAATCCACTCACATGTACAAAACCCCCGATGTCATGCATCTCCAATTGCATTTGGCGCCTTATTTTGCTACAGTTATTATTTTCCCCATAGTAGAAGGAATTCATAACTTTGCTATAAGTAGAATTTCTATGGCTTCAGACAAACTGAAAACTCGTTATGATATTCGAGCCAGGGATATAAAATTTAATCCTGGAGATTCTGTCTGGAACTTTCAACCTCGAAGACAGAAAGGACGATATCCGAAACTACAAAGAAACTGGGAAGGCCCTTACTTAGTGGTTAACCGGATCAAGGATTTACAGGATCCGAAAAAACCTATTTCTTCTCTGATATAACTCTCCTCGAGTTCTGTTTCATTACTACTACTGACATGTTTTGCCAGTATGATATATTTGAAACGATACTCAGTCTCACCTCTGCGTGTCGATCTTGAGTGCCGTATACACGATACGACGGTGCGCGAAAAAGACAATTCCCGTCGGGAATCATCTTGATAATTCTCGTTTGCATGTTTATTTTTTGCGTGTCAGAAACAGATACCTATAAAAATATTTGTCAAAGACTGTCATAAACAGCCGATGACAGCTGTCAAAGGAAGTTTTGTTTGCTAGATGCTTTTTGTTTTGTTTTCGGCATCTCACCCCACCGCCAACTTCATGCATTTACTATTGTTATTATAATCTTCTTTATACTATTGTTATTATAATCTTTTTTACCTGCTCATTTGTTCAGAACTTTTTTATTAGATAGAGAAATACGCAATATACGTTTTCTCAAATATTTAGATTTCAATTGAACCATTTTCTCGCGTCAACGCAAGATAAACAGCATTTAAGGGAAGTTACCCCTCCAATATTTTTTTTCGAGAAAATCCGAATACATGTCATATTTCCTTCGTGTTCGTACGCATTGTATATTTTTTCATATTCTTAGACTTAAATTTGACGATTTTGCGTATACGCGCAAGATAAACAGCGTTCGGGGTTAATTACGCCGGCCAATAATTTTTTTCAGAAAAATCCAAAAACACGTAAATTTTATTTAATATTCATACGTAATATATATTTTTTTCAGATTTTTAGACTTGAATTTGACAATTTTTTGCAAAAATGTGATTATATTTAAGGCTGGCTCACTCCCTTAATTTTGTTTTTTTTTTTTTGAGAAAAATTCATTTTTCATTTCTCTTCATGAGAAAACTTTTCCAGTTGGATTGGTTAAAAAATATTATGTTCTTGTACGTGAAACGGCCAAATCGCCCCTTGACATGCCTCACTTTGAAGGATGGTTTCACCCACTTAAAGTGCTTGATGGCCGATAAAAAAATATGTGTTGCTTAGTTTTTAGTCTACTATAACATATTACAAAAGAGAACAAATCGGAAAATTCGGGCTGGCATACCTTCCTTGTTAGAAAGAATTCCATTGGGTTGATTTTGGGCCTTGATCCACCTGTCTTTTTCTTTAATGTTTTCCTTTTTTTTTTATTCTTTCATTGAAATCTTCATCACTTGAACTTCCGTTTCACCCATAATATTTTTGTTCGATCTTTCTAAAAGTCTACCACGTGTTTTCCCTATTTTTTCTAACCTATGATTACTGAGTTTTACTTTTCACTCATCTTGTTTTTCCCTACTTTATTATTTTATTTTTCTCTATTCTATTATTTTACTTTCGTGTTCTACTTCTCAAAACTTTTCTATCTTTCATTGGTTCAATATTGAACTATTTTTTCATATAATTATAAACTTTTAATAATATTCAAGTTCTCAGACTAATAAAATGATCACGCATTGGCGAAAATAATATAATGATGTTTAGAACAAAAATGCTTTCATTCGTTTATTTAAAATGCTTGCTGTCTTATGCACGATATTTATTATCTCATTTATAATTTATAAAATGTTTATATTTAGATTTCCAGTAGGCTGTCTTTGTACTCAAATAATGACAACTTCAACTCATACAATTTGAACTTCTCAAAGTACTCAACAAATTCATAAAATTTTGATGGATGAAGTTTCAAGACGACGTTTTCAATTTCAAACATATTAGATTCTATAAGATTTGATTAAACAAGAATTTAATTACAAGAATTGATATTGACGTTACATGAATGTGGAATATTCTCTGACACATTCTTTTTTATCTCGTTTGATTTCTAACAGTTTTAATTTTAAAGAGGGGACTACCCCACTTGATGAAAGTGCACTTTGACCGGCTTATCCGGTTATGCTCTTATCTTGCGGTCAAGCCCGTAAAATAGTAGGAAATTTCAGTTTATGATTTTTGAAACAATAACGCAACATTGAGAACAATTTGAAAATATTATAAAAGATCACATGATATCAGATGAATACTACAAAGAAAAGACGGTGGTGCCTGGTCAAAACTCATTGGAAATACCAGCGCTCTGAGCGTAGTAGTATAGGAAGGCCGGTTCTGAGTACAAACACCTTCTTTACCGACCGAGCCGCTCCGCGCAGCCCACCGAGTCGCTCCGCGCAGCCCAGACTCAAACCCTTTTCCGCTCCGCGTAGCCCAGACTCAAACCCTTTTTCGCAATGACATCACAGTCTGCCGTACCGGCTTGAGGTCAAAACCGTGCATCCTTACCGACAGTTGTATCGGTCGAAGGTCAAATTCATGCTGTTTCACCAACAATCTTACCGACCGAAGGTCTATAGTGCTCGCCTGCCAACGGTGGAGGGCGCAGCGGGAGGCGAGACTTTTTGACCGTCCGCATTCTTTTCCTACGATATGACTGCTGATGTGTAACATTAACCACTCCGAATTCCTTTCCCAATATCACTGATGTGTAACATCAACCACCCTCACATTCCTTTCCCACGTTATCAACCACGTGACATTCCAAAATTAATGGTTCCGAGAATCGTGTTTCACTTATTCGGATGTCGGTTTGATATCAACCACGTGACATTTTTTGGCTTGTAACTGCCGTGTGAACTCAACGATGAATTTTGAACGGGTTCAGTCAAGACCAGCGTGCAAGGTCGACCGATAGCCGCGGTACATTCAAAGCCATGGATCTGCGGTATTGGGTTACTATCGCCCTGGGAATGCTAAAAGGTGCGCGCGGATACACAAACATACGTACAGCTGCCCTATAAAAAGGACGCTCATCACTGCAAACGATCATTACGTCACAACTTGTCAAGTATACGTGAGGAAAAAGCTCAAGATGGAATCCGCGAAGTGTTTGAGATTGATCGATATTATTGAAACGGCGTTCAAGATTTTGAACAAATCATCATCAACAGCAGAGATTCAGAAATGGTTAAAATTTGGAAGTCAAAATATTCGGCTTCTGAACAAAATTTTGCGAAAGGCTTCATCGATTGGAGAAAAGATGAGAATTATCACAACGATCGGACTCTTGAAAGCGCTCACGGAAAAATTCAAACGTCTTCAGAAAACGGGTGGAGGTACGCGGAAAGTAAGAAGAAGCGATCGAGTTCACTGGGAATATTTGGAATCAGCTTTCGAGGAGAGAATTCGAACTGGATCCATCGTCAATTTAAAGCATAAAGATGTGGAGAGATTTCTAGAAGACGCAAAGGTACTAGCTGTGACGAGACTGAAAAACGCTCTGAAGAAAGACAGGAGCTTGAAAGTCAACATTATCCTGGCTTGTAAATTTGAAGTTAGAAAAGATGATCGCACGGTGGAAGAGATCAAATTTTTTAATACGAGAAATGAAATCATCCTCCAGACAACGGATATCAACGAATGGTTCATCGAAAACGCGACGGAGCGTTTGTTGAAAAAGGTGGAAGATTTCCAGGAAAAGGATTCAGGCTGGTCGCTGACCGAAATAATCAATTTGACTGTGAATATCAACAAGTACGTGCCACTACGAGGCGGTGTCTTCACATACACACCACTACCCAAAGATATTCAAGATAAGAAGGCTGTCGTCAACATCCGTAACAGCGACTCGTACTGCTTCCTCTGGTCGGTCACCGCAGCTCTGTTCCCAGCCGACAACAACAATCCCAGTAAAATTACTTCGTATCCACATTTCAGCTCAGTGCTACAATACGACGGTTTGCATTTTCCAATGTCTTTAGACCAGATTCCAAAATTTGAGAAACTTAACAAACTTTTAATTAACGTTTATGGTATAGATAGTGCGGAAAAACAAAAGCGCAGTGAAATCGTACCCATTTATTTGAGTCGAAACAAGTCTGATAAACCTGTAATTCATCTTTTGGTGATAGAAACTGAAATCACTGACGATGACGATCACGATGATAGTATGGAAAATATTGAAAAGAATGTAACACATCATTTTGTATGGATTCGAAATCTGTCTCGATTAACGAGTTCTCAAATTTCCAAACGCTCACATCAGACGTGGTTGTGCGATAGGTGTCTGTCTCATTTTAATTTCGAAAGATGTTTGTCGAAGCACCGAGTTGATTGCATGAATTTAAACAAAACCAAAGTTATTCTACCTACAGATGAGGAAAAAATACTCAAATTCAAAAATTTCAAGCACAAAGAAACCGTTCCATTCTGCATTTACGCGGATCTCGAATGTTTACTGCAACCCACACATAAAAGTTTTGGGGAAAATAGAACAATTTATCAGAAGCATCTTCCGTATAGTATAGCTTACTATCTGCATTGCGCGTTTGACGATTCGCTTTCAAAATTCAAAATTAATCGCGGAGAGACTTGCGTTCAATGGTTTGTGAACGAGTTAGCGGAATTGGCACATTCGTTGGAAGTTTATTTCAAAACTGTTGTACCGATGGAACCGCTCAATTTCAATCAAATCAACGAATTTCACTGAACAACAGTGTGTCACATTTGTGAAAAACCGTTTACACTCACAGACGGGAAACATCGTGATCACTGCCATTTCACGGGAAAGTACCGTGGTGCTGCTCACCGGATTGCAATCTAAATTACCAAAATTCGCACACTATCCCAGTGATATTCCACAATCTGTCGGGTTGCGATCTATCGGCCTATATATATATAAGCCCAACGCATCCGATGCAGACTCGTCAGTCTTACACGATACGTGCAAGTCAAAAAAGTTATACAAAGTTCAGCTTATATCAACGTCAAAGTCATGGCAGTCGAAGCGTAATATACGGAACAAGAGACTGTGCAATGTCGCAGATCCCGCAGAGCAGAACAATGCTGTAACTTTAAAAATCTTGAGACGAAAATTCAGCGTGTTGCAAAAACAAATCGACAACCTCGATCAAATGATCAAAGCTTTAGAGCTTACCACGGAGAAAGCCTTGGATACCTTTTACACAGACTTTAAAACAGACAGAGACTTGTCGATTCGAAACGCTGATAACATTTCCAAATTGGACACCCGACTAAGAGCGTTGGAATATGAACGAGGAAAAGCAAGCACTGGTGACGGAACTGCATAAGCCTGCACGCCGGAATTACCCGCGTCGACGTGTAGACGTGCGCGGCATCGACGAGACCAGGCAGGCGGATCTTGTTGATATGACGTCATACGCTAGGCAAAACAAAAGTTACAAGTACATGCTCACAGTCATTGATATCTTTTCAAAGTATGCGTGGGCTGTACCGATAAAGAGCAAGTCTGGAGATGATGTTACGAAGGCAATGAAATCTGTGCTTGTTCAAGGACGGGTACCGAAAAATTTACACGTTGACAGAGGAACGGAATTTTACAACTCAAAATTTGAATCGCTTATGACACGTTACGGAATCAAACTTTACTTCACGTACAGTAATTTGAAGGCTTCGATCTGTGAACGTTTCAATCGCACGCTGAAAGGTAAAATGTGGACACGGTTCAGCATGCAAGGAAGCTACAAGTGGCTCGATATCTTATCTGAATTGGTTTCGGCTTACAACAACACCAAACACCGAACCATAAGAATGAAACCGTCGGATGTCACCGTTGCAAACGAGAGGCTGTTATTACGTCAGGCGTACGGAGGGCTTCGAGCGATACCTACCGTGTCGGCAAAGTTCAAATCCGACGGCAAAGTTCGAATCAGCAAATTCAAAAATGTCTTCGAGATAGGTTACACTCCCAATTGGACGACTGAAATATTCACGATAAGTCGAGTGGAAAATACTCATCCTGTGACGTACAAGCTCAAAGGCTACCGAGATCAACCCATCGCTGGTGGTTTCTACAAACAAGAGCTCCTTAAGGTTAAACATCCGGATATCTATCTGGTGGAGAAGGTGCTCAAGAAACGCGGAAGAAAAATATACGTTAAATGGTTGGGTTTTGACAATACACACAACAGTTGGATAAACGAATCGGATATGTAACATTTGAATAAATGAATTTTTTTGTAAAAACGTATGTCCCTCTTTATTTTATATCCGACACACAACAAGTATGCATCTTTATTTTTTAGACAATCGACAGACATATGCATCGTTGTACAATTTCTTATATTTCGGAGCGTTCTTATTCACTATCCTACATAATAATAATATTTTATACATCATGGTACAGTTATAAATTACAAAGCTAAGGTGTAGGCTTGTAGCCCCACGGAAGCGTGTCGGTTGTATTTTGAAACACGATCCGCTTGTCGTCATTCCAGCTCAGTGCTACTTTCTGATGTTCTACGGTGTATACCTCGTGCTTTCGACTCAATATCAAATGCTGATTTGAGGATAGATTTTCACGGTTCAAAACACATTCCAAATATTCGTTGAAAGTTATTTTTCTCAACGCTGATCTTTTGACACCTTTGGCACGTTTATTGTCTTTCTCATCTCCCAAAACTCGGAATGCGTACAGTTTAGCTCTTAATCCTACAAATTCCAGCATGATTTTACCATTATTCTCATCTTTCATCAAGCCGAGAACTTTTTTGTTCGCTAGAGGCATTCCATAAACGTTGTCAAGCGGATAATCAGACGTATCGAATTTGTGCAAGTCCTCCTTTATGTGTTCGTATATGTCGGGGACGGTAAAATTGTAAATCAAACTGTCGGTATCCGTATACATTAATTTTGCTCAATTGCCGAATTTCTGCCTAATGTAATTGTAATGAAAATCGTAGATATATGTTTTAGCCAGATCCATGATGAAGAAACCTGCATACAACGGTTTATTCAACTTGACTTTCGTCTTACTCATTTCAACGATAATTATATCTTTGTCGAAAACGGTGCAGCTGTGAAAATTGGGTTTGGCTATAGTAGCTCTAGCATCGTATCTTCCATCCCATTTCGTGATCAGCCTGACATCTCTATACTTCCTAACATTTTCCATTGTTTTGCCAAAAATTGCGTTGTTCATCGGTTTGTAAAAATTTTGCTCGAATCCGTTGTGAGATTTTTTACGCAAATCGGTATTCAAATCTATGTATTTTTGAGCCACGGGGTTTGTCTGAATTTGAGAACTCTGTGAATTTTGAGTAATTTTAAGCCTCATTGTAAGCATTGTTTCAAAACCCTATGGTGAAGAACGTAGTTTTTCTTGGAAAATAGCGTGGGCGTCAATTTCGGTTGCTTACTATTCGAGATCGGAGGTATATAGTGCTCCGGACACAGTGGTAAATCCTTATGAATTTCATGCAGTTCCTCAGGATATTCCAAATCCACCTCCAGTATGTAACCAAACTCCGCATCGTCCGAGATGGTAAGAACGTCGCATTGTCCGAAGTCTGATAACTATTCTAAGGAACTGTATGGCAGAGCAAAGCTCATAGCAGCACCGTACAAATTATTAACGTCAAAGTACATGAGATAAGATTCTTCGACCTCAGGATCGAATTCCTCTCCCATATATCTATTGTTGGCCTTTGCGTATCTATTCGAACACTGTGACACACCACCTCGAATACCCTTTTCGATAAACATAACCATGTCTATGTCGGTGAGAAGCTCGAGTTCGATGCCTGTACATTTTAACATTGCATCAAACGACAGACCAGGCGCTGTGTAGTAATGTAACGGGTCCAGTTTGTACGTCGTCCAACAGCTCTGTCGAAAATTTTGAAAAACGTCAGCCAGTAAAAACACGTCCGTCTGTAAATACAAGTCCGAATACTCTCCCAAAGTTTGAACGTTAAAAGTTTGCGAAACTTTACATGCATGTGCATAGTCGTCGTCTGATATATCCCGATCATTTAATTTGAGTAAAATTGTTGTTTGGATGGTAGCCGTGTGTCCTCGAGCTTCTCCCAACTGTCTATGTATTCGTACGGGAACACTCCTTTTCTGGTCAATAACTGAAATTTATCTGAGCTATGATAAAATTTTCGTGTGATTGATTTCTGATCATCACCGAGATACGCTGCTAATTTCTCAAGACTACTGGGCATGGAACGGTACGAATCTACGAATCTAAACTTTATATCCGTTCCCTTAACGAATTTTGTGAATGAAATGTACTTTTCTTTGTTTACGGGTAGAAGCTCAGTTGTGCCCTCGAACGATGTAGCCAGTGCTGTGATCAGAAAATGTGAATCGTAACCCGACAGATTGTGGAATATCACTGGGATAGTGTGCGAATTTTGGTAATTTAGATTGCAATCCGGTGAGCAGCACCACGGTACTTTCCCGTGAAATGGCAGTGATCACGATGTTTCACGTCTGTGAGTGTAAACGGTTTTTCACAAATGTGACACACTGTTGTTCAGTGAAATTCGTTGATTTGATTGAAATTGAGCGGTTCCATCGGTACAACAGTTTTGAAATAAACTTCCAACGAATGTGCCAATTCCGCTAACTCGTTCACAAACCATTGAACGCAAGTCTCTCCGCGATTAATTTTGAATTTTGAAAGCGAATCGTCAAACGCGCAATGCAGATAGTAAGCTATACTATACGGAAGATGCTTCTGATAAATTGTTCTATTTTCCCCAAAACTTTTATGTGTGGGTTGCAGTAAACATTCGAGATCCGCGTAAATGCAGAATGGAACGGTTTCTTTGTGCTTGAAATTTTTGAATTTGAGTATTTTTTCCTCATCTGTAGGTAGAATAACTTTGGTTTTGTTTAAATTCATGCAATCAACTCGGTGCTTCGACAAACATCTTTCGAAATTAAAATGAGACAGACACCTATCGCACAACCACGTCTGATGTGAGCGTTTGGAAATTTGAGAACTCGTTAATCGAGACAGATTTCGAATCCATACAAAATGATGTGTTACATTCTTTTCAATATTTTCCATACTATCATCGTGATCGTCATCGTCAGTGATTTCAGTTTCTATCACCAAAAGATGAATTACAGGTTTATCAGACTTGTTTCGACTCAAATAAATGGGTACGATTTCACTGCGCTTTTGTTTTTCCGCACTATCTATACCATAAACGTTAATTAAAAGTTTGTTAAGTTTCTCAAATTTTGGAATCTGGTCTAAAGACATTGGAAAATGCAAACCGTCGTATTGTAGCACTGAGCTGAAATGTGGATACGAAGTAATTTTACTGGGATTGTTGTTGTCGGCTGGGAACAGAGCTGCGGTGACCGACCAGAGGAAGCAGTACGAGTCGCTGTTACGGATGTTGACGACAGCCTTCTTATCTTGAATATCTTTGGGTAGTGGTGTGTATGTGAAGACACCGCCTCGTAGTGGCACGTACTTGTTGATATTCACAGTCAAATTGATTATTTCGGTCAGCGACCAGCCTGAATCCTTTTCCTGGAAATCTTCCACCTTTTTCAACAAACGCTCCGTCGCGTTTTCGATGAACCATTCGTTGATATCCGTTGTCTGGAGGATGATTTCATTTCTCGTATTAAAAAATTTGATCTCTTCCACCGTGCGATCATCTTTTCTAACTTCAAATTTACAAGCCAGGATAATGTTGACTTTCAAGCTCCTGTCTTTCTTCAGAGCGTTTTTCAGTCTCGTCACAGCTAGTACCTTTGCGTCTTCTAGAAATCTCTCCACATCTTTATGCTTTAAATTGACGATGGATCCAGTTCGAATTCTCTCCTCGAAAGCTGATTCCAAATATTCCCAGTGAACTCGATCGCTTCTTCTTACTTTCCGCGTACCTCCACCCGTTTTCTGAAGACGTTTGAATTTTTCCGTGAGCGCTTTCAAGAGTCCGATCGTTGTGATAATTCTCATCTTTTCTCCAATCGATGAAGCCTTTCGCAAAATTTTGTTCAGAAGCCGAATATTTTGACTTCCAAATTTTAACCATTTCTGAATCTCTGCTGTTGATGATGATTTGTTCAAAATCTTGAACGCCGTTTCAATAATATCGATCAATCTCAAACACTTCGCGGATTCCATCTTGAGCTTTTTCCTCACGTATACTTGACAAGTTGTGACGTAATGATCGTTTGCAGTGATGAGCGTCCTTTTTATAGGGCAGCTGTACGTATGTTTGTGTATCCGCGCGCACCTTTTAGCATTCCCAGGGCGATAGTAACCCAATACCGCAGATCCATGGCTTTGAATGTACCGCGGCTATCGGTCGACCTTGCACGCTGGTCTTGACTGAACCCGTTCAAAATTCATCGTTGAGTTCACACGGCAGTTACAAGCCAAAAAATGTCACGTGGTTGATATCAAACCGACATCCGAATAAGTGAAACACGATTCTCGGAACCATTAATTTTGGAATGTCACGTGGTTGATAACGTGGGAAAGGAATGTGAGGGTGGTTGATGTTACACATCAGTGATATTGGGAAAGGAATTCGGAGTGGTTAATGTTACACATCAGCAGTCATATCGTAGGAAAAGAATGCGGACGGTCAAAAAGTCTCGCCTCCCGCTGCGCCCTCCACCGTTGGCAGGCGAGCACTATAGACCTTCGGTCGGTAAGATTGTTGGTGAAACAGCATGAATTTGACCTTCGACCGATACAACTGTCGGTAAGGATGCACGGTTTTGACCTCAAGCCGGTACGGCAGACTGTGATGTCATTGCGAAAAAGGGTTTGAGTCTGGGCTACGCGGAGCGGAAAAGGGTTTGAGTCTGGGCTGCGCGGAGCGACTCGGTGGGCTGCGCGGAGCGGCTCGGTCGGTAAAGAAGGTGTTTGTACTCAGAACCGGCCTTCCTATACTACTGAGCGTTTACAAATTTTATAAGGTGGAGTTTTCCAGCGAAAAACCTGAAAAAATCCTCGATCTGTACACATATGCCTGCTGAATGATTATATTTTCCAAAAATTCTAATTATAAATAACGGAGTCATCGCGAAAAAACTGTAAATTATTTTTTATGCGACAACTTCGAGCAAAAGGGTCACATAAAAATTTTTACTTCGAGAACGAACATAAATATCTGTTCTGTGCATGCCAATTATTTTGAGGATATAATCTCTATCAATCGAATATCAAACGAATTACCACCAAACACATTTACATGAAGTCAACTCAATAAAACTGTCCACCCTGTCGAATAAACAATAAAAAAGTGACACCTGACCAATTGCGAATTGCGCACGAATAAAATCGACAACACATGCGAGCTTTGACTTGAAAAGAAGCTTTTAAGATTGGATTAGATTAATCAAGTGATTTACATTCCCTCTGGCATCAATTTTTTCGCCAATACTGATTTCTCATTAACAAGACTTCACGTTTTCCCCCTCCCCTGACATCCGCTCTAAACCTTGTGATAGCAAAAAGGTACAAAAAATGAGTGTCACAACAACTTATTTCCAGAAGATTGTAAGTAAAAAATAGTTTCATACAAAATTAATGGTGACAAAATTCTCTACGAATAAGACACTATACATAATCTCGGTACGACCTTCACCTTTGTAACAATTGTCGCACAAAGTTGACCAAATTTTGAGAACGGCAGAAAATATCGATTACACAGACTCACCAAATTCCACGTTTCACTTACTTTAATAAAAGTAAATTCGCAATTGCGTTAAAACACAATATGATAAAAATCATCTCTTATCTTTGATGTTTAAAATTCATCTCATTTCATTGTTGATAGCACTTATGACCGGCACATTCACATTTATTCAGCTAAATTTCAAAAATTTATTGCGCTATCGGAATAGTTGTTAATGGTGGCGAGAATGTGGGAAGAGGATAGCCAGATATCAAATAACCTTTTTTCTTTCAAGAAACCCATCTGCCGTAAAGAGGAGTGCCCTTTGTGTACCGTGTATGCGACGGTATGCCGCAGTCAGGCGGTGCCGTTCCAATCCAGTACTGTACCGCAATTAGTCTAAGATCCGGCCCTAAATCGACCTTCACCGAGGTGATAATTGAACAAAACATGTTTTAAATTAAATTTAATATACTAAACAATGAATGAAAAATGGGTTGACAGAAAAAATCTTGGCCGGGCTATATTAAACTGTTAATTAAAAAATGATTTTCAATTAAAAATTGTGCCGGTAAGATTAATAAAAAAATCTTATACCAACAGATAGTATGAAACCTATAGAATGTGCAATTGATAGGTTAACGATTTTTTACCTGGACAGACTACTAGGTTGACAGGTATAAACAAGTATATTGACGTTAGGTTCTTACACTTTTCATGATTAATGAATAAATTTTATATTAACATGAGCGCTGTTTTATTGCGAACACGTTGATATAGGGTTGACTGGAAGAATATTGGCCATAATAGCGGTTGACGATTTTTAAAAACTAAAATTTCAGCCAAACTGGGAATAGAGTGACTAAGAGATCTAATCTAAGTATCCGATGCAACAGAAAAGGATGCAACTAAGTGTTGACTAATATATCGCTCTCCTTCTCTTCATCTTGTTTGTAAAGAGTTTCGTCACCTTCAATTTTGCATTGAATTATTTTGCCCTATAATGTTCAGGGAACGAGATATTTTTGTAAAACTAATTTTTTGTACATCTTCGCCATCACAAAATTTAGAGCGGATCTCGGACCAGGGAGAAAACGCGAGCTCTTGTTAATGATATCTATATGAAGCATTTGAAACAATAAAATCTTTACTAACAGTTTCTTCTACTTTTGGTGATTTTATCACCCTCTCGCATAGCTTATAAGGGATTAGGCTGAAGCTAGCAGCCAAACGTTCTAATGTTCATTCGCATAAGGTAATGAAGTCCCAAAATCTAAATTTTGTGAAACACCTTGAACCCCCAATACTTTTATAGAATTACACAGATAAAACTGAACTGTATTATTCTATTTCCAAAAAGTTTAACAAATTTAGCTGATATCCTGGTGGAAATAATTCCTCCGCAAAACTACGAATTTCATTTTACGATTTTCTATGAAAATTTCTACAATTAAGTAGAGAAATTCATACACGTACGTAGTTTTGGCATAGAATTTTTCCACAGATTATCGTACTTTTTCATGGATGTTCGTTCAGTTTTCGTAGAAATGCATATTTTTTCGTAGATTATTGTACATTTTTGTACACAATTCAACTTTTTTGTAAATTGTCGTAGATTGGCATAATTTCATTGTCTGTTTAGTCTTGATATTCGTACGAACTCACAGCTTTCCATACGTTATTGTACTTTTGTGTAATTTATCGCAGTTTTTTTTTACCTCTCTGTAATCTTGTGGTCACAATTCCTGTGAAAGTTCATAATTTTTCGTAGATCATCGTATTTTCGGCTAAATTTTTTTTTTTCACGAGACTTATCTAATTGAAATAAGATGAGTTCAAAAATATACGACAGATTCTATAATTCCGTCTAGATCGTACTCGGAAGATAAGAAGATCAGTCTTCGGATATTGAACCAAATTTTGCTCGGTATTTAACCATGTCTGCGATAAGTTTTCTTTATGAGAGAATTGCGACATTCAGCGGATGGTTTGGGTCCGAAATTGTAATTAATTTTCTCTGAAAATTGTAGATTTGTATAATTTTTCATAGAATTTTCTACTTTTCTACAAAATTCAACGCGGTTCTACGCAGAAGAAATTCGTAATATTTGGGTGCAAAAATGAAATCATCTTCTATAAAAAGTCGAAGATATTCATAATTTTTGTTTAACCTCGTCGTTTTCTACAAAATTCTACGAACAAAAATAAATCTACTTCCCGTATGTAATTTTCATTATTTTTCGTAGAAAATCGTAGATTTTCATAATTTTTCATAGAAATTTGAAATTTTCTACGAAAAATAGAACGATTTTTTACGATATCTATAATCTTTTACGCTTTTATGATTTTCTACCACCGGCAATTTTTCATAGTTTGACGTAGAAATTATTTTCGCCAGGGTAACTCTATGAACACAACTTCGTTAAAATACTATGTATAAATTGCGGTACGACGTTATTTCAACTTGATTAAAAAAATTGTATCAACAATTCCAAACGACCGATTGTTGCAAAGGCTTTAACGATAATTTTGAAAACTATTTGTATTCAGACTCACAAAAGTATTGCTGCAGCAAACTTTTTTCCAATATGAAGAAATTTTTCATTAATGTTACGTTTTTACAATTCGTTATATTCCAATCTGTACATTTTTCTAGGACATCAGAAAAGTATTTCCTACAATCACACTCGCTTAATAGTTTCGACCTAAATTATTTTGGTGCATTTCGACGGTTGCGTAGAATAACCGGCTATCTCGAGTTCGGCTTCAAAAACCGGCCATTTCGAGGTTCGCTTGGAAAACCGGCTATCTCGAGATTCGCTTGCAAAACCGGCTATCTCGAGTTTCGCTTGAGAAACCGGCTATTTCGAATTAGGCTTGAATAACCGGCTATTTGCCGTTTGAAATTTTTTAGGCCGCAAATTAAGTTGGTAGCACTGCCCGGCAGAATAAGAAATTCGTAAGCGCCTCACAAAATTCATATAAGCTCCGTTTTGTGAATATAGATATTATATGCTTATCTACATAATTATAATGCAGAAATGAAAGTATAAAGCATCAGGCATATGTTGAAATGAAATTAAAGATTATCATTTCGGCATAATGGCATGAAATTGGTAATGACACCAAATTGGTAATGACATTAAATGTCATGAAATGAAAGTGTAAAGCATCAAGCATATGTTGAGATTAAATTGAAGATTACCATTTCGGCATAATGACATTAAATTGCTACTGACATTAAATGTCATTATGCCGAAATGATAATCTTTAATTTCATATCAACATACGCCTGATGCTTCATACTTTAATTGCTGCGTTATAATTATGTAGTGTAACGTGGCGTTTTGGAGTCGCCCGTCACAAGGGCACACAACCGTTGTTAATTTCCAGTTTACGCGTCCTCAGCGGGGTACTCCAACCGAACTCGATACAAAATAGGCAATACTTACTTGTAACTAATTCTTTCTTTGTAAATTCTGTATTTCGCGCTTCGGCGCACGCTAATAAGGTACTTGAACAACAGCAATCCCGGTCACCGAGGGATCAACAGCTACCTATATCTACCGTTTCCAGCTCTCGATGACTTCACCTACGCGCAGTACAAAAGAATCAAGAATATACGAAAATTATTAATTACTGAAATCATGCAGTCATACGGCGGCTTACCGCAACTCTAAGCCGTGGACCATTATTCACACAAAATCGGCATCGCACGATGCAACCAAGAAACGATAAATACTATATTAATGACTGTTATATTCTGGGATCGAGTCGGTGGGGAGTTTGTTAGGGAATATAGAAAACGACACACGATGTGGTAGGTTGCGTTTCTTCATTTGCACTGACTCGAGAGCTTAACTCGACGAGCCAATGCCTTATACTCCCTGACAACATCGCCTTTCACTATCTCGGCTTCTACATCTCTCTCCAACTTAAATTAAACGCACCCCCTTTTTATTTTTTGTCTTTATTTTGTTCTACACACTAACGCTCTTATCGTTATAGTAGGGGAGCCCAAGAGGCTAAATGGGATGTTATTTAGGCGTTGCGGGAACCTATTTGATTGTGAAGATTAGATACTAAAAAAGAAAAAAAGTTTATATGATATATGCCCTTTCACTGCTGGGGGAAGTGTGTACTAATTTTCAAAAATGTAAAAAAAATTTATTACAAAGAAATACTAGAGCGCGTCAGACATTAATATCGTATACACCCTATATGCTTCTGGTAACAGAGAAATATCAATCTTCCGGCTTACAAGTCGGGGGTGGCAGCATGAAGGGGTAGAAAATGAGAAAAAACAAATTTTTATTGAAGCTTATCAGATATTCAGGAGGATTGTTAAGTGACCTCTAAAAGGTATTATATTCAAAAGACTGACGATTTGGATGCAGTCAGAACTCACGGTCGATTTTTGAAAATGTAACAAAAAATCGTGACCTTGAAATACTCAAGCTCATCAGATTTATATACAGATGGTTCAGCTTGATGTCCTTGTTGTGCTGACCTAGAATCTGACAATTATGTAGAGGAATTTCGTTGTTCTGACAGTTTGAAAGAAAATTTTTATTCTTTTTTTTTTGTTATTAAATGGAATAATTACAATGAACAGAACATAATATATAAGGTAAAAAAAATATACATACATATATATGGTGGGGACGATGCGAGAGAGTGGGAAATAGAGAAAGAGTGAGAAGGGGAGAGAGGCGCGGAGTGGGAAATACATAGTTCTCAGCACCTGCACGTACCTCACTTTATTAATAATTTTAGCTTTTTCACATTTTAGAAACCGGCAGATTATATTATATCCGTAATCCTTACATGATTTCCTTCAAAATAAAAACAAATTTATCCGCGCTCGAATACTTCCAGGTGACGTTTTTTTTTTTGCAAATTAGTGACTCGCTTATTTTCTTATGTCATGGTCAAATCGTTAGAATATTGAAATTTACACTTTTCTGCATGTAATTAACTTACCTTCTGTCAATCTGACGAGCTCGAATTAATTCAAGGGTCGATTTTTTTTGCTAATCTGATTGGCTGCCCTAGACGCACCCTTGTATATTAAGGGTTCATATATGGTGGTCGTTCATAACAGGGTGCAAGGTTTCTTCCCTTATGTTTTTCTGCCGCGTTTAAATAAAACCCAAAATCCCCGCTTGGGCTCCCCTACTATTACTTCTTCTTCGCCGCTAGCCGCTCCGACCTCCGCGGCTGTATCTCATGGTTGTTTTGCGGCGGATCAGTCTCGCTGACTCCCTCACTCAATGCTTGATTACAACCGATCATTTGGTTTACGTGGCGCTTCCAGTTCATACCTTCTACTTCTACCTCGTACGGCGTGTCTGACATCGTTTTTCAAATAATAATGGCCGGCACCTATTTTCTTCTACCGGCGCGATAATCGCGTACCAAGCATTTCTCGCCGATTTGAAAATTAACCTATCGCTTTCCACCGTAGTTTTCAATTTTTTTCTCCTGTTCGCGCTCGATTCTCTCCTCTAGCAGACTCGGCCTCAATAATGAGAAACGATTTCTCATTTCCCTGCTTAGCAGTAGTTTAGCGGGTGACACTCCCGTTGTTTCATGCGGCGTCGTACGATAGTCTATTAGAAACAAATTCACCGCATAGTCGAGCGAGTGTCCACTTTCCACGATGCGCTTAATGTGTGATTTGAAAGTATCAACGAATCGCTCGGCCGCCCCATTAGTCGCCGGAAAATGCGGTGGAGTGAAGCTCTGTCTCGCACCGATTGTAGCGCAGAAATCTTTGAATTTATCGCTCGTGAAAGCCGTGCCGTTATCAGTCACGATGTGAAACGGGTACCCGAAAATTGAGAACAAAAGTCGCATTTTCGCCACTGTCGTCTCGGATGACAGATTGTTTACTACATATGCCTCCGGCCACTTTGAAAACGCGTCGACAATTATCAATACTATTTTGCCATAGAGTCGCCCTAGAAAATCCGCGTGAAAGCGGTGCCAAGCCGTTGGCGGCCACTTCCACTGTGACAGGCTAACCTTCGGCGGATCTTTCCTATTTTGCAGACATTGCAGACAGTTTTTTGTGATCCCATCAATTTGTTTGTCTAAGTTTGGCCACCAGACAAAAAATTTGGCTAGTTGTTTCATACGTTCCGTTCCAAAGTGACTCGCGTGTAGTTCGGAAAGAACTATTTTTGTTAATGAATCTGGTATAATCAGTCGGTGTCCCCATAAGAGACATCCCCGATCCTCCGACATTTCATTTCTCCGACGAAAGAACGGCTTCATTTCAGCTTTAATTAATTTTTCAGATTGCCAACCGTCTACCATGTGCCGCAAAACGGATGGTAATGTATGTCCTTGGCCGTGTCCTTGCGCACTCGTTTCTAGTCGAGCGAGGCGAAGTTGGATTCCTCGATACTATTCAAATAACTATTCTCTGAACCGTCGAATATGGCGTGTTTTCTTCCTACTTCTATCTTATCTTCAATAGGTGCTCTCGATAGAAAATCCGCGCTATTCTTTTCTCCCGGGACGTGCTTTAAATCGAAGTTAAACGCTTTGAGGAACATTGCCCAGTGCTGCATCCTTTTTGCTGCCATTTTTGGTATAGCTGTTTTTGGGCCGAAGATTCTGACTAAAGCTTGACTATCGGTTCTCAATTCCAAATTTTTAGCGAATACGTACTCGTAGAACTTCGTAACTCCGAAAACTATACCTAACCTCTCTCTGTTTAGTTGGTGATAGTTTTTTTTTCCATCCGTCAGCTTTTTGCTCGCAAATGCTATCGGGCGTTCGACGCCATTGCTCCCTCTCTGAGATAATATCGCTGCCACCCCCACTGGGCTAGCGTCGCACGTTAATATGGGCGGCCTTTCCGGGTTATAATGCGTTAGCACTTCCGCCGATGCTAGTCTTTTCTTTATTTCGATTAATGCTTCCTCGCATTCCTTTGTCCAGGCGAAAACACCTTTTTTTAAATTTTCGTTCAGCGGGCTTAAGGTCCGTATCATATCTTTCAGAAATCGCTAGTAGTAATTGATTTTGCCCAGGAAAGATCTTAACATGGTTATGTTCTCCGGTCTCGGTGCTTTTAATGATGCTTCTACCCGTTTTTGTAACGGATAGACTCCCTGCTCATCGATGCTAAACCCAAAAATTTCTATCGATGTTTTGAACCACTTGCACTTTCCGAGATTTAACTTCAAACCTTCTTCTTGCAATCGACTCAAAACTGTCATTAAGGTCTCTGACATTTCTTCGTTATTTTTAACTTTGATTGCGATGTTATCGATGAATACTTGTACCCCTGGTATTCCCGCGAGTTTCAAAGTCATCGGCCTCTGAAAAGAGCCAGGTCCTGTGCTTACACCGTACGGCAGCACATTATACCCGAAAAGACCGCGTTTCGTGGATATCGCTACAATTTTTTTTGAATTTTCTTCGAGCGGTGCTTGGTGGTATGCCTCGGTTAAATCAAGTTCGCAAAATACTTTTCCGCCTTGGAATGTCGTTATGATTTCGTCGATTCGTGGTAACGGAAAATGGTCGATTTCCAACCACGGATTGACTGTGACCGAATAATTGCCGCAAAGTCTCACCGAGCCGCTTGATTTCATTACTGGGACAATCGGCGTTCCCCATTCGCTGTACTCAATGGGGAAGATACGCTTTCCTTCCAGAAGCCGGTCTATTTCGCGATTTACTTTCTCTTCCAACGCATACGGGACTGGCCGTGGCGGGCAGAATTTTGGCACCGCTTGTGGTTTTAATTTTAGCATTATTTCCCCACTTTTGAAATTTCCCCAGCCCGGTGAAAATAGGTCGGGAAATCGTTGTGTTATCTGTTGTATTTTTTTTTCCGTATTCTAGACTCCGATTGCATTGATCGATATTTTCGGCGGCCACAAGCCAAAGCTGGCTAACCAGTCTCTGCCGCCCACCGCCGTTCCCTTATTCACAACATACATTTGTAATTCATCTCGACTTATGTTTCCAAGTGACGCCTCAATGTTATTTATTTTGCCTAATGGCGCGAACTCTGATGAGTCGAAATTTCTCAACGAACGATCTGTTTTCTCTAACTCGTGCTCCGGGAATAATGACTTATGTAGATCTACTGGTATTGCTGTTACGCTGGCTCCAGTGTCCATGATTTAGCGAGTAACAGTAGAGGAGACTCGGGATCTGGTTTGGTACAGGTCGTCACAATAAAAAACTGCGCGCACTGAATTTAGCAAAAAAAATTATAATTTGATTTATTGGACACACTATATACAGTTAGCGAATTACCCGATATATACGATGCCAAGAGCAACACGTGGTAGCGAATGCACCCAAATTCACAATTAGTTCAATAACTGCTTTAAAGCGAATTCTCACACATTAATTATTGTTATCAAAAGCTAAATAATTAGTAGAATTAGCGACAAGAAAAGAACACGAGGTGAACTAGAGGTAGCCGAAAGTACAAATGGCGGAAACCGTTAGAAATCGCGTCTTCTTCCCCGTGAGGAAGACTCAACATGTCCCAAAGCTAAGAGCCAATAAGAAAATTCATAGCGAATGACGTCAGAGAATAGCGAAATGCGCAAGAGACAATGAATTTGAACTAAAAATTCATTGATTGGCTATCGATTGGCGGGTGATCTATGCTCTGCTTAGTACTGCCTTCTTGCTGCGAGTAAGCCGAACTTCGCTTCGCCCGGGCAATTTGGGTGTTGACTGAACAGTCCATTAGCAGCGATATTTCTTGTTTACCAACTTTGAAACGGAGACGATACGGTCGTACTTCGATTCGCTTCTTTATTTGTCTTTCGAACTCGCCATTGTCGTCTCTAGTACGTAATCGTCGTTACCCGGATTATCAAAAAAAATATTGCCCTCGTTTAACGTTAAATTCTCTAATCCTTGCTCCGAATTCTCGTGTCCCGTCTCTATGATCTGTATTGCTCGCGAGGTGCTCGGTTTGTTAGTGCACATTCTCGGAATGTGTCCTTGTGTCCCACATTCCGAACAGAATTTTGCGCGTAAGAAGCAGTCTTTTACCACATGATTATTTTCACCATGACAGAAACACCCGTCCTTCGTTCTGGTCCTCGTCGTCATTGTTGACGCTGTTGACCCGTCAAGCTGTTTTGCTGTGCACGACGGTGTATCGTACCCGTGTTGTTGCCGTAGTTCCTTCTCGCTGTCTGTGGGCCGGTTCGCCGAGGTTGCCACAAAGCAAACATCGAGCTGGACTCGTTGCTATCATCAGACGCCTTCCCCGGTCGCTCGGCCGCATGTTTCTCGGCGATTTCTGCCTGCGCTGCCGTCTTGATGATTTCTTCGAGACTACCGTCTGCCGTTTTGAGCAACTGAAAGCAAATCACCTTCGAATGCACTCCTTCTGTTAACTGTTCTTTTATGCGATCGTCACTATCCGGAAAATCGCACTTTTTAGCTAACGTTCGTAACGCGACCACGTACTCTCGAATCGTTTCTTTCAGTGCTTTCTTGCGTTTTTTGAATTCAAAACGAGCGGTGTATTTAGTCTTCGGGTGTAAATGGCCGGTTTGCTTATCTACTAAGTCTTTGTATGCGAACTTCGCGTCTGTCGATGAATCTGGTGCACATAATGTGCATAGGATTTCGAAAACCTCCATACTCAATTTGGTTATGAGTAGCGACACGCGTTTTGCTTCGGGTATGTCATTGAGTGTAATGAAGCACTGCAATTGTTGTTGATATGCGCTCCAATTATCTCCTTTTTTGAAAGGTGATAAATCGCCTATAGTCGACATTTTCTTAATAGCCGGTGGTCGTTGCTGTGTTTGCTCGGGTTGTCTTTTTGTAGCCTGCATCTCTGCTTCCTTCTGGTCTGTCACGTATTTCGATATAACGTGGCGTAACTCGTCTATCGGCATTGCTGCGTCGCCGGGAAGCGCGTACTCCGTTACGATTTCTAACAGACACTCTTTCTTCTGTTGGTATCAGCTCTTCTATTTCTTTCCAATCAGTCATTACCGCACAACTCGTTACTATTATTTCGTATCTCGCATACTGTGGATATCCCTTTTTCCGCTCCACCGCTTAAAAGCGCACGGATAAAAGGGATCCTCGTCGCCAGATGTTATATTCTGGGATCAAGTCGGTGGGGAGTTTGTAAGGGAATATAGAAAACGACACACGATGTGGTAGGTTGCGTTCCTTTATTTGCACTGACTCGAGAGCTTAACTCGACGAGCCAATGCTTTGCTTTCGATACCATTCGACAAAATCGCCTTATACTCCTTGACAACATCGCCTTTCCCTATCTCAGCTGCTACAATGACTGAAATCATGTACTTACACGGCGGCTTACCGCAACTCTAAGCCGTGGACCATGATTCACAAAAAGTCGATAAATGCAATAAGAAAAAGAATAGAAATTATGAGCAACTTCGTAACGATACAATACAAAGGCAGAAGCCTTACCTTAACAGACGATCTCAGACGCACAACACTGAGTCTAATTTAAATTAAACTTGAAGAAAAACGAGAGAAAGCTAGAAGGACGGGAGGTAATTTACGGGGAAAGGATGAAGCTAACGATAGTGAAACGATAGAGGATGTGAACAAACGGTAGACAAGGTAACGGTAGAACGAGAGGAAAAGGATCGGTAGCTTAAAACGGGAGAGTAAGGACTATGGTAGCTGTCACTCAGCGGGTCAAGCGTAGAATAGACGGAGGTCGGAGTTCGGTTCACCGATTTCGCCGTTGTCGTGAGATGAATCTTCTTCCTTCTGATTGGTTGGTTGACCCCCATCGCAAATAGGCCATCCCCCTGTGGCGAATACCGGTTACAGCGTCGTCATGCATTTTCGAAGATTACCGCTAGATGTGGCGTAATGTGCTGCTCGTGATTTCGTCGTTGACACCAACTCGTACGATTTATTACCTTATTTTGACTTAATATCGAAAAAGCATCTTAATTTTCAATCGAAAATTCTCACGTCAAAATGTGTGCTTTTTCGAGAAAGTCGGTGGGCTTTTTGTTCGTTCAAATCTCTACTTTCTGATGGTGTAAAAAAAAATATACCCTACTATGTTAAATGTTCTCAGAAGATGCAAAGAAACGGAAAACACTCGAATCCGAAATTTTCTTTTTAACCATTATGTACAATTTTGAGCTTTTATTTATTAAAATTTTTTTAATTTAATTAAAAATTAAAATTTACACTTCAATTACTCGAAAAACGTAAGATTCCATGTTACATTGATAAACAAAAAAAATTACAAATCCATAAAACACAAAGATTGCAAAAAACATGCGAAAATAGTTGTTCCAAGTATTAAAGATAGGATTTAAAGAGGATTTCATCTAAAATCTCACGCCTTGTGCGCATGCGCATCACAGTTTCTAAAGTATTTTTTTCATAAGAATCGTAATGCATTTCAATTATTTATAACAATGAAACAAGTTTTAAAGAACAAAAAAAAATTATTCATTTTTAAATAACAAATTAAATTTTTTTTCGAAGAAATAGTGTTTTTAAATAAATAACACAACTGATCACATTCCTTTACACTGATAGGTAGATTTGTGTGAATATGTAAACTAACATGGGCGCTACCGTCCAGCGGAATCATCTGAACGACACCGAGATCAGATGAACGGGGAAATTTTTCATCCATTAATACTCTCGCCATGAGAAAAAATCTCATGTCCTCCAAAACAAAATTTCCGTAGGTCACTCAGGTATGTAAGTTATCTTAATAAAACAATAAATAGGCATCTACGCATATAATTTAGAGAAGATTCTACAACTGTGTTACGCCCCGACGTACTGCCTTGGCGTACCTTTTTAAAATTCCATTTCATTTCATTTCTTTGATTACTTCTATACGCATATATCATTTCATCAAATCTCATATTCGAATAACAGCGAGTTCCACCCCTCCTGGCAAAAGTCACGTAGAGACCAACAACGATCCCTAGTATAAGGTTCAACTTTCGTTTATTTAGCTGGTACCAAGAACTGAAATGAGGAACTGCTGAGCTAGCATCAGTAGCGCTCAGCCTGGAAGTATCCCTCTTTTTGAATTAAAATTATAATCAACAACTAGGATAAACCACTACCTTTAGAATTATCAAATTTAAATGGATCACTCATTGGAATGTATGAATGAATGTGTGAACATTGCATGCGAATATCTTTCGTTCATATTTTTAATGTGTTACCGAGGAGATTGAGAATCGTCGGAACACCGTTGGAGAGCGTGAGGTGATGCTGACCATGTGGACTTGGGCGCCAGAAGGTCGCCTCGCTCCTCATTGGCTAATTACCGTTGTGACCAACTACAATTGCAGCCTCTTGGACCCTCGGGCCCAAGAAGCAGCGTCTTTCGTCTGTCAAGTCGCGAAGTGCGTGGACGTAAACCCGGATTAGCCCTCTCGAGCAAGAGTAGCGTTTGGAAAATCTTAATTGTGACCGGCCTAAAGTCTCGCGCTAATTCGTTAAATTCGAGCTTCAGTTATCCTGTTAGCTGCAAAAGACTCACTATCTTCTACATTTCCATCTTTGCTGTTCTTTACTAAATCTCGTTATTTCGCGAATAGACATTTTTATGCAGTTCCATTTTCCTCAATTAAACCAAGTTCGGCCCTGATTCAAACCGAATCAGGTAATCTTAAGCAATAATAATAATAATTACACTTTCATTTTCAATAAATTAATCGTTCCAATTAATTGATCATACGTTAAAAATCAGAAAAACGGACACTTTCGATTATAACTCTCGGTAACAAAATATCAATCTAAATTCACAAAGACTAAGTGACCAACGTGCAACATCATTCGATTCATCAACTATTCCAAATTTGAGGTGAGGCCCCTGGTCCAACATTCTACTGACGCAGACCGACACGATCCGACGGCTCTCAATCTCGCCGACTGATTCACCCAAAAGCTAAGTCAATCCGAGTGTAAATCTTCTAAATTAGACGAATTCTTGTTCACCTTGATAATCAAAATTTCTTCAGTAAATTCACAAAAACCAAGCATAGAATTGGTGGCTAGCTTCACTACCCCCAATTAAATTCCATTTATTGTTTCCAAGAATTTACAAATAAGACTAAATGATTAAATATATATATTAAATATATATATATATTATATTAAACGATTTAAGATAATCTAAAAAGAGAGATACAATACAATACAATATTCACGACCAGCTAGTTATAACCATCGTTCAGAATAGATGTTCCTGGTACCAAATAATAATATCCATTAGAATCAAACAACACACGATTTGTATAAACTTGAATATTTCATAAATTGTTATTTTTGGCTCATATATATTTTTATCACCATCGATTGTTACCAGATATTTCGATAACTAAATTGAACCAGAATATACTACATCTTTTACCAGTTAAATCTTTTTAAACATTTATTTTGAGCGACCTTCTTCCCATTTTCTTTATTATAAAATAGCCTCAACTATTTAAACAAACCTCACAGACCTGTACAGGTCTATAGCAACACGATCCTACAAATTACCGGCGTACCGAAAGGTAGGTCTTTCTCTTAGTTTTAATTATTATTCATTGTCGTTGCGTGGGAGCTAGATTATTGATTTAATCATCAACTACCACCGCTCAGTACACCCTCACCCCCACGTAACACAAGAATTGGTGGCAGCGGTGGGATGTTGTTGCTAAAAGTGAGATTTGTTTAAATAAAAAAAAAAAAAAAAAAAAATAATAAAAAAAAAAAATATTTAGTTTTTGTGTTAAAATTGAAAAACTGGTCAAACGCATGAAAAAACAAAGTATCTTTCTTTCTAGATAATAATTATATAATTAACGACAAATTGTGCATGAAACTCTGCGAATTATTATTTGTGTATTTGTATGTATATGTCATAATATCCTGATATCGTATATTGCCGAATTTTCCACTGGTCATTTGTGTATTAGCTGTGTTCCCAATATTTGCCTAAAATTGGCCTGAATTATTTTGTGTGCATAAACGATCTTTTTCGATATTGAAATGCCTAACGAAACGGGAAACCAGAGCGCGGACCGAACTAATGTATCCGCTCTAGACGCAAGTAATGCGATGATGACGTCGATGGCGGAATGCTTCGCGCTGCAGCATAGTACATTAAATATTCCATATTTTGACGGGAAAAATATTCGTTTAAAAGATTTCTTACAAGACGTGCAAAATGGTTCAGTGTATGTTCCGCCAAATTCGGAAGGCGCATATGTGAAGTGCGTTCTAGGAAAATTGCAAGGAGCAGCTCGCGATAGTACATATGGCGAGACTTTCAATACGGTTAACGAATTGATAAAACATCTAAAAAGTAGATTTGCAGCTGAAAAGACTTATCCGTATTATCAACAAGAGATCGCGAATATACGGATGAAACGTGATGAAAGCGTGAGCGATTTCTACGATCGATTAAAAATTTTGGTCAGTGCAGCTCGCGTAGCTTTAGAAGACGAGTACGGAAAAACCGAAGTCGACGCGGTAATGAAAGTGCTACAAGTGAACGCGTTAGATGCTTATATTCGAGGACTACCTGAAGCTATCGAAAGATATGTTGAAGGACGTGTAAAGACATTGGAAGAAGCGTTTAAGTTAGCGCGACAAACAGAAAATCGTATGCGCCAGGGAATAATATCTTCCGGAGAAACGCAGAGAGTACAAATTCCGCGACCGAACTCTCCAATGATCTATAATCAAAATAACGCGCCGCGATCGTATTCGAGTTACGGCATCTTAGACGGAGCGGAGACGCGCGCGAGAAGCCCGTCGCCGAACGCGGCCATGTACAGACACCCGACGGCAAACGTCGCCGATCGACGATCACCCGAACCGAGGGGTTATTACCCATACGGCATGCCCGCTCACTCACAGCTCCAGTACCAGCAACCGCGTGGTTATCAATATCCGCCTTATTTTCCACAACACCCGTATTATTATCCGCCGATGACATATCCGTATCTACCACCTTATGGATATCCGCCCACAATAAATCCAGCATCGATTCCACAGAGATCGGGATCGCCGGGAGCAAATTTAAATACGAGCAGGCCGAATTCGCCAAATTCGAACACCCGTTCATACGATCCGAATCAGCAGTCCGGTTTTAATCAAGCGAGGTTTGATAATTCGAACGTCAGAACACGGTCACCATCTCCGCGTAGAACGTCCGAAACAGCTGAATCTTTAAACTTGAACGCGACTCGTCGTCCGGACGCAACGGCGAGGTACGCGACGCCCGAGCGTCAACCGACGGTCCGTTTCGCGGAACCGCCGGCCGGTGCATCGATATGCGCGGACCAGATCGAGAATCGCCACTGATCAGGATGACAGCTCCTGAATTAAAAGAACATTCAGCTATTTTTCTAATAGACACCGGCGCAGATATCAGTCTCATTAAAGCAAATGTTTTACATCCCGACGTTTTAATCAGTGTAGACGAAATTTCTATGATGACGGGAATAACAACTGAAAAAAGTGAAAACTTTGGGAATAACGAATTTAACTTTACAAAACGAACCAAGTAAATTTCACGTCGTACGATCAACCTTTTTGCTAAATTGCGACGGTATATTAGGTAAAGATTATTTGCGCGAGCGTAAGGCTGAGATCTCCTTCACACATAACACCTTGGTAACGAAAACTGACCCGATTAGACCGCTACGATTTATCGGATACGAAGAACATTCCGATACCGAAACAAAACCGCGAAAACGTTTGTTTAAAATTCGTGCGCGCACAAAGCAAGCCATTGGCATCGACGTAATCAGTTGTGGCACAAAAGAAGCATATTTGCCACGCGTAAAAACCATAGATGGCGTATACATTGGTGAGGCTGCAGTCTCGGTACAAGATGGCTTATGTCATGTTCTTGCAATTAATACCTTGGATAAAGATATTGAGATAGAGATTCCACCACAGGAAGTGATACCTTTTGAATATCACAACTTTCCGGAAGAGCATGAATATCACGATTCAAGTTCAGAAGACTTAAATTTAGAACCTGTAGTGACTGATCGGTTTACAGAAATTCAATCAAAATTGCATTTAGATCATTTGAATTTAGTGGAACGCGACCACGTATTAGATATCATTGAGGAATATCCAGAATTATTTCATTTACCTGGAGATAGATTAAAATCTACACCCGGAATTCAGCATCGTATACCAACCGAAGATGATATACCGATTAATACGCGACAATACCGGTTCCCTCCAATTCACAAAACCGAGATTGAAAACCAAATCAAAATTAAAATTGACAATGGAATAATAGTTCCTTCAAATTCACCGTATAATTCACCCGTGTGGATTGTACCCAAAAAACCAGATTCTGCGGGTAGAAAACGATGGCGCATGGTAATTGATTTTCGGAAATTGAATGAAAAGACAATTGGGGACGCGTATCCATTATCTAACATTACAGACATTCTTGATCATCTCGGTGAAGCGCGATATTTTTCAACTTTCGATCTTGCTAGCGGTTTCCAACAAATTGAAATGGACCCCCAAGATAGAGCAAAAACCGCATTCACAACACCAAACGGTCATTACGAATATCTCAGAATGCCTGAAGGGCTTAAGAACGCGCCTGCTACATTTCAAAGGTTAATGGATCAAACATTACGCGGACTACAAGGTGTCGAAGTTTTCGTTTATTTAGACGACATCGTAGTTTATGCAAAGAATTTAGAAGAACACGGCAAGAAAATCCGCCGGTTATTTAACAAATTAAAGGACGCTAGATTAACGTTACAACCAGATAAATGTGAATTCCTAAAAACAGAAGTGGCTTATTTAGGCCATATTATTGGCAGATCAGGAGTTAGACCGGACCCGAAGAAAATTACCGCGGTTCGACATTTTCCACAACCTAAAAATCCTAAGAACATTAGACAATTTCTGGGACTAGCCGGTTACTACAGGCGTTTTATTAAAGATTTTGCGGGAAAGGCTAGGCCTCTTACAGACCTATTAAAGAAAGAATCACCATTTATTTGGGGAAAAGATCAAAAGAAAAGTTTCAAAATTTTAAGGAAATATCTATGCCAATATCCTATCTTGCAGTACCCAAATTTCAAAAAGCAATTCACGTTAACTACCGACGCATCCGACTATGCAATCGGAGCCGTTTTGAGCCAGGAAGTGGACGGTTATGATATGCCCGTCGCCTACCTGTCTCGTGCTCTGAGCAAAGCGGAACAAAATTATTTTACAACTGAGAAAGAGTGTTTAGCAGCTCTATATGCCGTACTACATTTTCGACCTTACCTTTATGGCCGAAAATTCACACTGGTTAGTGATCATGAGCCATTGCGCTGGATCGACTCGATTAAAGATCCCGGGCAGCGACTGATACGATGGAGGCTCAAGTTACGAGATTACGAGTATGAATTCAAACACAAGGCTGGACGACTTAACAGTAACGCAGATGCATTGTCGCGCAATCCAGTCCCTGTTACCGACGATATTACCCAATCGTCGGAGTCATCTGATAGCGGAAACGATAGTGACAACCTAATAATTAAATCTGTAGATTCATTTCCAAAGTATTCAGACTATTTGAAAATAATTAGAACAGCTGATATTGAAAACCCAAACATTATTGAAGTACATGAAAGCGTTTTCGATAAACTTGACAATTATGCGCATACCGTTTCTGTAGATCTTGAAATGAGTTCCGGTATAGCAAGCGATTTTAGGAAAAAATATGGGGTACCGGAACACCTTCGCAGTCAAGCCGATATGCATTCAGTAGCTAAATTAGAACTGCCAGATCAGAAAATTTATTACATTATGACAAAATTAAACTTTTGGGACAAACCAGAATATGAAGACATGTACCTCAGTCTGATCAATTTTCGGAAAATTTTAGAGGATGACTCTGTTAAAACAGTTAGAATACCTAGAATGGGATGCGGTCTAGATAAACTAGCATGGAACAAGGTAAGAACCATGTTACGATTTATTTTTGGAGGAACGGGAATCAAAATTTTTGCTTGTACAAATTTAAAATTAATAGAAAATCAAAAACTCCAAACGATATTTGCTATTATGAACCCTAGGTCAAACTTGAAGGTCAGGAGTAAACCGAACCAATGGAAGATATTACCCATCGATTCGAAAATTTCAAAATTACCTGCTCCAAAAATAAAGCGACCATTAGCTAAATCAGACTCAGTCCCAAAGAAAAAATCAGCTGACGAAACATTCTGTCCAAAAACAAAGACTACCATAGAGCCTGATGAGAACGCGATCTCAACAAGAACTCGATCAAGAGCTAGGACAACAGCAGGAAGTAGGCAAGCTGTTTCTGGAGACTCATCCGACGATGAATCTTCCGAACCGCCGGCCTACCGGAGGCAAAGAAGTGTATTACCGAATTTAGGTCTTGAACAACCTACTACATCCCAGGGAGCACAACAACCTGAACAAACAGACATTGAGACTGACGACGACAACGTTGAATCTGATTCTGAGCCTGAAAATATAACGGTAAAATTAAAATCACCGCGTGATAGAGATAGCGATTCGGATGATGATGTATTTTTGCAAACAGAAGCGAGTCGTAAAGCTAAATTATCTATAGATCCTAAAGAACTAAGGAAATCATTTGACCTTTTTAATAAATCTTTGCGCGAAAGAAGTAATCTGAATCCGAAGGAGTTGCAAGATTCATTTGAACTCTTTGACAAGACCTTGCACGAGAGGAGTCTTCTAGACAACTCCCGTAACTCGGATGCAGATGAAATAGAATTACCAGGCCATATATCAGAGGGTGAAGAATTAGACACAACCATACGTGAGGTACTCGACGAAAAAGACGAGACGGATGACGACGAACTGAATAACAAAATTGAGAGATTTTTAGAAAAAGTTAAGAGAAATCAAGGAAATAATAGCGTGGCTGGACAGACTAATACCAATCAAAGTAATTTGAATGAGACAGTAGTTAGTCGACCTTTGCAGAAATCGGCATTACCAACACCTATAGTCGCACCCAGACCAATAGCACTCTCAACCCCGTATCCTTTGAATATGATACCTGAGGTGAATGAGAGAGGGGACATTTCAGTGAAAAGCAAGGTCAGCAAAACGCCAAGGCGTTTACAGCCGCAACTAGAATTCCGAGATTTACCAACACAAATTGAAATTACGGAAAGCATACCCCCAGATTTAGAAACAGTGTCGCCATTAAGATTTCCAAAAGCAGGTTACCATTCAGGGAATAGAATTTCATTCAGTCGTGAAAATTTGACGTACCGAAAAGACAATTATGTACATTTCATATCAACTGATTCAGAATTTTCTACACCAGTCAGCAGACTGTTAAACGATTTGGAATTAATAAATGCAGACGATCATCGCGATGCAAAACCAAAATTAGGCCAAGTCATTATAACAAAAACGGGAAAATATAGCATATTTAGCCTCGTGGTTAAAAGAAAACATTTTGACAAAATTGAATTACACAACGTCAAGGTAGCTTTGGGAAATTTGAAAACGACTTTACTAGATCTGAAAATAAAAACATTTAGAATTTCAAAATTGGGGGATATGACTGACGAATTATCAATAGACATCGCGAATTTATTAATAGATAATTTTGAGAACGTAGACATAGACATTACCATTTGTTCAGGTATAACCGAGATACCACCATCGGAAATAAGACCAGGCATAATTTCGGAAATGCATAGTGGACTAATGGGAGGACACAAAGGCGTGACCAAAACTTATCGAAGAATCCGCGAAAGATTTTATTGGCCACGAATGAGAGAGGATATTAGTAATTTCATTCGAAGATGCGAAAGCTGTCAAGAACAAAAGCTAGTTCGCGTTAAGACTAAAGAGCCAATGCTAATAACGGACACTCCATCTGAGCCGTTTCAGAAAATTTCACTAGATACAGTAGGTCCACTTCCGCAGACCCCTAGTGGCAACAAGCATATCTTAACTATGCAGGATAATTTAACTAAATTTTGTATCGCCGTGCCTATTCCCGATATAAGAGCTGAGACAGTGGCTCATGCAATGGTAAAACATCTAATTTTGCAATTTGGATCACCTAAAATTATTCTGACAGATCGAGGAACAAGCTTCGTAAATAAATTATTACAAGAATTAGCTAGACTTTTCAAAATCAAACATATTACTACTTCCAGCTATCGACCACAATCAAACGGCGCATTAGAACGTAGCCATATTGTTTTGACAGAGTACATCAAACATTATATTAATGAGTTTGACGATTGGGATGAACTAGTTCAATTTGCCATGTTTTCATACAATACGGCAGTTCACGAAGCCACAAACTTCACACCGTATGAGCTAGTTTTCGGAAGAATAGCGCGCTGTCCAACTTCGTTTGATACTGATGAAAACCGTTTAACGTACAACTCGTATCTTGAAGACCTAATGATCAGATTAAACGAAATGCAGGCCTTGGCTGCGACCAACTTAGTGCAGGCAAAGGAAAGGTCGAAAATGTATTACGATCGAACAGTACATCCGTTCAAGGGCAAAGCGGGAGACATGGTACGTGTACAGATAGAAGCTAGAAAAGGAAAGTTTAGCAAGCGATACCAGGGTCCATATAAAATTATTAGAGTCTTGGAAAACAATAACGTGGTATTAGAAGGTAACGACGGTGAAAGATTCGTTAAACATGTAGACAAACTCGAATTGGCTTACTGACAGAACGGGACGTGGACTGACCGACAAGATTACGAATGTAAAAGGGGAGTAATGAACATTGATTTTTGAGGGAATAGACATGAAGAATATCATGGAGACGTGGTGGAAAATTGTCGTGTTAATTATCGGATTCTGGACATTGAGGGAAACAAACTCGCAGGATTACGTGGTCACGTCACTTACCAACAATCCCGGGATATATTATGAAAAACTACATAACATCAGACTGAAAGAAGCAGAATGGAAACTATTACTTTCCGTTGACGTGGATTATCTCAGGGACTTGATAGGAAAAGTACCTAACTTAGGCATGCTATACTATCCGGGGATTAAGACGAATTCACCAGCAATTATGAAAGAATACAAGAACATTGTCGACCAATCTCTAATAGGGAGAAAATATGACGAATTATGGGCATTACGGGACAGTTTAGGCGAACTGACAGAGGACATCACAAGGACAGATTCGAACCAGCTACCCCGCTCTATAAAGCGACGGGAGGCACCGCCATTGGGAATAATTGGGTCCGCCAGTCGTTATTTATTCGGGACGCTAACTACGAAAGATCTAGAATACTTCAATTCGGAAATCAGTAAATTACATCGTAACCAGAACAAACTGACCGGATTCTTGAAGAATCAGACACATATTGTAGCTAGCCAATTGCATGAACTCTACGCCGACTCAGAAAGGCACCTAGCTAGGATAAATCTAAATACTGGTAAAATAAACGAAATGATTTCATCAGTAAGAAATTTGGGAAAAATTGTAGACAATGCAACAAACACTTTAGAACTATGGGAATATGTGTTGCGGGTGGACGCTTCCCTTACTAATTGCATCAAAAATGTAGAATTAGCCATAACCGCGATTGAAATGGCGGGAGAAGGAAAATTACATAAGTCCATGCTTAATTCAGAACAGCTGAAAAGTATATCTATAGAAATAGCTACTCTAGATGGGAAGTACGAACTCCCGATACCACATCACCAACTATCGCCTAGGGAGTTGAATAGAATAGCAATTACGGAGATTGATTACCATCAAGGAAGGGCAATAATTGTAGTAAGGATGCCCCTGGTAAACAAAGAACCTTACCACCTCTATCAAATGCTACCATGGCCAGCGCCACAGATATTAGGGAATACAAGTATGTCAGCGCAAATAACTCCACGTGCTAAATATATTGGATTAAGCTATAACCACGGAACGTACTTCCTTACAGAAGAGACTTACATACGCGAATGCAGTAAAACACCTTATTGCTATTTATGCTCCTCCCAACTACCATTGATAGAAACTACATCATCTGAAAGATGTGAAATCGCATTACTTCTAAATCCAGACGAAAAATCCTTACGTAATTGTAATATATATTTGACCCGAAATTTCGATCCCTTCTGGGTACGATTAGATTCAATAGGAGCCTGGCTATATTCATTAGCGGGGCCCCAAATTCTCCAAATTATTTGCAGAAGCGAGGTAGATAAGTTGACTACTATATCAGGAACTGGAATATTGTGGTTAAGAGGAGGATGCATGGCTAAAACAGATAGTATAACACTGCCAGGTATAGACACGTACTTATCTAAACAACAGTATTTGTATCAACCAAATCTCTCGCTGTCTATAAGGAATATATCACCCGTAATACATACAAGCACTAAATTAATTAAGTACTTAGAAAAAGAACCGATTTTTAATGGCAAACCTGAACAAGGAAAACCGCTATTCGATATTGAAAGGGATTTAGAAGCAATGGAACTACAAGAACAAATATCAAACCATCATGAGAACCTAGTTTACGGCTCATACATGGCGCAAATGGGAATAGTACTTACCATCATAGGGATCTATTATAGGAAACAAGTGTTGAGTCTGGCTAGATCATGTTCAGGGCTGACCACTAACAACCGACGGAACGTAGCACGGAGGCCCATTCGCGAAGACATCATGTTAACTGAGACTTGCTCTCCCTCTATGATTGAGACAAATCGCGACCTACCTCAGCAGGAGGCACTAGTCAACTAGACCCAACTTATACTCCCCCTCTATCCCATATAATAATTAAACACAACGACCATTGGAAACGGCAATCCCTCTTTCGTTATGTACTGTGTTAGTGCTTTTTGCAAAATTATCGACAGGAATCATGGCCAGCACCAGCCAGCCAGACCCCACCCCGACAAGAAGATTATTCATAATCGGGCTGGCTACATACACTAAAAGGCGGGATTTGGCGAGGATATTCGGAAAATACAACCCACGTTCGATAGTCATACGGAAGGGGAGAGGCTACCAAAACACAGCGTTTGTAGACTTCAGAACACCAGAGGAGGCGGCAGAGGCGATGAAGGGAGTAGGAACAGTTAAATTAAAGAAAAGAACACTCACCATCAAGTTCGCGGATGCGTGGGAGGAGCTGCGAACGCTACCTTCATGCAAAAAGCGCAGGCCACTCAGAATAGAAGAGGACCCTCTGCCTGGATATGTGCCGAAGGAGGCAAAACAACTGCCAATCGAGAGTATCTGCGAAATTGCACGTTACCTACCTTACAAGGAACGTGCACGAATGGAACAAGTGTGCAAACGATGGAGAACCGGAAGCAGAAGCTCCCATATTTACACCAGGGCCATAACACCAACCAGCTGGGAATGGAAGAGCGGATGGCACCAAATTTTCAACTCAGATGGTTTAGTATGGATTATCAAGAGGGGCGGAGATTATATAAGATCCTTAGACCTAGAGGGGGTTGCAGAGATAAAGTCGACCGCGATTACCATGGCGGCGAAGGGGTGTCATAGATTGGAGGTTTTGAAGTTAACAACCGTCGACATCAGGGGAGGAGCATTAAGATCCGTGAGTGATCACCTGTTAAGCCTCAGAGAGCTGGAAATCGGACAATGTGCGGGACCAATTGACTGTGAAATAAAAAAAATAATTATGAAAAATTTAAACCTACAAAAACTGATCCTCCAAAGCAATGAAATAACAGGAAAGGGACTAGGACATAAGACATCAATCAAGGAATTCCAGATAAAGAACTGTGATATGGCAAAGGCGCAAGGAATCGGCGAATTCATCCAACTACAAGAATACTTGGAAACACTGGTGATTGTGAACTGCCTACGACTAAGGCGTGCGGAACTGCTAACGGCACTGGTTGAAAACAGCCACACTCAACATACGCTAAAGTCACTTAAAATCCACGGCGACGGACCCAGCGATGCGCCTCAAGAAGACCCACAGCTGGCGGAAGGAGAAGAAAGAGGGGACTTCGTCGAACTAGACCTTCTAGTAGCAGAACCGCACTTGGCATCAGCACTCCAGTCACTAAGGGAATTATCTTTGACAGCATGTGGTTGGGTGAATGCAGACTTCATCCAAGACATAGGCCAAACTTTGACCATTCTGAGCACTCTGGACATCAGCATGTGCACAAATATACGCGGGCAATTTTCGCTAGAGCCTCTTGCACGACTAAACCAGCTGAGGATCCTAAGAATGAACAACATGCATCCGACAGTGGGGGGAAGCTGCCTACGAGAACTGGAACTACTGAACAGCTTAGAGACCAGAGAGAACCCAGGGATCCTCGATGAGGATATTTGCGGGTTGCTGCGGAACAACCACGACATCGAACACCTCGACATTGAAGGCTGTTGGAACGTAACGCAACAGACCATCATCGTTGCACGGGAGGTTGTACGATTGGGACATCGACGGCAGCCACTCCACCTATATGCCGGAGGTACACAAGCAACACCGTCCCGGCGGGACAGAAGAAACAACTACTTACGTATAAGCTTCCAACGACATGCGATGCCACTGCTCCAGCGTTCGGGATAGATCCCGTAGACCCAAAAACACCCCGGTCGGCTGACCAGTTTTACTGATCACAGAGAGTTATTCTCCCGCCAACCGTGGGCCCAAAACAACATCTATACTTCAGGGCCACCCGAGGTGAAACCTCGCGCGCTGGTGCAGTTGCAGTCGTTATAAGCGGACGGTTGTTCATAAAATTTATCTAATAATTGTAATTATCAGTCCTTCTTCTTGGGAAGCTGTATCAGTTCTGTCATATTATATACATTGAAATGTAAACTAGTCCATATAGGTAATATTTAAATTCGATTTCACATAATTTCTGACTCCAATAATCGCCATCTTAATACTTTAATAACGATAACGCTCGTCGATCCGATACAGTGTCTCATGAAAATATTCATGCTATAGATCGATCCTCTTGGATGTGAGGCTCGGCTGACCAGTTTTACTGATCACAGAGAGTTATTCTCCCGCCGATCTCACATCTGAGGTTACTGTCGGAACAATTGTTACCTTCGAACGTCCCGGATGCGATCACTCACCCCAGACGTAACTCCTCGCGCTAAACTATGCTACAGCCGTCAGTAGTGTAAAGGCTCGGCTGACCAGTTTTACTGATCACAGAGAGTTATTCTCCCGCCAGCCTTGCATCCTAGACTGCAGTAGCGATGATTGCAAACATAGTAAATAAAAGAATTTCCAGTGCATAAACTCGGAACATGTCTGCTGTCTGGGGAGGAGTTTTAGGCATTCGATTCGATGGTGCAGACGCAGTTTCCATTACACCTCTTGTTGTGTAAAGTGGTAGTAATTCATTCCCAACTATTCCAAGTTCCAATTGTCACGATGTCGTTAAATACACCACCTTTAACCATATTATTATCCCTTTATGTTAACATAAGTTATAGTTATCCCTAATGTAAGGCCGGCTGACCAGTTTACTGATCACAGAGAGTTATTCTCCCGCCGACCTTACATCCTAAATTGCGATGGCAACGATTGTCGCCTTGTTATAGCATACACCACGTTTAGTCATACTGTTATCCTCTTATGTTAACATGAGTTATAGTTATCCCTAATGTAAGGCCGGCTGACCAGTTTACTGATCACAGAGAGTTATTCTCCCGCCGACCTTACATCCTAGATTGTGATAGCAATGATCGTCACTGTACTCTGAGATATTCCACCTCTAATAATGATATCACTCCCTTACGTTAGCCCGAGTTAGAGTTGTCCTTAATGCAAGGCCGGCTGACCAGTTTACTGATCACAGAGAGTTATTCTCCCGCCGACCTTGCATCCTAGATTGCGGTAGCAATGTTTGTCACCATGTTATAAAATATTCCACCCTTAGTCACGTTATTGTTCCCTTACGTTAACCTGAATTATAGTTATCCTTAATGTAAGGCCGGCTGACCAGTTTACTGATCACAGAGAGTTATTCTCCCGCCGACCTTACATCCTAAATTACGGTAGCAATGTTTGTCACCATGTTATAAAATATTCCACCCTTAGTCACGTTATTGTTCCCTTACGTTAACCTGAATTATAGTTATCCTTAATGTAAGGCCGGCTGACCAGTTTACTGATCACAGAGAGTTATTCTCCCGCCGACCTTACATCCTAAATTACGGTAGCAACGTTTGTCACTATGTTATAGATTATAACACCATTAATCTTGTTATTACTCCATTATGTTAACCTTACACATATAATGTTCTTAATGTAAAGGCCGGCTGACCAGGTTACTGATCACAGAGAGTTATTCTCCCGCCGACCTTAAATTTGCTTTTATAAGCTACGTTATGCTGAATGCTTCATCATCAGTTAGAATTGTGACAATGTCACATGTACACATACATTATCTTTTAATCACTCTTATTCTCATATACTTACTAGCTTTTAATTGTTCATCAACGGGGACGTTGATGGTTTCTAAGTGGGGAGGGATGTTACGCCCCGACGTACTGCCTTGGCGTACCTTTTTAAAATTCCATTTCATTTCATTTCTTTGATTACTTCTATACGCATATATCATTTCATCAAATCTCATATTCGAATAACAGCGAGTTCCACCCCTCCTGGCAAAAGTCACGTAGAGACCAACAACGATCCCTAGTATAAGGTTCAACTTTCGTTTATTTAGCTGGTACCAAGAACTGAAATGAGGAACTGCTGAGCTAGCATCAGTAGCGCTCAGCCTGGAAGTATCCCTCTTTTTGAATTAAAATTATAATCAACAACTAGGATAAACCACTACCTTTAGAATTATCAAATTTAAATGGATCACTCATTGGAATGTATGAATGAATGTGTGAACATTGCATGCGAATATCTTTCGTTCATATTTTTAATGTGTTACCGAGGAGATTGAGAATCGTCGGAACACCGTTGGAGAGCGTGAGGTGATGCTGACCATGTGGACTTGGGCGCCAGAAGGTCGCCTCGCTCCTCATTGGCTAATTACCGTTGTGACCAACTACAATTGCAGCCTCTTGGACCCTCGGGCCCAAGAAGCAGCGTCTTTCGTCTGTCAAGTCGCGAAGTGCGTGGACGTAAACCCGGATTAGCCCTCTCGAGCAAGAGTAGCGTTTGGAAAATCTTAATTGTGACCGGCCTAAAGTCTCGCGCTAATTCGTTAAATTCGAGCTTCAGTTATCCTGTTAGCTGCAAAAGACTCACTATCTTCTACATTTCCATCTTTGCTGTTCTTTACTAAATCTCGTTATTTCGCGAATAGACATTTTTATGCAGTTCCATTTTCCTCAATTAAACCAAGTTCGGCCCTGATTCAAACCGACTCAGGTAATCTTAAGCAATAATAATAATAATTACACTTTCATTTTCAATAAATTAATCGTTCCAATTAATTGATCATACGTTAAAAATCAGAAAAACGGACACTTTCGATTATAACTCTCGGTAACAAAATATCAATCTAAATTCACAAAGACTAAGTGACCAACGTGCAACATCATTCGATTCATCAACTATTCCAAATTTGAGGTGAGGCCCCTGGTCCAACATTCTACTGACGCAGACCGACACGATCCGACGGCTCTCAATCTCGCCGACTGATTCACCCAAAAGCTAAGTCAATCCGAGTGTAAATCTTCTAAATTAGACGAATTCTTGTTCACCTTGATAATCAAAATTTCTTCAGTAAATTCACAAAAACCAAGCATAGAATTGGTGGCTAGCTTCACTACCCCCAATTAAATTCCATTTATTGTTTCCAAGAATTTACAAATAAGACTAAATGATTAAATATATATATTAAATATATATATATATTATATTAAACGATTTAAGATAATCTAAAAAGAGAGATACAATACAATACAATATTCACGACCAGCTAGTTATAACCATCGTTCAGAATAGATGTTCCTGGTACCAAATAATAATATCCATTAGAATCAAACAACACACGATTTGTATAAACTTGAATATTTCATAAATTGTTATTTTTGGCTCATATATATTTTTATCACCATCGATTGTTACCAGATATTTCGATAACTAAATTGAACCAGAATATACTACATCTTTTACCAGTTAAATCTTTTTAAACATTTATTTTGAGCGACCTTCTTCCCATTTTCTTTATTATAAAATAGCCTCAACTATTTAAACAAACCTCACAGACCTGTACAGGTCTATAGCAACACGATCCTACAAATTACCGGCGTACCGAAAGGTAGGTCTTTCTCTTAGTTTTAATTATTATTCATTGTCGTTGCGTGGGAGCTAGATTATTGATTTAATCATCAACTACCACCGCTCAGTACACCCTCACCCCCACGTAACAACTGTCTCAAAATATTGTAGATGTCTTATTAAATATTAACTTTATTAACTTATTTGGTTGTTAATTATAGTAATATATTTCGATTTGCATTTTTTTTGTTTGTCAATGTAACATGGAATCTTACGTTTTTCGAGTGATTGAAGTGTAAATTTTAATAAATAGCTCAAAATTGTACATAATGGTTGAAAAGAAAATTTCGGATTCGAGTGTTTTTCGTTTCTTTGCATTTTCTGAGAACATTTAACATAGTGGGGTATATTTTTTTTTACACCATCAGAAAGTAGAGATTTGAACGAACAAAAAGCCCACCGACTTTTTAAAAAAAACAGATATTTTGACGTGAGAATTTTCGATTGAAAATTAAGATGCTTTTTCGATGTTACGTCCTCCAGACTTCATATTCCTTTCCCACGCTCTTAGTTACCTTACGCTCTGTAGTCTACTCTTATCGTTCGCGAGTCAGCAGGTTCTCCTGTAACTCGCGCACGGTGAGTCTTAATATTTTTAAATGAAAAGTTCGAGGACCCCAAAGCTACGATTGGGAATTTGTTATAAATCGTCTCTTTAATACATTTTTCATTAACTTGAAATAATCCCCTGGGCCGTTTTTTTTATTTCTTAAAAATTCGTCAAAATTGCTATGTATAATAACTTAAACGCTAAATAACCTGGTTCATCCTTATTATACGAGTTTGAATAAGTAACTTTTTTCAAATAAAAATTTCTTTTTCAAAAAAAAAAATTATTTTATTAATTTTATAAATATGGCTAGTTTTTAGTGATTGTTGAAAAATACTTGAATAAAATATTCATGTTACTATTACAATAATGATTTGCAAGTACTTTAACTTACTTAAATATTTATTCAAACTCGTATCATAAGAATGAACCAGCTTATTTAGCGTTTAAGTTATTATACATAGCAATTTTGACGAATTTTTAAGAAATAAAAAAAACGGCCCAGGGGATTATTTCAAGTTGATGAAAAATGTATTATAGAGACGATTTATAACAAATTCCCAATCGTAGTTTTGGGGTCCTCGAACTTTTCATTTAAAAATATTAAGACTCACCGTGCGCGGCTAGCTTGCCTGCTACATCCCGCAAAACCAGGCAGATCCATCCCAGCGCTCAAGCAAGACAACTATCCCTCTAAACCAAGACCATACCCTTTTTCCCTTGACCGACTCCGTTGCATTGACCACTAATAAACAATCATATACTTTGAATCGTTTACCTACCCTTGATACCGATCCCTTTCTATTCCATTCCCTTCCTGCATTGGGAGTAGTAGCACGCGAGTGCATAGTCGACGTGAACGGACCCTACAATAGCCAAATAACACCTTGGCTGGGCTTGGAGTGAGCTCCGATTACCGCTCATCGGAGCCTACGCAATCTACCCCGTAACATTTTGGTGGCAGCGGTTTTGCCCGTCGACCTACCCGTCAGTGCAGTGCTGCATGTTTTCTACGAAAGTGTTCAGTGCTCAAAATTTCTAACGCCTTACCAATCAGTGATAGCCGTGTTACGAACGAACTCCGGCCCACAAAGTACTGTGACAGGCATGCAGAACCTATTCAACTCGTCACGGACACAGGCTCTGCAAACAGTCCCCAATTTCAATAACTCCGTCACATTGTGGTACTATTGAAATTCATCGATACGTACGACGTCGAATAACTGTGTAGCGAGTGGAAATTCAGTGCGATAGCCAAGTTAAGCCGCACACCGCATCTGAACACATCACCTTTGGAACCGACAAATATTGAATGGACCCTTCCCGCTCATTCAGACTCCTGCAACCCTGTTAAGACGAGAATCTGGACCCGAAAGTGACATCGCCCTAAGACCTGGATTACCACACTTATTTATCAACACGCCACGGAGTACCTCATCTATACCCTCCTCGTGCCGACGCATGACGTGTATCGCCTCTTCAAGTTTCACCTGCGTCCAGCTGCCTAGAACCATGCTGTACTCTGTTTTTGCGTTTACCTTCGCCATGTGAGTCTATTCTAAGTCTTAGTGTTGAGTTGATATTCTTATTCCTGTACTTGCAATACCCTGCTTGAATCAACATGGCACCAACTAACGAAACCGGTTCAAATTTTTGGTCAGTAAAAGATGTCTTGCCGACAATCCCCCCATTCGACGGCCACAACATGCCCTTTGACTCATTTGTAGAACAATTACGTCACGTAGAGACTCTTATAAAAGCTTCGGATGAAATGACTTTCGCCAAATTCGCGCAATCAAAGGTTACAGGCCCCGCTTCTCAATATTTAATAGGCATTAACTGTAATGACGTCGAGGACCTCATAACTGCCCTTAGCCGAGCATACCGCCCGGATATCCCCATACGCCAGTTATCTGCTCAATTAGATAGAATTACACAACAACCATATGAGCGCATCATAGATTACTCGTGCATAATAAGAGCAATATCAAAAGAAATAAGCACAGCGATCACATCCAAGCACCCACCAGACTTAGCAACGCTTCTACTGAATGATCTAAAGAAAGATACCTCTAGATCGTTTATTAAAGGGCTTCGGCCAGAATTGGAGTGGAGAATCGCTACTATCAGACCATTACCGACCTTCGAAACTGCCGTCACCATCGCCGAAGGCGAAGAAGCCGAGCTAATTAACCGTCAAATGCAATTCTCTGCACAATATTTCACCCCCGCTACACCCATGTGCCTGCCGTTACCCCCCCATACTGCTCCTCCGTCTCAGGTGCCCGCCACGGCCACCTTTATCCCCCCCCCCCCCCCCCCCCCCCTGATGTCATTGCCAACGCCTGGTTACGCTCATCAACCAGCGCCTCGTACCGAGCCCAAACCTTACGCCCAAGCGCTCGATCCGAACACCGGTTCTGCTGGCCACGTTAATGCTCTGCCCAGCAGTTGTCAATTTTGTAACCACCAGGGTCACTCCATCACGGAATGTTACCGTCTGCAAAGTAAAAGATGTTGTACCAAATGTCGCAGAATGGGCCACTTCCACAATGAATGCAACATAAACCAAGAACTACACTGCGACAATTGTAATCGCAGAGGCCTCACAGTAGACCGATGTAGATCCTTTCGCACCCAGGCCCTCTCCTCAGCAACTCATTAATTCTTTCTGCCGCCAAGCGTACATCGCGACCGACTAATAATCCCCCCTCCTGCCCTATCCAGTCCACTGACCTCGCGCAACTGCAATCCGATCCTCCTATCCCTGACGACAGTACACCCTGTCCCGGTGCCGCAAAGGTGCTCTTGACTGACAGTAGGTCAGAAAAATTGGACGTCCTAAAGAGCAGCTTACATCTTGATCATTTTAATGACACCGAAAAACAATCTATATCCAACCTCGTAAGAGAATTTAACCATCTCTTTTATCTCCCAGGTGATAAATTAGGCCACACCAATTTATCTGATCACACTATCCCCACGACGGACAATACGCCTATTCATACCAAACAATACCGTTTTCCCAATATTCACAAAGACGGAATCGAATCCCAAGTTGATAAACTACTCAAGCAAAATCTTATTAAACATTCCTCATCTCCGTATAATTCCCCGGTGTGGATCGTTCCAAAAAAACCGGATAGTGACGGCAATAAACGATGGCGTATGGTAATCGACTACAGAAAACTTGACGAAAAAACAGTCGGCGACGCATACCCCATGCCCGATATCACGGAAATCCTTGACCAGCTTGGCTCAGCTAAATACTTTTTCACATTCGACCTTGCTTCCGGGTTCCACCAAATTCCCATGCATCCAGATCACAGCACGAAAACTGCATTTTCGACACCTAGAGGCCATTATGAATTCTCTCGTATGCCCTTCGGACTGAAGAACGCCCCCGCCACGTTTCAAAGGCTCATGGACCAAGTCCTCCTAGGCCTACAAGGCAACGAGATGTTCGTATATTTAGATGACATAGTTATTTACGCTCGAAACTTGCAGGAACATGAAATTAAACTTCGGAAATCAATGAAGCGACTAACCGCTGCTGGTTCAACTCTACAGCCAGACAAGTGCGAATTCTTGCGCAAGGAAGTCGTTGACCTCGGACACCTCATGACTGAGTCAGGAGTAAAACCTGACCCTGGTAAATTAATAGCTGTAAAAGAGTATTCTGTCCCCAGAAGTCCCAAAAATTTTAGACAGTTCCTTGGCCTTTTAGGTTACTAACGAAGATTTGTTCCAAATTTTGGAAAAATTGCTAAATGCCTTAACAATTTAACGAAGGAGGATACCCCTTTCATCTGGACGTCCGAACACCAGTCTGCCTTTGAAACCTTACGCGATTGTTTATGCAAAGAACCAATTCTACAACACCCGGACTTCAACAAACCATTTACGCTCACTACAGACGCGTCAAAATTCGCGATAGGTGCAGTTCTCAGTCAAGATAAAGACGGTGCCGACCTACCGGTAGCATACGCATCCCGAGCCCTTAAGCCCGCTGAATTAAACTACTCGGTACCTGATAAAGAATTCTTAGCCGCCTACTGGAGTATGAATCACTTCCGCCCGTACATCTGTGTTCAGAAGTTCACTTTAATAACAGACCACGAGCCACTCAAATGGGTACAAAGTGTCAAGAAACCTAATTCCCGTTTATTACGATGGAGCTTAGAACTGGCAGAGTACGACTTCGATACGAAATACAAGTCCGGAAAATCTAATACCAACGCTGATGCTCTGTCCAGGAACGCACCGCCCGACACCGCTCAAATTCTTCCTATAGATGCAAAACGCCCCCGTCCAACGACTGAAGCCTCTAGCGATAAACCAAAAAAACGCACTAAAAAGACTCATCAGTACCCCAGACGCCCTCGACAGACCACAGACGAGTCCACCAACCCAGCTCCGCTGAAACACCCCAAAATCTCACAACCCTGTAAGATGATATACTCCTCTGATTCCTCTGATTCCTCTGATGTCTCCGACGATGAGTTCAGCGATAAAGAAACTCCGTTGCTCAAACCCCCCCTCGTTACCCCGGCACCGATCCCAGTACATCGCCAACCTAAACGCCACTGCGAAACAAATTCTTTAACAAACCCTGGGTCTCATGAAAGACCATACCTGAGCTATTTTTCAGATTCTTCCCTTAGCTCGGATGACTTACAGACCCCAGAAACTGAATCAGGAACCGATGACTTTTGTCCAGCCACCGATTTACCGGGCCCTTCTTATAGCGATTTCCTCATAGAAAGCGAAACTTTTCCTCTCATGCGTAATAGACGTATCAAAGAAATAAAAGCTGACCTATTACAGCAAAAGGATAACTTGGCTCATTGCATATCGGCTGACTGCCAAATGTCAAAAGAAATCGCTTCAGAACTGACAGAACGTAAATTCATAAATCGCGAACAACTTAGAGAATTCGACCCGACTGTGACTGACGTTATTTCTATGGTACATGGAAACCGGAAAATCTATAACCTAGTTACAAAGCCCAAATACAGTGACAAACCTTTGCCCCACGTTTTTTTTGACACCTTGGTTAACTTTAGGAAAACCTTGCAAGAAGATGGCGTAACATCCGTCTCGATACCATTGATAGGTTGCGGACTCGACAAATTAGAATGGAGCGCGGTACGCAGAATGATCCATTATGTTTTTAAAAATTCGAAAATGAGAATCACTGTTTGCCGCCTCGACTCTCCGCTTCCCGCCACCGCGCGCCCCTGCATTACACCCCCACCCGTTTATACTAACCTCCCTGACCCTGTCCCTTCTACATCTGGATTACCCCCCCCCCCCCCCCGCCGCCATCTGCGAAAGGAATCGGAACGTCCGACTAAACCTGCAGCACCTCATCCGATTCCACCTCCACCCCCACCCTCTAAAGTCATCATGCCCCCCCCCCGTCGGGCCTCCGCGTCCCGCTAGGAGATACCCCCCCGCTACTTCCAGGCCGACGAACCGCTCCTTACACTCCTGTTCCCTTCCCCCCTCGCCCCTCCCGCCCACCTCTGATAACGACGACAGTTCCGACTTGCTCACGGACGCTGAATACTATACGTGCACTCAACAATTCGACTCCCATATGGAAATTACTGACCATAACCATGACAGTGCTCACAACACTAACGATGATCAAATTAATGACCCTCACGGTTTCGCATATTTTATTGACAACTTGGACGACATACCAGTATCGGACAATGTCAAAGATACCAATGATGGACTTTTGATGCTCAAAACCAACTATGCGCACTTCATATCGACAGACTGCGCTTGGATCAAGGGTATACCAGCCCAACTTGCCGGCGAGAATATGGTTGACCCAAAAATAGTAATGAGGCCTCGTCCGCGAAAATTTGATATCATTGAATCTAAGCACTATAGTCGACGTATTTTCACCCTAGTATTGAAAACAAAAGGCTCAGATAAAAGCAATCTATACGATATCTCCAAGCTATTGTCCAAACTGAAAACGGCTTTAGCCGATTCAAACCTAAAGTCTCTTGCCCTCCCGATAACCGATGACAGTTTAGACGCTCTTGATCCTCGCGTTATCCGAAAACTACTATCCTTCATTTTCGCAGACTTAGAAATTCAAATCATCCTTTGTCGAAACACGACTGTCATCCCAGACGAATGTTTACGAAAAGAAATAATTAGAGAATGCCACGAATCGTTGATCGGCGATCATCAAGGTGTAACTAAAATATATAACCGCATTAAACAAAAGTATTTTTGGCCCCGTATGAAAGAACAAATCCAAGATTCCATAAGAACTTGCGAGAGTTGCCAAAGAAAAAAATTGGTCAGAGTAAAAACCAAATTGCCAATGATGATAACGGACACGCCTGCCGATGCATTCGACAAAGTGGCATTAGATATTGTTGGACCTCTACCCCTTACTAAATCAAACAACAAATATCTTTTGACGATACAATGCAATTTGACAAAATTCCTGGACGCCATCCCTTTACCTGATGCCACCGCCAAAACTATAGGCGTAGCATTCGCAAAAGAATACATTACACGTTACGGTGCTCCTCGAGCAATACTTACAGACCAAGGACAGAATTTTATGAGCACAGTCATCAAACAACTTTGTAAACTTTTCAAAATTAAGCAAATACGAACCACAGCTTACCGCCCACAGTCTAACAGATCGCTAAAACGCAGTCACCTTGTTCTCACTGAGCACATCAAACACTACACGGATGCTGGTAAAGACTGGGACGATTACATCCGCTTTGCAATTTTTTGTTATAACACCGCGAAGCACGAAGGTACTAACTTCACCCCCCACCAACTAATTTTTGGCTCTCAAGCCAGATTCCCAACAGATGAGAACCCTGCCAGCGCGTATACTCGTTCCTACGATTCCTTCCTTCTAGACTTAATCGCTAATCTATCCAGCATACGAAAACACGCCGCGTCCAACCTACAACAAGCAAAGCATCGTTCCAAGACGTATTACGACCGTAACGTCAACAGCCAAACTTTCGAAGCAGGCCAAAAGGTCTATCTACTGAATGAAACCCGATCCAAATTCGACGACCACTATAAAGGAGTGTATACGATTAAACGTATTATTGACAGTATTAACGCTGAAATTTGGATTACCCCCCGAAAAACTAAAATCGTCCATTTCAATAAATTGAAATTGGCACACTTAACCGACTAATTGACCTGGACCGACGCTTGAACGAATACGAACTTGACCTGTCCAGTTTAGTAGACGCTATCCCCTAAGCCCAAAAAGGTATCGTCCAGCCTAAAATTCTATCACCAGAACAAATTATTTCCAGCCTTAAACATATCCCTCACCCGCGTCGTACAAAACCCCAAATTCGGAAATTGAAATGACGGAACTAGGCATACCTAAGCCGCGTAAATTGCTCCCCGAGCAAAGCCTTAACGATAGCTCCGAACCACTCGAAGTCTGGCGCTAAGCCCTCCGCTATTAGCAATTATATTCTTTCATTGCCTTATTCTGCCCATAATAATCTGCAGCCATAATATAATCATCAGCACGTTGCATAAGTTTCGTTTATAACATACACAATATCTATCATATATACCACAACATTTATAAGATTTCATTTATAAATTTTTTTTTTTATTCAAATGTACACTAACCCACTTAAACGCGCACTAACATCTAGGCGCTAGATTTTAAGACCTTTCTTTGTAATATTCTGTAAGTGAGTCACTACGTTTCATGGCATTCCGCTTCCTTCCGAACATCCTATTTCGTACCCTCACCGAATGTTCTTCCCGAAGGGGGGGCGTGTTACGTCCTTCAGACTTCATATTCCTTTCCCACGCTCTTAGTTACCTTACGCTCTGTAGTCTACTCTTATCGTTCGCGAGTCAGCAGGTTCTCCTGTAACTCGCGGCTAGCTTGCCTGCTACATCCCGCAAAACCAGGCAGATCCATCCCAGCACTCAAGCAAGACACCTATCCCTCTAAACCAAGACCATACCCTTTTTCCCTTGACCGACTCCGTTGCATTGACCACTAATAAACAATCATATACTTTAAATCGTTTGCCTTCCCTTAATACCGATCCCTTTCGATTCCATTCCCTTCCTGCATTGGGAGTAGCAGCACGCGAGTGCATAGTCGACGTGAACGGACCCTACAATAGCCAAATAACACCTTGGCTGGGCGTGGAGTAAGCTCCGATTACCGCTTATCGGAGCCTACGCAATCTACCCCGTAACATCGATATTAAGTCAAAATAAGGTGAAAAAATAGATATTTTAAATCAAAAAAATTACACTGTGTTTGGGACATAAAAAGGTAAGTTTTCTCCAAATTTTGTGTGAAAAAAATTTTTTTTAAAAGATAAAAATAAAAAACCAAAAACTTGGTTATTTGAATTTTTCACATAAATTTTGAGGTTATGTGAAAAAAGTGTAGGTACAAGAGTTGTAGATCTTTTTATTACCTGCAACTTCGCCATTTAACTTTTTTTCATAGGACTTGTAGTTTTGTCGGCAATCGAGATAAATCGTTTTTTACCCTCAAAAACTCACCCCCTACCACTTCCCGACCTCAGATTACCCGTAATTTATTTTTCCTTTCATTTTTGGTATATATTCTCTTCCTTTTCCAATGGGTTTCATCCTACTATTATTTTTTTTTCACCTTTTACCATTTTCAAAGGCTTCAGCCCTGGTCTAGAAGTTGAAGTCGGACAAAAAAATGTTCGCACAAAAAAATTTCGTTTTCCCATGACCTATTTAATGCAATATATATCATATTTTTGATGGCACAAAAAGGCTATTTTCAGCGGAAAAAAATAATGTTTTTTTTCTTCCAACGCGACACCTTGAATCTTGCTGTCAATTTTACACGGTATTTGGCATTGTATTGCGAACATATAAAAAAGTTGGCATCTTGGAACTCGACATTCTTGCCGGGTAATAAATATGTTTTACCGAAAAAGGTGCATTGAGGTACATCTGAGTTCGTCTTTTCCATGAATTATTTAATGCGATATATATTGCGATATATATAGGGGGATGTATCGCATTAAATAGTTCATGGAAAAGAGGCACTCAGATGTACCTTAATGCAACTTTCTCGGTAAAATATTTTTATTACCCGGCAAAAATTCCAACTGAAAAAGTGTTGAGCCGATTTTCAGAAAAAAATAGAAAACTGAGACTTATTTAATTGTATACCTACTGAAAGTAAAGACTGTTCACTAGATTAAATAACAATGGAAGATTAATTGATTATTTTTTAAGGTATTGCCAAAGTTTACTATTAATGTCAACATTAACGTGTGATTAAAGCAAAGCAAGTTTCATGTTTTGTGTATTACGTGATTATTGATTATTATATAAATTTTATTTGAAAAGAGCATGATTATGGACAAAACCAATTTTTTTGTGAAGCCGGCCCCTCCTAGGCCCCCCCACCCCAGGAAAAAATGCTGGCTACACCCCTACGCCCAACGTAATTGATTTTATTATAGTTTAATGTTCAGAAAAAGTGGAGAATCGCGCCAAAGTGTCAACGGTAAGTCCAAAGAGGATGGGATAGAGTGGAAGCTAAGCGTACCCACCGTCGCGCGCACCGTCTGGTGAGTCGCAGGACAAACCAATTGCATATGTGTGCATCGCGTCATACGTGTGTGAGTCAACACCGGCAATATTTGCAAACAAGACAAGTTGTATCAGAAAAGCTGAAATCGAATATTCATTGTAAAGTTAAGTTCTTTGGTTAAGTTGTTCTAATTGAATATGGTTGTGTACTGCGGTGTGAAAGGGTGCAATAGAAATGCTAGAACCGACCGGGAACATACATTTTTTCGAATAGCAGTGTAAGTAGAATTTGATTACTAGCAAAATAGAACCTAACCTCCTTGATATTTGCCACATACCGTACGAAAAATCCAAAGATAAACATAAATAAATATTTTCCAATTTCAATATTCGATTTTGTTGCCGGCCCGAAAAATGGTTAGAATTTGCAGTTTTTTATATTTGTGGATATTTATGTAAAAAATTTTTATCCCCTCATAATTGTATAGATTGTAAGAAATTACTAATTGATGAAAACGATAGTTTAGATGCTGAACATAAATTATATGTTATCATGATTAATTATGCCGATACGCATGGATTGGTCTATGCAACAAAAAACGTTTTCGAAAACATTATTGCATGGGAACGCACGTTCAAAAGTGTGATTCAAAGCATCGTACATTCGAATACTGTCACTCAGGTTCTCTCTCATATATTATTATAGTCGTGCAGAAAGCTCGAATTATGTACAATCGATACTAGTGAAGCATTTTTAAAGTTATTCTTGAGAATACGCTGTCACTGGGAGGCCAGGTTCATTCGCAGAAAGATTAGTGAATCCGGCGGAAAAACAGAAAATAAGCCACCCTTAGCAACTAAAAAAATGCGGAAGTTTGTCGCTACTAAAGTTTAACCAAATGTAAATATAGTTAAATATACTACGTATGTTATTGTGTTATTCAATAATCTTTACTTTCAATAAAGAATACACTTATTACTTGTAATAGTGGATGTTCTATTATTCTTTTGTCCCATATTCATAATCTACGTAGTCTATAAAGTGGTCCGTAACAGTGAGTAGCCTGTCAATTTCATTCGGATTTCCCGCTGAAATAAAGGGTGGGGGAAGAATAGTTTGTCCTACGACTCAACAGAGGTGCTAGTGGGCCTTATACGAAAAATCACATTGGTGTTTTATGAGACCTTCCGCTCTATCCCATCCTCTTTGGGTAAGTCCTCATCTGAGGGTAACAGAATTTAACGTTACAGTAGATAAGCATATAATACCTATATTCACATAACGGAGCTTGTACAGAGAGAAACCTGCTTGTATGAATTTTGTGAGGCGCTTACGAATTTCGTATTCAGCCGGACAGTGCTACCAACTTAATTTGCGGCCGAAACAATTTCAACCGGCGAAATAACCGGTTTTTGAACTTTACCCAAAATAGCCGGTTATTCAAGCCTAATTCGAGATGGCGGGTTTTGCAAGCGAAACTCGAGATAGCCGATTTTCCAAGCGAACCTCGAAATATCCGGTTTTTGAAGCCGAACTCGAGATAGCCGGTTTTTCAAGCCTGACTCGAGATAGCCGGTTATTCTACGCAACCGTCGATTTGTAGAATGAAATACGTGTTCTTGACTTTAAGCGTGTAATCCAACGTTAAAACTGAATTAGCCAAGTAACAAATAAACGAATCAGTTCCCTAGACACTGTGTATAACCCAGCATATATGCAATCCAGGTTTCCTCATTGTCGGACACAGCAGCTCAACTTTTTGGTTGCAATATATGAATGATCCAAGATGTGGATCAAAAATAAACTATACGAAGTCATTGAACTTGGGACGTATCATATAAAGATAGAGTCGGGGATAGGGCATAGTGGGGTATCAGTTAGCGATAACGATAGGACTACAGCTTATAATATGTTTCACTGATTAGTAATTTACGCACATTGCAATTTGCCTACTTAAATGACGCTGATTTACCACTAACCTAACCATATATTAAAAACACGTATACATCAAGTACCAGTACGGTTAGTGTTAATTGGACACCTATTTCAAAGTATCTGATCGATGCTGGTAGTGTTCACCTTGGTGACACACGTGACAACCGCGGCAGCACAACTGAGGCCAGTGTTTACAAGTTTGCGTTCTACCCTGTGTTTTATCCATAGTTCCGTATTTTCTTTCTCCGCAGCGGAAGAAATTCGGTTATCAGTACGGTTAAACGTATGCAAGTGCCCTATTCAAAATAACTTTATGCGTATGACTGTATCTATCTAGAATACTATACACACTGTTATAGCTTTATATCTTATGAAATAAAATGCATTGTACTACAAAGGTCATGATTTGATCGTGAACGATTTAACATAAACGTGCATCTCACGTTAATAATGAACGTATCACTGCCAAAAATTTAAGAATTGCAGGCTGCTAACTTACTGTAATCGATGTGAAAAGTTCGTGAGGTCTTTGGGAATACGGTTAATATTCAAACGGCAGTTTTGCCTACTATAATCGAAGCTTTGGGCCGAATTAGACACTCTTTCAATTTGACAAATAAAACCAATGAAAAAAAAAACAAAATTTCACGACAGATCGAACAGATTAAGAATATTTCGGGATCTGGGACACTACCCGGAACTTTACTGACCTTCCCCGGAATTTATTGATCCACTAGCCTCCAACGACCCATTGTGAACCCGTCGGTTTAGAAACAAACTCCAGTATGAAACGCATCGACAATAAACTAGATACTGCTACTGCCTCGTCCTACAGCGTTGCTGGACTGCCTTTCCTAGTACATCAGCCAACCGGCATGAGCGGATATACTAATTTCAGCCTACAGTCGGCTTATTATACGCGAGCAAATGCCATGGTGCGTTGGCATCAATTGTATTCAATTCTTCTCGTACTTTAACTATTATACACTGGCCGAATTACGCTGGACAATGGGCAATGGTGCACTGCCAGTGTAACTAGTAAGCTTGTGTTTTACCTAGCCTTATAAACCTGATAGTCGGTTGGCTTAACTCCACAGTGCAGGGACCTCAAGTGCGACATTTGTCTGAACCAGAAATGTTTTCGACGAAACGAGAATGAAGTATGAATTTTTAGTGAAATTGTGATGGTGAGTGTTACGCGTTCAATATATAATGAATTATTGTGTATAATTCACTATCGGTCGTCAATCCGATTCACCATGCGATAAACCTTGTACGTAATTTTTTACCATACGACAAGGTCGTTATTTATATTTTTCGGCTACATTACAGTATAAAAAAAATTAGCACTTTAAGACATTGTCATAAAATTTGAATTTCTTAATTACGCGACTTTTTCAGACTCTCTGTGATTAAAAATGTGTATGCAGTACAGAAATGTATAAATATTTTTTCGTTCGATATAACACCTTTTCGAATGTTTCAAAATAATACATAGAAACTGTCTTAAGGTTTAACTGAAATATTCAATGATATTGTAATATGATTAAATTTGAAGTAACGCGATTTATTAAATGCTTTAACTTTCAAAAACCAGTTATACCTATATTTTTGTGAAGAAATCATTGTTTTACAGTTGAATTTCCGGTAAAATATACTTCGTATGAAAATTCTGTGCAAATGAAGAAGGAAATTATGAGGTTTAACGAAACAAATCGATAGTAATAAATATTTTGCACAGCTGCAGTTAAAACTTAAATATGATGAATTTTGCATTTTCTAGTTCAGTTGCCGTACGTAATGGCTATTCTAACAGTTTCCAAATACTGCAGCATGTTCTAATCTTCAAAGTTCATAAGCTTATTTCCAACAATATCTAGAACAAGATTTACGACTTCTACTGTAGATTGCAGGTCTTGTAGTAAGGAAAAACGGCATTTGGTGAAAATTCAAACATCTGTGTATAAGCTGATTGTAAGTCTTAATCATAATACTGAACCAAGCTACATACTGAAGGCCAGAACTATTACGTCTTATAAGTTTTGGTAAATGAAAATGGGTCACGTGACAGTTACTCCCAATGTTTTGATAACCCCTGAGAATTGACTCTTTCACAAATTATGGGAGGGATGGGCGCATAAGACAACATATGAGAATCCGCAGAAATATTTATGATACAATTTTAAAATTTTTATGCAGTAATTTAATATTCCCAGGGTATCTGCGCTTATAGCTAGCGGTAAGTAGAATACACAGCGTTGAGTTCAGAGACATGTGCTCGAAAATTTCGAATTTCGTATAATGGTAAACCTATGCAAACGAATAGGTATTGTAAATCGTGGTTATTCTTAACTTTTTATACATGAACAAGTCTATGAATTCTAGACGTCGGATCTGGCCTCACCCGCTTAGATCTCGCAACCCAACAGTCAGAAAAGAATAGAAACGGATTGAGAATTTCAATACGATCTATTCCGATTTCTTTATCCAAACGGATGTTTCGTATTCTTTGAAAAGAATTAATTCAGATAGAAAGAATTGAATCGGATTGATAATTGCCATCCCTTATTGTAAATAAATAATTGAAACGAACAAGCTATTAGAGGTGGCATTGACGCGAATATGACGGGATAGGAAAGAACAGATAAAATCGAATAGAAACGAATAAACAGATTAAAACGAACAGTGTCTGATTGGAATAACTCATGCTTAATTCGGAAACTTAAAGAAATGGGATTCATAATTCTGCTAATCGTTCCGTTTCTATTCTTTTCCGATTGTTGGGAAGATTTTGAGCTCAAAGTCCTCGTAGAAAAACAGCATCCCAAATTTTTTCAGATTTCTTTCTCTTTTATTTTCGAAGTTATTGTATGGGATATTGTATTTAGTTTTATAATTTTTGTTTCAATTTTTTTTTTTTTTTTTTGCTGTCTTTTGCCACTATAAATTTTTTTTCAGAAAATGGCTTTTTCGTGTAAAATAATCTTATCTCTTCAAAAAATATTTTTTTTTTCGTTGATGCTTATAAAAAGCTCTCAAAATTGAGCTTCAAAATTAAAAGGTTGTTTTTTACGGTTGCCCAAATTTTGAAAAACATTCTTTTCCAAAAACTGAGAAAATTTTACAGGATGCACGTAATTTTCAAGGAGGGATTCCGATAAACAACGAGAAATGAACTACTGAACAAAAATTGAAGAAAATTTTCAATTCAATTTATCCTATTTATAATGATGTTTTTGTAATCTTTTCTTTCTTTTCCGTTTCCCACTCTCTTTTTTTCCTCACTTCCTTCACTCATTCTATGGGTGCGTTCCAAAACTAACTCCCAGTGCTGTCAATTATCTTTTGTCTGTTTTACACTGCAGAGTTCGGAAGTAGCTATGCCTCTGTCCTAGGGATTTTTGTTGCGTTACCAGCTAGTTTTGGAACGTACCCATAGTAAGATGGTAAGTAGATAGAGAAGGTAGTAAGAAAAAAAAAGGGGGAAACAAATAATTGAATGCATAAGATGATTTAGATTTTCAATTTTCGTTAATTCATTCATTTCTCGTGTGTTTATCGAGATCCCACCTTGAAAATTACGTGTATTATGTAGAATTTTCTCAGCTTTTTGAAAGAAATACTTTTAAGAAATTCCAAATTTGGGCAACAGCAAGAAACAGCTTTTTAGATTTTAAGCTCAATGTTAAGAGCTTTTGACAAGCATAAACAATAAAAAATTTCTTTTTTTTTTATAAGCTGAGATTTTTATGTACGGAAAATTTGTTTTCGGATTTTTTTTTTAATATGGCAAAAAAATGCAAAAAAAAAGTAATAAAACAAAAACTATAAAATTATATGGAATACCCCATAAAATAACTTCGAAAAATATGAGTAAAAAAAATCTGAAAAAATTTGATAAACTGTTTTTTGATGATGACTTTTAGCTCAAAAAATTGCGAAAAGATTTGAGCGGGTGAAGCCGGATCCGAGGTCTAGAATTGGCAGACTTGTTCAGAGAAATTCTACAACTTATTTTGCAATATTAATAATATTACATTTCTTCATTTCTTCAACATATTATACGTACATATAAAAATGATAAAATATTTAGTAAGAAAGATTCGTACATAAAAAATATAATGATCTTAACACTGTATAATATCAGCCTTTACGAGACCTCGACTGAGTGAAAGTCTGGTTGCTATGTGAATACTTATAGCATAAACTAAAACTCCCAGGAATCCATCCAGCGGAGTGGATGTAATGGACTTTCAGGATGGGAGGCTGATGGTCCGTCCATGCCGTAAGCCAATGGAGAAAACAAGTAAAAGCTGAAAAAGAATAGAAAACTAATATTGATTTACCAAACCTGTTAATGCTCTATATCAACGGAAGACTAAATATGAAAACATGCTTCCCAAATTCAATATAATCTCAATAAAGTAAAATACCAATGTGTGAACCACTTTGTAAAGCAACTGAGAAAGTACACTAAGTGTGACGTTTATTTAGGGCTGGTTTTACGATCGACTTGAGTTGCATCTACTTTTATCAATTAGGTGTTTGATGATTATTAGTTGGCAACCAATCCAAATAATTCTTGTAAACTTGTGATTTGTGTATGGGACATTTTTAAACTGAGGTATTTGATCAATTTTTCCCAAATCAAATAATTTAGATTATTTCATTAAAAACATAAAACTCCCGAATAAATTGTTTCATTCAAGCTAACTGTTGCAATCAAAATATAATAATAATAATAATAAATAACAATGACGTATTTTTCATTATAATAGACCTACGAACTTACATAAGTACATTACCAATGTGTGTGTGTGCGTGCTTTTCTATACACACAGTTTCAACACATCAATCCTCGCTCAAGTAAGAATAAGCATGGTGCACATCACACATACACAAATCGAGGTAGATGCTGACCGATTCAAGGCTACCGGTATGGTCTGCTACCATCTATTGAACCTGCATTGCAGATGATTCGAGCAGCTTCGAATTAGTCAAAGTCCACTTCTGTTTGTGTACATGCATGCCAAGAAATGATTGATTTTTATAATTGTGTTATAATGTAGTCTTCACAAGTTGTAAGTCATTGTTATTTTCTACTAATCGTTTGTAAGAATTACAAGCGTTAGCTGTAAAGTACAGTGAAAACCATTTTTCAAGATACCAAAAAGTGAATGTATTCAAAAATTCAGTTCCAATCAGTAGTGACCAACAACTGTAAAGACCCTTAATAGTATGAGGTTTATTTTCATGACTTACTAGGCCATATTTTTAGTTGTTAAGAAAAAGTAATTGAATGTATCTTCACAATACTTTATAGATATCAAATACGAAATTGACAAAACTCAATAAATCGTATGAGTCAGATTAAACATGTATAAAAAAAAATAATTTATTTTGTGAATTTTCAACAATTCAACTAATGAATTAACTTAAAAATGATTAGAAATGGTATAAACATACTCTCAGTGATTGAATTTGGTTATACCTATAGGTTTGATATTTTGAAGAATGGTTAAGGAGTCTTTCGTACCTATATACTGTTCCAGACAATACTAGCCCCACTGTGGAATGATAAATAGTATGCCCAATCATGCCAGGAACGAACATGGGTATAGTTTCCAAAATGTAGTTCAATGTTATTCCGGTCAGCATGCAGCTGAACAATAAAGCAGGGAAGTAATGATGGAAGTAGAGTATACGTCCCATAGCCCAAAATGGAACGTAATGTAAGAGCCATCCAGTAAACATCCACATGCCAGCCTCGAGTGTTCTCCTTCTTCGATATAAAATATCAGGATCCTGCAGATATCCTCGCTGTTCTTGCACAGAGGCGAATAGATATGCGAGAGAGAAGAAAATTAAAAATACTATGTTTCCCCACCATATAATCGGATTTCCGAGTAGATAAATACGATTTTTACTCCCCGAAAAGAATTGACCCTGCAAAAAATGAAAAAGAGGAATTCAGTAATTACTACTCAACACTTATCAAACTAGATAAAATTCGTTGTGTGATATGAGTATTACAGGCACTCCAATCATTTGGAACTAAAAATAGAAAATTAGGTAGCCTGATAACAGTAAAGCATGTCACTTTTCTAATGGCCTCAATAACTATAGAAGTGTGGACGAGATTATAGTCATCGAATTCAAGTTCATTAAAAAACACAAATTTGTAATTATATAACTGTATTTGTAGTATTCCACTTCAATTCCATCGGGTCCTGACCCTATTATTCAAGATTGAGTTGACAATCTTTATAATGTTTCAGACACTCTAATTTTTTTAGTTGTTTACAATTTAAATCAATGTAATCTGGAAATTCTCAGGTAAGAAAGAACAAAATCCACGCAAAACTCACCTTTTTCTCTGTAGCGTGTGTCTAAATTGAAAAAAACATTCTTCAAATAGACAATCTAAGAGTTTTACGGGAAATAATGCGAAAATTTTAATAAGATACTAGGGGATTTGCACGTTACTTTTGATGGTGTGTTAACTCTGCAGAAAGACGACAGTGATAGCATAAAGCTTACTTCCAGCCACTTAAAAAAGTTAACTTCATGCGCCTTAAAAAGGCTCACTTGATGGATTTACCAAGATGTTTTAAATGTATACATCAAAATTTTTGCATAAAATTCAGTAAAAAAAGGTCCAAACTTTGAGATTCTGTTTAAGATAGTTTGACCATCGGTTTAGGAGATACTAACAGCTATTAAGGAGGGGGTCTCATCCACCAAAGCAGCTACATTAACCATAGGTCACAAATAGCGATCGATTTGTTTCTAAGTGTATTTTTGTGCTCCAAAAAACATACCGTGGAGTTCAAAACGATAAAAAAATATTTGAACCCCAGCGAGTATCTATATTTGACATATAGCAAGATATCAAAAATCTGAACAACGATTGTTCGTTCGGAATAGTAAACTGAACGAACATCCCAAATTACAGCCAAAAATGTTTTAAAGATCGGAAATTCCGTTTTTTAATATATTTTAATGTTACTTCTTTGAACTGTAGCCAATTTCATGTAAATTGATAAAGCTCCTACAATGTTAGCACTTGCAATATATTATACATCTATAGTAAACACTGTTTACTTACACAAGTCTCACTAAGTAGTTAAAAATTAAAAATCTAGGCAGTCTACCAAAACTTTCGTATCACTTTGGATATTTTCAAATTATATTATTGATGACAAAAATGTTCAAATTAAAAGTTGAATTTTCAAGTACCATAATTATTCATTATATCATATCATAAACGTGTTCAAATGACCCAAATACCGAGAAATAAATAAATACATTTGAAATAAATAAAAATTTTAGTAAATAAATTTATAACTCGTAACTGAAAATTCATTTTTTTTAATTTATACCTCTGAAACTATTCGCGGTAAGTACTAATATTGCAGGACTTTTTTTTACATGAAATTGATTGAAGTTCACGAAAAAAAGTAACTATAAAAAATCTTCACAAAACGAAATTTTTTGGATTCTTTAAAAAGTATCTTCTCCTAAAGTTTTCAATATTTTAGGCTGAGATTAGGGGTGCTCATTCAGTTCACTATTCCAAACAAACAATCGTTTCAGATTTGTGATATCTTGCTATATGTCGAATATAGAAAATCGGCGGGATTGAAATATTTGCTAATCGTTTCGAACTCCATGGCATGTTCTTCGGAACACCAACGTATACTTGGGAAAAAATCAACAGGTATGTAAGACCTATGTTTCATGCAGCTGCTTTGGTCGAAGGAGCACCACCTTGAAGAAGGTATGACGTGCAAAAGATAAATTAATATAATAGATTGGAAAATTCATTACCCAGCACATTTGGCACTTACTCCTATCATAAAAATTTAAATCTAGCTCAGTCCGTTTTTTCAATCACCATATCAAAAATTATAAATATTTTAGATCGAGATATATACATATATATATATATATATACCGACTATTTTTTTTTTTAGAAGAACATTGAAAAATCTTCCGAGTGTCCCTCAAAAATGACCTCGGGAAATATGAGCTCTTAATATTGATATTTAGAGGTGGCGATTCTCAATTTTCTATTTTCCATTTAAATAACATGGGAAAAAATTTTACAAAAATTTCAAATCTTATTGCTCGAAAACGAATCAGTGTGAAGATATAAACAAAACATATTCTTGTAGGAAATTTTACGCTCTACAAAAAAGATCTGAATAAAGATTTGCGTAAGGTAAGTCGTTTCGGAGTTATCAGGCCTCAAACATCGAACCGTTTGAAATAATGATGTTATTAATTTATAAATGCTACAAAACTGACTCATATCGTTGATTAATGAAATTTATTAATTAACATTTCACTGGAAGTCTTTAGTTTTAATTTTAAAATCAGAAGTATTGTGTATTTAAGTGATATGAGTCAGTTTTGTAGCATTTATAAATTAATAACATCATTATTTCAAACGGTTCGATGTTTGAGGACTGATAACTCCGAAACGACTTACCTTACGCAAATCTTTATTCAGATCTTTTTTGTAGAGCGTAAAATTTCCTACAAGAATATGTTTTGTTTATATCTTCACACTGATTCGTTTTCGAGCAATAAAATTCTAAATTTTTAAAAAATTTTTTCCCATGGTATTTAAATGTGAAATAGAAAATTGAGAATCGCCACCTCTAAATATCAATATTAAGGGCTCATATTTTACCGAGATCATTTTTGAGGGACACTCGGAAGATTTTTCAATGTTCTTCTAAAAAAAAAAAATAGTCGGTTTTTTTGTTATATATACATATATAAGTTGCTGAAAAGAAATTGAATTCTTTAGCGTATATTAAATTTATGGTAAATTTAAAAATATACAACGGAGCAAATAGTAATGGATAAAAACGAAATTGTGTATTACAGGCTAGTCGAATTTGAATTGCGTTACAATTCAAATATTAGAATATGGAAAGAACCGAATTCGTAGAAAGAAACACATTGAAAACAATAGAAAGATTAATTTCGATTGATTTTCACACCGCCTCTTATAGTTTTGTGAAATTTTCCAATTAGTAAACATCAAAATGAATATGTTGTGATACATTCAAAAAATTTTTCGTTTATTTGGAAGGTTTCAAAATCTAAAATTATTCTCAAAATATTTTACGTGAAAATGTGCAAACTTGAATATCTTGGGTTCCAATTATCGGAAGAACTTTTACAAAAATCCAATGCAAACAAAAAAGAGTAATTTTCAAAACTGTGTTGCATAAAATCTTTGAATACTTAGTTCTTGTAAAGAGTAACTGAATTTATTTTCACATTTCGATTTCCAGACAGAAGGACAATACAAAATTACGTAAATGAATGTTATTGGAATATTGGTAATGAATGAAGGGTCTAGATAACCATTTACTTCAGAAACAACTTTTTGGAGAACTGCGAACGTTGACTTGGATGGCTTTTAGTGAAAGCCAACAACTCTCGAAAGCTAACAAAAAATTACAACCTTGATGTGGTCATTTTTTTTCAGTTACTTCAAGTTTCCGAGATATATTCATTTGAAAAAAAACGGCAATTTCTCAAATAATGAATTAAAAAATCTGAAAAAATTCACGCAAAGTACCTTTTAGTAGTACTTTGATATAACCAATTATGGGGCAAATCTGAGATGGTCCAAAAAAGTGGCCGAGTTGACGGAGAATTCCTCATACGTGTCACAACATCTCGTTAAAAGAAATGTGCATGCAAAGATAACCTAATTTCTGTGAATAAGTTATAATATTCTAGGTAAAATATAATAATCTACTATCTAAGGCTCTTTAAGGAAGCGCCTTAATGGATTTCGACGTTGTCGTATGTATCTGCAAATATAGATGTTCAAATATTTCAAATGCAAAACAGGACTCAACACCACCATTCTAAACACAATTCTGAGCAAAACGCTACAGCAAATTCGTGTATTTCATTCCATTTCTTTATTTCTGCGTCAAATGAAAATGTATTGGAGTGTTTTTATTCAGAACCGCGTGAAAAATGTGGCTGTCAAGAGCCCTGTTTCACGTTCGGGATACGCGGACTTCGATATTTGGATATAGACAACGTCGAAATCGACCAGGATACCCCTTTAACAATCACGTGTTCTGTTGTAGAACACTGGTACATTCTTACCCTATAGTTGATAGGCCATTGCCATGGTCTTGAGGTAACTTCTCCCTCCTTGGGCTTCAAATCCGAATTACCTTGCAACATAACTGCGTGTGATTCAAGAAATCTTTCCAGAAAACCAGGTGCGTATACTTGGAAACTGACATTTGGCACTGTTAAAAGTGAAGAAAAACTCCGTTGTATTTTTAGATATCAAATCCAGTACTATAATTATCTATCTGAATCAAATTTAACTATTCTGCGCTGGTACTGTTTATTATATGGATGTGTGTTCAAAGAGCTCCCATTTATTGGAAAGAAATGCAAAACACAGGTCTGGCGATTCTACCATAAAGTATTACAATTGAAAATGTTGGCTTACATTTGGCAAAAATGTTATCCTCAATATTCCACATAGAGTTTTTATCTCGCATGTTCGGATTGCAAGAAACTTCCTGTTGACTATATGCCCTGTGAAAGTGTTACAAACTTGATAAATAAATATTTATAATTTTCTATAATTAGATTTATGTTTAGTCGGCAAATGTGATCAAAACTTACCATTTGGGTAATGTTTTTCCACTACTCGTAAGTGCGCAGTGATGAAGATAATGAACGAATTTCAGCTTGCTTGTTACTGTTTCTACAATATCATCTTCTTTTCCATTTACGATCAATACTTTCCAAACGTCATTTGCATCTCCAGTACCATTCTAAAAAATGTGCATTGATGTTTGACTACTTTTGGGTAAATACTGATACTTAGCATTTACAATTAGAATTGCCAATTGCAGCTAGTGAAAATTTTCAGAAATTTTGGCATAGGTGTATTCATAAAAAATGAACGTGGGTTTCAAACTGTACGCATACTGTCAATACATCAATTATGCATAGTAAGAACCAATGAGATTCAGTTAGTAATACGTGCCTATCATGTTGCTGAAATTTCATACTTTATGGGAAATGATAAGAGCTTTTAACCATGAAACGATCTTGGAAAACGAAATAAGTGATAAACAAGAAATGTTTTCTTGAAAATTCTTTCTCAATCACTTTGAATCAAACACGTGAAATTCCATGAAGATTAGCTGAAAGTACAGTAGTCTCGAGCTAAAAAAATGCCAAGTCCAAATTTATTGTACAGGTATAAACGAATGTGACGCAATGGATTTTTTTCATACCTCTCCATATCCAGTAACCTGGTAATGTTTTTTTGAAATGGGGGCTACTTCTTTGTGTGAGTGTAAATTTCGGCGAGTCACTATATGCTCTAGTCGGATTAAGTCACCGTGTTTTACTAGTACATTATCTGGTGGTAAGACATTCGTATCGAATTTCTTCACCAACCAACGGTTATTGTCGTCTTTGTGTGAATACGTAGTTATCTAAAACGTAAAAACGTAATACTGATGAAAATGGAGCAAAATTACAAGCGATTTAAAAGAAGTCCGAAAAATATTGTTTTTTTAGAGACTTGTCATCACCATGAAAAGGAGGGAAGAGCCTGATGGTTCGTCCGGCAAACCTCCGCGATGACCCGAAAACGGCTAGTTCGAAAATCTGAAAGTGACAGGACTTGGCAACTAAATGAGAACTAGGAAAAACAAAATTGATGCATTTTTTTCAATAAATGAATAAACTCCAAATACATATTCATTTAGAAAAAGTACTAAAAAAGATAAAGTATAGATTTCTTGGTAAAACATTGAAAATCGATTCGTTTCCGGTAGAACCGGAAGTTCAAACTAAACATGACATTGCAATTTTTCATGCCCGTCATTTGATTGTAAAACCCTGTAAATTTCAGATTTTTTCATTGAACCATTTCCCAACTCATTGCAGGCGTTTGTTGGACAGACCGACAAACCGACATCCTGACCAACATTTCTCTATAAACCTGTTTTTCGGATTCTAGAGATCTGAAAATGTAAAGATTCGTTGAAATTAGAAAAAGTGATTTTCGGCCGAAGCCAAATCCTTTCTTACATCACCAAAGGTGATGAAAAGTAAAAAAAAACAATAGCATCATAACTATAAAACAGTTTAAAAGTGGATTGAAGTGATGAATGGGTTTTGTATAATGAAATAATGTTTTCACATCAACAATTAGTATAGTTGGAAAACAAAAATTTTTTTTTACTCATCGAAAGATTATTATGCATATAGACCTGTTGTTGACGAGCTCCCATTCCTTCTGGATACAAATGCCAATGTGAATGCAAATAACCTCCTCCGGTGCGATGGTTTTTAAGTGTTATGATAGCACCGTATGCCAAATGCCGAGGCATTGTTGCATTGTGCAAAGAATTTCCTTCCAGCTGTGACTGAAATCCTGAACTATAGAAACCATCTCCATTGCCACTACAGTAAGATGGGAGCAAAATAGTATCAAGGTATTCTATATTTGATGTAAAGAAATATCATATGGGTGAGCGACAATAATGACTGGGGCATAAAGCATTACTATTTCATGTAAGTAATATTAAATAATATGTCTGTTTTTAATGTAGGTATTACTAGTAAAAAATCATGGTATTACGAATTATAGCAGTCTCACCTTTTATTTAAAACAACCAGGTGGATGTAAAAAAACAGCACGTACACAATTACTGGTAACACTATGAGACAAAGGGTTCTAGCTAACAGATGTTTAACTGCATTCATCTGAAAAGAAGCAATAAACAGATTTTACGGGCATATAATGTATACGTGGACATTATTCGATGTTAGTTGACCTAACATTTCAAATAGGTAATTATCATACTAAAATAACGAAATTTCTACTGGACTATGTCAACTTAGTCGCGTGCGATATGTTTTCGTGCAAAGTGGTCTCAGGTGAATTGAAATAAGGCAAATAGAGCATGTCCCTACTGAGTATTTAAGTCGAAACTTCATTACTTTCAGATGCAAGCTAACAATAAATTTAATGCAGAATTGCGATTTAAGAGTACACCAGTATACATAAAAATGAACATGTACATTTCTCTGGAAAATATTTGTCATTGAAGGTATGTTGATGTCAATATTCCAAAATGTCAGCATCATTTACAATAATTCAAGTTCTTATTTGGTACTTTTGACTAGAAACTGAAACTGACATCTCATTATTGCGTTTTCTCTGAGATGATGAAAATTAACAAAAAAAACTCCGTGAAAATCTGTCTAGTTATAATGCTATTTTACAACTGAAAGTACATATGGGCTAGTCCGTTAGTTATTGTTCAATGAATTAAGACCAAAAAATTTAATTTTGCTGTAATTTTGATATGTTATTTGGTGTACCAACATATGGAAATCCTCCAATTCTTAGACGTTTGAGCCACCATTCACGAGAAAACATGTTAGTCAGTCTTATCACTTTTGTGAATCGCACATTTTTCTTTCAATTTCTTGGACTTCTTGATGTTGGAATAAAAATTTGATCGAATATATTTTTATTGAAAAGTGTTTTTTTTTTTTTCAAATATTAAATCCATTAAAAAATGCGTAGTCTTTTTTGGTGGAAAAATAGATCTTTTTTGGGTTTCACAAACAGAAAAATTATTCTGATAATTCCATCAGAAAGCTGAACATTTTTTCGCAAGGTCACTGGATTTTCCAAGTGGGATGAAAATGGGATTCGGATTAAATTGATCAACCACGTCAAACCTTGCATACTCTTCTTATCATCACCTGACTGCCTCGGTTCCCATATCAAGTCAGCTGATTGCTCCCTACACTGTCAGTTGCACACGGTATATAGTAAACTGCAATCAATCTGCAACCAATCTTTTACATCCTTCCTCTCATAAACTTTCTCTTCAAAGTTATCTTTAATTCGACCAAAATCTGAATTAACCTCTCGTTTCGAAACCAAACTAAACAAAACTCCCCCCTCTTACCTCCTACAATCAATTTCTGCCTCACATTTTCTCATTGTACTCTTTATATATTTTTAAACTAAATCAAACATTCAACTTCCTCAATACCAATTTCCATTCACCCTTCACCTTTCGTATGCGCGCATAATTGATTGGTTTAACTCTTAAGAGTTAAAAGTGGTCTTTTCTATATTGTGCGCATGCGCTGTCACAAACAAATGTGATATGACGCGACCCTAATCATGAGATTATTTATTTATTATTATATATTAATTTCGCGCTTCGTGCAAATCGCGTAACATACTCTTGTTATGTAAAGAATCATTTAAATTCGTCTTCGGTTATTATGCATGTTCACCTACGACTCATATTGCAAACTTACACTCGGCCTAAAAGGATCGAGTTTGCGTTCTAAATTTTAACTTTCTAACTCCGTTTTGTTCAGCGTTATCACAAAAAAAACCCAGTTTTGTTTTTGTATGATAACACCGCTATTTTCACTTTAAAAATTATTTAAAAAAAAAATGTAGATTATGCAAGCATCTGAGCACTTGTTGAGGTTTTTTTCAGATTTTTCGGTAGTAAGGTTCTCTCTAAACACTCTTGAACATTCGGATTGCTGATTTCCAGTGGATTTTAGGGAGTCACCATCTTCTTTTTTTACAGTATAAACATCTAGTTTTGTTGAACGTGGTTTCGAATTTCACAGTGGAATAGACGGAGCCACTTTTGATGGGACCAGAAAATAGCCGTATTGGATCTTCTATTCTTCTCTTTGCGCATAGCTACCTATTCATTGTGACTGATGCACACCTTCACACTGCTATAACCCAGCAAGTGAGGCTTCGGATTTATTTGGGAAATAACATACCAGAATTAGAGATATTTTCTAGTCATTGATGTAAGATGGCATATGAATTTGAAAACGGAAGTAGCTTCTGGCGACATACAATACACAAGTTAAACTTGTGAAGAACACGTTACAGAGTTATATGGTCAAAAACTTCAAAATTAACGTTCAATGGGTAAACACCTCTCAAACTAATTATACATTTCGGTTTTCTGTGTTACTTCTGTACGTGGTAAAAATTACAGAAGATCACCCAAACCTAGATATTCGTACTGTAAAAAAAAAAAGGTGATCACTCATTAAAATCTATCAGAAATCAGCAAAGCGAACGTTCAAGAATAATTAGAAAATAGTGCTCACTACTGAAAAATCTGAGAAAAATCTTTGACATGTGTTCAGATGTCTACCGGATCTGCAATTTTTTAAATAATTTTTAACTTAGAAATAGTGATGTTATCGTAAAAAAAAACGACTGAAAATTGCGTTTTTTTGTGATAACACCGAGCAAAATGGAGTTAGAAGATTAAGATTGCAAGAAATTCGGAAAAATCTTTAGATTCGCAAAAGTGTTAAAGGAGATCAATATATTTCTCATGAATGGTAAAGCCTAAAGATCTAAGCATGGGAGAATTTTCACATCCCAGGACACCGAAAACATATCAAAATTGTAACAAAATCTCATCTTTGGACTCTGATCATTGATTGATAATCGGCAGACTCGCCCATACAGATTTGATTTACAAAGTTACAATTTTTTAATCCGATTACCTGTTGGTGATGGACAATATAAATACATTGCCTTAGTAAATTTGTATGATCTTACTTACAAGAAGCATAACTTACGACAGGCTTTGAAAGGTCGCCTAATTCTCTCCACAATTCATGCAACGTGTAGAGTCCAACCAACAGGACAATAAAGAGACCAACAAATTTAACACTTATGGAACATGCAAGCGCCATGCCAGTAAATGACATCCAACCCCACCAAGAGAATGTAAATGGTTGATGCTGCAATGAGCCGATACGGGACATTCCCCATAATGCACACATCATAAAACACAATAGGATTGGATCCAGAAGAATGTATTGATTCAGTGTAAGCAGACCAACATCTGAAAAAACATAGAAGATTGTACACAATTTAAAATAAGTATAATTTCCTTCATTTTTGCGATTCTTAAGATATGACAAAAGTGAAATAGAAGTATTTCTCTACAAAACACAAATGTTACAAGTAATTTTCTTGTACTAAAAGTAATTCTCATGTAATGAAAAATTTCAACCAACCAAGAATTACAAAAGGTCTCAATAAAAATTTGATTCAATTATAAATGACAAGAGCGAAAACGGACATTACTTACTGCTTAAGATGATACCTCAAATCTGTTTCAGTGGTAAAAATTAAGCATTATGCTTCACCATAATATAACTCGATTTTTATTTGACTAAATAATAATTTACCACTTACACATCTAGGACATATGCAGTTCTTATAAGTCTAAAAATTTCAACATCTCTTTTCATTAATTGTAATTTGAAATTAGGTACATGCTAGTTGATAATTACTTGGGTAATTCTTGCAAGTGTAAAGTGATACATTCAATGTTGTATAAATGTGTCAAGTATGTTATTATGATTGAAATATTAAAATCAATTATTGTATGCCTATACCTTGGAGTGAATATGACTACACAAACAAATTAAACATTTACTTAAAAACCATGATAAATTTATCAAACCATACCACATAGAATAAAAGTAGCAGCATAAACAGATGAAGGCAAAGACTGCGTCAATTCCCAAACAGTAAGGAATGCTAATGGGACGATAGTTGCACCCAACATTGTGCAGAACTGTAAATGCAAGATTACATTGAAATCTAGCAATAAATTTAATAGAAAGTACTTTGATTATATTATCATTAATCTGTATTACTTACTACTCTCATTCCTATATATTTTGTATCTTCATACTTGTCACCAGGTTTCTCAAATGGAAATGAACCATTGTAGCCAGTTAGATACCCGGATAAACCAATAAGCATCTAGAATTCATCAATTTCAATTAAGACTAACATAATATGAAAATAGGAAAATGAAAAATATCGATAAAAATAACTGTAACTGCTACGAATGAATTAACATTTATTTTTTGAATTAGGCTGTATGTTAAGATCTGGCAATTTATAATAAGTATAGATTTGATTAGCTTCCGAAGTCACTGTGTAATAAAATTTTTCACTGTTAAAAAATGACATGTCACATTGAATTTTGAAATATCGCTGGCTCGAAGTCGCTTCGTCACGGCTATGATTGATTGAATTTGCTCCAGTTTGAAGTACCAAAAATCAAATTTGATCGATCGAAAATGTTGTTTTTATTGTTTTATAATAACTAACAGGTATGTAAATGATCACGGTTCACGAAATTGGAATTAATCTTAGAAGAGATGTTTTTAATTACTGACAGTTATACATAGCATTTTCAAAAGCATGCTGCTGGGGTGCGTTACGAGTCTATTTAGGGGCTCAGTGTCATAATGCTATTGCTAAAAATCTCACATGCAAAGAATTATACGCAAAATAAAATCTTACGACACATCTGGTAAAATCACATAATAAAAAGAGAGCTAATAAACTGAAATAGATAAAATCAAAAATTTGAATTTCTAAATTCTAAACATAGTATGAAATAAAAAAAAAATCATAAGTAACACATATTTCATCAATTCCATCAAAAATGATTTGAGTTGCAAAGCTAATATTTTACAAACAATCACCTGTAATTAGGTCAAATTAGGTTTGAGAACAGAAGACAAATCAATTTCTGAATGCCAAAAATAGTTCGTGCGAATTCATTGTAAGTTCGTTACCGTATTAAAAGCTTATATGATCGTATTCATTGTTTATTAGTGAAAGTGAAAAATGAAAACCAGAAAGCATTTGGGTACCATGCACATTGATACTGGTATGTAACATTTAAAACAGTAAACAAAACACTACCCGAATAGCCTAAATATGCACCTACAAAAATTATCGTGTTGTGATAGTAATTTCAACTATTGTAAAAAAAAAAAACAACTTGACTTATGGTTGCATATAAGCTCAATCTCAAAATTAATTGTAAAAGGTTGTATGTAAAAATACTGCATAATCTTGATTAAGAAGATGCTATAGTCAGTCTTTACTACCTAGATTAAATGTGACCACTTATTTTGACTATTATCACCTCATACGAATCACTGATGTGAAAAGAACACAGTCAGCGCCATTCTACATGCAATGCAGAACAAAATTATCTAAAAACTTTTTAGTTTTATGTGAGAATAACCGCAGGAAATGATTTTAGCAATGAGTGAATTACAGAAATACATTTCTTGGCATTATTTTGGCACAAGATATTTTTGTTGTTGAACCTTTGTCTTACACATTACATGTAGACTGGCACTGACTGCATTATTTTTAATTCAGTGACGTGTAGAAGCTAACAATGGTCAGTGACATTTAACATGGATGGTGAAGACTGACCACAGCATTCTAGTAACCAGGGGAAACGGGGACAAGAGTGACCTGAATAAATAAAATTCACGGTTAATGCGAAAATCATATGTATGTTTGTTCAATTTGAAATACAGTTAATAATTGACTCTGCAAGTATCCATAACATTTTTATCTCCAGGTTGGTATAAAAAAGTTTTTAAGTATCACTCAGAATCCACCTGTTATTATGTATGACAGACTGTTTTAGTATACATATAGTCAATGTATTGATAGTAAAATTAAGTTTCAGAAGTAAAAACAACAATAAAATATTTCACAGTAGATCCGGTGAACTGAGATTTTACTGCAACATCATTTGTGAAAAGTATTCACTTGACATATGATAGATATTATTTACGCTAATTTTGCTGGTAAACTAGTGTAACTAAATGCACTGCAGATACTTTATGCTTGCTTTTTGTAGGTATCATACCTCAGTTATTACTACATTTAGTAGTTTTTTATTGTTAATATGAGTTCTTTTCTATCGACATTCTATCTGTATTCTTTTGCAGCATAGTTGCTGTAATGTAATGTGTGCAGAAGTATAGACTCGGTAACCCTGTTGGAAAAGTTTGATAGTACATGAAAGATTGTGAATGATAGAATAGGAGATTCAGAAACACGACAGCCTTATATGTTTGTGTCAATTCAGAAACACGATAGACTTATATTTTTGTGTCGTGTTTCTGAATCCTATTCTCTGATTTTCTTTAATACCAAACCGTGATCACTCAAATCCTATCGGAATTTCTTGAACTGAGAAAGCAAAAAACGATTGAAAACATATTACAAGGGATTTATTTTGATACCCAACAATCCGAATTCCTCAAGTGATTGCAAGATTCAACGAACCGAATTGTGCATTTTATTTTTACCTATATGTGTCTACGCAGTTGAATAGTTTCAATTTTAATTTTATGTCTAAATTGTAGCGCAGCTACAATTCAAACCAATATGTAATAATTAATTTCTCCCGTATCCATGAACAGTTAATTCTTTCTTACAAATTTTGTATAACCAAGTCGATTTGTTACAATTTGGCAAAAAAAAAGAAACTGTATACACATTTTAAAAATAAAAAAAAAAATTGATTTGGATTGATTTTCGTAACATAGATTCAGTTCTCTTATAAAATTCGGATCTGTGAATCATCAGGACAAACTTGTGTCAATACGGTTTCATTGGTTTTAATTCAATCCTGTGCTAACCATGTGGTTTTTTGACTACGCCGCTGGCCATCAATCAGGATATCCTGCTTGGCAATTTTCAACCCGTCTAGGAGTGTCCGAAAATTCAAAAGAAATTCATCGAATCACTTCAACATTTCTACTTGATGCTCCAATAGTTTGCATTACTACATTTTTAGTACTTTAACAAGTAGAAATTTTTAAACATTGGAAAACTCCTGAGATAGTGAGAAACCCAAAAATCAGACGTAGCGATATCATTACAGATGACTGACGCAAGGTTGCTGATAACACTTATAGAAAAATACAGTTGCCGCAATTATTTATAAATCAATTTAGCTATCTTCTACACAATGTAAAACAAAAGTTTATTCATACTTTTCCTAGTGGTGGATGCACATCAAAGAAGAAAGTCCTGTTTATGTACCAACTGCCCATTTTACCAAAATGAGTTTCATCCCAGCTAAAAAACAAATTGTTGACAACCTTGCGTATAAAATACAAGGATTGATCCCAGAAGTTTTCTAGGTCTTAAAACTCACCATACATGATCAGGCTCTGTTACTTTGTAAAATCGAGTAGTAACAGTTGCAATCAATATTAATATAAAAATCAGCCACCAGATACTGAAACATCAAAACCATCGCATACTAATCATGAATCATGAACAGAGAAAAAAAAAATCATAACAGGGAATTTAAGTTCAATTTCTGAATCAGTCGAAAATCTATATGAATAATTTCAAAGACAAAGTTAAAGTTAATAACGTTAACGTAATGGAACATCGAGAAAAATCATTATGTTAAACTTTAAAGTAACTTTGGAAGAGTTGATTGCTTGCAAAATATGATTAAGCTTTTGCTGTATCATAGTTGAATAAATTTCGAGCAATCATGTCATGAAATAACGATTCTATACAAAAATGCATAATTACATTAACATTACTAAATACAACCTTATTTCAACAAAGGATTTTGAATAATTTTCTAAACGAATGATACCTGGTAATGTGCAATAACAAACTTATCGTTGTCAGAGATGATTTGCATAAATAAGATTGCACTTACAGGGGTTTGTCTTCGACCGTCTTCATGATGTTAGTTTCACCTGTTTGTTTGAATTTTGGCACTATTTTAGCGGTTTTTACAGATTTGCTACTTATCTCTTCAACCATCTCCAAGCTCAATCGGTGTTCGTACTATGCCGGTAGTCATGAAAATTTTACAAGTGTATATTGCAAATCGTACACAAGCCATGAAATCATGTATCATCTACAATTAGGTTCACTATATTTTTGCTGTATAGTTTTCGTGAACTATGTCCAACTCAGCATTTATGTCTAAATTGTAAGAGAATTACAAATTTATGAGTGGATGCCAGGAAGTAATTTCTTAAAAGAAGTAAATAGAAAAACAACAAAATAAATTCTAACAATAGCTGCGCATGTACTTACGTACGTACGTAACACCAGTAGGTTACAACACTTGCGACGCAAAACTAACTGAAACTGGTATTCTGAGGTGTTTTGCCGATGCAAATATCTAAGAACCACTTCTCCCACCTTCAGGCTGGCTGCACCCGTTGCGGCCGTTACATGCACCGTTGACTGAAGAATATAGACACCAAGGTCGCCAGATGGCCAGCGCATGAGGATCGTACCAACCCAAGAAGATTTACGGTACCATTACAGAGAGAAATCTCCTACCAAAGAGGATGGGATAGACAGGGATAGAGTAGAAGCTAAGCGTACCCTCCGTCGCGCGCACCGTCTGGTGAGTCGCAGGACAAACCAATTGCATATGTGTGCATCGCGTCATACGTGTGTGAGTCAACACCGGCAATATTTGCAAACAAGACAAGTTGTATCAGAAAAGCTGAAATCGGATATTCATTGTAAAGTTAAGTTCTTTGGTTAAGTTGTTCTAATTGAATATGGTTGTGTACTGCGGTGTGAAAGGGTGCAATAGAAATGCTAGAACCGACCGGGAACATACATTTTTTCGAATAGCAGTGTAAGTAGAATTTGATTACTAGCAAAACAGAACCTAACCTCCTTGATATTTGCCACATACCGTACGAAAAATCCAAAGATAAACATAAATAAATATTTTCTAATTTCAATATTCGATTTTGTTGCCGGCCCGAAAAATGGTTAGAATTTGCAGTTTATTATATTTGTGGATATTTATGTAAAAAATTTTTATCCCCTCATAATTGTATAGATTGTAAGAAATTACTAATTGATGAAAACGATAGTTTAGATGCTGAACATAAATTATATGTTATCATGAAAAATTATGCCGATACGCATGGATTGGTCTATGCAACAAACAACGTTTTCGAAAACATTATTGCATGGGAACGCACGTTCAAAAGTGTGATTCAAAGCATCGTACATTCGAATACTGTCACTCAGGTTCTCTCTCATATATTATTATAGTCGTGCAGAAAGCTCGAATTATGTACAATCGATACTAGTGAAGCATTTTTAAAGTTATTCTTGAGAATACGCTGTCACTGGGAGGCCAGGTTCATTCGCAGAAAGATTAGTGAATCCGGCGGAAAAACAGAAAATAAGCCACCCTTAGCAACTAAAAAAATGCGGAAGTTTGTCGTTACTAAAGTTTAACCAAATGTAAATATAGTTAAATATACTACGTATGTTATTGTGTTATTCAATAATCTTTACTTTCAATAAAGAATACACTTATTACTTGTAATAGTGGATGTTCTATTATTCTTTTGTCCCATATTCATAATCTACGTAGTCTATAAAGTGGTCCGTAACAGTGAGTAGCCTATCAATTTCATTCGGATTTCCCGCTGAAATAAAGGGTGGGGGAAGAATAGTTCGTCCTACGACTCAACAGAGGCGCTAGTGGGCCTTATACGAAAAATCACATTGGTGTTTTATGAGACCTTCCGCTCTATCCCATCCTCTTTGGTGGTCCTCAAAAACCCGTCCTTTAATTAGTTCTCCGCTCTGCCACTAGCATCGCATGGGTCAAAAAGATCGTAAATATATATTAAGTGACCGATGGCATCGGTCACCCATCCCACCCATCCGTGCTTGCGCAGTAGAATGAAAAGTGACTATTTTTGTTTTATCAGTGCTTGCATGGAGACTAGGGTAAGTTTAATTTCGATTTTTCATCGTACGATTCAACGTTTTCTTCTCTGAGTAAGGTAATTTCAATCATTTATTTATACATTTTTTTCTGTAAGAGGTAAGTAAACGGACCATTCAGTAGCCCGGAAAATACCTGTTGAATGTATGTGCGCATAAGGGCTATTTGAAATGGATTTAACAAAAATCCCCTAATTGTTTCTTCGTTGTTCAAAGCGGCGTGCAATAAGCATAAAAAATACGAAAGAAAAATAAGAGGACCCATATATGGCTGTCCATAATTTTCGTTTTTTTACCTTATTATCTAAATGTATGTAATCCTCGCCAAAATGATGAAAGGTTTTTTTTTAATTTGTTTTTGGTGTTTCTAGAATGCCGAAGACTTGTGGTGTACCAGGATGCGACAGCGGGAAATATCAAGATCGCTGCGGCCCATTTCTCTGTTTGCCGTACCTAAGGTGAAAAAATCAATTTTAAACCTCTATTTAGTTGCAACTATTTCAATTTTCATATGAAATTGTAATAGCTGCAACTATTACAAAAGGGACAAATTTATTTGAATTTTAGATAAAAGAATGTTACGATATAACCTAAACTATGAAAAAATTGCAATAAAAATGAAAAAAGATAAGAATTGTTGGGTATAACTACAAATAAGTTGTACTGAGCAAGTAAAATGAAGATTACCTTTGTAAATGTAGAGTGACCATCGACTCGAAGTATGGAAAAATGCTTTGAAATACGATCTTATAAAAACGCAGCACATTTGTCAGCTGCACTTTGCAGACAAATACATTCGGAAGAGCGAGACGATTAAATTGTTCGATGATACAATCAGCTGTGTATCTCGCGACCATTGGTCTTTAGAAACTAAAGCTGTACGAATGCTGCTCGTTCAACCTACGGAACGAAGCGAAGTAAGTACCAGACAATTTTATTTGCATGGACCGAAGTGAATTAAAAAAAGTACAAATGAAGTTAAATAATTCATAAATTTGGTAGAGTCGCAGGATAAGTACAATTGATACTGTGTTCCAAACACATACAGTCATATTTCCTCCTATTTTATTATTCCACAAACATATATGTGAGTATTGTTTTTTTTTATACGAGGGACTTTTCTGAAGATTATTTTACTGTTTGTGGTATTAAATCATCTAAGTATGATATAAAGGATGTATGGTCATAAAATTTCCAACCAAATAGTTTTGGTGAGAATTTCAAGCATAATAGAAAATTACAAACATCATAGCAGATTATGTAACCGAAGAATATTATAAACATCTGCATAATCTTGATTACATAGCATTTTAGAACAACAACGTTCCTGTCGCGGATAGTGTCATGGAGCACGACGGCATGGTCGAATCAATCGATCGAGTTGGTGAGGAGGAGAGCATTTTAAATGACAGTTCTGCCAATAACAGCCTGGGGATGGAATCTAGTGAGATTCTAGAAGGAATGGTCCATGAAAAGATCACACGAGAATGTAACTGCAAACGGCAATCCAACATTCTCAATTCATGATTTGAAAGGTGAATTGTGTTTGGCCTTATCACCGGAGTCATGGGCTTGGAGTCAGCAAGGCTCAGACGTTTTATTTACGTATTTCGATCGATTAGACTTTTCTGTCCAGCTGCACTTTCTTGTTCATCAACATCTCTATACACGTAATCATACCACTCCTCCAGACTCGATTTTAGATTTCATGTTTATAATCGCAGAGTATTTTGCCCATAACGACATTTATTTTCACAGAATCAGAGTATTTCGAACAAAATTATCGATTTCAAGGACACCATAAAGTCTACGGCCGACATTCTCAGCTACATGAACACAGTGAAAAACTTGTCTGTTTGCAGGGGGACGGACATTGGAAATGAAAAGTATTGTTACTTACAATTAACAAATTAGTAGCAGTCGAACTAGTAAAAATAAATCGACCAACTTTGTTATGCTTATTGATTTTTATTATTTTAATACTTTCTTATGTTTAGGTGCAATCCTGAATGCATGGGAATTCTCGATGATACTGAATCGTACAAACATACGGTGCAGCGTCTATGGTGTATCCGTTGTCAGCGGCTTCGCAAAAAGTTATTGCAAATAGAGAAAAAAATTGTTCTTCAGAAGAAATATGAGGAGTCAAAATATACACTGCACAGTTGCAGCGACGAAAGTATCTCTGTTCGCAATGGAAGGTAATGCGAACATAGACATTTCTATATCTAAGGGATAAAATTAACAATGTGTGCATACGTCTTTGAAATACTCTAATGCGATTTTGATTTATTTACAGATTAAGGTGATGAAGGCAAATATAGATTCCAGTGTGTTGGAAAATAATATTTCCGGTTTTCCGGATGCGCAACAAGAAGCGATTAAATCGTGCTTGGAGGCCTCCAAAGTTAAATCTCCCAACAGGCAGAGATACTCAACCAACTGGATATACGAATGTTTGTTGATGCGGATAAAAAACGCAGCCCTGTACGAACATCTAAGGGATCGACAAATTTTACCAGTTCCCTGCCGCAAAACGTTGAACAGATATATTCAAAAGATTAGCTCGTCGACGTACGGATTTCAGGAAGCTATCTTCGAAGACTTACGGAAAAAAGGATCGCAGATGGAAAAATCTTTTAAAAGAGGTATCCTTAATGTCTAACAAAAAATATTTAGAATGAATAAGAATGTATTTCCCCTGAACATTTATCCAGTTTTTAAATATCTTTCGAATGAAATTTCATCGTACATTTTTAACATTACAGACTAGCTCGTCAATCAGTTCATTACCTGAAGTAAAAAAAAAAAATTGAATACTTGAAAAATAATTTTACAAGCAAAGAAAAATATTAAATAAATCGTTCCCTTTGCCGCATTGCTGTGTAGTATGGAAAGTTTTTCTGGCGAGACGCTGAAATACTCCAAATGCCAACGTTTCAGTTATTTCTTGTTGCAGTATATTGGTATAAATTTGATTCTTATGAATCAAGCTTAGGACGAACACAGATTAGAAAAATAAAAATCAAAGAAAAACAATGTACTGATGAACCCTGACGTTGAGATTCCAACGATAAATGCGTAGTATACCTGAAAATATTGAAAAATGTATTTAGTAACGGAAACAAAAATAGATTAAACATGTGACGAAAAAAAGAATCAGAAAAAGGGCGTGAAAAATGAAAACTGTAATGCTTGATACTCACCTGCAAGATACTTACCTCTTCCAGTGACCAGTGAGATTCCTTTCCTTTGCCCTTAATACTTCCTCTTCAACAATATCTTGACGCGCACCTTCGATTTTATTGTATCTCAACCGAATCTTGCAGTATGAACAAACACATAAGAACATTATGTCAGTGTTATTAACATGGACTAATTAATATTTAGGTACCCTCCTAGTCGACGAGATGAAGTTGAGTGAGGCAATTTCATTTGGCCAGAAGACAATGGAGTTTGGAGGTTTCGTCGATTTAGGGAAATATACTCCGGAAAACAAAAAGCAACAAGAGCAGACCACGCGCTCGTCTTTATGTTTCAACCATTTCGAGGCATCTGGGTACAAGCTCTTGGCTGTTTCCTGAGCAATTTAATTGAAGTTAAGTAATAATTGTTTATCAAATTATTTCAGTTGTTCTCGCAACAAATTCGTGCCGCTATGGAAGTTTACGAACAGACATGCCCGCAATTGAAAGATTCCAAACCAACGAGGGCTTTTTCTGAGCGCGTTCACAATGTAATCATGGCGATGATGTTCAGAACGCCTCTCAATGCGCTTCCTCTATCCGAATCCTGTCCACAAAAGAAGGTACATAACATATAATGCATTATCGTTATTTTCCAAATATATCGTTGAAAAATCGCGTAACAATTTACGTCAATCAGTTTTTAATGATAATTTCGAATACAATTTTGATGATCTATTGAAAATCATTCGGGTGTTGCAACGAACGATCTGCAAAGAGTTACTGTGCTGAGTGCATTAAATTTAAGAAAATGCACAAAGAGCATCAAAGAGTTGCCAATCTTTTTGAACATCGTGTCAAAAATTTTATGCTGAAACACCGCTGTTATTATCGCTGTACCATAGGGCTCGAATTCGTTATTCGTCTGTTTGAAACGATTTTTTTCAAGCATTTATCTCTCGCAAATTCAAAAATTATATCACAATACGTAAATATTCGCGAAATATACTCTTTTGTTAGAAGATCAGTATTATTAAAACCAAGTAACATTTAACTATTTCTTCTAGCAATCTTTAACTGCCAGCTTCTAAGAGGTTCCCCAAGACGAATTTGGACATTCAACGTTGGATTTCCAATCATCGTCATTTATACGTTCTCGTACCATGGTGGAGACTGTGCTGAGATTGTTTTCTATGTTGTTCAATTCAATAAACTGTCGTTCGGATAAACTCGTTCATTTATTAGAGGATTGCTGCTCACTATCTAATGATCTTTCAGATCGGTAATACTTCCTTCGGACGATCGATGTGGACTGTCTTGACATGACATTATCCATGATCCTGAATTGATGGCTTGACCTTTTTGTTTTCCTTGCATGAATGTCTGCTCACTCTGGAACCCTGGTTGAAGTAATCCTACCTGGTGGTGCTGATTTTTTTTTATGTGCTCCGGGCGTATAATATTCATTTATACATTGCGTTTCTTCGTCCATCTGTGTGTTCGTATGTTCTTTTCGTTTCTTGTCTGGGAGCATTACATCGATGTTTATTTTGTCTCTTTTATCCAGCTGTGTGTCCATGTGATTTTTTGCGCTCCGGGAGCGTAACATCGATTTTTATTTTATGCTGTTTTTATGTATTTCTGTACAATAATCTCCCATTCCAATTTGTATAACACTCACCTCATCACATTATTATATTTTTTTCGATATTTACTGGGTCTGTTATTTTAACACTTGCAGTAGTAATTACTTTGTTAATTATGCTGCTTCCTAATGCTTCCTCACAATAATCATTTTTCCATTCATTCCTGCTATACTAAATAGGCCATTTCAAGCTTCCTCGCGTACTTGAAGGAATGGGAGTCATCAGTTTCTTCGCTAAAAGAACTGCCAATATCGTCAAGTACCTTGAAAGGTTTGAAAGTGATCCTGGGAGCTACCCTCGAAATCTTGGATGCCTTGCCATCACGATCCACTTTTGAGTACCTTATGACCGCACGACTAAACCAAGACGCTTTGGAAGTAGGTTATACATTTTATTTTTTCATCTTTTTTGAAATCCCATATATTTATTTGAATGAACTCTTTATTTTATTTCTGCAATTGAAGCCTACAGCCCTACGAACTACTTCTCCGAACGTAAACCCTACATACAACGAAGTGGAAAACGACCCCGATCATCTCTTTAAAATAACATGCTCCTCGTATGCGATACCGATGTTTAGTTGTGCTCCACTCTCTTTGTTACCAACGCAAAGAATAGCGTATATCAAAGTCAGATTTGGTAAACATTTTATAATGGAACTTCGACAAAATGGAACAAACTTTTGGAGAAAAGCCGGAAACAACTGTTTTACTACAAAAATTGGGATCGTTTTTGACCTCGTTGTATAAGTCTAGAGTTAAATATTGTATGATTTATGCACTTGTTACTGTGTTCATTTGTATTTTTGTCATTCGTAAAGGATATTTTGCGATTCGCTAGTGCATTTCACCCTGTTGAACTTCATTCTATACGATTCATAACTGTACTATTGTTTTTAGAGGATTTTTAGTATGACGCGCAAAGCCTGTGGTAGAAATGACCATCCTGATCCGCAGTTCTTCGCTCAAATGTTTTGATTGTTGTGCAGCCACTCGTTAGTAAAGCCTCGAAGAGGGAGTAACGTCGAAGGACATGAGCTGCTCGAAACACTAATGCAGACGACAGGTTCGTTGGCTGCTGCATCAAAACCACGCACTGAATGGTTGCAAACCATTGACGACATGCTGGAACAACAAGTACGTGCCGACGAAGCACCCATGGAAACTTACCAGCGGGATCATGATTACTAGGTTCCATTGTCGATGGATTTTAGCACGTGGAAGGACAGCACGCACGACCATACGTACGTCACACGTACAAGTGCAGAAGTACAATGTTACATAGCTGGTTACGTTGCCCCAACAATGATGACGAAGCTGAAATGCTGCGACTGCATAAATTCCTTAAAATCTCGTGAACCAGGAGTTACTGATCCGACTCATGCAGCCATAAATCTTCTGGAGAAATTTGGAGGGTTGATCCGGCCTAGTGAGCCCTTGTTTCGGTTGACCGAATGCATGGAATCAACTGTATTGGACGTTACTGGTAAATTCGGTATACACGTCGATATGATCCACACCATTCTCCAGAGAGCATCGGAAATTCAAAATCTACAATGGTTGGTTATGCTGATCACTACATGAGTTGCACAAGAAAGATCATTGACTTTTATATAATTATGAGAGCTTGTTTCCTTGTCAAATCGTACAACGCCAACCAGAATGAGAGTCGTATAAAAACGAAACGACTCCGCAAGAACGCGAAGCTTTAGATGCTACGTTGTGAATACTCGAAGGTGAACCGACTTTTTTCTTGACCTAATTAATTGATTTTATTAGCAAAGCTCATAATTGTATATACCTCTTCACAAAATCGTTACATCTTGTTTTCTGTTTTTTATTTTCATCAGATACCGTTGAAACTCAATTCTAACCTTCAATACGCGATGCTCATCAAACCGGTCATGTCGATTGACGATTTGGATGGGATATTTACTGATTACCGTTGAATATAAAATCGATTACGTCCTGGGAGTTAAGGTATTTATCAGGTTTTGCCATAACCGCGGAAGATATAATTTTTATACAAATGTAAGCTTTTTTAAAGCTAATTTGGAGGGAACAAGGGAACTTTGTTTTAAATCTACATTTTTCATTCGATTGCGTTATTTATTTGTTATTTTTAGTGTACATAGAAAATATTTCTTTGATTTTACTGTTCAGTCAAGGATTACACGTATTTCCCATCCAAAAACTGATTTATTGGGATTTTCAAAAGGATTAGGTTGTTGGTGAGAGCCTTTTCCAAAATCTCGACGATTTGGATCTTGATGATAAGGATGACAAAGATGATCTGGATAATGCTTTGAATAAAGAAACTAGACTTTATACGAGCAAAAATTCCTCTTTGGCTTTTGCTCCTTCTGTCCAGTTGGATAAAATGGTGTGGAAATCGTGCATGGAGAGAACAGATTATATCGAAACCGTTCTACGGGTAATAGTGCAGAATAAGTCTGTATGCAGCCGTACATAACTCAGTTTTCGATCCTATAAATAAAACTTTGTTTGCGAAAAAAAAAATTGCATTTGTTATTTTATTTACGAGTTTTCTTCGCAAATTTCTTGCAATCGTTGATTTTTTTTTTTATTTTTGCAGAACGAGTTGTGAATCGTGTAGGATTACACTATTCCGAATTTCACGATTTGTATTGTTCCTTTCAATTAAAATTATTCATATCAAGTCAATTAGTTTAAAAAAAAGTAGTATTGATGGATCTGGTAGAATAAAACAATGTGAAATTTCTACATTTCATTTTTCAAGCACGATTTTGCAATTTAGCATAATAAAGTTTTTTTTTCATTTGCGGCTGAACAAAATTAAATTAAACTAACCAAATAACAATTTTCAAGAATTGTCAAAACTTTTTTCACAAAATAAGGGGACAAAATTGTCCTGAGCTTCTCTCGATTCATTACGCGAAAATGAAAGATTACAGATTCCTAATGTTTCAGCTTATTTTTATTCAACGAAATTTGATACACCCATTTTAATAAATATAATAAATTAATTAACACTGTACATCAATAACAAAAAGTCTTACACATGTAAACATAAACACTGCACGAATTTTGCCACATTGAGGTTAGGAAATAAGTAGTAACAGCATGGAGACTAGAGTACAGGATTCCAATTTCTGAGGCGGAGAGGCAGAAAAGGCGTCCGCGAAACTCCGAGATTTAATAGTGCACGGTTTTATCGCCAGCGTCGCTCCGGACGATCAGAGATGAGTAGGGAGATCTCCAACGCTCGGCTTTTTGTGATACCAGCCAAAGAGGATGGGATAGAGCGGAAGGTCTCATAAAACACCAATGTGATTTTTCGTATAAGGCCCACTAGCGCCTCTGTTGAGTCGTAGGACAAACTATTCTTCTCCCACCCTTTATTTCAGCGGGAAATCCGAATGAAATTGATAGGCTAATCACTGTTACGGACCACTTTATAGACTACGTAGATTATGAATATGGGACAAAAGAATAATAGAACATCCACTATTACAAGTAATAAGTGTATTCTTTATTGAAAGTAAAGATTATTGAATAACACAATAACATACGTAGTATATTTAACTATATTTACATTTGGTTAAACTTTAGTAACGACAAACTTCCGCATTTTTTTAGTTGCTAAGGGTGGCTTATTTTCTGTTTTTCCGCCGGATTCACTAATCTTTCTGCGAATGAACCTGGCCTCCCAGTGACAGCGTATTCTCAAGAATAACTTTAAAAATGCTTCACTAGTATCGATTGTACATAATTCGAGCTTTCTGCACGACTATAATAATATATGAGAGAGAACCTGAGTGACAGTATTCGAATGTACGATGCTTTGAATCACACTTTTGAACGTGCGTTCCCATGCAATAATGTTTTCGAAAACGTTGTTTGTTGCATAGACCAATCCATGCGTATCGGCATAATTTTTCATGATAACATATAATTTATGTTCAGCATCTAAACTATCGTTTTCATCAATTAGTAATTTCTTACAATCTATACAATTATGAGGGGATAAAAATTTTTTACATAAATATCCACAAATATAATAAACTGCAAATTCTAACCATTTTTCGGGCCGGCAACAAAATCGAATATTGAAATTAGAAAATATTTATTTATGTTTATCTTTGGATTTTTCGTACGGTATGTGGCAAATATCAAGGAGGTTAGGTTCTGTTTTGCTAGTAATCAAATTCTACTTACACTGCTATTCGAAAAAATGTATGTTCCCGGTCGGTTCTAGCATTTCTATTGCACCCTTTCACACCGCAGTACACAACCATATTCAATTAGAACAACTTAACCAAAGAACTTAACTTTACAATGAATATCCGATTTCAGCTTTTCTGATACAACTTGTCTTGTTTGCAAATATTGCCGGTGTTGACTCACACACGTATGACGCGATGCACACATATGCAATTGGTTTGTCCTGCGACTCACCAGACGGTGCGCGCGACGGTGGGTACGCTTAGCTTCCACTCTATCCCATCCTCTTTGATACCAGCTAGGTTCACTGCTAGGTTAGAGCGTCGACGTGACACCTAGGCTGCCACGCACCGAAGGTGGCCCATTTCCGACCTGACACCTAGGCGGCCATGCATCGAAGGTGGCCCACAATCGTGTGCCAGGCATGAAGTTAGTCGCGCTGTCAGAGTATATATGTATAGATATACTCTGTCGATCGAGCAAGTGGTTGCCAATCGCATCCTTGTCCCCGCTCGCACAGATGTTTCCAGGAATGCAAGAAGTGGGATTTTTTTTTGTTTCAATTATGAAGGTCAGCAAATAAAAGTATGTCCAGATTTCATGAATTTAGGATTCAATTAGCGGGCGCTGAACCAAAATAATTAACCATTCCCAGCCCGAATACTTTCTTTTTTGAAGTTATACTTCTTTGGGCGCGTTATGAAAAACTGATGAGAGTGAAATTTCAAGATGTGCGCGCATCACTGTAACACAAAATTAACAGGATGAAGTTGCCCACTCAACCGAATTCATTCAGTCTCGAAACAAGATGCGCGCGCATCACTGTAACACAAAATTAACAGGATGAAGTTGCCCACTTAACCGAATTCATCAAGTCTCGAAAAAAAGCTAACGTTGGTACGCTTGTCGCCTCTGATCACTGTTTTCATATTTATTTATAATATTTATCCACATGGTTTTAGTTTTTACAGTCACAACACGTGTTTTATTTTCATACAAGTGCGAATTATATATGTGGCAATAAAATATATTCAGTAGTGATTTAAATTGAATATTTGGATTAATATTATTTACTATTTGTGAATATTAGTGAAAAAATTGTGCTAAAATACTTTTTCAAGTGCTCCAATATAATTGAGGTTAGTTATCCGTATGTATTATTTATTGATATAAATTAAAATATCATTATTGAAGTTATACTTCTTTATTTAATATAATTATTACTAAATATTATTAAATTATCAATGTTGAATATTTATTATTTAATGATGCCAAAGAAGTATAACTTCTCACGCGCGTACATAAGTACACGCACCCATTTTTTTTTTTTACTAAATATTATTTTTTTATTGATATGAAAATATGTGACGCCTGGTGTTCTCGAATATTTGTACACGCAGTCTATGGAAAAATATACGAAGCCAGCTCGATAACAATTATGCAAAATGTGCAATGGGCAAGTGGTTGGGGGAATTTTTTTTTTCTCGAAACTACTCGGGTACCACATGAGGATGGAGTGATGTGGAACAACGGGTTCGATCGCAGTTCACTTTTTTTTTTTTTTTTTTTTAAATTCAAACCCGGCTTTTTTTTGTGTTATCGGAGAGAAAAAACAAATGAAAGGAGGAAAATTTCGAGTGCCGGTCGATTTTTTCCTTCTTTCCTTTTGCTTTTTTTTTACTGAACCCACCTTTTTTGTAGTGGGGGTAACTCAGAAGAGAACAAATAATTGAAACAATAAAATTCCGAGAGTGAATCGATTTGTTCCCCGTTTTTGGCGCCTCTTTTTTTTCCTTACATTTTTTTTATTTCATATTTTTACTTGATCCCGCTTTCTTTTTTGTATTTTTGATAACCGAGAAGAGAAAAAAGGAATGAAAAAAAACAATTCCAAGAGTGTGTAGATTTTTTCCATATTTGTATATGGAATACGTTTCGAGTTTCCACGCTTTTGCCACTGAGATGTACAGTTTATTCGCGGGCTTTGTTTCGCCAAAACTTCACACGCTATGTGTGATATTTAGCGCATACTCGAATGATATATTTATTTTGAGAATTTCCTGTCCCTTGGATAGAGCTGCAGGATTCGGTCTCTGGACTCGGAAGGAAGGTGGAGAAGGATAACTCATTAATTGTGTAATTAACTCCTGGGAAAGCCTGAATAATTTGACCACTTCAACTTGGTTTTTCGAGATAGCCTCAGAATTTGTTTTCTCACCCTCATGTGCCAAGGCACGAGTGGAATAGACCCATCATCATAGGCCGTGTAAACGGTTGAGGGTCAAACTTGGTCTGTGAGTGTGAAGCACGCACAGATAGATCGCTTTGAGAGGTTGACTCGTGATGCGAAATATTTATTTCCGGAAAGGAAATATTGCAATGATACGTCAATGTTTTGTTCCCGTGAGGCGGGATAAGAGACAGGATGAAAGGTTGTGAACTTATTCTTCTGGTAATCTCTGAGAGATTTTTGATAATTTAGGAAGGGATAGTTCTTCTTCATTTGCTCTGATATTAATGAAGTTTGCCGGCGGCAAGACTGACTATTAATTGCGTGATAGCATGTTGGTCAGAGGGACGGTATTTGATTATTCTGGATCGTTGACTAGTCGGTTTTGTGATGGATAATGATTTGTTTAGTGGGAACTAAGACAGAATATTATTCGTGTGCTAGTATGGTAGTCGGAAGGACTTAGATAATAGTTCGGTTTACCTATGGGTAGACTCAATATTATTTATGTGATAGCCTGGTCATCAGAGGGACGGTATTCGATAATGAGGAATCGTCGCTGACAGTTGATTTTGATATTATAATTATTCGTTTAGATAGTACTGAAACAGAATATTACGTGTGTGATAGCATAGTAGTCAGAAGGACTTTGATAGTGATTCGGTTTGCGTATGGCAAGACTGAATATTACTAGCGTGGTAGTTAAAGGCAAGGGGATTCTACGCAAACGTACCTTCACCTGTATTAAGACATTCAGTCGCAATGACCGTGACCACCGTGACTCTCTACGGGTTCAGGTGTCCTACCTATGGGTCAGGGGATTGTGAGACGATCACCGTATCTGAGCTATGAGGTCAGACGCAATGCTGTTCTTCACTCAGACACGGCTCCCTAGTACCTAAGGAGTTTTTTATTGAAATCAAATAAAAAATTATTAGTACGCTGAATGCTCTCCTTTGATGGGAAGTGGTGTTGAGGATTCCTTGGACGGGTACTCCACGTCTCCTGATTGTGGGTCCTTGGTGTCCGGCTCCTCGTGGATGTGGGAAGTATGGGTCTTCTCGTGGAAGTCTTCGATGATCTATCCTGGCGGTTGCTCAATAAGTGATAGATAGATAGATTTGCATTTGCGCTCGTCTTATATACTCTTATTGTCTAGTTACGCCGTTTTCGGGGATAGAGATTGGTCGCATTCCCTGAAGAAGGGGTACGGTAAATCGTGCGATTTGATTGGGTTCCCGGTATGTGGCGGGGTTATCGAGTAGACAGTGAGATTTGGGCTTGGGTTTACCAAGCAAAATATTAGGGGGCACGCGTCGAACCCCAGGTGTCGGTACGCCAGCCAGGCGTCCCGTCACAATATATATTAGGGTGGGCCAAAAAAATCGACTATTTTTTTTTCACTTTGTACTCCGAAAACTTGGTTGGTAGAGACGTCAAAAACATTCTCTCCAAGTATAAGCTCTTAATTTTAATAGGAAGGTCCTGCGCCTAACAGATTTCTATTTTTTTCTTATGGTGAGGAAGAAAAATACATATCTCGGTATCTGCTATTTATAAAAAAAATGTGTATCACATTTTCGTAGCAAAATGAATTCTCTACAAAAAAGGTCTCCCACAATTTTTTTGTATACCTCACTGTTCAGAAGATATTCACCTTCAAACTGTAATGCACACGATTTTTAACAGTTTTTTGTTAATAATTCAAACAATTTCAATTAAATTCATGAGTTTCGGGAAAATTTGTACAAATTTCACTTTCTATACATATCCTTACTGATATTAGTAAGGATTATATATATATATATATATATATATATATATATATATATATATATATATATATATATATATATATATATATATAGGTATATCTCGAAATATATCCCGAAACGACGAAGTTTACAATGTATCACTTTGTATGCGATCACGGATGCCCCCAAATTTATCTACCAATTGTTTGATCGTCAGTCGCAACTCGCGTTACGAATACGTAATCGTAATCTCGTAATAAGGGAGTGACTTCTGTATGTGCTTTGTTGCATCGAAAAACATACAACAATGGATAAAAACAAACCGCAACGTGCGCGCGATCTCTGCGCTTACCGTGGTTGTAACAATTCGAAATTTACGGGAACAAAACTATAAAGGTTTCCTGTGGCAGGAGGTTGCCGCCGTGATATATTTCGAGATATACATGCAAAATTTCTCATAAGTATTTGAATCGAGAGTCGACTGGCGAAATCGAAGTATAATGCAAAAAACAAGAAACCGGGTCGATTGTGATAAAACAAAAATCAATGAGCTTTAAATTTTTGGATCCAACATTTTGGGTGGGTAAACGACCAAATGGGGGTATGACACCGCCTAAAGGGAGGAAAATGTTTAATATTCCATATGATCATTTGTGTATATATATATATATATTGGGGTGCTTTTTTTTCGACTATTTTTTTTTCGGTCCCATTGTGAAATTTTGTTGGAAATACAACAAAAAAAAATTCCCTGAAAATTTGAGCCCTTAATATTAATATTAAGTGCTCGCCCAAGGCATGTAAAGATTTCCCGCTTAAAATACACGTAAACTTTAATTTTTTTCTACAAAACATCTACAGTTCAGAGGCATTGTATGGTACAGTCTAGGACATCAGTAGGTTTTCTTCAGAATGAAATACTCTACAAAAGTGCTCATTGCGGTGAAGTCGTAACTCACACCGGCGAGGTCGCCCGGGCCACCCAAACCCAATTTTTTCATGAAATTCTTGTTTTTTTGCATATATACTCTGCAAGCGCGACTAACTTCATGCCTGGCACACGATTGTGGGCCACCTTCGGTGCATGGCCGCCTAGGTGTCAGGTCGGAAATGGGCCACCTTCGGTGCGTGGCCGCCTAGGTATCACGTCGACGATCCAACCTAGCTGGTATCACTGTTACGTACCAGCCGGTATCCACGGCGGCACGCTCTCTGCGCCCTACCTCACCAGCGTGCAGTTACCATAAGAGAGCCTTACGTGCTCTTACCAATAGTCGTAAATTAATGCAACCACACATAGTTACCATCGTAACGTCCAAAATATTATGTCGATAGTTCTCATACGCTAGATGAACCGTTATTTCATCAGTCAAATTCATAACATATATGGTATATATATTTTTTCCCATTCAACCGTTATACCTTTCAACATTAGCTTTCACATAAAACCTTTGATTTACGATCTCAACCGCAATAACCCGAAGTAATAAACACCTGCAGTAGTTGAGATAATCGAGTAGACTAAACACCGGAAACGTGGGAAGAGAAATCATGGATAGCTCACAGAGACAGAAACCCTTATTCTCAGAATTCAGGATAGCGGCTTCACTTGAATGACGATAAGACCAATTAGCGCTTCGCCGCTTGCTTCCCCAAACCAACCACCTTGCGCTAATCCCCCACCGAGATCTCATGTACTAATCAAAAACCTTACCCCCAATTATTTCATCATCCTTAACCAATCATCCGAGACCCGCGGGAAACCGCGACTCTTTTTGAACTCTTCCTACTTTCCCTCCAATTCAACCCTTTCACAGAACAGAATAGTACAAAGAAGAACTTCAGACATCATAGATAACAGATCAGAACCTTACCGAAATCCTAGAATCAAATCACATTATAAGTAATTCAGAACCTCCGAGACTTGTCAACAGTTTGTAACTGCGACAGTGATCAACATCAGTTTGTACCACAATTGTAAACCTACCATTGAGAACTAGAAGGAGATTGTTAATAAATGTGTAGTTAACCCAAGTGTTGTTATAAATAATTATTTCAATCACGCGTAGTGATAGTTGGCACGAGCCTTACCTAACAAACTCTCAGAATTGTAGGCGATTTGAACGAGAAGATCTGAGGAGCTGATCAGCGGATTCCCGAGATTCACATATACCAACTACGTAAGTCAGGAGAATAATTAAATCACGCAGCGAATCAGAATCGACTCGAAACGTTCCTTTCAGAACGTAACATCACGAAAAGCCGAGCGTTGGAGATCTCCCTACTCATCTCTGGTAATACAGTGATATAGTGACCAAAATTATAATAATTATAATAAACGTAAATATGTGCGGCATCATGGAGACTATTATATTTAACACTTTACCGACCGCTAGCGTTTCAACAGTATACGCACGTCCGGTCGGTAAGCGTTGGCGACGAAAAGCCTATTAATAGGCTACCGGTCGTTAATGTGTTAATATACATATAGCTATCGGTCCAGAGTGACGACAGCGCTGCTGTAGCGGAACCTTTATTTCTCATAGTTCCGTATAGTTAGCAGATAAATATAGCAACAATAAAAAATAATAATTGTTATATTTATCTGCCAACTATACGGAACTATTTCTCATGATTTCGCAGAGACTGGACTCCTGTACTCTAGTCTCCATGAGTAACAGTGTGTCTGATCTAAATATATGTATATGTATATATATGATTACGATCTTTTTGATCGCAGCGCCGCCGTCTAAGCCGGGATTTCGTGTACATTTCTGAAGCACGCTTTGTCTACTCCTTTACTCTAGTCTTCATGGCAAGAAGCCTCGAACGAAAGTGTCAACATTATTTGAGAGATAATGCTTTGAACTTATCTGTCAGCTGCAATGTTGCGAAAGTAGGGTAAAATGATAATAACAAATTATAATGCCTGTCAGAAGATTCATTCTCTGTTTACAAAGGGCTGCGTAGTGCGTCACAATACTCATAATATTCATAACTTACATACTGTTATTACATTTTATTTCATTCCTAAAAAACGAACATCTGGTCAAGGTAATTTGTACGGTTTTGTAGCTGATTCTAATTATAGAATCGTTTAATTTAATTACATTTATGAAAATGCTCAGCAATCACATTTAGTATTTTTCTGAAACTTCAAAATCAAATTCTAAAAATTTTGACCTCCATTTTTTGAACCCGAGTTGTCACTTCATTTTGAGTAAAATGTATTTAATTGGATATACGATTGATCATAATATTTCTGTAGTCAATTAATTAAAATAGAAATAGTAAACTAACTGATTGCAACACATGTGTTAAACACTCAATATTATTACAGGAACATTATGAAAGACACATCCTACACAGTGGTACCGCTGCATGAGAGAATAGAGCTCACACCTCAGTGCTGTAAATTAGTAAATTCTGAATGGCCGAGAAGCGAAGTTGCACGGTAAGTTAAGATGAAGTTTCTATTAAATTTTCATAGCACGATTGGAATAATAGAGATATTACAGGACAAGAAAACATTATTTTGATTTTGGTATTTTTGGATTATGAGTAAACTCTGATCTATCATGTTATAAACAGTTTCAAAATGACTAATTTTATCTAAACGCTTGGAAGTATAAGATTCGCACTACATGGATAAAGTGCTTAAAGCTCCAAGCCGATCAGCTGTAGAAACTTCCCATCAAAGATCTTTATATTATTATAAGTCCACATCTTTTGTTGAGGTGTAAAACATTGATAGGGGCTTGTGTGGCAGAATTTAGGGCAAGAGCATTATTTTTTGATCTTACGACACAGATGAATCAACAGAAGAGTTTTTATATTCACTATTCATGTTTCTCCTCCACTGCTTGCAAGCATACAGGCTAGAAAAGTATAAGAGATGTGTTAAATGAAGGCCGGTATACATGGCGCATAGTTTGACGAGCTTGGCTCGCCTCATTGAGGCTTGTTCTATTGTGAGAATCTAAATCTCGACTGTTCTCACACTGTTTAGATTGATGAGCAGGCGCGACTTTTGTAGGCTTGTCCGCATCTTGTCCAAAAATCCCTTGCGGTCAAAAATGTCTAAATGCTGAGAACGTATTGCTACTCGTGCAGCAACATGTGTGAACACATTCACGAGCGAAGCCTCAACATGCGGCGCTTGTCGTTTGACTTGTGTTAAATTTACTTACAGTTAACAGGTAAAGTCGCGTCTTATCATGCTGTGCCGAGCCTTAGCGTGCTCGTCCTTTCATATGATGCACTGCATGCCGAATCATGAAGAAAGTTTGCTGAACCATGCGCTGTGTATCCCGGCCTTAACAGCTTTGGACAATTATGTGGTATTCTTATGTCACTAGGTAAGCATGATAGTTATGTTCCGAATTTTAATAATGGCTTGCCTCCAAAAAACGAATGGCAAGTGCATTCCTAAAAGAATTTAGCTGAATTACCTGTAAGATATTTCTTATATCTCTAGCGGTTTAGAAGCTAATCGAATGGAAACAAAATTTCGAGTTATCCAAAGTATGTTCTTTTGAAAAACTGTTTGTTGAAAAAATTCAGCAAGGTTTGATTAAGTAAAGTAGAAGTTTTAGTCGTAAATCTACTTAATATCATTTCCATTTTTGAAATTATTTAGATATTTTTTTTTTACAGGTTGAGAAGCTTGAATTCTTCATGTGATAAATTTCCTACGTGTCTTCTTCTTTTGGATGATACATATGTCATAGGACATTGTAAAATATCCTTAGTACCTAATATTTCGGACAGTTGTTTTATAGAATCTGGTGAATATATCTTGTAATCAAAATTATACAATTAGATGATGGATTAATTATAAAAGATTCATCTCGTTTTATCAACACTTTGGAGATAAGAAAGAAAACAATTGTTCTGTGATTAAAAAAAAATGCATATGTATTAATTTCCCAGCTTTTTTTCGTTTCACCCTTCATTGAGATACCTACATGTTCATGGAGGCGTCAACAGTTATTTATAGTGGAATAATTCACATTTCTCAATTTTCCGAATTAAATTAATACTTTCCAATCATGGATAATTAGAAAAAAATCGATGTGTGATGAATTCCAAACGTTTTGACGTATGCCAAAAAATCATAAATTATTTATATAAATATGTGATTTCAGTTATAATTGACCAAAGATACAGAGCACGTGGGTTTGGAACTATGCTAATGCAAGGAGCAGAGGAATATGTAGCAAAGCGAGGTATCGTTAATGTTTTTCTATCAACAAAGGGGCAAGAATACTTCTACAAAAAAATGGGATACAAAATTTGTGACCCAGTGAGCTTGTATGGAAACTCGTATATTACTGGGGACGGATTGCCTCCTATTCCAAAACAGGTGCTGAAGGACTTTAGATCAAACGGACGATCTCCGCCTCCTATGCCTGTTATACGAAATTCTGGGTTTCCATTTTCAACCGTGAAAACGTACATGGTAAAAAATATGTGAATTATGATAATTGTTACAATACCGACGCTTATTATTATTAATACTGTCTGTATGCCTTGTAAATGAAATATATTTTTGAGATATTTTTATTTAATGAATAAACACCGTGACAACGTACCCATAAAAGTATATTATAAAATGTAACTTAGTAGATCTGGGATTCGTTAAAATTTTTCGGTGGTATACTGGTATACTATTATACTTTAAAGGAAATCAATTTGAAAGTTGGAGTTTTATTGAATATTATTAGCATTACGAATATGCAAATGAATAACTATTAATATTCAGGATAACTTTAACTTTGAAATGTCTTTTCTTATGAAAATTTTTCTAACAAGAGTAATTTTCCTAATGACATTGTTTCTTCTGCTATAATTTTGATCTGTTTAATATCCGGAACTCGAATTTTATTCGTGTATCTTCTGTAACAACAAATGAAATATAATGCAGATGTTTTATCATAATGTAATCTGAGATTCCATAGCAAATATTGCCGTATTCTTGGATTTCACCGAATACTTCGATTTTTTGCCCTTGTTGGAATGGAATTTGATCACTTACATTTGTGAATAAGACTTCACCTCTGAATTTTCCGTCTGTTGCTGTTCCTAAACAATTATGATCTGTGTTTTGTTCAGAATGCAAAATTCATCTCGAAGGAATCCTTGGATTTCTAAATATTATTCGAAATATATATTTTAGCTATTGTAAATTTATCATCAATTCTAGATCCATATAGAGATCGAGTTAGTTCATATCATATCTCACTTAACCAGTCAGATTCCTCTCCGATATTTTCGAAATCATGAAGTTGTTTGATTTTCGCGTGGCCAATGTGATCAAGGACGCCTAATCGTGATGATTTTGAATTATTGTTCAAAAGTATTTCATTTAGCTTTCCACGATTAAGATTTGATTTTTTCTTGGCCCATCCAGTCTGAATTAGGAGAATCTGATGGAAAAATATATGATATCTGCTAATTTGCGGATATCCATTAATTATAGTAGGTAATTATACGGTTTGGATATGTGCATAAAAACATGCATCGTTTATTTTTATTATATCTGAAAATTTTATGGCGTCTTTGTTCCAAGCGAATCATGAATTTTTGAGTCTATTAATTCGCATTTATCACTGTAATGTGTAATTCCAAATGGCCAAAGTTGACTGGAATATTGACTGTGCATGCACATATGCTATTAGTATTAGATTATACAAATAAATTGATAACTCCAGAAGCCATCAATAAATACATCAGTGCCAAGATATGTTTCAATGATCGCGAGTTACAGGAACTAACTATAAAACATATATTACATGGTTCTCATACAGAATATTCTCTATGTTATAACGTAAAAACAAATGCTTGTTTAAAGAAATTCCCTAAAAAAATGTGTGATTTTGCACAGTTTGAAAAAAATGGATTCTCTACATATCGACGGACAGATAATCGAGACGAAGGTCATGTGTATAATCAAAAGGTAGAAATTTCGTTAAGGTTGACAACTCCATGGTAGTTCCTTATAATCCATATTTACTCCAAAAATATAAATGTCATATAAATGTAGAGTACTGCGCGTCGATTATTAGTACGAAATATACATATATCAATATTCACAAAAAGGACATGACAGAGCATATTTAAAATTAAACAGGGGGAGAGTGAGAGAGAGGGAGGGAGTGAGGAAGGGAGGGAGGAAGAGAGGGCGGGAGAGAGAGAGAGAGAGAGAGAGAGAGATGTTTATTTCGTGCTCTGGGACTGAGGTCCCCTAAGAGCACCGTGCAAAAATCAATACATAAAATATTATAATAGGTTACAGGCGATCGTGGAAGCTTAAAATTAAAGTAAACAATGAACAGTAAATAGTGAGTAGTTAAAAGTGAAGAAAATGAATTTTAACATATAGGTATAAAGTTTTACGAGAGAGCGCGCAAGGCGCGCTTACTCTCGAAAAAAATAAAGTTGTACATACAAAAAGTTTTACATTAATAAATAATAAATTATAAATTATGCTGATTCTACAAGCATACATTGGGGACTAAGCATTACCATCTGCAAGCAATAACGCACGAAAGGCCGTCTTAAAACCTTGCAAGGAGGCGCTCCTCCTGAGGTCTATTGGTAAAGAGTTCCAAAGTGTACAGGCGGAAATCGCGAACGACTTGCGGAAACACTCCGTGCGGAAAGGTGAGACCACACAGTCTACATCGAAGCGCACACGTCGAGTGCCATGCAAAGCGACGGGAACAGGACGTGCAATAAGGTCGAGCAAATAACGCGGTGCCCCAAAAAGCCGAATTGCAAATACAAAGGACCCCAGGAAGTAGCGACGACGTTCCGCCACCTTTAACTAACTCAAGGCCCGGAAATAAGGCGTCATATGCTCATCGCGGCGCACATCAAATATAAACCGCACGGCGCAATTTAAGGTGCCGCTGACCTGGCATGTCCTATATATATTTCGTGACGTCAGAAGCGGGGAAATCGCCCGCACAAATCCTGATAAAACGGGGGTATGAATCTGACTGGGAAAATTTTTAAAAGATAGCTTGAATAAAATTGTACGTCTGTATCTCAGTCACTACTATCGCAGATCATTGATAACGTCTAATAAAAATAATGATGAACTCAATAAAATCACGTCTCATCAAACATGGCCGATCGGGCTAGCGACTTGTTGAATATTCACCGTTTGTACGATATCAGAATTTCTTTCACTTTTGCCAGGGAGATACCGACGTACAAAAACACACACGTAATCCGGGAAAACCTATAGCACCAGTCAGTTTTCTGTAAATATGGCACGATTTGTGCGGGCGATTTTCAGGTGACAGGCGCCCGTTCTGATGCACGAGAAGTCTGTAATTTAGTTCAACGTTGAACCTCCAGAAGCGCTGTAGTCGACCGAAGCGGTACCAGATGGTAAAATGACATGGTAATACGCACACGTCCTATGTTTCTGCTAAAGCAACAATCTGCAGTGCCGACGAGAGCATAGGCTTTTAGGTGGATACGAAAAAATGTACAACTCACTCAGAATAACCGTTAGATTTTGAAATTCGTGCATATTATAAGGCATCGTTGGGAAATGGTAACATCAGTTCACAATCGCGGTAACTATTCGTAATCGCACGTAGCCCGACTATACGTGAACGGGGCATTCCATGCGAAACCGACCAACCCGTGACCTCGACCAATTTTTATTCTATTGAAAATTTTACACTTTCTTGTACCTGCCAAAAGCAGTCTTTCTGAAATATTTTAGATGTTTGTCTCAACCCATCCAAACACCATAAATTTATCAAAATATCGCACAATTTTTTTTTAAATGCTCATGGCTTTTCCAAAACCCGATATTAAAATAACATACTGTTTCTTTTCTCGTTTTGAGTCGTAGTTCCGCAAAGAAAATTATTCTTTTTTATTTTATTGAAGGGTTTTGGGGCATTCTACATCGAGTACGCACCACTTAAATCTACCTTTTTTCATCGATTTGATAGAAAATCATTAACAAAAACGAAAATACCTATCCTTTAATTTCTGTTCGTCGAAAAGGCAGATATAAATGGCGAATAATTGACATAGAATGCCCCATATACGCTCCGGATATCCTCATCTAATAGTAGCATCAATGTCCGCAAAATTGTCATACTTACACATTATTGACCGAAAGATTAGATGCGGCAGTAAAATAAATACCGAAATTGCAGGAAACACGCAAGTATAGGCGTGAGGGTTTAGGGTTGAGATGAAAAATTGTGCTCTTGAACAGACCATTATTTATTTATTTATAGCAAATATGGAGGGGGGGGGGGGGGCCGGTTGATAATCGTCCGAGCCTGTTTTAAAGATTACCCTAATACATACGCGAAATTGTTTCTGAACCGGATGTGTTTAACAATACTAGAAATACATCCCGCAAAAAATCTATGTCATTGTACATACATACAATTACTGCATACAACGGTTCAAGATTCGTGGCAAATATTTTACAGGGCCGATCCTTGTTAAAATTCTGATGAAGAATTTGCTTGCCATTTTTTTCTGTTTTTAATTCTCAACAAATAAGGATTTCATACTTTATTTGCTTCGTTTCATTTGTCAATTACGCCTAGTTCTGAATGATGCTACCAAAATTTTTTTTTACATTAGACGAACTACCTGAAAGTTACTCATTAGGTGGAAATCGTTATAAAACTACGTACCGTGACTTCTCGTAGATGGTATACGCTACGGATACGCTAGCGAGTTTTGGGTTGGTTTCTGCATCGTATACGACCTACGAAAAGTCAGGGTATATGTTACTGTTGTACATCAAATCCGGCACAATCCTATAAGATTTCACAGAAATTTGGAACTCTCGAAGGAATCAACTTCTTCGGATTCCGAGTACTATCCCTCACACCCCACTGTCCCCACTATCCGCGCGGCCGTCACTTCTGCGTTTCCTCGCGTACCGTCCACATTCACTTTTCGCGGCGAACGAAGCAAACGCGAGTGTTTTGGTAATTTGCCGTGTCACAAGTTCTAATCACGTGCAAATTTTCACGCGGCCAGTGTGTATACAGATATTTGTTACAAGCAACAATAATCTTGTGAGTGCAACAATGGATGAGTTACGTCGCACGGCTGAACCGAAAAAAGGTTAAATTTGACGCACCGACGAACGAATCGTTCGTTGCAATGATAAGTGTTTTATACTGCAAATTTCTGTTATGCAATTATACCACTGATATATATATACACTGGATTGGATTACGCGTGGTGCCGTCACGCCAATTGAACGGTAGCCATTTTGTACAGATTCTTGTCACTTCAGATTTATATATATATATATATATATATATATATATATATACGTGATATATGTATGTGTATATAATCGATTGCGATGGAAAATTACAGTAACAATTATTGAGGTAACAATGAGTACCTGCGTTTTTTGCAAAACAAAGCAATCAAAATATTGTGGGCGATTATGTCACAAGTGAGTATACAACGCTGAAGCGTTCTGCAAATGATAACTTGCAGAGGTTATGTCAGCATACGAAGTATTTACTAATTATATTTAACGAGTATTATAACGTACGAATCGTGTCAGTAAAAATTCACAATATTTGAATTATGAACCGATCTTATTATAATTGAAATTGAAAACTCGGGTAATATTGACTCAGGGATTAAATTATAATTCGATATGTAGATTTCCCGTGAAAGATGTGTTGCGCCTTCAGCAGTGGTTAAAAGAAATGAAGAGGAAGGACTGGAAGCCAAACCGAAATAGCACATTGTGTTCGGCTCATTTTACAAATGACTGCTTTGATAGGACAGGATTCCTAATTACATTGAAAAAGAACAGTGTACCAACTATATTTGACAACCCAAAATCAGAGTGTTCATCTTGTCACCGATTAAGGGAATATGGACGTGGCTATTCATTCTTCAAGTAAGTACCGTTACTCAATGCAACATAACGTGTGAATTAATAAATTTAAACTTTGCTTGTTATGTAGGTTCCCATTGGATGAACCTGATATTATGAAGCAGTGGATCGCAAATATAAACATTGGTCCGTGGTCTCCATCAAGTGATAGCTTTCTGTGTTCCGACCACTTTGAACTCTCTTGCTTTCAGAAGAAAAGTAAAAATTATATAACTTTACGAAAAGGCAGTATCCCAACGTTATTTGGTAAGATCTGAAACTATTAATCCCTTTTAGGTCAGAGAAAACTCAGTGTGCATAAAGACACGTTGATGTGATGCACTATTGCGTCAATGTCGTCGAAGCGGTTAATTACCTACAGATTATAAAGTGCTCTGTTACAGAAAAATCGTGTGTGACACATTTCTGTGTATTTCCATTGTCGTTATTTATTAGTAACTTATCTGTAGGTGAAAACTTGCAGCAGACCGAATTTCAGGATGAATCCGATCGGCCCACCACAGTGAATGTAACCAAATTACATGAGCACCTACACATTTGTACCTGATTTGCATGCTCAGATATGTACATCTTTTTTATTTTCTTTTGATTGTGCTTGTAACTTTTTCTTCATGTGAATGGATTGTGGATTGATACTACTAATTATATTGTTGTGGTTTATCGCACGCAACTCTATAAAAATTCCTTAACGTTTGCAAGGAATGTTTTATTCTCCATATTTTTGAATAATTTTACTCACCCAATTCGATATAATTTAATTCAAAACTTTTTTTACATGTCTTAAGCTCCACTTTGATGATCAATGGATGGTAAATGGATTCCCTAACGGTTGAATTAGTGTTATACAAATTTTTGAATAATCCGTATGAAATTCAGCCCACCATAGGATAAAGGATAATGGACGGAAACTTCTTAGAATTGAGGACTTCTTTTGAACATAAAGAAAAATCACGCTTAAATACAAGTTTTTCGTCATATTATTTAATGATCTTTTACATCATATAATTGTAAATAATAATATACCTTCGAAAAAATGATTTGTTCTTCATTTAATGTATCAAACATTATTTTACTCGTCAAAAACTTTTTTGTGTGACGAATATATCGTTAGATCTAAATAGCATATATTACGCAGTTCAAATCTAGCGCGCATTTTGTGACAACTTTCTGTACAAGATGGCGGAAATTAAATTGTTCAATTGGACGCACGAGCTTACACGTAGAGTATACGGTAATAGCCAATCCAGTGTATATATATATCAGTGAATTATACATATCATTTACAAGAATCCTGCCAAATCTGCACTTGCTATGCAGGGTGATTCGTAATTCACAGCAAATACTTGACAGGGCGAATCCTTGTCAAAATTGGAGTCAAAAGTTCCTAAGAAATTTTTCGGGAAAACGCCTTTTTTCATTCAAAGAAATGGAAATTTAATTTTTTCGGATTTCTGTTTCGATCAACCTTTTAATTTCTTGGGTCATCGTCAGAATTGATATCGAAATTCCCCGGTTAATTTGTAAATAATTTGTACGAAAATTTTTTTTTCACAGCTGTCTCGGGGGGGTCACTGGGAGTTTAAATTCAAAATGGCGACCAAATCATGCTTATGCGTATATTCGAAAAATGGTTTTTTTAGGTTAAAATGGTTTTTCTTGAATAACTTGGCTGGTTTTGATTTTACAGAAAAACCGTCAGAACAAAAGTTGTATTAATTTTAATTCTCTACAAGTTTAGTTCCTACAGTTTTTCTTCCAGGATCAAGATTTTTGGAATTAAACCTGAAAAAAGCGACGAATTCGAAATATTTCCATTATCTCGTTTATTTTCAACTTAATGGCATAAATGAATAGCAACAAACTTGTTGATAATCAAATTCTGAACAACTTCGGTCCTCACCTTTTTTTCCAAAAATCGATATTTTCGGAATTTAACCCGAAAAGGAAGGATTCTCCGTCAACTCGGCCACTTTTTTTTCGACCCATAATTGGTTAAATCAAAGTACTACTAAAAGGTGCTCTGCGTGAATTTTTTCAGATTTTGCAATTCATTATTTGAGAAATTGCCGTTTTTTTCTTCAAATGAATATACACTACCGTTCATAAGTATGGAAACACTCGCCCCAGATTGTTCTCACTGTACCCATGATGCTCATTGTATTTCTACGAAAATGTACACCGTTGAGGAATGGGGAGGGACTTCCAGCATTTTCATAGTATAGAAAAAAAATGTAGAAAACAAATCGTCTTGTTTACGTTTACTTCGAAAGAGTGGCGTTCGAAAGATCGTCGTTTTTTTGACATTTGTTTCGATCGTCGTTCTGTTACACATTTTTCAAAATATTGAGTAACCAAATTGTATACGTGTTTCAAATTTTCTTTTCTCTGTTCTCTTCATATATAATCATTTTGATTTTTCGTTAGGAGTGTGCAGAACATAAGAATTGCTGAATGCTTCGTTGCGAATACCACAATTTTATCGGAGCCTAGATTCGAATGCTCGGAGAGTTCAATTATTATAATCGTACGGTAATTTTCTTTTCCGATAATAGGAGAAATTTACACGTGTTGACATATACCCTAAGTACGATGCAAATATGCGAGAAATTTCAAATCTTGCGGAAAATAAATATTACGACTGTTATTATTTCATCATATAAACCATAAAAAGTCAGTTGGAACGAAATTTAGGTTCTTGAATCAGAAATATCATTGTGACAAAAAATGACCGCGTATTTTCCAAAACAATGAAAGCTTTTTCGAAGTGATATGTGAGCATAAAAAGTCAAAACCTATTTCTACGATTTTTTTTTCCGAAAGCGCCGAGTCATTCAATTTTGTTGCAAAATGGGCGCGCAGTAAACTTGAAGAATCAATATCTCATCTCCGGTTCTATTTGACGTAGAAAAATGATTCACAGCACATTCGCGAGCAGGGAGGATAAGCTTTCGTAGAAAACTTTGGTTTATCCGGAAACATTGAACATTGTAATTGTTATTAACGAACGAATTGTTTAATGGTACCATTTTTTGGCGAGGCTTCTACCATTTTATACATTCTGTAAAAAATCTTTCCGATTACAAATAATCCGTCGGGTTTGACGAGGAATTTCCCATTCATATTCATTCCGAACGACCATACGTTAGATATCTGCTATCGGTAGTAAAATATTGAACACGGTGAAATTTAGAGTGATTCGTAAAAAATGAATATCTTAATTTCAAAAGAATTATCTCGACTTTTCGGATTATTCAAGATGATCAAAATTTTTAATCACACTATTCCATTTCATCAGATTCGACCATTCACTTTTAACATTTTTGGGTATAGTGAGATGGCGCGGACACATGGTTATAAGAGAACAGAAGAGGACCCATGTATTTGTATGTGTCTTTATATGATAAGGAGGGGAGAGCATGAATTCTCTGCCAAAGTATATTTTTATCGACAAGTACTAATCATGTTATGGATTCTGCATTGAAAAAGCGAAACAACCAAATGAACACGCTTATATTTTACAGGATAATCCGTCGTAACCGTTGGACGGACGCAATGTCACATGCCGCGAGGAGATCTTCGTGGAGTGGTGAACTATGTTCGAATTACATTACTTCGCAAAGGATGTTAGAAACTCCCATCAACCGGGAGAAGGAACTGTTTCGTACAACCCGCAGCTTCATAGTTACCTCGAATCTCAGATACTATTTCCTTGCATTTAATATCCCAGAGGGTATAAAAATAATCCTCAACGTCGATGTCAACAATTGTTTCATATATCCATAGTAACATGAATAAAGTGTTACAATATTATATATAATCATTTTTTGAAACCCTTTTCACTAGTAAAATAGCTTCGAACATAAAATTATTTCATTATTGTCAGTAGAGTTGTGTGTAACAAGCAATGCACAATTCCAGAATGATTCCAATACAGTAATACCCCGAAGTTACGCTATGGGTCGTTCCGGCATTGACGGCGTATGTCGAAAAAAACGTAAGTCGGGGTGCACGTTTTATACAACTGTATAATGTACATATATATATATATATATATATGTATAAATACTCACCAGAGATAATCATGTATGTACCTCATAGAAAACCTCTGAAGAAGAATGAGAAATACTCTTTATTTTGGAAATAGAAAATGTTCGAGCACAGTCGTCTGCCGACACAAAGATTTTTTTTTCTCGCGCACAGTCACTATCCGTAGACTGAACGAATAATCGAATACAATGTAATGCACGGACGGAAAATAAACATGACCATTCAAGTTTTTCGACAAGGAGAAGCGGAGTTGGGCGGGGGGGTGGGGGGGGGGGGGGTGACCGATGGCGTAACTTCATAAAACGAGACCACAACGATTCGTACCCGTTTTCTTTCAATCGTATTTCTCGAACATATTTCCAAATATTTACAAATGGTGAATGGTGATATTTATGAATTCATTTTGAAAATACTTCGTGCTGTGTAAAATTAATATTGCGCGATATGTTTTAATGTATATGGGACATTCTTTTACAACCAAACACCTTTGAGACCGACACATTTTCGATTCAGCTGAAATTTTTTTTGACGAGTTCTATACCGAAAAAATAGGGATACGTATTCGAGGATTTTTTATTTCACATATTTCGTAAAATAGAGGGGATCGAAAATTTTATAATTTGGTGTTTTTTGGCTTGGAAGACTCACTTTCAAAAATTCATAACGCCGATTCTATTTGAGCTGGAAAGTTCGTTTTTTTCATCTCAAAGCTAATGAAATGAATTTTATTACAACAATTCTTACATTAACGATTATTCCGAAATTTATACTGTTATAAACAAATAATATGTTTTAATCGATCTTTAACAATTGCCCCAACCTCGTAGCGAGTTCTTAGCATAACCATCGTATTCTACGTCAAATTTTTCATCCACAACGTATTTTGAATTGATGGAGAATACGATGGTCGTGCTGAGAACTCGCTACGAGGTGAAGGCTATTGCTAAAAATCGATTTAAACATATTAATTATTTATAACAATATAAATTTCGGAATAATCGTAAATGAAACAACTGTTGCATTAAAATTTATTTTATTAGCTTTGGGTTGAAAAAACGAACTTTTCAGCTCAAACAGAGCCGGCGTTATGAATTTTTGAAAATGAGTTCTCCGTGCCAGAAAACACCAAATTATCAAATTTTCGATCCCCTCTATGTTACGAAATATGTAAAATAAAAAAATCCTCGAATACGTATGCCTATTTTTTCGATATAGAACCCGTGAAACAATTTTAAGCTACATCAAACTTGTGTCGGTCGATTTTTATCTAAATCTCTCCGATTCGTCAAAGAATGTCCCATATTCAAGGGTGTTTCACGGAACAATAAATTGAATTTGCTATATTCACCGTAAAACTATCAAAATAATCAGTTCGGTCGTGATGCAATCGCTACACACATGACGTCATCATTTGCATGCAAAATTCGGGTCAACCTGGTGGTATGGTTACCGACTCAGATTCAGGCCTTTTACCGACCGCGTTTTGTCTAATATTGTGTTGCGCTACTCCCCGGTGGAGAGTACCACCTTCGAATGGTTTGGAACCGAGAAAGCTTACGCAGAGGGCGCTTCGATCGATTACAACTTTTAGATCCAGGTCAGCGGCACCTTAATGCCCTCTGCAGAAGGTCCAACTCAAGCGTTATATCCGTAAATAGCAGACAACAATAATCAATGTGAGGTAGCACAAGCGACCTCACAAGCGCTTTGCGCATGGAGAGTCTTTGAGAAATCTGATACGAGAAAATTGTAAGAATGTGACCATTTGGGATAAGGCCTCTATAATACCGAAAAAAGCCTCAGATATTGTAGATGAATCCCTACGGGACTGCTGTATTGTTGACAACATTACATTTGCCGGAAAACTAATTGATTAGAAGGCGATTTTCTTTAATTTGTTAAATTTATGGAAACACTTTCGAATTTTAAATTAACTAGAAATATGCATTCATCTAATAACAACTGCTCTTCATTTCCATCAAAAATTGGATCAGGCTCCATAGGGTCCTTTAAGATTCCAGATAATTGGTTAACAGATGACATCTGTACGTTGCGTATTAATTTATGCATTATTTTATGTTCAATTTGTAATAATATGTTTGTTTATGTAACGATCATTTATTGATTTATACCTTTCAGTGTAAATATATGTAACTACGATCAAGAGTCGCGGTAGCGACTCGAGACAAGAAGATTTTCTCGACAGCCCGCGACACTCTTACTCCGCACAACTTGCTTATACACAGGACTATATCTAAATACAAAAATTTATTCTCCTCATAACCAACGAAATATAGAGTCTCGAAAAAAATCCACCAGTGTATATTTTTTCTTTTTTTTTTCTTTCGATTGAGACTATAACGAAGGCTGTGGCTATAAGAATATCGCCGATATAGCTTTAAAACATGATCGACTTCGTTTCATTCATTATTATAGAATTTCGTCGTCATCGCACACTTTTCATTATTATGATTATTTACGCATGGAAGTCGCCATGACACCCGGCAACGAGACTGAAGTCAGCCGCACTCCGTCGATGCTGCAGAGTTCCTTTAAGGCTACACTAACATGATGATCATAAATATGATCTTGGTGGATAATACAGATCGCACGTTCTCTGTTGTTTGCGTGTGTGCGGTGCTCGTAGGTGAGTTAGAACGTAGTTGCGCGGGCATACCCACACGGCAAAACGCTCGCTCACGGACGCACCCACACCACACACCGTCGGCCATGAGCGGCTAACCCCAACGTTCCAACACACACTGGGTGGATCAGGTGTATATATGGGGCATTCTATACAAATTCAACATATCCATTCGTTATCGTATGATATAATAATTTATATGAAACATTATATCAATACGATAACGAATGAATATGAAATGTTTGGGCCTCCGGATTTTGTACGTAGGCTCGTAGTGAGTAAAATAATGAGCGAAATGAAAAGAAATATATGAATGAAGATTTGATGGAAAAAATTTAACAGAGCCTCATTCTATATAATACAAACCAACTTTGTTGTTTTTTTTAATTGGTATTCATTCCTTTCCATTATCCAAGTAATAAATTGTTTAAGCAAAAATTTGTTCAACTGATCTCTAGTATGTATGTATGTAATATTTATTGCTCCCCTTGGGGTTACAAGGACTTCCCTTTTCCTCTTCCTTTACAATATTTTACATGTTTTCTTAACCTATTCTTACCCTATTCTTACTTCCTACCTTATCCTTACTTGATTTCTAATTGCCTGTGCCTTGTGCCATTGCCTTGCCATTTCCTTACTTTCCCTCTTATCCTTTTCTTATTTTTTATCCTTATCTTTACTTAACCTTATCCTATTTTACCTTATTCTATTCCCTAAATCGTCCCTATCCTAATCGACTTCCATTTCCCATTCATCTCTCAATCTTTCATTCTCTTGTACATCCCTGATCCTTTCTAATTCTCTCATCCAGACTTCTCCCACCCCCTCCTCACCAAACATCTCCCTCACCACCTCCTGCTAGCTTTCCTCCCTTCTATCCCAGCCTACGCACCTTTCCCATACGTGCTCCCATGTTTCCTCCTCCCCCCCGCACACCCTACACCTTCTCTCTTCCTCTTCTTCCCAGTACCTTGCCTCCTTCATCTCGCTTCCTGATCTAAATCTTGCCACCCTTATCCACCTGCTTTCTCCCCATCCCTTTCCCAGATATTCTGGTATCCCTTCTCCTTTCACTAGCCTGTACCATCTGTTGTACCTCGATTCCCTTATTTTCTCCCACCTCTCTTTTCTCTGTTCTTCCCTCTCTCTTTCCTCTAATTCTCTAAACTCCATCTCGCCCCTCTCCCTTCTCGCGACTACCTCTCTACTCTCTGCTCCCCTTTCCGCAAAGAAACTTTCCCTTTCTCTTTCCCACCTCGATCCCTGCCTCCCAGCTTCTGCCTTGTCCCTTATCTCTTCCCAGCATCTCCTAGCTAACTCGCTACCCTCCCCTCTCTCCAACTTCCTTTCAAAATTCCATGCCCTTCTCCCTGCCCTAATCCTTAGCTTCTCCCTCTGCAGTTCCTCCCTTACTAGATATCCCGGTGTTCTCCCATCCACTCCTAATGTCCATCTCAAAAATCTATCCTGTACCGCCTCAACCGCCCTCCACTCCCTCCACCCCCATATCTCCGATGCATACTCTATTACCGTCCATACTAGCCTGTCAAATAGCCAAATCCTTTTTTCCCAATCCCTCCCAAACCTTCTTTTTCCTATTCCCCATACCTGCCTCATTACTACCCCTGCCTTCCGTACTCTCTCTTTCACCTGTGATTCCTGTCCCCCATTGCACTTTACTCTATACCCTAAATAGCTGAACTCTTTCACCTCCTCTATCCTTTTCCCTTTCCATCTCCAATCTATGTTTTTCCTTCTACCGCCTCCTTTCCTAAATCTTATAATCTTTGATTTCCCTACATTTACCGTCAGCCTTTTCCTATCCATATACCTTTCTAACTTCCTAATCATTACCTCCATTTCCTCTTCACTTTCCGCTAGTAATACTATATCATCCGCATAAGCTAATGTGCATACCCTGCCGCCGGCTAACTCCACCCCCCAACCCTCCTCCCTCTCCCCATTTCCTCTTCTAAGTCCGCCAGCAGCAGGTTGAACACATGCGGACTGAGCGGACATCCCTGCCTTACCCCCCTCGCTGTCCAGAACGCCTCTCCTACCTTTCCCCCGCTCCTCACTCGACGCTTTGTTTCCTTGTAAATTTCCTCTATCCTTACCCTTAGCCCTTCCCTCACCCCTCTCATTTCCATAGTCTCCCACAGCACCTTCCTGTTCACTGAATCGAAAGCCGCTTTCAGGTCCACAAAGAACGCCACCATCTTTCCCTTATCCTTTCCCACCTGCCTATTGATTAAATAATTTAGTACATATTGTAACGATTTAGGCGTTACGTTAATAAAATATGGATCCGCGAGTTTACTTATTATCAAATCAAAGGCGTGAACAAAAATATCGTGATAAATGCTTTCAATGCAATATACGTGTTTCTTGTTTAAAGTCTGAAACAAGACTGTTTTTACAATAATATCGGTTGGCGCAGCAACCTTATTCTTTTTCAAGACATAAGAGGTTTATAAACGTCTTTTATCTATGCCAACTACTAGATCATTAAAGAGGGGCAAAGGGGTGATTTCACCCTTTGTAACACTACTCCCCCCCGAGGAAAAGAGTCGTCCCGACTCGGGAAAGATAAAACAATTATAAAAGTATTCTAGTAGTCAGTGCTCAAAGGTGAGTTGGAGCTGTGGCTCTAAAAATTTAAGAACTCCCTTTTTTACTATCTGGCATTTGCCCACAGTCTCAAGGTAAACCACAGAAAACCTTGAGCAGATAGTTGAGCGTTAAATAATCTCAAAAATTTATGTGCCTTGTTTTATAAAGGTAAGTGTTATTAAGTGTTATGTATCTTCATGAAAGATTGTCCGAACGAAACAGGTTCAGGTGGAATCATCGAGGCAGGAACCGAAAATTCCGGGATCAAACAGGATAAAGGCAGATTCCTTTTTGAAAATTCACACAGGAAACAGGGAAAAAGATGGGTGACTGGTCCTAGTCTTCTTTAGAAACAGCACACCCTAGAGTTTTGGAAGGACAAACGTGAGTGATGGTATAACAATTCAAATTCACTAAGTGAATTTGGGAGAATACTTGAATAAAATAAATTGAATATGTATTCAAAAAGAAAAGAAACGATCTTATCTGAATTATTTCCATGTTCTTCTTCAAAATAAGACCACCAGTCATCCTCAGGAATCGGGGAAGATTGGAAGGAAAAGGCTGTGTCAAATAACCTGAAAAAGTGCTCACAAAAACTGACACTTAAGGTTAATAAAATGTGAAAATCAAGCAATCGCTCATCGACCTCGAAAAATAATCGTGGCTCTTTTCACATTATTCCTTAAACCAAAGCCTATCCGACACAAAACTCGATTCTGAAGAAAACGGTTTTAGAAAAACTTGGTCGGCTGTAGTTTCTACAATTACAACCAAAACGGCAGCCGATAAAGAAGAAAAGGTTTGATTTACTAGCCAATCCTCATGAACCTCATGAATAGTTCTGAGTAGCTCTAAAGAAATGCTCGATTCCTCCTCACGAGAACGGAAGAAGTTTCTGGGGAAACTCGCAAATGAACAATCAAATCTACTCTGAGCTCAGACGAGCGAATGAGAAGATCGAAATTTTTCATCAATAAATGAGATTTGTAGTCACGAAAATTACCTAACCTTCGACGAGCTTCATTTCCCTGACAGGCAATAAAATAGGTTGGGAATGCCTGTCACGCATAACCAAAATAATTCAAAGAAAGAGGTTAACTCCAATGATAATTTTATATAAAAACATCTGAAACTAGTTCCTCAAACCAGCCTCAGAAGAAGAGTTAGTTTGAGGATTGAGGATTTTCTTCCCCAACCTCTATATCTCTTCTTCGCCAATTATAGGAATCTGAATGCGAGTTTTGTATCATTTCTCTACTATTCTTTTTAAGTAAAAAGCAATGATTAGCATCATGTCCTATTTTATGACAAAATAAACACGTTACTACATTTTGATCTGTCATAACTGCGCCTCTAATTTCGTGTTTGTTACTCTGATTCTGAAGAGAACCACGATTAACACGATTATAATACTTGTTATTATTTTTATTTCTGTAATTTTGAGGCTTTGACTCCTCCGAGTGTTCAAAACCTCGTCTTTCTGAGGTGCTTTTGGACACCTCAACCCGACGAAACCGGTCCATGCCAAAATATTGTTTTCTCATTGCCTCCACCTCGAGGGCTTTGGCCGTTGCCTCCCGCAGAGAAGTGAGGCCCGACGTTCCAACGGCCATTTTAATCTCCGGATCATTGATTGCATTTAAGAAAGCTTGCGTTGCTAATAAATTTCGAGACGGTTCGTGGTCTGGCAAAGCTATACGAGAAAGCCGTTCAATGTCCTGACTAAGAGACGCGAGGTCTTCGTCTCGTCCTTGTCTTCTTGTCTGTAACTGTGCCGTGTACAGTTTCGTTAAGTGGTCATTTCCATACCTCAACTTTAATGCAGAACTAAGTTTTTCATAATGAGAGATTTCTTCCTCAGACAACGCCGTTAAAACATTCAAAGCCGGCGTTCGAAGACAGGAGGCAAGACTGTGGGCCCTCATGGCGGAGTCCCACTGATTATGTTTAGCAATTGTATTAAACTGGCGTTCATAATCTGCCCATGGAATTTTTCCGTCAAAAATTGGCGGTTTTAAAGGATAAAGAGGTTTCTGGTTAATCTGAGAAGCAACCTCAGGAAGTCTCGAATTATTTAATTGATTAAAATGAGAACATTGAGGCCAAACCTGAGTCAAAGACTCGGAAAAACCAGCCTCATTATTTACTCTCGTTCTACTAATTGGAGATTCATCTACTCTCCTAATAAAAGGCACAGACCTTGATTCAGGAACATCCTGGAATCGACCTGGATGTTGAACCTCCTGAACAGTAGGAACGGGAACAGGAGAGGGAAGCGGAGTAACAACTCTGGAACCTCGTGGGGTGACAGCCGGTTCTCCTGAGCCATTCACCTGATGAACAGCCTGAAGAGCTGCCACAGTCGTCCGGAACAGTTCGTGTAGACTAGTTTCGGATCGTTCTTGTGCCTCTCTATCAAGCCTGCGCTGTTCCAACTGTTGTTCATGTTCTTTTCTTCGCTGTTCTTGTTGATCAAGAAGCAGCTGAAGAAGTTGCTGTTGTTGGCGCTCAGCAGCCTCTTGCTGTTGAGACATGATCTTCGGCAGATCAATTTGAGAGATTGTCGAAGGAATTGGAAGAGGGTCCACTGAAGGTGATGGAATTGTTTCAGGGACCCGCGGATTCTCCATAACGAAAGGTTCTTCTCCGCTTCTTTCTCTTCGTCGTGAGCGCGTCAAACGACTGCTGCTCATAATTAAAGTTCGTGCACTGAATTGACTCAATTAATAAGAACTCAAGATCCCGCTTCTGACACCAATTGTAACGATTTAGGCGTTACGTTAATAAAATATGGATCCGCGAGTTTACTTATTATCAAATCAAAGGCGTGAACAAAAATATCGTGATAAATGCTTTTAATGCAATATACGTGTTTCTTGTTTAAAGTCTGAAACAAGACTGTTTTTACAATAATATCGGTTGGCGCAGCAACCTTATTCTTTTTAAAGACATAAGAGGTTTATAAACGTCTTTTATCTATGCTGACTACTAGATCATTAAAGAGGGGCAAAGGGGTGATTTCACCCTTTGTAACAATATATATTGTCAATTGTACCTATGCCTTTTCTGAAACCCGTTTGGTTTTGCGGTATCAAGCCCTTTTCCTCTACCTCTCTTTCTAACCTATCCGCTAATGCCATCGCATACACCTTATATAGAGTTGGCATCAAAGTCACCCCCGTATACTCTTCTACCCTTTTCCCCTCCCCCTTCTTAACTATCGGCGCTATCAATCCCTCCCTCCAATCCTCTGGCCAGTCCTCCCCCACCCAAACTCTGTTACATGTTTTCCATATCCACTGCTCCATTTCTTCCCCCCCATACCTCCATACCTCGCTAACTATTCCATCCCCCCCTGGTGCCTTTCCATCCCTCAGCTTTCCTATCACCTTTTAATCTCTTCCTTCTGCAGCTCCCCTTCCCCGTCCCCCTTCCTATTTACCGTCTCCCCGCCTTCTGTTACCTTGCTTTCTACCCCGCCTAATAATCCCATGAAATACTCCCTCCACTCCTGATCTCCTATTTCCTCATTCACCCTCTTCCACTTCTTTCTTTCCCTATTAACTATCTCCCATACCTTGCTTTCTGTCCTTGCATCCGCTGCTTCTTTCATGAATCCCTCATTTTCTTTCTTTTTCCTCTCCTCGCATAGCCTATTATACTCCCTTCTTTCCTTTCTATACGCTTCCCCTTCCCCCTCCCCCTTTCTCCATTTCCTTAGACTCTGCCTAACTTCCGCTTTTTTTCGCTTACATTCCTCATCCCACCATCCCTTTTTCGCTTCCCTCCCCCTCCCTCCTACATCTAAGGCTCGTCTAAACTCCCTTATTCTTTTCTCTATCTCTTTACCTACATCCACTTCTCCTATCCCCTCCCATTTGACTTCTGTTCTAAACCTCATCCTACCCTCCTCCGTCCAGTCTCCTCTACTAGTTCCCCCTACTCTTTTTCCCTTCCTTGTCCTAGCCACTGCCCCCCTCAACCACACTATTACCGGGTGATGATCCGAGTCAACCCTATCCCCAATCTCTATCCTTTTGACCCTATCCCTTACCTCGATGTCTCCTATAGCGTAGTCTATCACCGTCACCCCCGCCCCTCCTACATACGTAAATTCCCCCTCCTCATCCCCCTCTATGTTCCCGTTCATTTTTGCCCATCCTGTCTCATCTAAAAATTGCACCAGCTGCCTACCTTCCAAGTTTATTTTCCTGTCCTTTGATTTCCTACTCCTACTCTCCTCCTCTCCTTCTCCCCAGCATCCTCCTCCCTCCTGCCCTGTCCTGGCATTAAAATCACCCCCCACTAGCACTTTTACCCCTCCCTCTATCTCTTCTGCCCGCTCCTTCAATTCCCCTATCTTCTCTTTTAGATCCCCATTTATGTATATTCCTACTACTACCCATTTTTCCCCCCCTACACTTATTTTCCTTGTTATCATGCCCTCTTTTACCTCTTCCCTTCCTTCCTCCCCACTTACCATCTCCCTTCTTACCCCTGACAGCATTCCGCCTATTGCTCTTCCCTTCCTATTTTTTCGAACCGCATACTGCACTTCCCATTTATACCCTACTGGCAACTTATTTCTAATCCTTTCCCACCCCTTCTTTTCTATCCATGTCTCCATTAGAAATATTACATCCCACTCCCCTAGCCCCCTCCAGAAATCTTCATCCTTTCTCGCGAGCCCCGCCACATTCCAAAAAGCTACTTTCCACCCCTCCCTTTCTGTCTCGCCTACTCTCCTCTCTCTCCTCCTTATTCCCCTCCCCACCTGCCTCTGTCCCCCCCCACTACCCATTCCCCCGACTGCCTTTCCCTATGTACCCTTCCCTGTGCCTCTATACTTCCCTCTTGTCTTTCCTCGCTTGCTGACCTTTCCCTATCGCTTTCCCCTACTTTTCCCCTCCCCTCCCTTTGCCCCCCTTCCCTCGCTCTCCCTGTACCGTCCCTAAGCACCGCTCCTATCTCATCCCACTTTCACATTTTCCCTTCTATCCAGATCTTTGCATACCCTATTCTTACTCTGTTTCCCCTTCTCTCCTCAATAGCTGCTATCTCCCTCAACTTCCATTTCAGTCTCCTCTCTGCCCAGGTGAGGTCCTCGTCTATTCTCTCCTCCCTCCCTTTGAGTAGGCTTTTTCCCCCCATTACCTGCCTCTTTTGCTCCCTATTTCTTAGTCTTGCTATCCATATCCCCTTTTCTCCCCCCTTTTTCGCGCCTACCTCCCACATATCCTTTACCTTGACCTCTACCCCTATCAACTGCAAAATCTTTTTCAACCCTTCCTTTTCTCTTCTCTTCTCTAGTCTCGCTCCTCTCACTACTATATTTCCCCTTCTTTCTTCCCTTTCTTTCCTCTCTATGGCCCACTCCATCTCCTTTAACCTATCTACTGTTACCTGCGCCACTTCCGCATTCCCCTGTACCTGCCTTCCCCCCCCTCCTTCTGCACTCTTCTTTTCTAATTCTATCAGCCTCTCCTTTACCCTTTCCATCTCCCCCCCTCTCCTCTCTTCTACCTCTTCTAGTCTTTTACCTAGATCCCTTATCATTTTCTTCATCTCCCCTCTCTCTACTTCCCACTGCTCTTCCCTTCTAGTCATTTCGCCTTCAATCTTTTCCATTTCTTCCCTGATCCCCCTTCCCTGCCCTTTGACCTCCTCTAGACCTATCTTTAGCTCTTCCCTAATCAACCTTAGCATATCTTGTATACCCCCTCCCTCTGCCTTCCCTTCCTCCCCTGTCTTACCCTCCGGCGACCGGTGCACTTTCCTGCTTTTCCCAAATACTCTTTCTCTTTCCTGCATCTCGTCTACATCCTCCTCCCCCTTTTCCCCTTCCTCCGCCCGCTTTCTCTTCCATAAGTCTAGCACCGTCACCGTCGATCCCAGGCTATGCCTCCTATCCCTCCCTAACGCTGCTACTGCCCCCGGCCTACCTTTCTTTTTCTCCTCCTCTTCCCTGTTCGCCCCTTCTTTTTGGCCACCCGCGTTACTCATATTCTTTCTCTCCGTCACCGCTCCCTACTTTATCTATCCGCAGCCTACCTGTCTCTACTCCATCCCCCTTCTTACTTCCTAGATGTCACCGCCTCTTCTTATCTTATCCGAATCGTTGCCGTCCGCCTGCTCTTTCTGCCTAACGTCAAAACTCTCCCCTTCTTTCTTTTTCAACTGCCCTTCCCTCCTATTCCTGCCTCCTATTCCCTTCACCCGACCTCCCATCTATGTCTTCCCCGCTCCTTCTCTGTCCTATTTCCTTTTCTCCTCACCTTTGCTATCCTGCTAAATTCTCGCCTTTTCACTCACACTCTTTCGCACACCTACCACTCACATTCAAAACGGAAACGGAAGTCCAACTGATCTCTAGTAATTTCTTTTATTTCATATGAAATGAATTCAATGATTTTTCAGAATACATATAAATTTTTTTTTTACAATTTCCGGCGATTTTGAATATTAAAAATAGCATTACTTTGCAAAAAGTCGTGAAATAAACCCCAAAAACACCAAAAATGGTGTAAAAAAACTGGAGACAAGTACATTTAAGTAGGTAGCTTTATGAAACTCCGAAAATACACAAAAAAATTATGTACAAAAATTTGAAACAAGTCCGCTCTCATATAATAATGTATATTGAAACGTTTCGAGTTTGCACGTTTTCTCCAATGAGACGTACAGTTTATTCGCGGGCTTTGTTTCGCCAAAACTTCACACGCTATGTGTGATATTTAGCGCATACTCGAATGATGTATTTGTTTTTAGAGTTTCCTGTCTCTGGAATAGAGCTGCAGGATTCGGTCTCTGGACACGGAAGGGAGGTGGAGAAGGATGCTCATTGTTAATTGTCTGATTAACTCCGGGAACAGCCCGAATAGTTTGACCACTCCAACTTGGTTTTTCGAGATAGCCTCAGAATTTGTTTTCTCACCCTCATGTGCACAGGCACGACTGGAATAGACCCATCATCATAGGCCGTGTAAACGGTTGAGGGTCAAACTTGATCTGTGAGTGTGAAGCACGCACAGATGGATCGCTCTGAGAGGTTGACTCGTGATGCGAAATTATTTATTTCGGGAAAGGAAATATAGCAATTATACGTCAATGTTTTGTTCCCGTGAGGCGGGATAAGAGACAGGATGAAAGGTTGTGAACTTATTCTTCTGGTAATCTCTAAGAGATTTTTGATAATTTAGGAAGGGATAGTTCTTCCTTATTTGCTCTGATATTAATGAAGTTTGCCTGCGGCAAGACTGACTATTAATTGCGTGATAGCGTGTTGGTCACAAGGACGGTATTTGATTATTCTGGATCGTTGACTAGTCGGTTTTGGTGATGGATAATGATTCGTTTAGTGGGAACTAAGACGGAATATTATTCGTGTGCTAGTGAGGTAGTCGGAAGGACTCGGATGGTAGTTAGGTTTACCCATGGGTAGACTCAATATCATTTATGTTATAGCCTGGTCGTCAGATGGACGGTATTTGATAATGAGGAATCGTCGCTGACGGTTGATTTTAATATTGTAATTATTCGTTCAGATAGTACTGAAACAGAATATTACGTGTGTGATAGCATAGTAGTCAGAAGGACTTTGATAGTGAATCAGTTTGCGTATGGAAAGACTGGATATCACTAGCGTGGTAGTTAAAGGCAAGGGGATTCTACGCAAATGCACCTTCGCCTGTATTAAGGCTTTCAGTCGCTATGACCGTGACTCTCTACGGGTTCAGGTGTCCTACCTACGGGTCGGGGGATTGTGAGACGATCACCGTATCTGAGCTATGAGGTCAGACGCAATGCTGTTCTTCACTCAGACACGGCTCCCTGGTACCTAAGGAATTTATTTTATTGAAAACAAATAGGATTTAATAATACGCTGAATGCCCTTCTTTGATGGGAAGTGGTGTCGAGGATTCCTTGCACGGGTACCCCACGTCTCCTGATCGTGGGTCCTTGGTGTCCAGCTCCTCGTGTACGTGGGATGCTCCGTGAATGTAACCACGGATGGGTCCTCGCGTCCAATCGTTCGTAGATCTACCTGGGCGTGTGGCTCAATAGATGATAGATTCTGATTGATTCGCGTTTGCGCTCGTCTTATATACTCTTATTTTCTAGTTACGCCGTTTTCGCGGATAGAGATTGGTCGCGTTCCCTGAAGAAGGGGTACGGTAAAATCGTGTGATTTGATTGGGTTCCCGGTGTGTGGCGGGGTTATCGAGTGGACAGTTAGATTTTGCTTGGGTTTACCAAGCAAAATATTAGGGGGCACGCGCTGAACCCCAGGTGTCGGTACGCCAGCCAGGCGTCCCGTTATAATATATAGTCTTCTACATATCCTTTGCAAAAAGTTGTGAAATGAATTGATACGTCTGAAGCATGTGTCGCCAAGCACATGTGGTTATCTGATTGAACGTCATTCATTTTTTTAATCATATAGTAATTATTGAGCTGAGATGCTTCAATTCAAAAACGCAAACATCTTATTCGATGTAAAAAATGTTAAAAATGTAATCAAAAAAATAAAAGTATCAAGAGAGTTCAGCTTTTTCAGTAGTATAACAAGGAGAGTTCTGCGTAGAAACACCTTCTTCATCGACCGAGCCGACCAATCCGCCTATACGTGCATCCCAGACGCAAACCCTTGAAGGTTACCCCCACTCTCGTAAGATAAAACGTGCTTTGCCGACCGCTCGTCGGTAAGAAAATCTCCCAAATGACCATCATCGTCGGTAAAAAATCCTCCGAATGACGATGATTGTTGGTAAAAAATCTTCCAAATGACCATGATCGTCGGTAAAAAATACCTGAAAGTGCCGTGGTATTACCCCTTGTAGGATAAATTGTGCTCTTTGTCGGTGAAGAAAATAATGCCATCGAGCGGGATCGATAACTGCATTACCGAGCGCACTCCGTGAGTCCTCAGGCGTTCGAGCGGACCCCGTGGATCCTCGAACGTTCGACCGAGAATCCTGGCGTGTGTCAGGTTTTCAGAGCTTCGAGAAGGTTCGAGAAGATTCTCACCGCCTTGAACGAATCTAGACTGACAAACAATTCGTCCGACGTGTTTCGACTCGACGGTGAGCGGCATGCGGTCAAAGGATTTCGGTGTGACATTGAATTTTAGACAAACAATTCTCGGAATCGTCCGACGAAAACAATACTCGGAATCGTCCAACGTGTTTCGACTCGACGGCGAGCGGCCTGCCGACAACGGATTGCGGTGCGACGTCGAATTCTGGAAGGTTCTGACGTACAATCGAAGACACATCATTTCGGTAGCTTTTAGAAGTTTTTCAAGGATTCTGTGTGCCTGGTGGGCGGAATATGGCTATAAAAGGCTGAATTTCAGGTCAGAAAGACAGTTTTGCATCTTCTGCTCTAATGAGGAGAACTCCAAATAAAGCAGAACTAAAACAGCGAATCAATCTGTTCTTAAAAAATACTCACGACTTGAAAACCGTTATTAACCAGAAGTCAGAACGCAACAAAGTGACAAAAAAGTTAGCCAATCTAAATTTATCAAGAAACACGTAACTGCTAAACATTTAAAAAAATGGATTTCACAAAACTGAACAAAGTTGCAAGCATGAACGAATTTCTACCGACGAAGAAATTGACGAAGCTGGAAATTTTCGAAATCTACAAAGTCACCAACATTCGACGAGACCAAACGAGGTTTGAACAGCGTGTCGTCACAGATCTGAACGACGAATTCAGCGTTTTCTCACCGGCACGGATTGTGCGACTGCTGAACGAGGACGAGACCCAATACCAGAAATTGGCGCAGACAATGGAGGAGGAGCGGTTGCTCTTGCAGTATCTGGCGGCCAGTATGGTCAAATTGAATTCAGAGATGCGTTGACTCTCGCTTAATTTGTACACTGTACCTGGATAACGTGTGCAGCGTCTCCTTCTTACCAGCATGGAGCATGCGACTACTGAACGTGATCAAGAACCAATTGCAAAAACTTAACAGAAAAAAAAAATGTTTTGAAGAAGTTTCCAAGTATTCTACGTTTCATAACGTTTAAGAAAATTGTATAGACATTTTCACAAAGCTTTGATTTTATTTTTTTTGCTGTACATTAACTAGATATACTACTACTACTACCACTACGTTGCATGCTGTTGTTTACAGCTCTCTGAAACATACAATAATTTTGGATATTCAAGATATGATGTATCACTCACGCACACTAAAGTATTTATCAAATTTGTTCCAAAAGTTGTGAAATGATATTTTGGAAACGTAAGACATGTATGTATCACAAAAGTTTCAAGGTTTTTATTGTTAAAAGAAAAAAAAGGAAAATAAATTTGTTCTAAAAGTTGTGAAATTAAATAAAAAATTTTCTTACATTTTTTGAAACAGAAAATCCCCCTCTTCATCACGTACCAGGCGGGCCGCGACACCCGCCTGGTAAATGATAACGCCAATTCGAGGGTTGTTATCGTCATTACGGTCACCGTTCGCCATATGCACGCTCATTGCCAACCTTACTGATTGTTTCAGAAAATCGTATGGTATTTCGAATATCCACTCTATAGGCACCCGCACATGTTGTAAAATGTTTACGAACCCCATTTTTTTCTTGAGAATAATTTGAAAAAAAACGCACACACGTTAAATTATTTCTATTCACTCAAGTAAAATCGAAAATTGTTGTACACTCAAGGTAAAAAAACTGTATAAGTGCACTGATTTCAATCACCCACCTCGATGGTTTGCAAGCTCAACTGCTAATGAATTCATCAGACGGACGGAGCACCCCACTCTTCGTACAGCTTCTTCATTTGTTTTAGGTTCACGATTAAACTAATACCAAATCATAAAGTGGTTGACACTTGTCGGTTACGTTTGCAGGATATATTCTTCTCATTCTGTTCTACTGCACTAGTGCGTGGGCCTCGAAATCGTGACACTGACACCGTGGGGCAAAGTAAAACACCCCCATAACGCTCCTGGAGAACGATATCTACTAAGCCTATCACAGTTCCATGTATAACTCTAGCGATTAGTTCACTCTCACAGCTCTCTCTCGTACATGAGGCGTGCGAAACTTCTTCACCAAGTTCCAAGAACTGTCTTACTATCTTCCACGCGCTGCAGGTTCGTTCGAGTAATATCTTAAAATTTTTTTCGCTGAAGAATATTGCATACGGTTGTTCACGAATTTTCGGCAATGTGTGAGTCACGTCGGTGTTTACCCATAAAAGAGACTGTGTCAGCGTAGAGCGGTCATTCTAGACCAAGCTTTGTAACTCTATCTTTGTCAAGTGCGTGATCGAAAGAAGAAGAAACATGGATTCCGAAAAGTGTTTGAAATTAATACAAATTATGGAAACGGCGTACAAGATTTCATCTGAAAAATCGTCACCGGCAGAGATTTCCAAATGGATTCGATTCGGAACCCAAAATACCAGGCTTTTGAATAAAATCTTAAGCAACAACGCCTCAACGATCGGGGAGAAGACAAGAATTTTGACTACAATTGGAATTCTGAAATCTTTGACAGTCAAATTTCAACAAATTCAAAAAGTGGGTGACGGATTACGAAGCCGACGAAGAAGCGATCGAGTACGGTGGGAAGATTTGGAGACAGCTTTCGAGAGCCGAATTCGAATGGGAGCCATTATCAATCTGCGGCATAAAGATTTGAACAGGTTTTTGGGAGATGCGAAACACCTCGTCGTTGCAAGACTGAAGAAAATGCTACGAAAAGTGGGAAGTTTAAAAGCAAACTGTGTCTTGTGTTGTAAATTCAATATAACGAAAAACGCTGAACTTGTTGAAGAAATGAAATATTTTAACACCAGAAACCAGATCATCGTCCAGCCAGCTGACATACACGGGTGGTTCGAAGAGAACGTAAAGCAAAAAGTGTTGGCCAAGGTGGAAGATTTTCAAGAGAGAGACTCTGGTTGGTCGCTGACCGAAATAATCAGTTTGACTGTAAATATCAACAAGTACGTGCAACTGCGAGGCGGTGTGTTCACATACACACCACTACCCAAAGACAGTCAAGATAAGACGGCTGTCGTCAACATCCGCAACAGAGACGCGTATTGCTTCCTCTGGTCGGTCACCGCAGCCCTCTTTCCAGCCAACAACAATCCCAGCGAATCACTTCATATCCACATTTCAGCTCAGTGCTACAATACGACGGTTTGCATTTTCCAATGTCTTTAGACCAGATTCCAAAATTTGAGAAACTTAAGAAACCTTCAATTAACGTTTATGGTATAGACAGTACGAAAAAACAAAAGCGTAGTGAAATTGTACTCATTTATTTAAGTCGAAACAAGTCTGATAAACCTACAATCCATCTTTTAGTAATAGAGTCTAAAAACGACGATGACGATGATGGTATGGAAAATATTGAAAAGAATGTAACACATCATTTTGCATGGATTCGGAATTTATCGCGGTTGACAAGTTCCCAAATTTCTAAACGTAATGGTCGTACTTGGTTGTGCGATAGGTGTCTATCACACTTTCAATCTGAAAGGTGTTTATTCAAACACAATGTAGATTGCATGAATTTGAACAAAACCAAAGTTATCTTACCAGCAGAAGAGGACAAGATTCTCAAATTTAAAAATTTTCAACACAAAGAAATCGTTCTGTTCTGCGTTGACGCAGATCTAGAATGTTTACAGCAGCCCACACATGAAAGTTTTGGGGAAAATAGAACAATTTATCAGAAGCATTTTCCGTATAGTATAGCTTACTATCTGCATTGTGCGTTTGACGATTCGCTTTCAAAATTCAAAATTAATCGCGGAGAAACGTGCATCCAATGGTTTGTGAATGAGTTACAGGAATTGGCGCATTCGTTAGAGGGATATTACAAGACTGTTGTACCGATGGAACCACTAAATTTCAATCAGATCAACGAATTTGATTTATCGGCGGTCTGTCATATTTGTGAAAAACCGTTTACGCCCACAGACGTGAAACATCGGGATCACTGTCATTTCACGGGAAAGTACCGTGGTGCTGCTCACCGCAGCTGTAATCTAAATTACCAAAATTCGCACACTATCCCAGTGATATTCCACAATCTGTCGGGTTACGATTCGCATTTTTTGATCAAAGCCCTGGCAACGTCATTCGAAGGTACTGTTAAACTATCACCCGTTAATAAAGAAAAGTACATTTCCTTTACTGAATTCGTTAAGGGAACGGATGTAACGTTCCGTTTCATAGATTCGTACCGTTTCATGCCTAGCAGCCTCGATAAATTATCATCGTATCTGGACGATTGTCAAAAAACAATAACACGTAAATTCTGCAGTAGCTTGAACAAATTTCGGTTATTGACCCGGATCTGTCTAAAACATATATCTATGATTTTCGTTATAATTATATTAAGCAGAAATTTGGCAACCGAGCGAAATTAATGTATACGGATACCGACAGTTTGATTTACAAGTTTACCGTCCCCGACATATACGAACATATTGTTACAAAGGGTGAAATCACCCGTTTTGCCCCCTCTTTAATGATCTAGTAGTCATCATAGATAAAAGACGTTTATAAACCTCTTATGTCTTTCAAAAGAATAAGGTTGCTGCGTCAACCAACATTATTGTAAAAACAGTCTTGTTTCAGACTTTAAACAAGAAACACATATTACGCAATTAAAGCTTTTTCACAACATTTTACTCACGCTCTTGATTTTGACTTGATAGTTAAACTCGCGGATCCATATTTATTTCCGTAACGTCAACGAACGTGACAATATGAAGGAGGACTTGCATAAATTCGACACGACTGATTATCCGCTTGACGTTTACGGAATGCCTCTATCAAACAAAAAAGTTCTCGGCTTGATGAAAGACGGGAATAACGGGAAAATAATGCTGGAATTTTTAGGATTGAGAGCTAAATTGTACGCATTCCGGGTCTTGGGTGATGAGAAAGACAATAAACGTGCCAAAGGTGTTAGAGGATCAGCGTTGAGAAAAATAACTTTCAACGATTATTTGGAATGTGCTTTGAAACGTGAAAATTTGTCTAGAAATCAGCATTTGATATTGAGTCGAAAGCATGAGGTATACACTGTAGAACAGCAGAAAGTGGCACTGAGCTGGAATGACGACAAGAGGATCGTGTTTTAAAACACAACCGACACGCTTTCGTGGGGCTACAAGCCTGCACCTTAGCTTTGTAATTACCGTATCGTATTCTATGTAGGATCTAATTTATAACTATACCATGATGTATGAAATATTATTATGTAGGACTTGATTTTTATAACTGTACCATGATGTATAAAATATTATTATGTAGGATAGTGAATAAGAACGCTCCGAAATATAAAAAATTGTACAACGATGCATATGTCTGTCGATTGTCTAGAAAATAAAGATGCATACTTATGATGTGTCGGGTATGAAATAAAGAGACACACACGTTTTTTACAAAAAAATTCGTTTATTCAAATGTGACATGTTCGATTCGTTTATCCAACTGTTGTGTGTATTGTCAAAACCTACCATTTAACGTATATTTTTCTTCCACGCTTCTTGAGCAGCTTCTCCACCAGATAGATATCCGGATGTTTAACCTTGAGGAGCTCTTGTTCGTAGAAACCACCAGCGATGGGTTGATCTCGGTAGTCTTTGAGCTTGTACGTCACAGGACGAGTATTTTCCACTCGACTTATCGTGAATATTTCAGTCGTCCAATTGGAAGTGTAACCTTTCTCGAAGACATATCCGACTTTGCTGATATGGTAGGTATCGCTCGAAGCCCTCCGTACGCCTGACGTAATAACAACCTTTCGTTTGCAACGGTGACATCCGACGGTTTCATTCTGATGGTTTGGTGTTTGACGTTGTTGTAAGCCGAAACCAAATCAGAAAAGATGTCGAGCCACTTGTAGCTTCCTTTCATGCTGAACCGTGTCCACATTTTACCTTTCAGCGTCCGATTGAACCGTTTACGGATCGAAGCCTTCAAATCACTGTACGTGGAGTAAAGTTTGATTCCGTAACGTGTCATAAGTGATTCAAATTTCGAGTTGTGAAATTCCGTTCCTCTGTCGACGTGTAAATTTTTCGGTACCCGTCCTTGGACAAGCACAGACTCCATTGCCTTCGTAACATCATCTCCAGACTTGCTCTTTATCGGTATAGCCGACGCATACTTTGAAAAGATATCAATGACTGTGAGCATGTACTTGTGGCCTTTGTTTTGTCCAGCGTACGACGTCATATCAACAAGATCCGCCTGCCAGGTCTCATCGATGCCGCGCACGTCTACACGTCGACGCGGGTAATTTCGGTGTGCAGGCTTATGCGATTCCGTCACCAGTGCTTGCTTTTTCTCGTTCATATTCCAACGCTCTTAGTCTGGTGGCCAATTTGTAAATGATTTTAGCGTTTCGAATCGACAGGTCTCTGCCTGTTTTGAAGTCTGTGTAGAAGGTATCCAAGGCTTTCTCCGTGGTGATCTCCAAAGCTTTGATCATCTGATCAAGGTTGTCGATTTGTTTTTGCAGTACGTTGAATTTTCGTCTCAAGGTTGTTAAAGTTACAGCATAGTTCGGCTCTGCGGGATCTGCGACATTGCACAGTCTCTTGTTCCGTATATCGTTATGCTCGTCCGCTGTTATTTGAAACCCGACACCCGGAGGACCGCGAGTGCTCGCAGCTGTGTTTTTATTCAGCTGACGTCCAAACACGTCGACGCTCATCTCGTAAATGATTGCAGAGTCGACGAGAATTGGCTAATAAATGATTCGGGCTTCCCGCAATTCTTCCAGAATCGACATAATTTCATTGTTGTGACTTGTATTCCCAGCCGCTTGAGACGCTATAAGCAAACGAAGACGTTCCACCAGCTCGTTAGCATCGTCCCAGAAAATATAATCTGTTTTAACACCTTGTCGAGTGATCCAAGCCTGAGGTAGCAGAACACCTTTGCCCGTACGCTTCGACATCTGTGACGATGGTGATACACCTTTGCCTGATGTAGAAATATTAAGCAGCTCAGCAATTACATGCTTGAATTTGGCGCTCTGAGCGTTTCGGATAGGCTCGGTGGCGCTATAGTACTTTCTGTGAGCATTTGTTGCGAGAAGAATATTTCTGTAATTCTCCTTGTCGTTGCGGGTAACGTGAGTGCTGTTGAGCATCTTTTTAAACAGCAGCTCCAGCAGTCCCTGAGTTTTCGGATAGAGCGTGCCGCCTATGCGAACGGAATCGCGCTCGAAGCTTATGGGTGAGTCACCAACCATCAGCCCGGCAGCAGAAAGACTCCGTGCCCCGTACACGGTATCCAACTCGTGCTGTCTTTGTTTATCGTTGAGCATCTCAAAATATTCATCCTCTGATCTCACCGACGATTCCGTGACAGTTTGATCCTCTTCCTCTGCAGTTGCAAAAGAATCTTCTGCTTCCATTTCGTTCTTCGGCTCATCCTTCGTTTCAGTTTTGAGTTCTTCCTTCACCTCTTCCTTGACAAGTTTCGTGCCTCGAGAAACATTGACTAATTCCTGCAGCGGGGTTACCACAGGTCTGAAGACATCCTTCATTGTTTCCTGCAGCGACTCTCTTTCCGTCTTGAGGTATTTGTGCTTACGACGAATCGCATTACTCGCTTGAGCGATACGATGCAAGATTTCTTTTTCCTTACGAATTTCCTGCATGTTCACACAACTAGTTCTGGAAAGCTACTGTTTCGTCGTCTTCGAAGATCGTGTATTTTATTCTTTTATCATGTTTATAAAATTGTCAAATCCCCTCCTATACCGACCATCACCGAGCTCTCTATCCTTGTCGATCACTACGAATCCATATATGTCACCGTTCCAGCATGCCGCACACAAGTCTTTAAACTCTACGTACGACATATCGGTGTTTACATGATCGTTGTACACATGTCTCAGATTCATCTCATCTTGTTTGAATAAGACCAGCAAGTTGGTGTTGTCGCGCACGAGATGCTTAAGGATTCGAGCGTACTTCTGACAAAGATAGAAACAGTCTACATCGTGATCTGTACCCATACAAAAGTACGCGCGTATGTTATCCTGTTTCTCACACGCTACGTCATCGAATATCATGATCGAGTTAGGTTGCGTTTCGTTCGGTGCAATGACGTGCTCATGCTCGTTAAAGGGGTAATACTCAACACAGCTTACATTTTCGAGCACTTGACTCGGAAACTTGTATTTCGGCTGATTGAGAGATTTTGAGTAAACGTTGTGACGTGGTATTTCGTACCCCGTCACTTTGTTTAATTATCGCATTCCCCTAGGTGCAGATATCGCTAAAAGTAACAAAAGCACGTCTGAGGCCAATACTCCAAAAATGAACGACTAATTGTCTTTAAGTTGATTCCTCTTTACTAAGCTAATTGTATGCTATTTTCTAATTCTGTAATGCTCTTCGAGAACCATCCGCGAGACCTTCACGTCAAGATACCAGGACACTGCCTGACAGGGGTCACGTACCAGCTCAACATCAACACCACCGACTACAGACGAACGAATACCGCTGAAACCACTCCCGATGGATGCCTATCTAGTTGTCGAAAAGGGTCGTGCGTGATGCACAAACAGCACCTCCAACTATTTGAGACTTATCGGCCAGGAGCCGAACCACGAACGAATGCTTCTACCGCTCGGATGCATCGTCAGGCGGAGTACAGGGCTGTGCGTCAAAAACACAACGAAGCCTCCCGTCGACGATACTTATCAGCCTGGAGCTGAACCGACCCTAACATCTACTAAGTCGTTGACTATCCAATAGAAGACGGTTTTCTCTTCACGAACCGTCTTATCGAAGGACTGCGGCGTGGAATAGGCTAATGATATGCTGACCACGTGGATCTGGTGGATCTAGTGTGGGGATCCGGGTTGAGGGCCATCACCACCAGATCGTTCCGGCATGAGGGCTTCGATGAGCGAGGGCCGGGATGCAGCGCCGACGAAATAGCTACAACGGGGAGTACCAGTAAAGCAAGGAGTGAGTTACAGTCGGTCGCAAGTCCAAAGGACCGGTGACGTACTATTGCCGCACACCTCATTATCGCAACACACGAGCAGTACGACCCCACCCTCTCACCAACGATACCGCACAGCTGAAGGAAAACATCTCTAACCACCTTCCGACGTCCCGATACCTCGATACCTGTCGTCGAGGGAGAAGAAAAACAAGCGGCGAGGGATTATCGCAGCCTATCCGTGGACCAGGCCACGCGACCTGCTGGTCCAATTAAAATACCGCAAATTTTGGGAAGAATCACGTGACAGCAGCTCGACGAAAATCAGGATCATCGCTCATCTCGTCACTCTACGTTCAGTTACCAATCATAGCAGACGTGCCTTTTTGTAACTCGACTTCCAGTTTCGTTAATAGCGCCTTTATTAATCCGACCTTCAGCTTTTGTTAATTGTACCAGTGTTCCCATTATCGCTTTGATTACCGCTATCGTATCGCATTCTCTCGCACCTGTTAGATCTTCTTTTACGTAAGTGAGGTTCCTTTTCTATTTTGTGAAGCCACGAGATTACTTGTAATATATCGTACCTTTACCTTTATCTCTTTCTCTCTTTACCTTGCAGTTGGTCTGCTTGAGCCAATTGGGCTCGTATCTTTTATCTTTACCTTGCAGTTGGTCTGCTTGAGCCACCTGGGCTCGTACCTTATTCTCTCTTATCTCTTATCTTGTCCCTTTTTCTGCCTTATTGCAAGTAACTTCGCGACTGGTTGATTATTACTTACGCATTGTAGTGACTATCGCTTTATCTTATCATCTTTCTCTTTTAGAATATTTGAATGTCTAATATCGCTGTCTAGCAGCGCGTTCCGTTGAAGGATCAATTTTTATCTTAGCTACTGAGCATTGCTATTTTGTTATATTTTCTCTGATTAGTTTCTATCTGTCTCTTTACCTATTATCGTTGATTATCGTATCTTAGTGAGAGTACCGCGGGAGCGATCTTATATCGCTGCGCGGTCCCGCTCGTCGTTCATTTGACATTGGAGTATTGTGCCGTATCGCATAACATCTTTTTCACTATTTTCTTCGCTAATATCGCTGATCGTAGTTGTCCGTAGTCTAGTTGATTTGCCGTACGTTGCATATTAATTATCTTGAATATTGTTTGTCTTATCTTGAATTGCCTTTGATCGTATCGAATATTATCTATCTTTCTCTCGCACTTACCGCAAACTATCGACTACGTATTATCTGTTATTCTCTATATTTTATGCTAATTTTCTATTTGACCTGTCGCTTGAATTTACCTTGTAATTCATAATTCCTTGTCTGCCTATTTCTGATTATTCTGGTAATGTGATAACTATTACAATTGTTGTATTTCGCATGTGTTTATAATTGCTTCTCATATTTTATGATTTATTTGCTTACCGCTTAATTTAAGTACAGTATATCTTTTTCTGTTCTGTCTATCTACCATAAAACCGTGTTAATCATTACCTTTTAGTATCGCGAGCTTGCGCATATTTCCCGCTTATTCGGAAAACGTTCCGTTATTTGTTAACTCTCTCGCTCAACCTTTCTCTGGCTGTAAATAGTGTTAATTATCGCATCTATCGTAATTGTAACTCAATCTCTTCAGCTACTTGCTTGTCATTAAACTTATCGCTTCTTGTTTAATATATTTGATATTATTCCTGCTTCACCTGGTTCTTATTTTATCTATTGGATTCGACTCCGCCCCTCTACCATTATCTTGTCTCTCTGAGCGAACTGTGCAAAACCGTCGTAGAACCTGACCTTACCTTTATCTATTACCTTTACCTTTACCTTTGTCTTCTTCTCTAATTATCTATTTTTGACGCATGTGCGTCTGGCGCCCAACAATCGTACCTTTCTCCCTTAGTATCTCTCTCTATCTACTTATTTAGGTTAGCGACTGCGCCGTAGGGTAACCAATTATCGTTATATCGTTCTTACCCTCAAATATATAAAAATATTGGTTACAACGTACAGGTTTTCGAACCTTCAACCGTTCGGATGCGTTATAAGCGCAAATAATGCGTTGGTTTTGCCACAGTTAGATGGTTCGCAGAATACCGCACGTACACTGCTCGACAACAATTTGCCATGACGTTTTTTCCGTTTTGTACTCTGCTGCGTAAATTTGTCAAAATTCATGACGGGCAGCTTGGTTGATTATGTTTCGAACCTCATCTCAAACGTGACTGGCTGGATTTTCTATGAATGCATCGTTCATAACAACTTTCTCTCAGTCGCAGAGCGGACATGATTATGCACACACGTGATCGTGAGCGATCGTCAAAAAAGCGATCAAGTGAGAAAGGTTTGGTAAATAGCATTATCAACAAACTTCCGACCGAGTTGCATATTCCCGGTTAACAATACTGCGGTCCTGGTACCAAGTTGACGAAAAGATTCGCGAGAGACGATTCCGGTATCAATCCTCTCGATGCAGCGTGTAAGGAATACGATATAGCGTATTCGAAAAATTGTGAGAATCTTGAAGCTAGAAGCGTTGCGGATAAAATATTAGCCGAAAAAGCCTGGAAACGGGTTTTCGCAAAAGACGCAAATTTGGGTGAGAAGGCAGCCGCTTGGGCTGTAGCTAACACGATGAAGGTGAAAACAAAGTTAGGCATGGGGTGTCGAAAACCTAAGAACGTTTCCTTGAACAAAATCATACGAGCGGCAAAACAGTCTATGATTCAGAGCTACGACGCAAAAACGAGCATTAGGTCTGCACTCAGAGGTGCTCGAGAAGCTGTGAGAGAAGAAGGTGGTAAACATAATGTCCGATCACCACGCGTTCTACCGGTACCTTCAAAAGTTGGCGGATTTCTACATTTTCTCATACCTATTTTTGACGGTCTCAGCGCTACGGGTGCGTTAGCGGGAGGTGCTGCGGGTATAGCAAAGGCTGCGAACGATGCGAGCGCAGCTAAACGAGAATTGGAGGAAAGCAAACGGCATAACAAAACGATGGAAGCGATCGCCTTAGGTGAAGGTCTCCATCTCAAACCTTATAAAAAGGGTTCCAGTCTTCATCTTCCAAAAAACTAAATGTGAAGCTATCACGCCGAGCGTTGACCAACTGGGATTTGCTGAAGTATGCAAAAATCATGAAAATTCCATACTTCCGAGGTGTCTTTATGCGCACCGAAATGCCCAAAACCGGGCCGCGTAAAAACGAAACAGCTGTAGTCAATCTCGACGATAAAGATGGCTCTGGGACACACTGGGTTGCATATAAAAAACGCGGCAGCGATGTAGTTTACTTCAACTGTTTCGGTCATCTTCAACCGCCGTTAGACCTCGTGAAATATCTCGGTGTTGGTAGCGTTAAGTACAACGACGAAAGGTATCAGGATTACGGTACATTCTATTGCGGACACTTGTGTCTGAAATTTCTAAGCGATGAGCTATATAAACATGACACGTAATTTAATAACGTCAGTTGAGCACTTGCAGTCATGGATGATTCGTTTACATTAACGATATCGGGAACGTCTTCGATTCTCGAAGCGCAATATTTTCCCCCGATCGAACTTGCTCTGAACTAAAATTATGTTCTCGGTCTCGTTGAACTGTTAACCTTCAATTCCATTCCCAACGTTGATGTCGGTCACAATAAAATATACGTAGCCGTTAAGGTAGTCACTATATCCACTGTCAGCTACGAAATTGAGGATATTAAAAGTATGTTCAAGACGCGTTCAAAAATACCAACATTGAAATCAGCATAAAGCCTAACAATAATACGTTATGCAGCGAAATCAAATGTAACCATATCCTGAATTTGGAACCTGACGATTCTATTGGTCAGCTTCTCGAATTTACACCGCGCGTATTGGCAGCTAACCAAACTCACCATTCGGATATGCCTGTAACTATTCTCAAGGTCAACGCGTTGCGAATCGAATGCAGCGTTACAACGGGCGCCTACGTCAATGGACATAAAGTGCATCTTATTTACGAATTTTTCCCTATCGTTCCACCGGGATATAAGATCGTAGAAGTGCCGTCGCACATCATTTACCTTCCGATCACCGTCAATACCATAGATCACGTACAGCTTCGGTTAGTCGATCAAGACGGAGATCTGGTTAATTTTCGCGGAGAAGTTATGACTGTGAGACTGCACATCAAATCGCAATAAAAGATGGGTATTTTATACAACAGATTGTCCAAAAAGAGTTATATTAGTCAGTCAGCATGTCCCTATCAAGTCAGTCATCGATCGATTCCCGAACCGCTAACACGTCGAAACGTGGAGTTCCTGATAGCTGTGGGTCTAAGGCTGACACCTTTTGGAAAAGGAATTTCCGACAAATAAAACTGCGATTCTGCTGTTTCATTGTATGCTACGTACCATGGAGGAGGAAATCTTGAGCATTCAAATACCTGTCGTCTTTGACGAATCAATCGCCCACCAAGAAATACACGCACACAAACCGTACGCATCGTCAACTTTCAACAACAGCGATGAGATTCAAATCACCGTTCAGCATCAGGATTCATGCGTATTACCGAGCAAGAGTTTGCTGCATATCTCTGGAAAATTGCTCAAATCGGACGGCACCGCAGCAGCGATTACAACTTCAGTCAATAACGCCATCTGTCATTTGTTCGAAGATGTACGGTACGAACTAAACGCTGTAGAGATAGATAAATGTAAAAACGTTGGTCTGACCAGCCTGCTGAAAGGTTTTGCTTCGCTCCACCCTGGTCAAAGTTGGCTTATGGAAAATGCTGGATGGCTCGATGTTCAGGAAACGAAAAAATTAACTGATGCCGATGGCAACTTTGACGTAGTTATTCCCTTGAGCATGATATTGGGCTTCGCTGAAGACTATCGCAAGATAATCGTTAACGCGAAACACGAGCTGATTCTTACAAGATCAAAAAGTGATTTGAATGCCATCGTTCAAAATCAAGACGAAGACTTTAGAATCGTGATCGATCAGGTGGAATGGTTAGTACCCTTTGTGAAGCTCTCGGATCAACGAAAAATCGCACTGTTGAATTTCATTGAGAAAGATACACCAGTCTCCATGAGCTTTCGCAGTTGGGAGTTGTACGAATATCCTTTGCTACCGGCAACTACGAAACACGTTCGGACTGTGAAAACGTCCACCCATTCGGCAAAACCGCGATTTGTCATGCTCGGTTTTCAAACGAATCGAAAAAACAAAGCCGGCAAAAACGCCAGTCATCTTGATCACTGTAACATTACTGACGTCAAGCTCTTCTTGAATTCCGAGTATTATCCGTACGGTAACCTGAACTTGGACATGAGTCACAATCGCTTTGCATTACTGTACGAGATGTACGCAAACTCTCAAGCCACCTATTACGGCAAAGAACCCGAGCCTCTGTTGACGAAGAGCGAATTTCTACAGTACGAACCTCTGATTTTCATCGACTGTTCGAAACAAAACGAGGCTCTGAAATCTGGACCGGTAGATATTCGTATCGAATTTGAGGCTAAGAATAACTTTCCTACTGGTACATATGCCTACTGCTTGATTTTACATGATGGTATAATTGAATATAACTCACTGAGTGGTGGGGTGAGAAAATTGGTATAAAAACCTTGAACGTTGTGACAATCGATTCAGTATTTTTCACGATGGAGTTCATAGTCGACGTACAAGGATTCAGAAGACCGGGTCCCGGTTTTACACCAAAAGAGTTGGCAGTTGTGTCACTCGACGAAGATACCAACCCGTCAATTTTTCTCTTCGAACCTCCGTACGATTGGAATTATTTACTCACTCCGTTCAAAAGCGAAAATTTGCGGCTGTCACGGAATTCTCATGGACTATCCTGTGAAGTTGGTGATTTACCTTTCGAGAAACTCGACTTCACCATCGAATGTATGTCGCTGCGTGATGCTTCAACAGTTTACGTAAAAGGTTTGGAGAAGAAAAGTTGGCTGCAGAAAATTCTGGGTGAAAAAGTTGAAGTCGTTGATTTGATGGATTTGGGTTGTCCGTCGTTGCAGAAATTGAATAAAATGTCAGACACGAATTCAAACTTTACGCATCAGGCTATATTACGTCTAAACTGTGCAGCTCAAAACGTATTGTTACTGCGACATTTTTTACTCAAACACAAAAGACAATCGGTATCTACTCGAACAGTTATTCATTCTCATTGCCTAAAGCATGGTTACGATACCGTTGAGTAAGAACACCCATATATCAGCATTATGAATTTCATGTAAAACTGTAATCTTGAGTTGTTTTTTTCAATAAAATATTTTGCATCGTCAATATCAACCGTTTATTCAGAACCTCTGTCCCGCTAGTTAAGAGTTTATTTCAGAACCGTCCAGAATTCAACGTCGCACCGCAATCCGTTGTCCGCAGGCCGCTCGCCGTCGAGTCGAAACTCGTCGGACGATTCCGAGTATTGTTTTTCGTCGGACTATTCCGAGAATCTTTCAGGGTCAAGGAAGCTCTTTTTCACGGTCCCGGACCGCTCGCTGTCAAGTCGAAACTTGTCGAACGCATTGTTTGTTAGCCTATATTCGTTCAGGGTCGAAGCAGCCGCATACAAATTTCAGAACCTTCCAGAATTCGACGTCGCACTGCAGTCCGTTGTCGGCAGGCCGCTCACCGTCGAGTCGAAACTCGTCGGACGATTCCGAGTATTGTTTTCGACGGACGATTCCGAGAATTTTTTGTCTAAAATCTGTTCAAGGCCAGAGTGCGTCTTTCAGAACTCAACGTCGCACCGAAATCCTTTGACCGCATGCCGCTCACCGTCGAGTCAAGACACGTCGGACGATTCCGAGTATTGTTTTCGTCGGACGATTCCGAGAATTGTTTGTCTGAAATTCGTTCAAGGCCAGAGCGGGTCTTTCAGAATTCAACGTCGCACCGAAATCCTTTGACCGCATGCCGCTCACCGTCGAGTCGAAACACGTCGGACGATTCCGAGTATTGTTTTCGTCGGACGATTCCGAGTATTGTTTTCGTCGGACGATTCCGAGAATTGTTTATCAGTCTAGATTCGTTCAAGGCCGTGAGAATCTTCTCGAACCTTCTGGAAGCTCTCAAAACCTGACACATGCCAGGATTCTAGGTCGAACGTTCGAGGATCCACGGGGTCTGCTCGAACGCCTGAGGATTTACGGAGTGCGCTCGGTAATGCAGTTATCGATCGCGCTCGATGAGCATGATTTTCTTTACCGACAAAGAGCACAATTTATTCCATAAGGGGTAACACCACGGCAATTTCAGGCATTCTTTACCGACGATCATGGTCATTTAGAGGATTTTTTACCTACAATCATGGTCATTTGGGAGATTTTCTTACCGACGAACGGTCGGCAGAGCACGTTTTATCTCATGAGAGTGGGGGTAACTTTCAAAGGTTTGCGTCTGGGATGCACGTATAGGCGGATTGGTTGACTTGGTCGGTAAAGAAGGTGTTTCTACGCAGAACTCTCCTCGTTATACTACTATTTTCTCTAAACCATAAAATAATATATATACAATGTATTATAGAAAATAAAATGAAATAAAAATAAAAATTGTAAAATTAAAATTAATTCAAAAAAAAGAAATTATAACAAAACAAAACAAAAACAAAAAAAAGTACTTGGAAGAAAGTGTACTCTTCTATTTCAGTAAGAATTTGACAAATCCAACCCATGAGGTGATTCACTTACTTGACTTGAGTGTAGTGATGATGACGAGGAGATGGATATTGGTGATATTGATTTGAACAATTGTTGATGTGAACACACCGTGATTCCACTTTGCTTGGATTAAAAACCTGTCACGTTTGGTTGGCAGCCAACTGTCACTCTGTGTTCATCAATAATTTTTGTGCGACAGATGCTTGTATCATTTCAGGGTACAGAGCAGCTATGATAGAGACGATTGAATGCGATTGAACAAGGTGCAAATGCTCTTCTCGGATAAAAAAAAAAAAAATTTGGAATTTATAAGTTTTCGAAATAAGGGTCGGGTACCGTTCGTCGTCAATGCTGAATTCGAATGTGTATTGAAACCTGGTGTACACAAATCCCAAGAGCATATCCCGCATAGTGCGGCATTGCTCATACGATGCTACATTATCGGGCCTGATTGTATCGAATGGTTCGAATTAGCTTCGTGACTTGGCCGTTAACGTATAATCGCGAATCAAAAATATCATCCGTATGAAACCACTGACTCAAGTGCAACGGGATTGGCACGCGCGCGCTAAAAATTGTTACATCTGTGAGAAACCGTTTTCGCCAGATGATAAAAAGTGTCACGATCATTGCCATATCACTGGCAAATATCGTGGCCCCGCGCATAACTGGTGCAATTTGAATTACAAGAAAACACGCACGATTCCCGTGGTGTTTTACAATTTTTCCGGACACGATTTCCATTTTATACTCACATATCTAGCCACATCTTTTTCAGGTGAAATCACCCTGCTGCCTATCAATAAAGAAAGGTATATTTCGTTCATAAAGCGGTTGATGGCACCTTCATGCACTTGAGATTCTTAGATTCGCTTCAGTTTATGGCAAGCAGTCTGGACAAACTGTCATCGTATCTAGATAATGGGGGTAAAACGATAACTCGTGCGTTTTACAGCGATCTCGAGAAATTCGAATTAATGATCCGAAAAGGTGGTTTCCCCTACGAGTGTATCGATACCTGGGAAAAACTTGGCGAGTTGAACCTGCCTGCTAGAGCAAACTTCTATTCGAAACTCAGTCGCTCGGGCGTCACCAAAAAGGATTACCGGCATGCACGGAATGTCTGGAGCAAATTTAAATTGAATACCCTGGGCGAGTATTCAGATTTATGATGAATAACGTATTTTTCTTGACCTCGAAGTTAAAATAAATGTTGATCGTGGTTATGGAGGTCGTTGAAACCAAAGAATCGGATAATTGTCAACTATGTTGTTACTATAAAAACTATGTGTGTATTCCATATGTGGCCGGTCTGTTTGAAACTCTTAATAGAACGTCTTCTAAATGTAACCTTCAATTTGTCGGCAAAAGCACGCATGACTTAGCTTATTTATTCAACTCAGATAAAGGCCTGTTACCTTTAGATAAATGTTCTTGTGTTTTTTACAAAATCCCTTGTAAACAATATAATAGTGTATACATAGGCTAAACCAGCAGACAACTGCACACTAGAATAAAGGAACACAAACGGAATATTTTTGAGCATCAGGATAACCACACAGCCCTTACGAGACATACTATTGAATCTGATCATGTTTTTAATCATGATCAAGTGATCATGTTAGAAGTGGAGCCACAATACTATAAACAACTACTGCTAGAAATGTGCAATATTGTTTCCAAGTTTTGAATAATAATTGACCAACAGTTATTACTTTGAAAATGATCTTGTTATATTTCCACTGTTTAATGGTTGGCGGATCATCCTGTTTTCCTTTTTATTCTGTGATGATCGTCTGTTCTTGGCTCCTTTTTCATCCAACACACATCTTCAGATAAGGTATTTACCGTAGATTATTTCTTTTTCTATTTCTAAGTGTCATTGTTTTGTTCTTTTTGACACCTATTGCCTGGATACCTTTACAATTATTCTTAAAATAATTTTAATTTTAAATCTATGTTTATATTCATCACACTACTTGTGGTGCTTTTATTTCAATTTATCTTGTAATTTTTATTTATTTAGGCTTATTTTAATTTTATATTGCTATAATAAATTTCTGTATTCTCAATAATTTGTTACTCTGGCACCTTGTATCTTATTCATTTCGTAGATGTGGGCAATAAACTAAATTAATTTTCGTTCTGAAGAGGGCCCCCACTTGGGTCGAAATGTTAACAATTATCCGATTGTTTTGATTGCAACGACCTCCATAACCACGATCAACATTCATTCAGATTTATGGTTAAAAACCGATGTTCGCTTGTTGGCCGATGTTTTTCAAAATTTCTGTGAGAGTTGTTTCCAAACATACGATTTAGATCCCCTACATTAATACACCGCCCCTGGTTTGGCTTTCGATGCAATGTTGAAACATACGGGTGTTAATCCGCAACTGCTAGATAACCCCAAAATGGTTTTATTTGTTGAAAAAAGCATCCGAGGTGGTGTAGCACAATGTTCAGATCGCTATGCAGATGCGAACAATCGATATATGCGTGATTTCGATCTAAGCAAGGAGGAATCCTACCTAATATATTTAGGTGTCAATAATCTGTATGGTGTAGCTATGAGTGAGCATTTACCATGTGGTTCATTCGAGTGGGAGCTTAATGCAATCGATGTAATGAGTGTGCGAGATGATTCGTCGGTGGGATACATTCTCGAGGTCGATATTGACTACCCGGTAAAGCTACGCGAACAACATAAAGATTTGCCGCTCTGCCCCGAGCATTTTATCCCGCGAGGTAGTAAAATGGCCAAGCTATGCACAACGCTTCTGCCCAAAAATAAATACATACTGCACTACTGGAATTTGAAGCAGTGTTTAGATTTGGGCATGAAGTTGCGCAAGACGCATAGAATTCTCGAGTTTGCTCAATCTCTGTGGTTAAAATCATACATCGACTTGAATACCGACAAGCGAAAGTAATAGAAAAATGATATCGAAAAAAACTTTCACAAATTGATGAACAATGCGGTGTTTGGCAAAACTATGGACGATGTGCGAAAACACAAAAGTGTCAAGCTAGTTACGGAATGGGGTGGTCGAGGTGGTGCAAAGGCTCTGATTGCCAGACCTAATTTTCACAGCTGCCAAGTATTCGATCGAGAAATGGTGATAATCGAAATGAATCGGTTGAATATATTTTAATAAACCAATATACACCGGTGCGGCCATTCTGGATTTGTCTAAAATAATTTTGAACAGGTTTCACTATGATTATGTTCAGCGTAATTTTACGAATAAGCAGGCAAAGTTGTAGTATACAGATATGTATAGTTTAATTCACCAATTTAACGTGCCAAACATATACGAAATCATTAAGCGTGATGTTGAAACGACCTGTGATACCTCAGATTATCCTCCTAATAATGTCTACGGTATCCCTCTTCAAAATAAAAAGTGGTTGGGTCTTATGAAAGATGAAAACAATGGTAAAATCATGACGCACCACACAGGGGTACGTTCAAAACTCTATGTGATGAAAAAAGAGGAGAAGGAGGAGGAGGAGGAGAAGGAAGAAGGGGGTGAGGTAGTAGTAGAGCGAGGTGTCAAAAAACGCGCAAAAGGTATCAAAGGTTCGACGCTACGAACCATCACGCTAGATGAATACGCAGTGCTCATTGAATTATAAAAATTTGCATAGGGAGCAGAGCCTCATTATGAGTAAGAAGCACGGGGTTTGTACCATTGTGCAAAAAAAACTTGCACTGAGTTGGCATGACGGTAAAAGAATTTTATTACCAGGGCAAACAGACACTCTTCTCTGGGGCTACCAGAAGGTGTAATAATAATATTCCATGGATTCACATAATAGGATAATTCAGCCCCTGTTGAGGATTTTAGTTATTTTCAATAATTTTCAAGTTTTTTCAAGTTATTTTCAGTTTTAAATGATGAATCGCAGCATACGTATTTACATTTATAATGCATGGATAATTTTTAAAAAGTCGAAAAACGCCGAATAAGTTGATAAAAGTGCAAAATTCAATTGTATACCCTCGATGGGTTGCTGTAGGTAGCAGACGAGTTTGTAGGTAGGCGGATTGGTATACTTCACCTAATTCACGGTGAATAACTTCGTCGTTTAGTTTGGGGTATACCTCTTCTCGAAAACATTCTTATATTTGCTGATTAGAACCTTGTCGTTAACTTCGAATTTCCGTCTCCGACTTCTTCTCTTGATCTGCCGCGGTTTGTACACGTTCAATGCAATTGTTTGTCGTTGGTTGCCGTAAAGGTTTTTGGCTTCATTCTGATTGTTCGGTGTTTGGTGTTGTTGTACGATTCAATTAATTTGGGCAGAATATCGAGCCATTTGTAGGAGCCACGTAGAGTAAATTGCTTGCACATTTTATTTTTTAGCATTCGATAAAAGTGTTCGCATATCGATGCCTTCAAATTGCTGAATGTCGAATACCTATTTATACCATACCATTTATACGCGTCATGAGAGCCTTGAATTCTTTGTTGTAAAACTCTTTATCCTGATCGACGTGTAGATGTTTCGGTACATGCCCCTATACCAGCACAGACTTCATAGCGTTTGTTACATCAGTGGTATTTTTATTCTTAATCGACCCGCCCCAGGCAAATTTGGAAAATATATCAATAACTGTGACCAGAAATTTATGGCCGTTGTTGCTGGTTGAGTATGTCGACATAACGACGAGATCGGTTTCCCAAGTCTCATTCAACCCCCGAGTATCTACAAAACACCTTGGGTAACTACGCCGGGCTGGTCTGTGAAGTTCGTCCGCTAGTAGTGTACGAGTATACATATAATCAATAATTGTGAATTTAGCGTGGTTTATTCCTCAAAATAATCCATAAAATCATTATCATCATCCTGTTTGCTAACATTATCATCATCATCATCATCATCATCGCTATTTTCGACATCTATAATTATTACGATAGTTTCATTCGCCCATTTTTCCACAATTATTTTCATACATATATCACGGTAATTTATATAATGTTGGCTGTTTGGCCTCACTCGAACAGCTCGCGCATCCTCAACGAGATCCCGAAGCTCCTCCAACGAAAACTCACGTGTTGCTTCGGAAAAGCCTATAATTATCTCTTCCTCAACCTCCTCATCCTCGTCCCAATCAACGATCGACCACTCATCGTCATCATCACTTGAATGAGATGGCATTTTTTTTCATTCTAAAATTGATTCGCGATCAAAAATCTGTAAAAAGAGCAAGCCGAAATAGAAAAGTTGATGCTGCTGCACTCATCATTTATATGCGTGATAAATCTCTAACTCAAAAAAGTTTCCACCTATTCAAAATGAGTGATACGGAGAAGGTGTGGAAGATACTAGAATTTTATTTTAATGTAGTGCTACACACCAATCCTCGTCCGAATAATAACCATCATCGTCAGCTCTATCGATGTCTCCCAGCATTTGACGGATTCGATCAATCTCATCCAGAAGTAATCCGAATCTGACGTGTACATCTTCGTAAGCGTCGAAATCATAAGCAAAATCCATCCGCTCCTCATCAACATCGTCATCATTCCATACACCCTCCACCTCCGCTTCCTCCTTCTCCGCCCCCCCTCATCCTCCTCTTCATCCTCCTCATCCTCCTCATCCTCCACATTAGTCGGTGATGGTGATGATTCTAGATGATGATGATGCTCGCCAGCCAAATTTTGCTCAAACTCGCGATCATCATCATCAGCACTGTTGTCATTACATGGCTCGGTGTCGATAATCAGCGTATCGGCATCACTATCGATCATTTCATCATCATCCTCCTCCTCATCGTAAGCCACCTCTCTGCACACCCGCTTATAAGTTGGCGATCGTGGTGGTGAATTGGGTGGGGAGTCTGACGGTCCTCTTTTCTATCCAATAATTTTTTTTTTTTTTTTTTTGATACAATTCTAAAATATTTCCAGAATTTTTATGGATACGATGATAGGGAATACAGAAAAGTTGAAACAAATCGAAAAACTCTGTTAACATACTAATCAAATGCGATAATCATTACGGAATTCAAATCAACATTCTCAGTATCGTAAGAGGATTGATGTAGCATCATAAACATATATATGTGTATTCTATAAAGTACTCACAAAAAATATAAACTCGTTGAAGTCTTGAGATTTTTCAAATGAACACCGATTTTTTTTTTCTTTCTCACAACTCACTTTTATCAAAAACGCCTGTTTTCGCACCAAAGATTTTCAAAATTACTAGAGAAGTTTCAAACCGCTGTTCGAATTTATACTAAAGGAGCCGCATCCACCCTCCACCGAGTAAAAACCAGCCAGCCAATCATTCGTAGAGCATGCACCACGTGACATACAGACAAAAAAGTGACGCGGGGGCAGTATAAGCTAGGAGAAAATTTTCTCAAGAGCTCACCTGCTTTTCGTTGACCGATTTTTCCCATCACATGCCCCACGCTGATTAACGACTCATAAAACTTAAAAACTGTATGTGCACAAAGCATCCGGTCAAGAGTCGACGAGACCAGATTTTTCTCGCGTCAAACACTGCTCGCTACCTGCTTTTAGTTGACCGATTTTTCCCATCACATGCTCCACGCTGATTCACGAGTCATAAAACCGAAAAACTGCACGTGCACATACCATCCGGTCAAGAGTTGGCAAGATAAGATTTTTCTCACGCCAAACACTGCGTACTACCAGCTTTTCGTTGGCCGATTTTTTTTTCTCGTTGCCTATCCCACGCTAATATGGTTGGGGATGTGCAGGCTCGGACTTGTTCGCTCGTAAAGAGTCATAAAACCCAAAATTGTATTAAAAAATCACCCGATGCATCGGTTGTAAATGACGCAGACAAGAATAATTATATAAAAATTGTAACGACGATAAACGCGCATCGAAATCGTGACCAAGCCGATGGAAGCCTTCGCGATGATTTAAAAAGCGCAAGGTATAGAAATTTCATTGCAAAACACGTAGGCTCACCGAAAAAATCGGGTAAAAGCTTACCCGACTATAAGATTGCGCGAAAGGAGGGGCAAGATGTTGATTAGGTCTACTGGGATGATCCAAATGAAATTGTAGATCGTCTCCGACTGCTTATGGCGTCACAGGCTGCAGGCAATACCAGCCATTACAACGAAATAGTCTCCATTATTGAGGAGTTGCGCGAGGCTGGAATCGTTTATCAGCGGCGGATGAACATAGAATCATCATTTGTTCAGTGACCGTCCAGTGATGAGTATAGACATATTTGGACGACACTCCGAGCGTGGTAAGGGTAAAAAATTCATTCGAGGGCCTCCGGGTGTTGGATTCAAAACCACCGCCGATAACCAATACGATACAGACAGTAAACGATTGTATAATATCGCCGATCCGCAGATGGAAAACGATGCCGTTTCTATGAGAGTACTCAACCAAAGTGTACAGCGAGCGAATGATGGGCTCCAGAACGATATCGAGGGGGCAATTCATATCATTGAGGTGAAGATTGCAAATGATGCCGAAGAAATTCACGAGGTTATAAGATCCATGCTTGAAAGTATCAAAAGTTTAAGGTGCCGCTGACCTGGATCTAAAAGTTGTAATCGATCGAAGCGCCCTCTGCGTAAGTTTCCTCGGTTCCAAACCATTCGAAGGTGGTACTCTCCACCGGGGAGTAGCGCAACACAATATTAGACAAAACGCGGTCGGTAAAAGACCTGAATCTGAGTCGGTAACCATACCAACAAGATTGACCCGAATTTTGCATGCAAATGATGACGTCATGTGTATAGCGATTGCATCACGACCGAACTGATTATTTTGATAGTTTTACGGTAAATATAGCAAATTCAATTTATTGTTCCGTGAAACACCCTTGAATATGGGACATTCTTTGACGAATCGGAGAGATTTAGATAAAAATCGACCGACACAATTTTGATGTAGTTTAAAATTTTTTCACGGGTTCTATATCGAAAAAATAATACGTATTCGAGGATTTTTTTAATTTACATATTTCGTAACATAGAGGGGATCGAAAATTTGATAATTTGGTGTTTTCTGGCACAGAGAACTCATTTTCAAAAATTCATAACGCCGGTTCTGTTTGAGCGGAAAAAATCGTTTTTTCAACCCAAAGCTAATAAAATGAATTTTAATGCAACAATTGTTTCATTTACGATTATTCCGAAATTTATATTGTTATAAATAATTAATACGTTTAAATCGATTTTTAGCAATTGCCTTCAACTCGTAGCGAGTTCTCAGCACGATCATCGTATTCTACGTCAAATTATCTATCAATAACGCATTTTTATTTGATGGATAAATTATTATTACTGTAGGAAAAAATTAATTTATCCAGCGCGGTACATCACATCGGCGCGCGGGTTCCATTGCACGCCTCATCATCTTGCCTCGTATCGTTTTCTTCTGTAATATAAATGATTACTGTATATTCTCAATTGAATAATAATATTCAATAGCAAGTAAGACCTTATGAAAAATAGTAACAAAAAAATAATCAAATACAAAATATTATTGTGTCAAATAAAAAATCAATTTATTAAGATTTCAATACATTATTCATAGTTAATATCTTGAAAATTTGTATGATTCCAAACTCTCCTGAAGAATTGGAAGCAAAGCAATTCTAATTGTGTCAAAAAAAAAAACGGTTGTACAAATTTTTAAACGAACAATACTATACATATTAAAATTGAATGTAAATATTGTGAGACATAATGCAGGACGAGGTGTTTATCAACTAATAATGATGTATTAAAATCTTGGTAAATTAATTTTTTAATTGCCACAATAATATTTTTTATTTTATTATTTTTTTGTTAAATTTTTTATAAAGTCTCATATGCTGATAAATAATATTATTCAATCAAAAATATAGAGTAATCATTTATATTACACAGTAAAACGATACGAGGCAAGATTATGAGGCGTGAAATGGAACCCGCGCGCCGATGTGACGTGCCGCGCTAGATAAATTCTTTTCCTCCAGTAATAATAATTTCTCCACCAATTAAAAATACGTTATGTTTAAAATATTTGACGTAGAATACGATGGTTGTGCTAGGAACTCGCTACGAGGTTGGGGCAATTGTTAAAAATCGATCGAAAGATATTAATTGTTTATAACAGTATAAACTTCGAAATAATCGTTAATGAAAGAATTGTTGTAATAAAATTCATTTTATTAGCTTTAAGATGAAAAAAACGAACTTACCAGCTCAAATTGAACTGGCGTTATGAATTTTTGAAAGTGAGTCTTCCATGCCAAAAAATACCAAATTATCAAACTTTCGATCCCCTCTATTTTACGAAATATGTGAAATAAAAAATCCTCGAATACGTATCCCTATTTTTTCGGTATAGAACCCGTCAAATAAAATTCCAGCTGAATCAAAAATGTGTCGGTCTCAAAGGTGTTTGGTTGTAAAAGAATGTCCCATATACATTAAAACATATCGCGCAATATTAATTTTACACAGCACGAAGTATTTTCAAAATGATTTCATAAATATCACCATTCACCATTTGTAAATATTTGGAAATATGTTCGAAAAATACGATTGAAAGAAAACGGGTACGAATCGTTGTGGTCTCGTTTTATGAAGTTACGCCATCGGTCGCCCCCCCCCCCCCCCGCCCCCCCGCCCAACTCCGCTTCTCCTTGTCGGCAAACTTGAATGGTCATGTTTATTTTCCGTCCGTGCATTACATTGTATTCGATTATTCGTTCAGTCTACGGATAGTGACTGTGCGCGAGAAAAAAAATCTTTCTGTCGTCGGACGACTGTGCTCGAACATTTTGTATTTCGAAAATAAAGAGTATTTCTCATTCTTCTTCAGAGGTTTTCTATGAGGTACATACATGATTATCTCTGGTGAGTATTCATACATATATATATATACAATATACATTATACAGTTGTATAAAACGTGCACCCCGACTTACGATTTTTTCAACTTACGCCGTCACTGCCGGAACGATCCATAGCGTAACTTCGGGGTATTTCTGTATCGGAATCATTCTGAAATTGTACATCGCTTGTTACACACAACTCTACTGTCAATAATGAGATAATTTTATGTTCGAAGCTATTTTACTAGTGAAAAGGGTTTCAAAAAATGATTATATATAATATTGGAACACTTTATTCATGTTACTATGGATATATGAAACAATTGTTGACATCGACGTTGAGGATTATTTTTATACCATCTGAAATATTTAATGCAAGGAAATAGTATCTGAGATTCGAGGTAACTATGAAGCTGCGGGTTGTGCGAAACAGTTCCTTCTCCCGGTTGATGGGAGTTTCTAACATCCTTTGCGAAGTAATGTAATTTTAACATAGTTGACCACTCCATGAAGATATCCTCGCGGCATGTGACATTGCGTCCGTCCAACGGTTACGACGGATTATCCTGTAAAATGTAAGCGTGTTCATTTGGTTGTTTCGCTTTTTCAATGCAGAATCCATAACATGATTAGTACTTGTCAATAAAAATATACTTTGGCAGAGAATTCGTGCCCTCCCCTCCTCATCATATAAAGACACATAGAAATACATGGCTCCTCTTCTGTTCTCTTACAACCTTGTGTCGGCGCCATCTCACTATACCCAAAAAATGTTAAAAGTGAATGGTCGAATCTGATGAAATGGAATAGTGTGATTAAAAATTTTGATCATCTTGAATAATCCGAAAAGTTGAGATAATTCTTTTGAAATTAAGATATTTATTTTTTACGAATCACTCTAAATTTCACCGTGTTCAATATTTTACTACCGATAGCAGATATCTAACGTATGGTCATTCGGAATGAATATGAATGGGAAATTCCTCGTCAAACCCGACCGATTATTTGTATGTATGTATGTAATCTTTATTGTTCCCCTTGGGGTTACAAGGACTTCCCTTTTCCTCTTCCTTTACGATATTTTTTTACATGTTTTCTTAACCTATTCTTACCCTAATTCTTACTTCCTACCTTATCCTTACTTAATTTCTAATTGCCTGTGTCCTGTGCCATTGCCTTGCCATTCCCTTACTTTCCCTCTTATCCTTTTCTTATTTTTTATCCTTATCTTTACTTAACCTTATCCTATTTTACCTTATTCTATTCCCTAATTCGTCCTTATCCTAATCGACTTCCATTTCCCATTCATCTCTCACTCTTTCATTCTCTTGTACATCCCTGATCCTTTCCAATTCTCTCATCCAGACTTCTCCCACCCCCTCCTCACCAAACATCTCCCTCACCACCTCCTGCTAGCTTTCCTCCCTTCTATCCCAGCCTACGCACCTTTCCCATACGTGCTCCCATGTTTCCTCCTCCCCCCCGCACACCCTACACCTTCTCTCTTCCTCTTCTTCCCAGTACCTTGCCTCCTTCATCTCGCTTCCTGATCTAAATCTTGCCACCCTTATCCACCTGCTTTCTCCCCATCCCTTTCCCAGATATCCTGGTATCCCTTCTCCTTTCACTAGCCTGTACCATCTGTTGTACCTCGATTCCCTTATTTTCTCCCACCTCTCTTTTCTCTGTTCTTCCCTCTCTCTTTCCTCTAATTCTCTAAACTCCATCTCGCCCCTCTCCCTTCTCGCGACTACCTCTCTACTCTCTGCTCCCCTTTCCGCAAAGAAACTTTCGCTTTCTCTTTCCCACCTCGATCCCTGCCTCCCAGCTTCTGCCTTGTCCCTTATCTCTTCCCAGCATCTCCTAGCTAACTCGCTACCCTCCCCTCTCTCCAACTTCCTTTCAAAATTCCATGCCCTTCTCCCTGCCCTAATCCTTAGCTTCTCCCTCTGCAGTTCCTCCCTTACTAGATATCCCGGTGTTCTCCCATCCACTCCTAATGTCCATCTCAAAAATCTATCCTGTACCGCCTCAACCGCCCTCCACTCCCTCCACCCCCATATCTCCGATGCATACTCTATTACCGTCCATACTAGCCTGTCAAATAGCCAAATCCTTTTTTCCCAATCCCTCCCAAACCTTCTTTTTCCTATTCCCCATACCTGCCTCATTACTACCCCTGCCTTCCGTACTCTCTCTTTCACCTGTGATTCCTGTCCCCCATTGCACTTTACTCTATACCCTAAATAGCTGAACTCTTTCACCTCCTCTATCCTTTTCCCTTTCCATCTCCAATCTATGTTTTTCCTTCTACCGCCTCCTTTCCTAAATCTTATAATCTTTGATTTCCCTACATTTACCGTCAGCCTTTTCCTATCTATATACCTTTCTAACTTCCTAATCATTACCTCCATTTCCTCTTCACTTTCCGCTAGTAACACTATATCATCCGCATAAGCTAAAGTGCATACCCTGCCGCCGGCTAACTCCACCCCCCCTTCCTTTTCCCTCTCCCCATTTCCTCTTCTAAGTCCGCCAGCAGCAGGTTGAACACATGCGGACTGAGCGGACATCCCTGCCTTACCCCCCTCGCTGTCCAAAACGCCTCTCCTAGCTTTCCCCCGCTCCTTACTCGACTCTTTGTTTCCTTGTAAATTTCCTCTATCCTTACCCTTAGCCCTTCCCTCACCCCTCTCATTTCCATAGTCTCCCACAGCACCTTCCTGTTCACTGAATCGAAAGCCGCTTTCAGGTCCACAAAGAACGCCACCATCTTTCCCTTATCCTTTCCCACCTGCCTATTGATTAAATAATTCAGTACATATACATTGTCAATGGTGCCCATGCCTTTTCTGAAACCCGTTTGGTTTTGTGGTATCAAGCCCTTTTCTTCTACCTCTCTTTCTAACCTATCCGCTAATGCCATCGCATACACCTCATATAGAGTTGGCATCAAAGTCACCCCCCTATACTCTTCTACCCTTTTCCCCTCCCCCTTCTTAACTATCGGCGCTATCAATCCCTCCCTCCAATCCTCTGGCCAGCCCTCCCCCACCCAAACTCTGTTACATGTTTTCCATATCCACTGCTCCATTTCTTCCCCCCCCATACCTCCATACCTCGCTAACTATTCCATCCCCCCCTGGTGCCTTTCCATCCCTCAGCTTTTCTATCACCTTTTTAATCTCTTCCCTCTGCAGCTCCCCTTCCCCGTCCCCCTTCCTATTTACCGACTCCCCGCCTTCTGTTACCTTGCTTTCTACCCCGCCTAATAATCCCATGAAATACTCCCTCCACTCCTGATCTCCTATTTCTTCATTCACCCTCTTCCACTTCTTTCTTTCCCTATTAACTATCTCCCATACCTTGCTTTCTGTCTTTGCTTCCGCTGCTTCTTTTATGAATCCCTCATTTTCTTTCTTTTTTCTCTCCTCGCATAGCCTATTATATTCCCTTCTTCCCTTTCTATACGCGTCCCCTTCCCCCTGCCCCTTTCTCCATTTCCTTAGACTCTGCCTAACTTCCGCTTTTTTTCGCCTACATTCCTCATCCCACCATCCCTCTTTCGCTTCCCTCCCCCTCCCTCCTACATCAAAGGCTCGTCTAAACTCCCTTATTCTTTTCTCTATCCCTTCCCCTACATCCACTTCTCCTATCCCCTCTCATTTGACTTCTGTTCTAAACCTCATCCTACCCTCCTCCGTCCAGTCTCCTCCACTAGTTCCCCCCACTCTTTTTCCCTTCCTTGTCCTAGCCACTGCCGCCCTCAACCACACTGTTACCGGGTGATGATCCGAGTCAATCCTATCCCCAATCTCTATCCTTTTGACCCTATCCCTCACCTCGATGTCTCCTATAGCGTAGTCTATCACTGTCACCCCTGCCCCTCCTACATACGTAAATTCCCTCTCCTCATCCCCCTCTATGTTCCTGTTCATTATTGCCCATCCTGTCTTCTCTAAAAATTGCACCAGCTGCCTACCTTCCGAGTTTATTTTCCTGTCCTTTGATTTCCTACTCCTACTCTCCTCCTCTCCTTCTCTCCAGCATCCTCCCCCCTCCTGCCCTGTCCTGGCATTAAAATCACCCCCCACTAACACTTTTACCCCTCCCTCTATCTCTTCTGCCCGCTTCTTCAATTCCCCTATCTTCTCTTTTAGGTCCCCATTTACGTATATTCTTACTACTACCCATTTTTCCCCCCTTACACTTATTTTCCTTGCTATCATGCCCTCTTTTACCTCTTCCCTCCCTCCCTTCCCACTTACTATCTCCCTTCTTACCCCTGACAGTATTCCGCCTATTGCTCTTCCCTTCTTATTTTTTCGAACCGCATACTGCACTTCCCATTTATACCCTACTGGCAACTTATTTCTAATCCTTTCCCACCTCTTCTTTTCTATCCATGTCTCCATTAGAAATATTACATCCCACTCCCCTAGCCCCCTCCAGAAATCTTCATCCTTTCTCGCGAGCCCCGCCACATTCCAAAAAGCTACTTTCCACCCCTCCCTTTCTGTCTCGCCTACTCTCCTCTCTCTCCTCCTTATTCCCCTCCCCACCTGCCTCTGTCCCCCCCCACTACCCATTCCCCCGACTGCCTTTCCCCACGTACCCTTCCCTGTGCTCTTATACTTCCCTCTTGTCTTTCCTCGCTTGCCGACCTTTCCCTATCGCTTTCCCCTACTTTTCCCCTCCCCTCCCTTTGCCCCTTTTCCCTCGCTTTCCCTGTACCGTCCCTAAGCACCGCTCCTATCTCATCCCACTTCCACATTTTCCCTTCTATCCAGATCTTTGCATACCCTATTCTTACTCTGTTTCCCCTTTTCTCCTCAATAGCTGCTATCTCCCTTAACTTCCATTTCATTCTTCTCTCTGCCCAGGTGAGATCCTCGTCTATTCTCTCCTCCCTTCCTTTGAGTAGGCTTTTTCTTCCCATTACCTGCCTCTTTTGCTCCATATTTCCTAGTCTTGCTATCCATATCCCCTTTTCTCCCCCTTTTTTCGCGCCTACCTCCCACATATCCTTTACCTCGACCTCCACCCCTATCAGCTGCAAAATCTTTTTCAACTTTTCCTTTTTTCTTCCCTTCTCAAGTCTCGCTCCTTTCACTACTATACTTCCCCTTCTTTCTTCCCTTTCTTTCCTCTCTATGGCCCACTCCATCTCTTTTAATCTATCTAGTGTTACCTGCGCCACTTCCGCATTCCCCTGTACCTGCCTTTCCCCCCCTCCTTCTGCACTCTTCTTTTCTAATTCTATCAGCCTCTTCTTCACCCTTTCCATCTCCCCCCCTCTCCTCTCTTCTACCTCTTCTAGTCTTTTACCTAGATCCCTTATCATTTCCTTCATATCCCCCCTCTCTACTTTCCACTGCTCTTCCCTTCTAGTCATTTCGCCTTTAATCTTTTCCATTTCTTCCCTGATCCCCCTTCCCTGCCCTTTGACCTCCTCTAGACCTATCTTTAGCTCTTCCCTAATCAACCTTAGCATATCTTGTATACCCCCTCCCTCTGCCTTCCCTTCCTCCCCTGTCTTACCCTCCGGCGACCGGTGCACTTTCCTGCTTTTTCCAAATACTCTTTCTCTTTCCTGCAACTCGTCTACCTCCTCCTCCCCTTCTTCCCCTTCCTCCTCCCGCTTTCTCTTCCATAATTCTAGCACCGTCGCCGTCGATCCCAGGTTATGCCTCCTGTCCCTCCCTAACGCTGCTACTGCCCCCAGCCTACCTTTCTTTTTCTCCTCCTCTTCCCTGTTCGCCCCTTCTTTTTGGCCACCCGCGTTACTCACACTCTCTCTCTCCTTCACCGCTCCTTACCTTATCTATCCGCCGCCTACCTGTCTACTCTATCCCCCTTCTTACTCCCTAGGTGTCACTGCCTATTCCTATCTTATCCGTATCGTTGCCGTCCGCCTGCTCTTTCTGCCTAACCTCAAAACTCTCCCCCTTCTTTCTTTTTCACCCGCCCTTCCCTTCTATCCCTGCCTCCCTATTCCCTTCACCCGACCTCCCGTCTATGTCTTCCCCGCTCCTTCTCTGCCCTATTTCCTTTTCTCCTCACCTTTGCTATCCTGCTAAATTCTCGCCTCTTCTCTCGCACTCTTTCGCACACCTGTCACTCACATTCAAAACGGAAATGGAAGTCCGACTGATTATTTGTAATCGGAAAGATTTTTCACAGAATGTATAAAATGGTAGAAGCCTCGCCCAAAAATGGTACCATTAAACAATTCGTTCGTTGATAACAATTACAATGTTTCCGGATAAACCAAAGTTTTCTGCGAAAGCTTATCCTCTATGCTCGCGAATGTGCTGTGAATAATTTCTCTACGTCAAATAGAACCAGAGATGAGATATTGATTCTTCAAGTTTACTGCGCGCTCATTTTGCAACAAAATCGAATGACTCGGCGCTTCCGGAAAAAAAATCGTAGAAATAGGTTTTGATTTTTTATGCTCACATATCACTTCGAAAAAGCTTTCATTGTTTTGAAAAATACTCTCCTTGATTTTGTCAGTACTATTCATCCCACAACTTCCCATAATCCTCCTATTTACGAATCACGTTAAAGAAAACCCTACCGTGCAGCCCGAGGGGGAAATAACTCGGTGAATTGTCGTGTCGATAGGTTTGTGAATTCATTATAATGCACCTGAATTAATGAAAATTAATTGAATCAATACGAAATAACTGAATTAATAAGCATTAACTGAACTACCAAAAGTTCTAACTGAAATAATGAGAATCAACTGAAAAATAAATGAATTCTGGAAAATTAAGTCAAGCTGATTTGAATTAGTTTGGATTCATGCTTGAATTATCTGTTTACTGCGAAATAGAATTAAGGTATTACTACGGTAAGCTCTATGGTGTGTAATCGAGCTCGATTTTTTAAGAATTTTTAATTTGGAGAACGATTAATCTCTTTACAAATTTTTAACACAATTGTTTCATGCATTTACTAGAAAATCAGGGTTGAAGTCAGCACTCGTAACACGTATTCCCCATACCGATACAATGAAACAGGAATGTTTTTTTTATATTGTACTTTACTCGTCCGCGTCAATCTGATGGAAAATAAATATCTGGCAGAGGAGAAAAGCAGGTAATAATGTTTAAAATATTAGGAATGTTTCATTCATAGCACTTATTGATAAACACGTAAAAAGTCCTATATTTATAACAAAATCTCTCGTGCGATGGTTGAGGGAATCAATTTTACTTATTGATAAATGTTTTATTTTTGTATTGTTTGGCAATTTCGCCAGACATCATAGATGTTACATAAGTTATTTCGTCATTAGAAAAATTGCTTAATGAAAGTTCCTCATTTGATAGAAATTCACGGAAAACTGTTATTGTTTCACATTCAATAAACTAGAGGGAGGATTATAATATAAACGAGTGGTATTGAATTTCAAAAAAGGAGGGATAGTACTTGGAATCCGAAGAAGTTGCTCCTTCGAGAGTTCCAAATTTCTGTAAACTCTTATAGGATTGCAGTGAATCCGTAGAAAATTGTAACGTCTTCGAATGATGTTTATGGTTTTTCGTAGCAATTTTCAGTTGGGCGCATAATTGACCGTGCCGGACTTTGATGTACAGCAGTAACAGATACCCTGACTTTTCGTAGGTCGTATATGATGCGGAAACCAACCCAAAACTCACTAGCGTATCCGTAGCGTATACCATCTACGAGAAGTCACGGTATGTAGTTTTATAACGACTTCTACCAAATGAGTAACTTTCAGGTAATTCGTCTAATGTAAAAAAAAAATGTTAGTAGCATCATTCAGAACTAGGCGTAATTGACAAATGAAACGAAGCAAATTTTAGTATGAAATCCTTATTTGTTGAGAATTAAAAACAGAAAAAATTGGCAAGCAAATTTTTCATCAGAATTTTAACAAGGATCGGCCCTGTAAAATATTTGCAACGAATCTTGAACCGTTGTATGCTGTAATTGTATGTATGTACAGTGACATAGATTTTTTGCGGGATGTATTTCTACTATTGTTAAACACATCCGGTTCAGAAACAATTTCGCGTATATATTAGGGTAATCTTAAAAACAGGCTCGGAAGATTTTCAACCGCCCCCCCCCCCCCCCCCAAATTTGCTATAAATAAATAAATAAATAATGGTCTGTTCAAGAGCACAATTTTTTATCTCAACCCTAAACCCTCACGCCTATATTTGCGTGTTTCCTGCAATTTCGGTATTTATTTTACTACCACATCTAATCTTTCGGTCAATAATCTGTAAGTATGACAATTTTGCGGACATCGATGCTACTATTAGATGAGGATATCCGGAGCGTATATGGGGCATTCTATGTCAATCATTCGCCATTTATATCTGCCTTTTCGACGAACAGGAATTAATGGATAGGTATTTTCGTTTTTGGTAATGATTTTCTATCAAATCAATAAAAATAGGCAGATTTAAGTGGTGCGTACTCGATGTAGAATGCCCCAAAACCCTTCAATAAAATGAAAAAGAATAATTTTCTTTGCGGAACTTCGACTCAAAACGAGAAAAGTAACAGTATGTTATTTTAATATCGGGTTTTGGAAAAGCCATGAGCATTTAAAAAAAAATTGTGCGATATTTTGATAAATTTATGGTGTTTGGTTGGGTTGAGACAAACATCCAAAATATTTCAGAAAGACTGCTTTTGGCAAGTACAAGAAAGTGTAAAATTTTCGATAGGATCAAAATTGATCGGGGTCACGGGTTGGTCGGTTTCGCATGGAATGCCTCGTTCACGGACAGTCGGGCTACGTGCGATTACGAATAGTTACCGCGGTTGTGAACTGATGTTACCATTTCCAAACGATGCCTTATAATATGCACAAATTTCAAAATCTAACGGTCATTCTGAGTGAGTTGTACATTTCTTCGTATTCACCTAAAAGCCTATGCTCTCGTCGGCACTGCAGATTGTTGCTTTAGCAGAAACATAGGACGTGTGCGTATTACCATGTCGTTTTACCATCTGGTACCGCTTCGGTCGACTACAGCGCTTCTGGAGGTTCAACGTTGAACTAAATTACAGACTTCTCGTGCATCAGAACGGGCTCCTGTCACCTGAAAATCGCCCGCACAAATCGTGCCATATTTACAGAAAACTGACTGGTGCTATAGGTTTTCCCGGATAACGTGTGTGTTTTTGTACGTCGGTATCTCCCTGGCAAAAGTGAAAGAAATTCTGATATCGTACAAACGGTGAATATTCAACAAGTCGCTAGCCCGATCGGCCATGTTTGACGCGACGTGATTTTATCGAGTTCATCATTATTTTTATTAGACGTTATCAGTAATCTGCGATAGTAGTGACTGAGATACAGACGTACAATTTTATTCAAGCTATCTTTTAAAAATTTTCCCAGTCAGATTCGTACCCCCGTTTTATCAGGATTTGTGCGGGCGATTCCCCTGCTTCTGACGTCACGAAATGTATATAGGACATGCCAGTTCAGCGGCACCTTAAGGAGCGATTTGAATTTGTTGCGAAAAACCGTTGAAGACATAGCATGGTCGATAATTAAACTAAACGAAAAAGTCCCAGCTATTCCAAAAAAATAGTCGCCATCGTTGAAGAGTTGCGCGAAGCTGAAATCGTTTATTAGCAGCGTGTAAACATAGAATCATCATTTGATCAGTGACTGCCCAGTGATGAACATAGACATATTCGGGCGACACTCGGAGCATGGTGGGGGTAAAAAATTTATTCGTGGGCCTCCGGGTGTTAGATTCAAAACCACCAACGACAATCAGTATGATTCGGACGGTAAACGATTGTGTAACATAGCTGATCCGCAGCACTCCACCGATGCTGTTTCCTTAAAAGCTCTCAATACTGCTTTACAGTCTATGGCTGTGAATATTGTGGATACTTTTCAATCAAATTTTGAGAGTTTCGCGCATAATCACAACGAGGAGTTGAAACAGCTACGCATAAATAACAAAATCATTGAAAACACGTAGAGTCGCATCAAACATATTGGGGAGCAAGCAACACCGACGCCGGGACAGACCAGCAAGGAATAAGTATTGATTGAGGAACCAGAGTGGTTGGACGGCAATTCGAAAAATTGATAGGTGAAGAGTTGGGAACAATGAAGACTGCAATAGCTGCCAAACTTCACAGACGGGCTTGACGCAACTATCCGCGACGATTCGTAGATGTACGCGGACTGGATGAGATCTGACAAGCTGATCTCGTCGATATGATTGCATACAGCTCGCGCAACAAGGGATGCAAATACCTACAAACAATCATCGATATATTTTCTATGTACGCGTGGGTGGTGCCGATAAAGTTCAAGAGTGGGAAAGATGTGGCTGCTGCCATGAAATCTGTACTGATCCAGAGCCGTATACCTACACATCTGCACATTGATCGAGGCAAAGAATTCACAACAGCGAATTCAAAGCCCTCGTGAAGCATCACAATATCAACATGTATTCGACATTTAGCAACTTGAAGGCGTCGATATGCGAACGTTTCAATCGAACATTGACGAATGAAATGTGGAAGCGGTTTACTCTCCAAGGATCGTACGAGTGGATTAATATTTTAGATGATTTAATGAAGTCCTACAACAACACCAAACATCCCACGATTCGGATGAAACCGGTGGATGTTAGCACGGAGAATGAAAAACAGCTGTATCGTAGCGTGTACAAGCCTCGGCAAATCAAACAAAGTGATCGAGCGCGGAAATTCAGTGTAGGCGATTGAGTTCGAATCAGCAAGTACAAGAATGCATTCGAAAAAGGCTATACACCCAATTGGACGACAGAAATATTCACTGTAAGTGAGGTGAAAAATACCAATCCACCCACCTACAAACTTACCGATTATCAAGATCATCCCATCGAGGGGGGCTTCTACAAGGAAGAGCTCACCAAAGTGAGATATCCCGACGGCTACCTTGTGGAGAAAGTATTACGCAAACGGGGGAATCTGTTCTATGTGAAGTGGTTGGGTTTTGATAATTCGCACAATAGTTGAATAAATAAAACAGACAAGTAACATAATTTGTATGTATTTTCCGGATTACAATAGAAGATTTTGAATATACGAATATTTCCACATTTCATCTCCTTTGTACGCACGTGTGCCATACTCTGTACTACGAAAATAATAATAATAATAATAATAATGATAATAATAATGATGATATGCAATTTCGCCATACGATTATTACACATTTTATTTTTTGAAAAACTTTCTATCATTTTCTGGAAACTTTTTTTTGTTTACTGAAAACTTTTTTTCATTTTCTTGTTACGTCCTCCAGACTTCATATTCCTTTCCCACGCTCTTAGTTACTTTACGCTCTGTAGTCTACTCTTATCGTTCGCGAGTCAACAGATTCTTCTGTAACTAGCGGCTAGCATTCCTTCTACATCCCGCTAAACTCCGCAGATCCATCCTAGCGCTCAAGCAAGACACCTATCCCTCTAAACCAAGACCATACCTTTTTCCCTCCACCGACTCCGTTGCATTGACTACTAATAAACAATCATATACTTTAAATCGTTTACCTTCCCTTAATACCGATCCCTTTCTATTCCATTCATTTCCTGCATTGGGAGTAGTAGCACGCGAGTGCATAGTCGACGTGAACGGACCCGACAATAGCCAAATAACACCTTGGCTGGGCGTGGGGTAAGCTCCGATTACCGCTCATCGGAGCCTATGCAATCTACCCCGTAACATTTTGGTGGCAGCGGTTTTTCCCGTCGACCTACCCGTCAGTGCAGTGCTGCGCGTTTTCTACGAAAGTGTTCAGTGCTCAAAATTTCTAACGCCGTACCAATCAGTGATAGCCGTGTTACGAACAAACTCCGGCCCACAAAGTACTGTGACAGGCACGCAGAAACTATTCAACTCGCCACGGACATAGGCTCTGCAAAGAGTCCCCAATTTCAATAACTCCGTCACATTTTGGTACAATTGAAATTCATCGATACGTACGACGTCGAATAACTGTGTAGCGAGTGGAAATTCAGTGCGATAGCCAAGTTAAGCCGCACACCGCTTCTGAACACATCACCTTTCGAACCGACAAATATTGAATGGACCCTTCCCGCTCATTCGGACTCCTGCAACCCTGTTAAGACGAGAATCTGGACCCGAAAGTGGCATCGCCCTAAGACCTTAATTACCACACTTATTTATCAACACGCCACGGACTACCTCATCTATACCCTTCTCGTGCCGACGAATGACGTGTATCGCCTCTTCAAGTTTCACCTGCGTCCAGCCGCCTAGAACCATGCTGTACTCTGTTTTTGCGTTAACCTTTGCCCTGTAAGTCTATTCTAAGTCTTAGTGTTAAGTTGATATTTCTATTCCTGTACTTGCAATACCCTGCTTAAATCAACATAGCACCAACTAACGAAACCGGTTAAAATTTTTGGTCAGTAAAAGATGTCTTGCCGACAATCCCCCCTTTCGACGGCCACAACATGCCCTTTGACTCATTTGTAGAACAATTACGTCACGTAGAGACTCTTATAAAAGCTTCGGATAAAATGACTTTCGCCAAATTTGCGCAATCAAAGGTTACAGGCCCCGCTTCTCAATATTTAATAGGCATTAACTGTAATGACGTCGAGGACCTCATAACTGCCCTTAGCCGAGCATACCGCCCGGATATCCCCATACGCCAGTTATCTGCTCAATTAGATAGAATTAAACAACAACCATATGAGCGCATCATAGATTACTCGTGCAGAATACGAGCAATATCAAAAGATATAAGCACAGCGATCATAGCCAAGCACCCACCAGACTTAGCAACGCTTCTACTGAATGATCTAAAGAAGGATACCTCTAGATCGTTTATTAGAGGGCTTCGGCCAGAATTGAAGTGGAGAATCGCTACTATCAGACCATTACCGACCTTCGAAACTACCGTCACTATCGCCGAAGGTGAAGAAACCGAGCTAATTAACCGTCAGATGCAATTCTCCGCAGAATATTTTACCCCCGCTACACCCATGTGCCTGCCGTTACCCCCCGATACTGCTCCTCCGTCTCAGGTGCCCGCCGCGGCCTCCTTCATCCCCCCCCTGATGTCATTGCCCACACCTGGTTACATTCATCAACCAGCGCCTCGTACCGAGCCCAGACCTTACGCCCAAGCGCTCGATCCGACCACCTGTTCTGCTGGCCACGTCAATGCTCTGCCCAGCAGTTGTCAATTTCGTAACCACCAGGGTCACTCCATCAGGGAATGTCACCGTCTGCAAAGTAAAAGATATTGTACCAAATGTCGCAGAATGGGCCACTTCCACCATAAATGCAATATAAACCAAGAACTACACTGCGACAATTGTAATCGCAGAGGCCACACAGTAGACCGATGTAGATCCTTTCCGCGTAATAACCAAGGCAATGCAGGCTCTAATAAACATTCAAACAAGAACATCGCCCGCGGGGAGAACGCGCCCGCGCGCAATGGAAACAACTAGCGTTCCGATCTTCAAATCATATTCTCATAACAGCTTCAGCTGACCCTCCACTAATTTCGATCGACACCCCCGAGCTAATAAAAATATCTACATTTATTATTGACAACGGTGCAGACGTCAACTTGGTCAAAGAAAGTTCCGTCAGGCCCCTCGTACGACGAACAACCGACGAACGTTCGACGCTGACTGGTATAACAGACAAAAAGACGCAAACTATCGCAAAAACGAAAATACGTTTTAATAATAAATCCCATACCTTCCACTTGGTCCCTGACTCGTTTCCGATTCCGCACGACGGCAACTTAGGCCAGCCCTTCTTACGAAAAGAGAAAGCAACTATTTCTTTCAACTTAAACTAGGTGATGCTTGGATCCTCATTGCCAATCTACTTTAAAAAATTCGATGAACCCTCGTCCGCACCCGAAAAAACGCGCGTAATTACAATACAGGCCCGTACCGTGAAAGCCATCCCACTAATAGTTGCGAACCCAGACACTGAAGTAGGTTACCTTAAACGCATCGATTTAGGCAACAATGTTCTATGTGGTGAAGCGTTAGTTGAAAACCAGAACGGCATCGCTTACTCGTACGCGTTCAATTGTAACGAATCTGCCGTAGAGATAAGACCCCCAACAGTAACCCTAGACGAGTTCGACGAGCCACTGAGTACAGTCATGCCCAACGCTACGCCCACTGCATCGAGTAACCACCACAGCGATGCCCGCGCCAAAACCCTCGTTTCGCACCCAGGCCCTCTCCTCAGCAACTCATTAATTCTTTCTGCCGCCAAGCGTACATCGCGACCGACTAATAATCCCCCCTCCTGCCCCGTCCAGTCAACTGACCTCGCGCAACTGCAATCCGATCCTCCCATCCCTGATGACAGTACACCCTGTCCCGGTGCCGCAACAGTGCTCTTGACTGACAGTAGGTCAGAAAAATTGGACGTCCTAAAGAGCAGCTTACATCTTGATCATTTGAATAAGACCGAAAAACAATCTATAGTTAACCTCGTAACAGAATTTAACCATCTCTTTTATCTCCCAGGTGATAAATTAGGCCACAACAATTTATCTCATCACACTATCCCCACGACGGACAATACGCCTATTCATACCAAACAATACCGTTTTCCCAAAATTCACAAAGACGAAATCGAATCCCAAGTTGATAAACTACTGAAGCAAAATCTTATTAAACATTCCTCATCTCCGTATAATTCCCCGGTGTGGATCGTTCCAAAAAAACCGGATAGTGACGGCAATAAACGATGGCGTATGGTAATCGACTACAGAAAACTTAACGAAAAAACAGTCGGCGACGCATACCCCATGCCCGATATCACGGAAATCCTTGACCAGCTTGGCTCAGCTAAATACTTTTCCACATTCGACCTTGCTTCCGGGTTCCACCAAATTCCCATGCATTTGGATCACAGCACGAAAACTGTATTTTCGACACCGAGAGGCCATTATGAATTCTCTCTTATCTCCCGCCACGTTTCAAAGGCTCATGGACCAAGTCCTCCTAGGCCTACAAGGCAACGAGATGTTCGTATATTTAGATGACATAGTTATTTACGCTCGGAACTTGCAAGAACATGAAATTAAATTTCGGAAATCAATGAAGCGACTAACCGCTGCTCGTTCAACTCTACAGCCAGACAAGTGCGAATTCTTGCGCAAGAAAGTCGTTTACCTCGGACACCTCATGACTGAGTCAGGAGTAAAACCTGACCCTGGTAAATTGATAGCTGTAAAAGAGTATTCTGTCCCCAAAAGTCCCAAAAATGTCAGACAGTTCCTTGGCCTTTTAGGTTACTAACGAAGATTTGTTCCAAATTTTGGAAATATTGCTCAATGCCTTAACAATTTACCGAAGAAGGATACCCCTTCATCTGGACGTCCGAATACCAGTCTGCCTTCGAAACCTTACGCGATTGTTCATGCAAAGAACCAATTTTACAATACCCGGACTTCAGCAAACCATTTGCGCTCACTACAGACGCGTCAAAACTCGCTATAAGTGCAGTTCTTAGTCAAGATAAAGACGGTGCCGACCTACCGGTAGCATACGCGTCCCGAGCCCTCAAGCCCGCTGAATTAAACTACTCGGTACCTGATGAAGAATTCTTAGCCGCCTACTGGAGTATAAATCACTTCCGCCCCTACATCTATGGTCAGAAGTTTACTTTGATAACAGACCACGAGCCACTCAAATGGGTAGAAAGCGTCAAAAAACATAATTCCCGTTAATTACGGTGGAGCTTAGAACTGGCAGAGTACGACTTCGATACGAAATACAAGTCCAGAAAATCTGATATCAACGCTGATGCTCTGTCCAGGAACGCACCGCCCGACACCGCTCAAATTCTTCCTATAGATACAAAACGCCCCCGTCCAACGACTGAAGCCTCTAGCGATAGATCAAAAAAACGCAGTTAAAAGACTCATCAGTACCCCAGACGCCCTAGACAGACCACAGACGAGTCCACGAACCCAACTCCGCTGAAACACCCTAAAATCTCACAACCCTGTGCGATGATATACTCCTCTGATTCCTCTGATTTCTCTGATCTCTCCGAAGATGAGTTCAGCGATAAAGAAACCCCGTTGCTCCTGAAATCCCCCCGCTTTACCCCGGCGCCGATCTTAGTACATCGCGAACCTAAACGCCACTGCGAAACAAATTCTTTAACAAACCCTGGGTCTCATGAAAGACCATACCTGAGCTATTTTTCAGATTCTTCCCTTAGCTCGGATGACTTACAGACCCCAGAAACTGAATCAGGAACTGATGACTTTGGTCCACCCACCGATTTACCGGGCCCTTCTTATAGCGACTTCCTTATAGAAAGCGAAACTTTTCTTCTCATGCGTAATAGACGTATCAAAGAAATAAAAGCTGACCTATTACAGCAAAAGGATAACTTGGCTCATTGCATATCCGCTGACTGCCAAATGTCAAAGGAATCGCTTGAGAACTGACAGAACGTAAATTCATAAACCGCGAACAACTTAGAGAATTCGACCCGACTGTGACTGACGTTATTTCTGTAGTCCATGGAAACCGAAAAATCTATAACCTAGTTACAAAGCCAAAATACAGTGACAGACCTTTTCCACACGTTTTTTTTGACACCTTGGTTAACTTTAGGAAAACCTTGCAAGAAGATGGCGTAACATCTGTCTCGATACCATTGATAGGTTGCGGACTCGACAAATTAGAATGGAGCGCGGTACGCAAAATGATCCATTATGTTTTCGAAAATTCGAAAATAAGAATCACCGTTTGCCGCCTCGACTCTTCGCTTCCTGCCACCGCGCGCCCCTGCATTACACCCCCACCCGTTTATACTAACCTCCCTGACCCTGTCCCTTCCACATCTGGATTACCGCCCCACCGCCATCTGCGAAAGAAATCGGAACGTCCGCCTAAACCTGCAGCATCTCGTTCGATTCCACCTCCACCCCCACCCTCTAAAGTCATCATGCCCCCCCCCCCGTCGGGCCTCCGCGTCCCGCTAGGAGATACCCCCCCCCGCTACTTCCAGGCCGACGAACCATTCCTTGCACTCCTGTCCCCCCCCCCCCCTCCCTCGCCTCTCCCGCCCACCTCTGATAACGACGACAGTTCCGACTTGCTCACGGACACTGAATACTATACGTGCCTTCAACAATTCGACTCCCACATGGAAATTACTGACCATAACCATGACAGTGCTCTCAACACTAACGATGATCAAATTAATGACCCTTACGGTTTCGCATATTTTATTGACAACTTGGACGACATACCAGTATCGGACAATGTCAAAGATACCAATGATGGACTTTTGTTGCTCAAAACCAACTATGCGCACTTCATATCGACAGACTGCGCTTGGATTAAGGGTATACCAGCCCAACTTGCCGACAAGAATATCGTTGACCCAAAAATAGTAGTGAGGCCTCGTCCGCGACAATTTGATATCATTGAATCTAAGCACAATAGTCGACGTATTTTCACCCTAGTATTGAAAACAAAAAGCTCAGATAAAAGCAACCTATACGATATCTTCAAGCTATTGTCCAAACTCAAAACGGCTTCAGCCGATTCAAACCTAAAGTCTCTTGCACTTCCGATAACCGATGATAGTTTAGACGCTCTCGATCCCCGCGTTTTTTCGAAAACTTCTATCCCATATTTTCGCAGACTTAGAAATTCAAATCATGCTTTGTCGAAACACGACTGTCATCCCAGACGAATGTTTACGAAAAGAAATAATCAGAGAATGCCACAAATCGTTAGTCGGCGGTCATCAAGGTGTCACTAAAATATATAACCGCATCAGACAAAAGTATTTTTGGCCCCGTATGAAAGAACAAATCCAAGATTCCATAAGAACTTGCGAGAGTTGCCAAAGAAAAAAATTGGTCAGAGTAAAAACCAAATTGCCAATGATGATAACGGACACGCCTGCCGATGCATTCGACAAAGTGGCATTAGATATTGTTGGACCTTAACCCCTTACACTAATTCGATCAACAAATATCTCTTGACGATACAATGCAATTTGACAAAATTCCTGGACGCCATCCCTTTACCTGATGCCACCGCCAAAACTATAGGCGCAGCATTCGCAAAAGAATACATCATACGTTACGATGCTCCTCGAGCAATACTTACAGACCAAGGACAGAATTTTATGAGTACAGTCATCAAACAACTTTGTAAACTTTTCAAAATCAAGCAAATACGAACCACAGCTTACCGCCCACAGTCTAACGGATCGCTAGAACGCAGTCACCTTGTTCTTACTGAGCACATCAAACACTACACGGATGCTGGTAAAGACTGGGACGATCACATCCGCTTTGCAATTTTTTGTTACAACACCGCGAAGCACAAGGTACTAACTTCACCCCCCACCTACTAATTTTTGACTCTCAAGCCAGACTCCTAACAGATGCGAACCCTGCCAGGGCGTATACTCGTTTCCACGATTCCTTCCTTCTAGACTCAATCGCTAATCTATCCAGCATACGAAAACACACCGCGTCCAATCTACAACAAGCAAAGCATCGTTCCAAGACTTATTACCACCGTAATGTCAACAGCCAAAATTTCGAAGCAGGTCAAAAGGTCTATCTACTAAATGAAACCCGATCCAAATTCGACGACCACTATAAAGGAGGGTATACGATTAAACGTATAATTGACAATATCAACGCTGAAATTTGGATTACCCCCCGACAAACTGAAATCGTCCAGCCCAATAAATTGAAATTGGCACACTCAACCGACTAATTGACCTGGACCGACGCTTGAACGAATACGAACTTGACCTGTCCAGCTTAGTAGACGCTATCCCCTTCGCCCAAAAAGGTATCGTCCAGCCTAAAATTCTATCACCAGAACAAATTCTTTCCAGCCTCAAACATATCCCTCACCCGCGACGTACAAGACCCCAAATTCCTACGCGCCATTCCATCCACCACCCGCACCTAGAAATAATACCATTTCCCGATGACCTGCCTCCTCGCTCTTCTTCGCTGCTCCGGACCCAATGGGAAATTAAAATGACGGAACTAGGCATACCTAAGCCGCGTAAATTGCTTCCCGAGCAAAGCCTTAACGTTAGCTCCGAACCACTCGAAGTCTGGCGCTAAGCCCTCTGCTATTAGCAATCATATTGTTCCATTGCCTTATGGGGCCGTCCATTAATCACGTGATCTTTTTTTAAGCATTTTTCAACCCCCCCCCCTCCCCTTGGTGATACGTGGTGGGGTTTAACACTACCCCACCACCCCCCACCCAACATCACGTGTATTTATAGTATCTAAAAAAAATCTCAAATTCTTTAGAATATTTTAGAGTATTATCTTAAATACAGATATGAAATATAATCTTATTTCATTCTGAAATTAAGGACCATGATAAAAATGTCCAGATAGAAAGGTTGCAGGTTGTTTTTGATTGGCATAAAAATAATAATAAACGAATGATCTATTACGGCGAGTCAAGGTCACACTACACGCCGCTTTTCGATTTAAAAATCGCGCGTTTGAAAAAATAATGAAAAAATAAATACACGTGATATCTTATTACACCCCCCTCCCCCCTTGTGACATTTCGTGATTTTTGTCACCCCCCCCCCCCTTCCCCCCCTTTCAAGCCTCACGTGATTCATGGACGGCCCTTATTCTGCCCGTAATAATCTGCAGCCATAATATAATCATCAGCATGTTGCATAAGTTTCGTTTATAATATACACAATATCTATCATATATACCACCACATTTATAAGATGTCATTCAGAGAAACTTTGTTTAAATGTATACTAACCCACTTAAGGACGTTGTATGTGAAATCCGAGCAAAAAGTTTGTGACGTCGTCTTTTATAAGAAATAGTGAATGCAATATTTTTTTATTGAAAATTGAATTGAGACGCCGTTAGAATTGCGAAACATTCACGATAAGAATAGTAAAAAATAAATTTTTGATCCGAAAAGCGAAAAAAATATTCGAAATCGTTCATGTTTTTGGCATCAAGAACGATATTTATTTGCCGCGTCTGTATCCACTACAGCTATAGAGCCCTGTCACGGATAGGGAACGCGGGTACAATACTAACGCACGACACGAAAATTCGGTCGTGGCAGCGTCGCATGAACCTAACCTGCCACCCGAGCTTGAAACGAGTGACAAGTGATTTATCAATAGTGTTGAATTTTCGAAAGTTGTTGGACGAATAAAAAAAAATGAAAAATGGAAAGAACCCGCTATAAATGCCGATTTGTGCGAAAAAAAAGCTGGATCGGAATTTGAAAGCAATAGTCACATTGCGTTAAGGCAAAAAGAAAAAATCAACCATAACCTCCGAGGAAACCATTCCCGAAGGAATTAATTACGAGATAACGACGTGGTGGAAAAATATTAAAAAATTCTAATGGATCTAAAATTCATTGAATAAGATGATACTAGTTTTTCAAGCATTTCTATCCACCCGTTCTCCAATTACATATGCAAACGTGAATTTTGTCAGGTATTTTGCGGATTTTTCCATAAGCCCTGTGTTAATTTTCGGATTTTCAAATTCGATTTATTCTCAAACGACGTGGTCAGTCGTATTGAAATTTGGCAAGAAATTTCGAAATATTACAATTAAAACTGGAGAAAAATTTTAACAAAATCTGTCGAAAAGGGTGTTTTGCATACAACGTCCTTAAACGCGCACTAACATCTAGGCGCTATATTTAAGACTCTTCTTCGTAATATTCTGTAAGTGAGTCAGTACGATAAGATGTCATTTAGAAATTTTTTTTATTCAAATGTATACTAACCCACTTAAATGCGCACTAATATCTAGGCGCTAGATATTAAGACTTTTCTTTGTAATATTCTGTAAGTGAGTCAGTAGTATAGATATGAGAGTTCTAAATCAAATTACGTAACCATGTGACGTAACCGGTTGACGTGCCCACGGCGGCCATTTTGAGAATGGCGGCCATTTCGATGGCAGCCATTTTGACGGCGGCCATTTTGTTTTTTTTTCATGGCGGCTATTTTGATTTTATTGATGGCGGCCATTTTTAATTTTTTGATGGCGGCCATTTTGACGGGGCCATTTTGACGGCGGCCATTTTTGATTTTTTTGATGGCGGCCATTTTTGATTTCTCGATGGCGGCCATTTTGATTTTTGCTTAGTCAGACGAGCGGCTATTCAGACAGCGGCCATTTTGATTTTTGCTCAGCTGGATGAGCAGCCATTTTGACTTTTCATCGTCCGACAGTTTGATAATATGATTTTCGCTATGACGTCACCATTATAATCGACTGATTTTGCCGTCTGACGAGCAGCCATTTAGACAGCGGCCATTTTGATTTTTGCTTAGCCGGATGAGCAGCCATTTTGATTTTTGCTCAGCCGGATGAGTAGCTATTTTGATTTTTCATCGTCGGACAGTTTGATAATGTGATTTTCGCTATGACGTCACCATTATAATCGACCGATTTTGCCGTCTGACGAGCAGCCATTCAGACAGCGGCCATTTTGATTTTTGCTTAGCCGGATGAGTAGCCATTTTGATTTTTCATCGTCGGACAGCTTGATAATGTGATTTTCGCTATGACGTCACCAGTATAATCGACCGATTTTACCGTCTGACGGCGGCCATTTTGAATTTTGCTCAGTCGGATCAGCAGCCATTTTGATTTCTTGATAATGTGATTTATTTCTTGGTCGGATGAATAGCCATTTTGATTTTTCGCCGTTACCCGTAAACTTTCGCGTTAATAGTGTGCCCTAGGCGAAAAATAATATTTTCCACGTACTTCGAATATATTCTTTTGCGTTAATCGACCGAATGGTGACATCGTAATTAGATAGGCTGGGGATGTTGTTGACGATCACTAAACTTTCACGCTAACAGTTTGCCCCCAGGGCAAAAATTTTACATTCGAAAAATATTAATAGAATTTATTGTGGTTATATATATATATATTTCGAATTACAGTTGTACTTAATTTTAAGTAAAGCTGGGGATGCTCGCCACAATTAGATAGGTCGGGAATGTTGATGGCGATTCGTAAACTTTCACGCTAATAGTTTTACTCCCCAGAGCGAAAAATAATATTTTCCACGTACTTCGAATACACTCTTTTGTGTTAATTGACCGGATGGTGATGCCGCAATTAGATAGGCTGGGGATGTTGATGATGATTCGTAAACTTTCGCTTTCAAGAATTTATTAGGGGGGAGAGTGTAGTTAGTTGGTATATAAATCGCGAGCTCATTCAACACGTTATATTGTTCTCAAAGTTTTCCCATTGTGAACTTCAGTATCCATACTACGTCAAATTTATAAAATCTACATTGAACGTGATGGATCTAAATAAAATCAACCTCATCTGTCGCCTGGAAACGCTACCCACCAAGAGAATGTCAGATCTAGAGGTTGGGGGGGAGTACAGCGTGACGGGGGTAAGACGCGTAAATACTAAGTACGGCACGAGTATTCTTCTCGCGCTCGATGAACAATTCGAAATATTTTTACCCCCGCGAATTGTAAGCCTCATGGAAAATGATGTGGTGCAATTCAACGCCATGCAAAAGACGATAATCGAGGGCATTCTACGAATGAAATATCAAGGAGGCGAATACAACAAATTTGAAAGATGAGCAATTTGAGCGTAACAAAACAGCACTGTTCCAACTTGCAATATGGAGATGATCATGGACATTCAAAGTTTCATTGGCCCCAACGATAAATTTATACCCAAGGAACTTTGCATCATAAACATAAACTCATCGCGTTTGAGCCGCATTATCTTCAAACCGCCGTACGCTTGGGCGGATCTACCAGCTGAACACAAAGCTACTAACGCTTGGCTAACATGCAATTTTCATGGAATACCCTGGAATGCGGGAATCGAACCTTATGCTGAGGTGCAGAAAATTGTAAAAAAGGCTGTTAAATATGCATGCTATGTATATGTCAAAGGTGAGGAGGAGAAACGGTGGCTGACAGAGATCCTTGGTGGGACAAAACAAGTAATAAACATGGAAGATTTACACATTCCACCACCATCACTGGAAAAACTGAAACATATGGAAGAGGCGGGCTGGTGCTGTGATTATCATGGAAACGATTCAACGGGGTACAACTGCGCCTTCGAAAATGTTCGGCGTTTGAAGAAGTGGTATGTCAAGGAGTGCACGGGGTCTCTCACGAAATCGCTCTGTCTGTTCGAAAAACAGAGAAAAATATTAATAGAATTTATTGTCGTTATATATATTGTAACCAATTTTTATGAGTTGAGGGTAAACGATAGAAACGAGATAATTGGTTACCCTACGGCGCAGTCACTAACCTGAATAATTAGATAGAGAGAAAGGTAATAAGAGAGAGAGATACGAGTGTTGGGCGCCAGACGCACATGCGTCAAAAATAGATAATTAGACAAAGAGATAAAGGTAAAGGTAAAGGTAATAGATAAAGATAAGGTCAGGTTCTACGACGGTTTTGCACAGTTTGCTCAGATAGACAAGATAATGGTAGAGGGGCGGGGTCGAATCCAATAGATAAAATAAGAAACAGGTGAAGCAGGAATAGTATCAAATATATTAAGTAAGAAGCGGTAAGTTTAATGAGAAGCAAGTAGCTGAAGAGATTGAGATACAATTACGATAAATGCGATAATTAACAATATTTACCGCCAGAGAAAAGTTAACCGAGAGATTTAACAACTAACGGAACGTTTTCCGAATAAGCGGGAAATATGCGCAAGCTCGCGATACTAAAGGTAATGATTAATACGGTTTTATGATAAATAGGCAGAACAGGAAAAGATATACTGTACTTAAATTAAGCAGTAAGAACATAAACCATAAAATATGAGAAGCGATTATAAACACATGCGAAATACAACAATTGTAATAGTTATCACATTACCAGAATGATCAGAAATAGGCAGACAGGGAATTATGAATTACAAAGTAAATTCAAGCAACAGGTCAAGTAGAAAATTATCATAAAATATAGGTACTAAAAGATAATACGTAGTCTCTAGTTTGCGGTAAGTGCGAGAGAAAGAGAGATAATATTCGGTCCGATAAAAGGTAATTCAAGATAAGGCAAACAATATTCAAGATAATTAATATGCAACGTACGGCAAACCAAATAGACTACGGACAACTACGATCAGCGATATTAGCGAAGAAAATAATGAAAAAGATGTCATGCGATACGGCACAATACTCCAATGTCAAATGAACGACGAGCGGGACCGCGCAGCGATGTAAGATCGCTCCCGCGGTACACTCACTAAGATACGATAATCAACGGTAATAGGTAAAGAGACAGATATGAACTAATCAGAGACAATATAACGAAATAGCAATGCTCAATAGCTAAGATAAAAATTGATCCTTTAACGGAACGCGCTGCTAGACAGCGATATTAGACATTCAAATATTCCAGAAGAAAAAGATAATAAAATAAAGCAATAGTCACTACAATGCGTAAGTAATAGTCAACCAGTCGCGAAGTTACTTGCAATAAGACAGAGAAAGGGACAAGATAAGAGATAAGAGAGAATAAGGTACGAGCCCAGGTGGCTCAAGCAGACCAACTGCAAGATAAAGAGAGAAGATACGAGCCCAATTGGCTCAAGCAGACCAACTGCAAGATAAAGAGAGAAAGAGATAAAGGTAAAGGTACGATATATTGCAAGTTATCTCGTGGCTTTACAAAATAGAAAAGGAACCTCACTTACGTAAAAGAAGATCTAACAGGTGCTAGAGAATGCGATACGATAGCGGTAATTAAAGCGATAAGTAGCGATAAGGCACTGAAGACTACGATAGCACGTCGGTATGATACAAGAACTGAACGCAGAGTGACGAAATGAGCGATGATCCTGATTTTCGTCGAGCTGCTGTCACGTGATTCTTCCTCAAATTTGCGGTATTCTAATTGGACCAGCAGGTCGCGTAGGTCTGGTCTACGGGTAGGCGGCGATAATCCCTCGCCGCTTGTTTTTCTTCTCCCTCGACGACAGGTATCGAGGTATCGGGACGTCGGAAGGTGGTTAGAGATGTCTTCCTTCAGCTGTGCGGTATTGTTGGTGAGAGGGGAGGTCGTACTGCTCATGTGTTGCGATATTGAGGTGTGCGGCAATAGTACGTCACCGGTCCTTCGGACTTGCGACCGACTGTAACTCACTCCTTGCTTTACTGGTACTCCCCGTTGTAGCTATTTCGTCAGTGCTGCATCCCGGCCCTCGCTCATTGAAGCCCTTATACCGGAACGATCTGGCGGTGATGGCCCTCAACCCGGATCCCCACACTAGATCCACCAGATCCACGTGGTCAGCATACCATTAGCCTATTCCACGCCGCAGTCCTTCGATAGGACGGTTCGTGAAGAGAAAACCGTCCTCCATTTGATAGTCGACGACTTAGTAGATGTTAGGGTCGGTTCAGCTCCAGGCTGATAAGTACCGTCGACGGGAGGCTTTGTTGTGTTTTTGACGCACAGCCCTGTACGCCGCCTGACGATGCATCCGAGCGGTAGAAGCATTCATTCGTGGTTCGGCTCCTGGCCGATAAGTCTTAAATAGTCGGAGGTACTGTTTGTGCATTACGCACGACCCTGTTCGACAACTAGATAGGCATCCATCGGGAGTGGTTTCAGCGGTATTCGTTCGTCTGTAGTCGGTGGTGGTCGATGTTGAGCTGGTATGTGACCCCTGTCAGGCAGTGTCTTGGTATCTTGACGCGAAGGTCTCGCAGATGGTTCTCGTAGAGCGTTACAGAATTAGAAAATAGCATACAATTAGCTTAGTAAAGAGAATTCAACTTAAAGATAATTAGTCGTTCATTTTTGGAGTATTGGCCTCAGACGTGCTTTCGTTATTTTTAGCGATATCTGCACCTAGGGGAATGCGATAATTAAACAAAGTGACGGGGTACGAAATATCACGTCACAATATATATATTTCGAATTACAGTTGCACCTAATTTTAAGTAATATAATTTATTCAAATAAATGTAAAATAAATATATATGTATATATATATATATATATATATATATATATATATATATATATATATATCCTAATATATATAAAATTCACGTGTCACAGTGTTTGTCACCAAACTCCTCCGAAACGGCTGAACCGATTTCAATGAAATTTTGCATACACATTCGGTAGGTCTGAGAATAGGTTTATAACTTTTTTCATACTTCTTAGTGCTATTGTTTAATAAATATTCTTCATTTAATAATTTTTGGCATCGGTCGATAACTGCACAAGTGATAATTGCTCATCACCGGCTGATACCAGTTTAGCCCGCCAGGTGTCGCTGCTTAATTTAATAATTTTTGGCATCGGTCGATAATTAGCCCGCCAGGTGTCGCTGCTAGGAGACTCATACACATTCGGTAGGTAATTTGTAAATGGTAAATAAGTAATAAACGAAAATACACAAATAATCAATTAATATACTGCTTTTCATCATTAACTAATTGGATTTCTTCGATTTAAGTGTTTAGTACAATGCCAGCAAGACGCAGAGGAGCTTCTATAGCCCGTCACACACCTAGATCTGCAAGCAGGCGAAATACAAGAGCCCTAAGAACAGAAGACCAAATCCAGCAAGATAACACTCATGTGCGTGAGAACATGGCGCGATTGCGTCAAGCTGAATCAGAAGATGTACGAGCTGAACGAAATGAACGAAGAAGATTAGAACAAAGGCAATCGCGTCGTCTTATAGTTGGCAGATGCAGAGCGAATGAACAACAGCGCCAACAGGTGCATCGATTATTTACATCTAATTCATTCCTGCGTCTAGCATTCGAGTATGAGCACGATATTCAATATTATGCTCATTCAAAAGTGGTAATTGGTGCTATGGACAAGGAATGTCCGCATTGTCATGCTCTTAAGTTTAAAACTGAGCCACCTGGAATGTGTTATTCGTCAGGAAAGGTGCAATTACCTGCAATTGAGACACCACCTGAACCATTGAACGGTTTACTTATCGGCACGGATCCAGATTCTAATCTATTCCTAAAGTCAATCCGAACATTTAATTCATGTTTTCAAATGACATCGTTCGGAGCAACAGAAATAATTAGAAATAATGCTATCAATGGTCAGCAATTTAATTCAACATTCAAAATCAAAGGCCAAATTTATCATAAAGTGGGCTCATTGCTGCCAATGCCAAACGGATCACCTAAATTTTTACAAATTTACTTTATGGGCGGTGAGGATGCACGTGTAGATGCACGTTGTGGCTATAATAACCTCGATTCATTTTTTGCCAGACGCATCGTCAGTGACCTGGATTCCCTATTGAATGAGCACAATGAATTGTTGAAAATATTCAAATCACACATGCACAAATTACAAAGTGATAATCACGCTATTGTCATCAATCCGGATAAAACACCTGCTGGAGAGCATATTCGTAGATTTAATGCACCTGTTCTTGACGATGTCGCTGGAATCATGGTTGGCGATCGTACAGCTAAACGAGAAATAGTGATTCGTAGAAGAAATAATAATCTACAGTTCATTGCTGATACACACCGTTCATATGACGCTCTCCAATATCCGCTAATGTTCTGGAAGGGACAAGACGGGTATTGCATAAGTATTAAACAACGAAATCCCGCAACAGGTGCCGAAACGAACAAGAATGTTAGTTCGAAGGACTATTATGCGTATCGGTTGATGATTAGACGTGATCAGGACAACGTTATTCTACGATGTCGTGAGCTTTGTCAACAATTCATGGTCGACATGTATGTAAAGATAGAGAGCGAACGATTAAGATACTTGCGATTTAATCAAGAAAAGCTGCGTGCGGAAGAATACATTCACCTGCGAGACGCTATTGTCAACAACGCCGATGCCGCTCAAATCGGTAATTCTGTCATTCTACCATCATCATACATCGGCAGCCCACGTCATATGCAAGAATACATACAGGATGCTCTGACTTACGTGCGCGAATATGGGCGGCCGTGTTTATTTATCACGTTCACATGTAATCCAAAATGGCCGGAGATTACATCTTTACTATTGCCTGGCCAAAATGCAGTACATCGTCATGACATTACAGCACGTGTGTTCAGACAAAAATTGAAGTCTTTGATAAATTTCATTACAAAACTACATGTATTCGGTCCCACACGTTGCTGGATGTATTCCGTTGAATGGCAAAAGCGGGGATTACCTCATGCCCACATTTTGGTTTGGTTAATCGATAAAATACGACCTGAAGAAATCGACAGTATAATTTCTGCGGAAATTCCAGATCCGTCTACTGATCAAATGCTGTTTGATATTGTTACAGCAAACATGATTCATGGCCCATGCGGCAATCTGAATCGTACATCGCCTTGCATGGTAGATGGAAAATGTACCAAAAGTTATCCGAAAAATTTCACGAACGATACGATCACAAATGTTGACGGATACCCCATATATCGTCGAAGAAGTTCCGATAATGGCGGGCAATCATTTGTTAAAAATATAAACAGAGTAGAAATTGACATTGATAACCGTTGGGTGGTCCCATATTCGCCTCTGCTGAGCAAAACATTCAATGTTCATATTAATGTTGAGTTCTGCAGTTCAGTAAAGAGCATCAAATACATTTGCAAGTATGTCAATGAAGGCAGCGATATGGTTGTATTTCGAGTTGACAAAATCAATGCGAATGCTCCTCCGGTGAATACTGACGATGAAATAACGCTTTACCAAATTGGTCGGTACGTCAGCTCCAATGAAGCCGGTTGGCGTATCTTTGGTTTCCCAATTCATGAACGGGATCCAGCAGTTATTCATTTGGCCGTCCATCTTGAAAACGGCCAGCGCGTATATTTCACGACCGAGACAGCGATCGATCGTGCTATAAATCCACCAAAAACAACACTCACTGAATTTTTTGAATTGTGCAATCGTGCGGATGTTTTTGGTGCGTTTGCACGGACATTGCTGTATTCAGAAATACCACGCTATTTCACATGGGCTCCAACAAAAAAATGGATGCCCCGCAAGCAAGGCACGCCGATTGATGGATATCCCGGTTTATTCAAATCAAACACCTTGGGGCGAGTATTTACAGTCAATCCAAGGCAGACTGAGTGCTTTTATCTTCGCCTGTTATTGGTTAATGTCATCGGGCCATTGTCATTTCAAGATATACGGAAAGTGGATGGACAACAGTATCCAACGTATAAAGATGCATGCCATGCACTCGGCTTGCTGGAAGACGACAACCAGTGGGAATGTATGCTTGCTGAAGCGGGATTGAACTGTGCAGCAAAACAAATTCGTCTACTATTCGCTATAGTGTTGACTACATGTTTCCCGACCCGAGCAGAGACATTATGGGACAATCACAAAGATTCAATGACTGATGATATATTGCATCAACATCGTACACGGTGCAACGATCTAACGATAGTTTTCAGTGACGCTATGTACAATGAAGCATTGATTGCTATTGAGGATCTTTGCATTACCATTGCCAACTTACCACTCAGTCATTTCGGTATGCATTCACCAAATCGAAATGCATCTGATTTAATGAACACTGAATTGAATCGTGAACTACAATCCTACCTTACCGACTCTACCAATAATATGTCCATGAGTGTGTGTGTCACCCGCTTCCATGCGTAACCATATAATCAGTCCCGCTTTGATTATCCACGATACAACACGTGCTCAATCTTTCCGTATAATCGTTAGTATAAAATGAGTGATAGTGACTCTATTCCGGACGGTATTTTGGCAGCAGCTGAAGATGCGGTGAGCCAATTGCTTCCAGATAAATCAAAGATTATTTACCGCGCGTGTTACGATGATTTTCGAAAGTGGATGAAAAATAACAAAACAAACTCTTTCGATGAAAAAGTGTTTTTGGCATACTTTCACGGACTTTCACAAAACTTTGTATCTTCGACTCTATGGTCGAAATATTCAATGTTGAAAACAATGTTGAACATTGAACATACCATAGACATCAGTAGCTACAATACCTGAAAAAATTACTTGAAAAAATTGCACACCAAATACACACCGAAAAAAGCCAAAGTTTTTTCACCAGCTGAAATAAAAACATTTCTAGAAGAAGCTCCTGACAAAGAATTTTTGGCTACAAAGGTAAGTTTTCAAATTTTCGTGTAAAAAAGAAAAGAAAAGAAAAGAAAACATTCAATTACGGTGAATGAATATTTACATTATCCGTAGGCTGCTCTTATTCTTGGCATACATGGGGCATGCAGAGGTCAAGAGCTTCATGGTTTGACTATGGATAATATTAAACTACACGACGCCTATCTCGTTGCGACAATACCCGATACGAAAACACATTCACCAAGAACCTTCGTGCTTGAAGGTAAATACCACAAGATCGTGACCGACTACATGCTATTAAGACCGAAACATACACCAATAACAAAACTTTTCATCGGTTACCGCAACGGCAAGTGCTGTAATCAACCAATGGAGAAGAATTTAATCGGTGGTATGCCGAAAAAAATTGCCACATGGTTAGAGTTAGAAAATCCTGAATTGTATACAGGACACAGTTTTAGGCATTCTTCGGCCACTCTGCTTGTAGATTCGGGAGCTGACATCACGACGTTGAAAAGACATGGTGGATGGAAATCCACGCAAGTAGCCGAAGGGTACATCGAAAATTCTGTGAATAACAAAAGAAAAATTAGAAAACAACTAACAGATGCGATTGATGAAGACTCTGATGAAAGTTCCAAGAAAAAATCAAAAAAACAAACTACCGTTATGACAGTTAACAAAAAAACGGTCCAAATAAAAGATTAATACAAGCATCGAATTATGTTTTAGCGTTTATGTAATTATGTTCGACTATAAGTCAAATAAATTTGTTAATTTTTATAATTTTTATAATTTGATTGTTAATCGACAAAAGATTATTAAACATAAATTTAATAATTTTGTAAACCATCCGATTTATAAACAAAAGTTCTGAAAACAGTATTATGATAAGATTCATTAATGTATCGATGTGATAAATGTTCAGAATAAAAAATGAATTACGTTTTTTGAACTAAAAAACTTGAACTAAAATATTTTACTTGAGAGGGACTTCGCCCCCCTCGACCCCCCGGCGGGGGCTTCGCCCCTAGACCCCACCGCGCAGCACAGTGGTCTGTCAAAGGTCGGCTTTTCCAAGATCTTTGGACACGGGGACTACATTACTGATATTTGACTGAATTTTCCGCACACTGTTGTAAAAAATATCGTATGCACCACGGGCGTACGATTTACCCCCTCGTGTGATCGGCGCAGTCCTCGGGCCGGCTTTGCCGGCCCTCGCGCGCGGCGATCAGCACTCAGGTGTAAAACCGTCATTTACGCCCTAGGCACATAATATACTATTACACTTCATTTCTGAGCGAAGGCCAATAAAAACGTTCACGGATTTTACGATAGGTCTTGGTTACCCCTCGATGGCCTCCGACAAGACTCGCATAAAATTCCTCAATTATTTGCGAGTGTTGTTCGTCCAATGGTCGTCGAATGGTACCGTAGCATATTGTGGTGACTATGTTTGTTTTACCGAGTATCTTGTTTAACCAATCGAGCAGTTTTGTGCGCGGTAGTTCGTCCGAATAGTCTCCCGAGCGTGAAATACGAACCGACTTCACGGCCGCTTGTTGAAGGCCGAATTTAAGATTCTCGAGTCCCTTGAATATGTGCTCGGCGTTTGTTTCGTCGTAGTACCGTTTTTTAATAACAATACTATAAATTTTTTTGGACCCATACGGAGTCACCGCTATTTGTCCGATCGATAAATTTCTGTCTTTAATTGTTTGTCCATCTAACCTACCTAGGTCAGCGAGTAGTTTTCCCACTGAGGTTGATAGTTCTCCATCCGCAGAGATGAAATGGACTAAGTTATCTGGTTTGTACGTTAGACATTCTCGCGAGCTAATTACCGTACTTGTTTTTGCTATAGGTTTTTCTTGGTCAGGTTCCTCTTTACTGGACAAGTCCAGTGAGGACGACGTGATCGAGGACGAATTCGTGTCTTTCGATCCTGTTATGATGGAGTCATCAGGAATAATTATGAATTCGCTTTTATTACCGGTGGACTTTTCGGGAGGTGTAGCACGTGGTAACGCACGTGGTTGGTATGGTGTAGACTTTGCAGCCGGGGCCGCATCGTTGCTGGGAATGACCATCTCACCGCGGGGCGGGGAGCGGGCAGTAGAGAGGTCCGAGCGGGCTGCGAGGTGTCGGGTTCGCGCTCGAGTCCCGCGGCCATACTTGTCTTGGGTCTCACTCTCGCGCTTACTCACGGCATACTTTCTCTCTCAGCTGGTTGCTCATCGGTCTCGTCGTCCGCCTCCGTTCCTTCTTCTACCGTGCGTGATGATATCTTCTCCCTCGCACTCAGCCACCGTACTAGTTCCTGGTCCGATGGTGACTTGAACCTACCTTCTAACGCTTTCAAGCGGCTGGCAAGCTCATCATCTCCGGCGATGTCATCGAAAGGGTCCCGTTCTTGGAGAATCATCCGGGCCTCCTCTTCTACCTCACCCCCCTCCGACAGATGATCAGGCCAGTCAAAATCTGTTTTATCAGGCCCTTTTTTGGGGTCACGGGAGGATTTGGTGTGATGCCGCTCTTCCAAACGCCTTAATGACTCGTTGAATTTGTTAATTGAATCTTCAAGAGTTGCCGTTACCGTCTTTGTACTTTCTGCTTCCGATTCCTCCGTGCTTCCATCTGAATCGTTACTGGGGGCAGTGAGCGCGACCGTGATAGTGGCAGGCCTCTGGTCAGACGTCGCGCTTGCGGATTCCGATGAAAACACCGTCTCTTGGGTACCTCCGAGGGGCTTGACCTCTACGGGGAGTGGAGACTTCGGTCTTTTCGAAGGAAGTAACTGTGAGGGCAACATACTGCGGTGCAAGCGCTGTATGGGTGGCCCTGAGCTCTCGGGTTCAGATTCGGAGGGTTTCGCGTCGGCGGGAGGTGGGCGCCTCGCGGGTCTTGTAACGACCTTCCCGCGCGTGCGTCTCGCCACCGGGCCTGAGCTCTCCGAGCTCCCCTCTCTTCTTTCGGGTACTGTTGGCACCGTGGGCACGCTGCGTAGGCGCGAACGTGTGCGCGACGCTACGACTGATGCGTCGGCCTTGGACGGGCCAGCTGATGTCTCAGGTGTCGACACTTCTGTGCTGGGCGTCGTGTCTTTACGTTTACCGAGAGGTTTCGAAGATAAAGGCAAAACCTGAGCCTTCTGAGGGACGTTCGTCTCTACGTCCGAATCACTTGTAGACGAGAGTTTCTTTAGGTCTACGGGATTACGGGAGAGTGCATCGGCATTTACATTTTCACGCCCTGGCTTATGTTGGAATTCATAATCGTATTTACATAACCTAATTTTCCATCTGTTGAGCCTCTTGCCTGGATCGAGCGTAGAACGCATCCATTTGAGAGGCTCGTGATCGCTTACGAGCTTAAATTTTCTTTCATAGAGATACGTGGAAAAATGTTCAATTGAATCGATTATGGCCAGACACTCTTGTTCCGTAGTTCCGTAGTTCTTTTCAGCGTTAGTGAAGATTCTAGAGTGGTACGCGACCGGTAGATCGTGGCCATCGTGAATTTGCGACAATACTGCTCCGAGTGCAAATTCCGAGGCGTCGGTCGTCAAGATAAATTGTTTAGATAGATCGGGGTATTGTAAGATCGGTTCTCGACAGAGGGCCTTGCGAAGCCTGCGAAAGCTGTTTTTCTGCTCTCGCTCCCATAGGAATGGTTTTCCCTTTTTGAGTAAGTCTGATAAGGGCTTGGATATGGCAGCGAAATCCGGAATAAACCGACGGTAATAACCGGCGAGTCCCAGAAATTGCCGCACGTTTTTCTGCGTCCTTGGGTGCGGGAATTTACACACTGCCTCTAGCTTCTTCGGGTCCATTCGCAACCCGTCGCGGCTAACGATATGCCCGAGATAAGCGACTTCGCTACGCAAGAACTCACATTTATCCGGTTCGAGGACGAGGTTAGCTTCCTCGAGACGTTGCATGAGACGCCGGATTTTAGTCTTATGCTCCTCGAGAGTTTCCGCAAATACTACAATATCGTCGAGATACACGAACAGTTCTGTCCCTTGGAACCCAATCAGCACCCGATCCATCAGGCGCTGAAAGGTCGCGAGCGCGTTTTTGAGACCTTCGGGCATGCGAGCGTACCTGTAGTGCCCGTTTATCGTGGAAAACGCTGTCTTTGGACCGTCTCTCCGATCCATCGGGATCTGCTGGACGCCGCTCGCTAGATCGAATGTCGAAAAGTACGTAGCTTTTCCCAGCTGTTCGAGTATTTCTATCATATTCGGGAGGGGGTACGCGTCGGAAATCGTCTTCTCGTTCAATTTACGGAAATCGATGACCATGCGCATCCGCGGATTCCCTTGAGAGTCGGGTTTTTTGGGAACTATCCAGACCGGCGAGTTATACGGGGAGCGTGAATGAACAATTATTCCCTCGCTTAGCTTTTTCTCAACTTGCCGCTCCAGTTCCGACCGATACACCACAGGAAATCTGTATTGTTTTGCGTTTACCGGGAGCTCGTCCACCGTCGGGATCCGATGGCGAACTTGATCCGTGCATCGCAATCTATCGCCTGGTAGCTTATACATGTGAGGGTATTCCTCGATAAGACTTATAACATGTGCACGCTCTACCTCATTGAGCCTATCTAACCGCAATGATTTAATCATGGCTTCTACTCGATCCGTCGGCGGAGTAGTCTCTACACCGCTACCGTCGGAGCTTTCGCCGCTCCAATAGCCGTTCTCCCGATATGGCTCGAAATCTTCGAGTTCCTGAGGCTCGATTTCTAATTCGATGTCGTCGAATAGCGTGTTTATTGCTAAGACGTAGCACGATCCTCCCGTAGGAGCAACGATACTTTCTCCGATAAACACACCCGGTTGAGTTTCGATTCGCGGTAAGTATCCCTCCTTTAGATTCGCGTTCTTTAAAGGGATGCTTATTTGCTCACTCGTACGCGCGCGCAGTTTATAACTTCGTTTCTCTGAAGCGATTTTCGCCGCAAACACGCGCTTTGTAGGTTCTGCGTCGGAAGGAGGTAGGCCTATGAAAGGCTTAGGTCGGATGGGATCGCTTGAGGTAACTAGAGTATTATGGTGAAATGAAATTTCGGCTTTTTCCGCGAAAAAATAAGGTTTACCGATTAACGCGTCGCTTCTCAGCGGCAGGTTTCGTAACACATAAAACTTGGCTGGTTTTTCAGAGATGTGGAGGACAACTGAGCCGAGTGTCGGAATATCCGATTCCTCTAATCCTGTTACCCATATTTTATCGTCAGTGTTTACAATTAAGTCTGGATCGAGGGCATTTAGTTTAATTAAGCTGGCTGATGAACCCGTGTCAAGAAAGAATTTTCCCTTCCCGTCACGAAGTTCGGGAGCACTTAGTTCGACTACTGGGCTCTCCTGGTCGGTGGGGGTCCAGAGAACGAGACATCGTTCTCCAGGAACCTCACTGACTGTTGGTGTTCTCGGGGTCTACTCGACTCGCTCACTCCGGTCGGGCCCGCAGGGGAATTTGCCCGGTGAGCCCCAGGACAGTTTAAAGGCTCCCTTTGCGGGGAACGTCCCGGAGGTGACCGCTGCATTAACGGGCAGCACGGGCAACCCCTGTTTTGTTTACAGCAATATATATATCCGCAAGGTGTTAACGGACTAGTATATGACTTTCCCGTGGCAGTCTCGCGGTTATCAGAAGTTTGCGCGGGTTAAAAAAAAAATCCGGTAGCCGGTTGTGGTGACTGGCTTCGATAAGTAGACGTCGGTTTACCTTCCCAAGCCGTCGGCGACGGAGTTCGGGAGTTATAGCGAGCGTAAAGAACACGCGCCATTTCGTCCTGGCTCGACTCAATTCCTTTCCATTGTCTACTTCGAAGCGCTAGCTTTTCGGCGATTTGGAAGGCTGCTTCGAGACTTTCCGGCTCTCGCAAATCTATCGCGGCTCCGATATGGGTAGGCAACCCTTTTATGAACGAACCTAGCGCGATTCGATGTAGCGGGTCCCGGTTCAATTCTGGCGGATCGACGCCAAAATATGACCTGAACGCGCTTCTTCCCCCGCTTAGCAAAATTCGGACTTTGTCGTAAAATTGCCCGACGGTTTGATCGCGTTTCATCCGGTAGTAATCGTAGATATGTCCGCGGGCGAGTCGATTCTTTAACAGTTTCACCAACCGGCCATGGTCTCGATCTTCTCGCCGTAGATGCAGTTTCGCGCGTCCCCGCGTAATCGTGATATTACTGCGCCGAGGTACTGCGATTCTGCCGCGGCTGGCACGAACATGGACGCGTTTTGGATGTCTTGCAAAAAATCCCGTAACGGCATGTTCTTCCCGTCAAATTCGGGAATGTTCGCGAAATTATTTTGAATAGTCAAATTTTCCACCATAGTGGAGACACTGGCGACCAGGTCGGCCGTCATATCGGCGGCGTCTCTGGCCTGAGCGTGATTCGGCATGTTGGTAAGTCCGGGGGTAGGGAAGGATATCGAAAGGATAAGCGATTCTATTACGTATAGTTCGACTCCCTCGTTTGTTAAAAATAAGAAAAATTCGAAAAATTTTGTGGTTGTGAATTCCAACAAAAAAAAATTGAATCCTCGATTCCAATTCCCAAGGAAAATCACCTCTTATCCCACTTCTGCCACCAGTTTAGTCTGTCACGTGCGGAACGGTCTCGCACGCGACGGCTTCAACCCTCTAAGATCTCACAGAGGTTTATATTTAATTTTTAGGTGGGTTGGGAGGTGAACGTCCTCTACAGGGCGTTCTCTGGGAATAGGTTTGGAAGATTTCAATTTATCGTACCAATGTTTTGATGGAAAGCCAAGTAAAAATGTTTAATGGATTAAAAACTAAAAAGCAGAAAAGGTTCTAAACAAGGAAGCTTACAATTATTTTGGTCTTATACTACTCACGTTCTCTCCCTCTCTCGCTTGCAGCTTCGGCCTCGAAGGTGCCGAAGTATACACGCCTTTACACACTCACTTACAGGCTACACAGCTCAATAGAGTTCGTGGCTTAACGCTTGCACTTATTTCAGCTTCGTAAGACTGACACCGCGACGCGAGTAACCTTTTACGGCCGTGGGTAGATTAGACAATTACGCTCTAATCTTCGGTTTTGGAAAAAGGATTTATATCTCTATACGTGGTCGCTTCGAAGGAGCCGGGTTCCGTTGATGTCGTTATTCAGACGGTCTCAAGACGGGACTGCCTTCGCTCGCTCGTCCGACACCCCTTGGAACGTCGGGCGGCGAGCGAGTTTCCGCTGAATTTACAATTCGGCGTTTTCGCTAAATACACAATTCCGGAACAAAGGATCGCCTCGCGACAGTCATCCTTGAAGCGCGTGATTTCGCGCTCGCCTCATCCCGGTGTTGATTACACCCGGGATCTGGCGGGCGCGAAGACGCTGACGTTGCTGGCCGTCCAACTACGCCGTTGCGCTTGGTTACTCCACGAACTGGTTATAATAAAATATTTTATATAGACTAACTAAAACTATGCTTCCTTGTTTCTATAGAGATAATAATAATTGATATAATCGGTAATATAGTCTTGAGTAAATATGCGGCGCTCGTGACAGGGAAAAACGCCTTTGCGGGTCATCAAACTGATTTGAGTCGGGTTATTATAAAATTTACGTGATATGCGTTTATCGTTATCGGTCAAATGTGTGGAAAGTTTATCGATGCTGCTAGTCATAAATCGAAACGAATCGATGAATCTCAAGTGCATCATTGTTCCATCGACGCGTTTCGTGAAGGATATATATGATTCCTTATTTATGGGTAGCAGTGTAATTTTACCGGGGAAAGTTGACGCGAGGGATTTTATTAAAAAGTGAGAATCGTAACCGGACAAATTGTGAAAGACTATTGGAATTTAGTGCGAATCTCTGAAATTCAAATTACACCGATTATGAGCAGGACCACGATATTTACCCGTGAAGTGACAGTGATCGTCACACTTTTTCTCCTCAGGGGTAAACGGTTATTTGCATATATAACAATTCTTCACCCGCATGTGACGATCGCGTTGCACTTGGGTGAGAGACTTTATCGGAATTATGTTTTTGATGCGTGACTCTACTTGAATTGATAAATCTTCAAGCTGTTGCATAAACCAATCTATGCAATCGACACCGCATTTACCGTGGAACTCCGATAAAGTCTCATCGTATGCGCAATGTACGTAGTACCCCACACTGTGCGGGATATGCTTTTGAATTTCACAAGTCTTACGAGTTTCAAATTCATCTACAGGTTCGGGGATTGATATACATTCGAGATCGGCGTATACGACAAACGGAACGGTGCCTTTGTTCCGAAAATTCGAAAATCTTGTGTTGCCAACTCTTGACCGGATGGTATGTGCACATGCAGTTTTTGGGTTCTATGAGTCGTTAATCAGCGTGTGACATCTGGTGGGAAAAATCGTTCAACGAAAAGCAGGTAGCGAACAGTGTTTGGTGTGAGAAAAATCTTGTCTTGCCCGCTCTTGACCGGCTGGTATGTGACACACAGTTTTGGGTTTTACGACTCTTTATAGCGAACAAGTCCGAGCCTGCACATCCCCAACCATATCAGCGTGGGTCATGCAACGAGAAAAAAATCAGCAAACGAAAAGCTGGCGAGCTCTTGAGAAAATTTTCTCCCAGCCTATACTGCCTCCCCCGCGTCACTCTTTTGTCTGTATGTCACGTGGTGCATGCTCTACGAATGATTGGCCGGCTGGTTTTTGCTCGGTGGAGGGTGGGTGCGACTCCTTTAGTATAAATTCGAACATCGGTTTGAAACTTCTCTAGTAATTTTTAAAATCCTTCGTGTGAAAACAAGCGTTTTTGATAAAGTGAGTTGTGAGAAAAAAAAAAAAAAAACGGTGTTCATTTAAAAAATCTTAAGACTTCAACGAGTTTATATTTTTTGTGAGTACTTTATAGAATACACATATATATGTATATGGTGCTTCGCCAATCCTCTCACGATACTGTGAATGTTGAATTGAATTCCGCAATGATTATCGCATTTGATTAGTATGTTAACAAAGTTTTTCGATTTGTTTCAACTTTTCTGTATTCCCTATCATCATATCCATAAAAATTCTGGAAAAATTATAGAATCATATCAAAAAAATATGAACGGATGGAAAATCATCAAACTCCCCACCCCCATTTACCACCACGATCGCCGACATATAAGCGGGTGTGCAAAGGGGCGGCTTATGATGAGGAGGATGATGAGGATGAATTGACTGATACTGATGCTGATACGCTAATTATCGACCCCGAGCGATGTATTGACGATAGTGTTGGTGATAATGATCGCGAGTTTGAACATAATTTGGCTGGCGAGCATCATCTAGAATCACCATCATCATCGAGTGATGCGGCGGATGAGGAGGAGGAGGAGGAGGCGGAGGAGGAGGAAGCGGAGACGGAGGGTGTTTGGAATGGCGGTGATGGTGATGACGAGTGGGTGGAGGTCAATGTATGGGAAGTGGGCATTGAGTTTGATAATGATTTTGACGGTTGCGAAGACGTACGCATTAGATTCGGTTTGCCTCTGGATGAGATTGATCAAATCCATCAAATGCTGGGAGATATCGATAGATCTGACGATGATGGTTATTATTCGGACGACGATTGGTGTGTAGCACTACATTAAAATAAAATTCTAGTATCTTCCACACCTTCTCCGTATCACTCATTTTGAATAGGTGGAAACTTTTTTGAATTAGAGATTTATCATGCATATAAATGATGAGCGCAGCAGCATCAACTTTTTTATTTCGGCTTGCTCTTTTCACAGATTTTTCATCGCGAATCAATTTTGGAAAGAAAAAAAAATGCCATCTCATGCAAGTGATAATGACGATGAGTGGTCGATCGTTGATTGGGGCGAGGATGAGGAGGCTGAGGAAGAGATAATTATAGGCTTTTCCGAAGCAACACGCGAGTTCTCGTTGAAGGAGCTTCGGGATCTCGTTGAGGACGCGCGAGCTAGTCGAGTGAGACCAAACAGCCAACATTATATAAATTACGGTGATATATGTATGGAAATAATTGTAGAAAAATGGGCGAATGAAACTATCGTAATAATTATAGATGTCGAAAATAGCGATGATGATGATGACGGTGATAATATTAGCGAACAGGATAACGATAATGATTTTATGGATTATTTTGAGGAATAAACCACTCTAAATTCACAATTATTGATTATATATTTTTCACAAGTAAAAATTCATAACATTTACATTTTGTATGACGAGAATGGGTGAAAGTTATGAAGATATATATTTGGAATGTATCCTATTTCTAGATTATAATTTTATCGAATAGTACATTTTTTCAATTCTATGTATAAGCTATGATATAATTGAGATTAATTCTATTGAATATTCTACATATGAACCCGAATATAATTGTATGAATCGTAATGAATTCTATTGTTATTTTGGTAAATACTGTCCATATTATCTATACACACGATTGCAACCTAAACAGTCTTTAATTAGAGGATTCGGTCCATCCACGATATCGCCATCGGGTCCTGGTGTGTAATGTATGCTACATCTGCGGAAACTTGCGATGACGTAGTCCATTTTCATATTCTCTGGTAGTTTATCCCACGCATCATTGATGGAGTTTGATGCGAACGTGCAGATAAATTCTTTTGGTAAAAAAGCTATATCCTCGGACATCATTCCCCTTAATCCGTCCAATTCTTTGTACAGACGGAAGGATTTCTCGAGGGAGCTGGTACACTCCTTCGAATACCAAATCCTTAGTCGCTGCACATTTTCAAAGGCGCAATTGTATGCCGGGATGTATTCAGAGTTGTCATCATACCAAATTGAGCCTGGCGCTGCTGCTTGCTGGAGGTTATTCGCTGGAGAGTATCCATGGTTCGCGTCGTGCCACGATGCCGCTTCCATATACCTCAATTTTTCCAGTGCAGGGGGTATGATATGCAAATCTTCCATATTAATAACCCTCGTTGTACCATCGACGATCTCCGTCAGCCATGCTTTCTTCTCCGCCCCTTTGACGTATACGTAACACGCATTTTCAACCATTTTTCTCACAATCTTCGTCACATCCTCGTGAGATTTGTTGCCTGCGTTCCATGATATTCCATGGTGATTGTGCGTCAACCATACATTGGTAGCTCTACATTCAAGTGGTAGGCTTGCCAAATCATAGGGCGGCTTGAAAATGATGTAATCCAGACCCGACCCGTTTACATTCACGACTGCGACTTCCTTGGGTACAAACTTCATGTTATGACCGATAAAACATTGCACGTCTAGGATCATCGCCATGTTGAGGAGTGGGAATGTTGCGCTCGATTATATACTGACGGATGGTATGTGGAAGACTGACTATTCAAGGTATTTCATTTGCAGACGATTTTCCCCGGCCATGCTACACATTTCAGTCAGCTGACTGGAATCTTCTTGTAGAACTCTTGCGATTCTCGGTGGTAAGAAGACGTTGTATTCTCTATCGATCGTCGCCAGAACACGTACCCCGAATTTTGTTTTGACCAGTCGTAACCCGATGACGTCATACACTCCCCTAATTTCGAGTTCCGACATCTTCTTGGTTGGCAGATTCTCCAGGCGGCTGACGTGGTTAACTTTTGCTAGATCCATCGCATTTCGAGGTTAATTCACGAGCGAGAACAGTTCACAATGAGAATACGATGAGAACAGAGTGACGATCACGATAGACGTACGCTTTATATACCACCCACCCCCACTACAATTTTTCCAATGGACAAGTCTCGACACGCATATTGAGCGAGGAATTTTTTATGGGACCACTCCCACTGCCCCAGATTGGTTTAAGTGCATCATCACCAACAAAGTTCATTGTCGGCACCATCTCAAAGAGCAATTTCCTGGAATTTTTTTAATAGATCTAGCGGGTTTTTACCCTATCCGATTTATGTGCGGCTTTCCAGCGCCAAACAAGTCTCGACAGGAATTATTGTGTGTGTGTGTGTGTGTGTGTGTGTGTGTGTGTGTGTCAAATCCTATGAAAATAGCCATCTTGCGGCAAACCCTGAAAAATGATCAAGGGGGTGGGGGCTAGGGGGAGCTAGGGGGGGAGCTGGGGGAGAGCTAGGGGGGAGCTAGGGGGGAGCGCCGCCATCTTTGATGTAGAACTGTCATATATACACTACTCCTACACAATTTGTTTTTTTTTTTTTTGTTCTTGTATGAAAGGGAGCACATGTGCCCGCCGGGTCGCAGATTAATCAAATTTTGAATTTTTTATTTCATAACCCATAAAAAGAAATGAGCTGACTTCAAACATTTTTTCATTTCCGACGCAACGATAATGTAAACTTATTTGATCCGGAAAGCGGGACGAGAGTGATATATTTTTCCCGCATTTGCGAGAAATTTTGATTTGCATCAAATATGATAGAATATGATAAAACCTGATACGTTACAAGTTGAGTCGGAAATATAGTACTATATGCAACGCAGGAATAAAAGTCGACTATTTGGTAATTACCTACCGCCCGAGCGAAACGAAAATAACTTACCGGCGGAAATAATCTCCGACTTCATTCCCTTGTTATATAATGTACTATTTGCTTACACAATATACATATTTTTCGAGCGTGTGAAGAGAGATCCAAAAATTTTGAAAGCAAAAAAGGACACGCTCGCCGGACGAAGAAGTCAGTGGATACTCTTACGGGGAAATGATTAATCTGAAACAAAAAAAACGTTACGAAACGAGTTGTTCAAATCAATATATTTAATAATTCATCGAGGATCGCCATTTATTTTCCTTCAATTTTTATTTATAAATGGCGACTAAATGTACAAAGAATTCGTGTGAAATTCCGCCGTCTTGGGAAAATTTTGGAAAAATTAAGGTCAGTTTTAAAAAGTAGAATCGTCAACTACCTCCAAGTGTGTCTCCGCCTATTTTGTGTACATTTGAAAAGAATCTATCCAGCGTTTCTCGAAATATCGTATCCATCGGTTTCGAAAATATTGCTCCGAGAAAAATGCGTTTAAAATGCGGTTATGCTATTGTTGTGAGAATGGCAGCTTCATGAAAGGGTCGGTTCGGTCGTTGTCTGCGAGTGATTCTTCCCGCGAGCTCGAGCGCTCGAACAGTCAAACACGTGTCATACAAAATGAGATAATTATGCCAATTTTGTACATATGAATGTGAAATTTACAGAGAACATTCTTAAGACATGGTACTTTCAGAAGGTGCAAAATAAATCGATTGTTTCAAACTCTCCAGGTACATGTACCCCCTTAATCAAATATTCAGGGTTGAACTTACACCTCTCACGTAACTCATTCTGCCACCGTTTCGAACTGTTACTTATTACCAGAGTTTTCATGTAATCATAATATACAAAAAAGTGAGAAACATGGTTTTTATTTGAAAGAACGATAATACTATACAAGCCTCTGTTCAATTGTGTGAAGATAACTCAGAGTTAACTTTAATGTATCTTATGGGGGTGCCTTTGTCGATTTAGACTTTGATATACATACCTCTGAATATCGACGTCTACGTATCTCAAGAGCAAAAAAGGGCTCAACAGCCCCATTCTATACACGATTCTGAACAAAAATACTCCAACATATTGCCATTTGACACCGAAATAAAGAAATGGCACGGATTCTACTAAATCGCAATAGTAAATTCGTAGAATTCAATAGACAGATGAGAACAACATTTTTATGGCAAAAGCACACTCAACAGATCATCCACCGGTCTGTATGTGTAAGGCATTCTCTATCAAAACGAGACCGTCTGAACCTATCCGTTACTGATTTTTTTAACAGATGATTTCTCATTGTCCTTTAGGACCAAAACGCATACGCAAAAGCGGTTTTGAATGATATCATTTTTAAATTACGAGTTTTTGCATATTCGTTTATTTTACTGCAAACATAAAAATATCGCTATCGTTGATAAAAGAAAACACACAACTCACACCTTTATAGAAGAAGCATATTAGAAATCTGTCATTAAGAAATTCCAGCTTTAATTGAAAACTATAGCACCTTCGGGTATGTATGGTGTTTGTCCTTGAACACAACGACCAAAAAACATTTGCAACAAATTCGAGGCAATCAGAAAGTTATATGCTCGAACGTTCTCGCGTATTACGTGAAAATTGAGTGCAGGCCGCACTCATTATTTGTCAGCCTAGCTGAGAAATCATGCCATTTGAAGAATCCTTATCCGAATGAATTTTAATTTGGCGATTATCTGATTGTGGTGAACAAATATTGGTTGAACCATAAACTCGCATAAAACTTATCTCTTTTTTAATTTTGGCATTGAAGATACCAGTTAGTTGAAATCTTTCTCAAAAGAACCCTAAAATGAATGTTTTTTCATACAAATGTTCTTTATACGGCGTGATTTTTTATATTAATCAGAAAATGCGACTGGGCCGGGCCTCAGCCGACAATTCGAATATTTTACCATGTACACAAACATTTACTCAAAATAAACCGGCCCGTTTCAATACGTTAACAAAATCGCAACGCGTACGTCGCCGGATCTTTTGAAATATTTTCTCGGCGGAAAGTTGAAAAATAAACCATTGACTTCGCGTTTGCCAATATAAAAAATGGGATGGTAAGAGGAGAAAACAATTAATATCAGTAAACGATTATCTTACGTCCCGTGCGTTATTCGCATGTCTTTCAGCAATTCTTTTGAATTGTGGACTTCATTTTCAGTCGAAAAACAAATTCTCTGACAATGAGTTTAAAAATTCTCTACAAAATAATAACAGATTTGTGTTTGGTAATTTCGAGTTGCAAATGTTTTGAAACGTTAATAATATTTTTTAATATCTTTAAAATTTAGTTCTATAAGTTGTAGTGGTGAAAACCGAGGCACGGTGGACGCCCAAACAAAACTTTTTTTGAAATGTCAACATATTATTACAGGTTTGTTTAATATACATTAAATTGAAGTATGCAACATTCTTTTGGGACAGAAATAAATTTCCTTAAAAATTCTTGAAAAATGATATTGTAAATAACGGCTATGTGCTCCGGAATATTAAATAATTTTTTTTTGTTACACATCGGTAGTCATAGATAACGTAGAATTAACACGGGGATATTTTATTTCTTTTTTCTTCATTTTCCTAAATTTTTGGAGGGGGTCCGTCGTGCCTCGGCATTTTTTTAATTTTGGGCAAGTAATTACAAATTTATTCGAGATATATTAAAACAACCTGTATATACCCGGTGCTAAAACAACAAAAAATAATTAGCGGCTATAGAGGATCTATCGTGGCCCGGTCTGTCCTATCATTGTTATTCAGCCTGTATCTGAATTTCGGAAAACTCATTTTTCAAGAGTTTATATCTCTGTGTGAGGTCTTTTTGATATTTTAAACGCAAAACGAAAGATTCATTATTCCAATTTGCACCGAAAATATGTTTCGAACATTGATCAATGCATTCAGATTTTCTCAACATTTAAAAATTATCCACTATATTGCCTTGCAGCCATCCTGCATTTATTAGTTTATTTATTACATTTTTATAGAATGCTTACAATCATAAAGAAAGTTCTGAGGAACACGAACGAGCCGAAAGAATCCAAATACACGAAAACATTGATATTGACATGCAAAACCTGGATGAACGTGCCGCAACTATAAGGCTGCCAAAAAGAATTGTTAACGGTACAGAAGAACGTGGACTATACACTAAAATTCAAGCAACTCGAAACGTCAATGAAAATGACGTACAGAATGAAATTGACAATGAAAATGATATGCGTCGTGCATTGGATGAGCTGCTCATTAATGCAGTGAAAAAGCATTCTGTGCTCTACGATTTCAAGGAACCAGGAAATTGTCGCAAATTAGTTGAGAAAGCTCAGGCGTGGAGTCATGTGGTTGAGGATTGACGAGGTACAACGTACAACGATCATTTATACATTTTTTTCTCTGCGTGACGTTTATGTGATGTATTAATTTCGACGACAATGCAATTTTTTTCAAAATTGAACAACTTTCATCATACAATTACATAGTTGTTTGTAGGAAAAATGGTGTTAGTAGATGCCAAAAAGCGATGGAAGTCGCTACGAGATCGCTACATTAAGATACAAAGAGAAATAAAAAAAGACCGATTTCGAAGTGGTGCAGCAGCCCCTCCAAAAAAATCACCTTGGGTGTATTTCAAAATGCTGTCATTTCATGAAGATTCCTTACATACACCTCCGTAATAATATTATTAATATTACATACTTGTCGTGGTATACCTGAATATTTTCAATCTAAGGGTTCAGCAGAGTCACGGAAAAAATGGTAATTCGGTTGGCATTAAGAGAATTAATAGGTTTGTTAAGAAATACTCCGCAACCAACGTCTCAGCGACCAACCGGACCTCACGATCTGACAAAAATAGATGGTTTCAGTATTATGATTGTCAACAAATTAAAAAAGCTTCCGGATCATCTAGTAACCGATGCCATGCTGGATGTTATGACCAGGATAAGTGAAGCAGAGAGAACGGCACGAAGTTTGAGTACCTCCAATATTAATTTATTGATCTTGAAAACATTCGTGTATTAAAATTGTATTTCTCGCATTCTTATCTTCAGACTCATATTCTAAAATATGTGGTGTTGTTCGAAAATCAACATTACCTAACGTTTGATCGATATTTTTAGGCCCTTCAAGTAGGATCGACTTATATAATGCGTTAAAGTATTGGATTTACTGTACGATAGACTTCTTGAAGGTTTTTAAAGTGAAATATTGAATAAAACAGTTCTTAACAACCTAATCAGTACAAAATTTCGGATCTAAACTTTATGACTACATCTCGAAGTCATCTAGCTGCTTTCGGATATATTATCCCCTGCAGCAAAGAATATGGGATTTACTTGTTACCCATATATCCGTTGTACGTACTAATTATATCACGTGCAAAATATACGAAGAAATAATGTGAAGATTTTACAAGACATGCCTAAATATTTTAAGGTCTTTACTCAAAACGTTGGACTTTTACTAGTCTGTTTGTAAAAACAATTCGTATTGGAGTTTCCAAAATTACGAATATCCTCTATCATGCCACTATAGATGGATACCTTGCATGTACTTACAAAATGAGACAAACACAAAAGTATTATAATTTTAACATATTATTATACATCAGTATATTACACTCACGTCAATAAATGTATATAATCCGTCATTAGTACTGACTTACATTATTTCACTTGGCTTCCGGTTTCCGGTTTGGATGTGAGTGGCAGGTGTGAGTGGAAAGGCGAGAATTAGCAGGACAGAAAACGTGAGGAGGAAAGGAAATAGGGCAGAGAAGGAGCGGGGAAGATCAGGACGGGCTGATGGGTGAAGGGAATAGGGAGGCAGGAACAGAAGGGACGGACAGGTGAGGAAAGGGTGAGAGTTTTGAGGTTGGGTAGCGAGATCTGGCGGACGGCAGGGGGGAAAGATAATACAGAAGAATAGACGGTGACATCTAGGGAGTAGGAAGGGGGATAGAGCAGAGACAGATAGGCGGCAGGCAGTTAAGGTAGGGAGCGGTGGCAGAGCGAAAGAGTATGAGTAACGCGGTTGGCCCGAAAGAAGGGGCAAAGAGAGTAGAGGAGAAGAAAAGGAAAGGTTGGCCGGGTGCAGTAGCATTGATAGGGAGGGATAGGAGTCATAGCCTGGGATCGGGGACGACGGTGATAGATTTATGGAAGAGAAAGCGGGAGGAGGTAGGGGAAAAAGGGGAGGAGAAGGCAGGTGAGATAGAGGAAAGAGAAAGAGGATTTGGGAAAAACAGGAAAGTTCACCGGTCGCCGGAAGGCAAGGTAGGGGTGGAAGGGAGGGAAGAGGGAGGGAGTATACTAAGGCTGATTACGGAGGAGTTGAAGATAGGGTTAGAGGAAGTCAAAGGGCAGGGAAGGGGGCTCAGGGAAGAAATGGAAAAAATTAAAGGGGAAATGACTAGAAGGGAAGAGCAATGGAAAGCAGAGAGGGTGGAGATGAAGGAAATAATAAGGGACCTAGGTAAACGATTAGAAGAGGTAAAAGAGAGGAGAGGGGGGGGGGATGGAAAGGGTAAAGGAAAGGCTGTCAGAATTAGAAAAGAAGCGTGTAGAAGGTGGGGGGAGAGGCAGGAAAAGGGGAATGCAGAAGTGGCGCAGGGAGCAATAGATAGGTGAAAAGAGATGGAGTGGGCCATAGAGAGGAAATACAGGGAAAAAAGAAGGGGAAATATACTATTGAGAGGAGCGAGAATAGAGAAGGGAAGGGAAAAGGAAGGGTTGAAAAAGATTATGCAGGTGATAGGGGTAGAGGTCGAGGTAAGGGATATGTGGGAGGTAGGCGCGAAAAAGGGGAAAGAAACGGGGATATGGATAGCAAGGCTAAGGAACAGGGAGCAAAAGAGGCAGGTAATGGAAAGAAAAAGCCTCTTCAGAGGGAGGGAGGAGAGAATAGAAGAGGATCTCACCTGGGCAGAGAGGAGAATGAAGTGGAATTTTAGGGAGATAGTAGCTATTGAGGAGGCAAGGGGAAACAGAGTAAGAATAGGGTATGCAAAGATTTGGATAGAAGGGAAAATGTGGAAGTGGGATGAGATAGGAGAGGTGCTTACGGACGGCGCAGAGAGAGAGAGAGAGAGAGAGAGAAGAGGGGCAAAGGGAGGGGAGGGGAAAAGTAGGGGAAGGTGATAGGGATAGGACAACAAGCGAGGAAAGGCAAGAGGGAGGTATAGAGGCACAGGTCGGGGAAAGTAGGGAAAGGCAGTCGGGGGAATGGGTAGTGGGGAGGGGCGGAAGCAGGGGGTGCGGGAGAAAAAGTGGCGAGAGAGGGGCGTAGGTGAGACGGAAAGGGAGGGTTGGAAAGTAGTAGTCTAGAATGTGGAGGGGCTTGCGAGAAAGGACGAGGATTTTTGGAGGGGTCTGAGGAAGTGGGATGTGATGTTCTTAATGGGGACATGGATATCGAAGAAGGAGTGGGAAAGGATTAGGAATAAGTTGCGGGCAGGGTATTAATGGGAAGTGCAGTATGCGGTGAAAAGAAATAGAAAGGGAAGAGCAATAGGCGGAATGCTGTCAGGGGTAAGAAAGGAGAAAGTAAGCGGGTACGGTAGGAGGGAAGAGGTAAAAAAGGGAATGATAATAAGGAAAATAAGTGTAATGGGGGAAAAATGGCTAGTAATATATATATACGTAAATGGGGATCTAAAAGAGAAGTTAGGGGTATTGAAGGAGCGGGCAGAAGAGGCAGATGGAGGAACAAAAGTGCTAGTGGGGGGCAATTTCAATGCCAGGACAGGACAGGAGGGGGGAGGATGCTGGGGAGAAGGAGAGGAGGAGAGTAGGAGTAGGAAATCAAAGGACAAGAAAATAAACGCACAAGGTAAGCTGGTGCAATTCTTGGAAGAGACACGATAGGCAATAATGAATGGGAAAATAGAGGGTGATGTGGAGGGAGAATTTATGTATGTAGGAGGGGCGGCGGTGACGGTGATAGATTATGCTATATGAGACAGCGAGGTAAGGGATAGGGTCAAAAGAATAGAGATTGGGGATAGGGTTGACTTGGACCATCACCCCGTAATAGTGTGAATGAGGGGGGCAGTGCCTAGGACAAGAAAGAGAAAAAGGGTAGGGGGAGCTAGTAAAGGGGACTGGACAGAGGAGGGTAGGATGAGGTTTAGAATGGAGGTCAAATGGGAGGGGGTAGGAGAAACGGATTTAGGTAAAGAGATAGAGAAAAGAATAAGGGAGTTTAGACAAAGAATCTAGAAAAAGGGTTAGTGGAATGAGGAATGTAGGCGAAAGAAAGCGGAAGTTAGGCAAAGTCTGAGGAACTGGAGAAAGCGGAAGAGGGAAGGTGAAGCGTATAGAAAGGAAAGACGGGAATGTCATAAGATATGCGAGGAGAGGAAAAGAAAAGAGAACGCGGGCTTTCATGAAAGAAGCAGCGGAAGCAAGGACAGAAAGCAACGTATGGGAGATAGTTAGGAGGGAAAGAAAGAAGTGGAAGAGGGTGAATGAGGAAATAGGCGATCAGGAGTGGAGGGAGTATTTCCTGGGATTATTGGGTGGAGTAGAGAGCAAGGTTACAGGAGGCGGGGGGACAGCAAATAGGAAGGGGGGCGGTGAAGGGGGGCGGTGAAGGGCGGCTGCAGAGGGAAGAGATGAGAAAGGTGATAGGAAAGCTGAGGGATGAAAAGGCACCAGGGGGGATGGAATAGTTAGCGAGGTATGGTGGTATGGGGGAGGGGGGGAGAGATGGAGCAGTGGGTATGGAAAACATGTAATAGAGTTTTGGTGGTGGAGAGCTGGCCGGAGGAATGGAGAGAGGGATTGATACCGCCGGTAGTAAGGAAGGGGGAGAGGAAAAGGGTAGAAGAGTATAGGGTGGTGACGTTGATGCCAACTTTGTATAAGGTGTATGCGATGGCGCTAGCGGATAGGCTAGAACGAGAGGTAGAGGAGAAAGGGATGATACCGCATAATCAAACTGGCTTCAGGAAAGGAATGGGTACAATTGATAACGTGTATGTGCTCAACTATTTAATCAATAGACAGGTGGGAAGGGATAAGGGAAAGATAGTGGCGTTCTTTGTGGACTTGAAAGCGGCGTTCGATTCGGTGGACAGGAAGGTGCTGTGGGAGGCTATGGAAAGGACAGGGGTGAGGGAAGGGCTAAGGGTAAGGGTAGAGGAGATTTACAAGGAAACAAAGAGTCGGGTGAGGAGCGGGGGAAAGGTAGGAGAGGCGTTCTGGACGGTGAGGGGGGTAAGGCAGGGGTGTCCGCTCAGTCCACACGTATTCAACCTGCTGCTGGCGGATTTAGAAGAGAAAATGGGGAGAGGGAGAAGGGTTGGGGGGAGTTGGCTGGCGGTAGGGTATAGACGTCAGCGTATGCTGATGACGTAGTGCTACTAGCGAAGCGTGAAGAGGAGATAGGGGCAACGATTAGGAAGTTAGAAAGGTATATGGATGGGAAAAGGTTGACGGTAAATGTAGGGAAATCAAGGATTATGAGATTTAGGCAAGGAGGTGGCAGAAAGAAGAAAAACGGATTGGAGATGAAAAGGAAAAAAGATAGAGGAGGTTAAAGTGTTTAGCTACCTAGGGTATACAGTAAAGTGCAATGGGGGACAGGAAGCACATGTGAAAGAGAGAGTACGGAAGGCAGGGGTAGTAATGAGGCAGGTATAAGGGATAGGAAAAAGAAGGTTTGGGAGGGGTTGCGAAAAAAGTATTTGGTTATTTGACAGGCTGGTATGTACAGTAATAGAGTACGTATCGGAGATATGGGGGTGGAGGGAGTGGAGGGCGGTCGAGGCGGTACAGGATAGATTTTTGAGATGTACATTAGGAGTGGATGGGCGAACACCGGGATATTTAGTAAGGGAGGAGCTACAGAGGGAGGAGATAGGGATTAGAGCAGGAAGAAGGGCATAGAATTTTGAAAGGAAGCTGGAGATAGGGGAGGGTAGCGAGTAAGCTAGGAGATGCTGGGAAGAGATAAGGGAAAAGGTAGAAGTTGGGAGGCAGGGATCGAGATGGGAAAGAGAAAAGGAAGGTTTCGTTGCGGAAAGGGGAGTAGAGAGTAGAGATGTAGTCGCGGGAGGGGAGAAGGGAGAGGTGGACTTTAGGGAAATGGAGGAGAGAGAGAGGGAAGAACAGAGAAAAGAAAGGTGGTAGAAAATAGGGGAATCGAGGTACAACAGTTGGTACAGGTTAGTGAAAGGAGAAGGGATACCAGGCTATCTGGGAAAGGGCTAGGGGGAAAGCAGGTCGGCAAGGGTGACAAGATTCAGGCTAGGAAGCGTGATGAGAGAGACAAGGTACTGGGAAGAAGAGGAAAAGAGAAGGTGTAGGTTGTGCGGGGGGGAGGTGCAAACATGGAAGCACGTCTGGGAAAGGTGCGTGGGCTGGGATGGAAGGGGGGAAAGCTGGCAAGAGGTGGTGAGCGAGATGTTAGATGAGGAGGGGGCGGGAGAAGACTGGATGAGAGAACTGGAAAGGAACAGGGATTCACGAGAGAATGAAAGAGTGAGAGATGAATGGGAAACGGAAGTCGAGTCGGGTAAGGATGAATAGGGAATAGACTAAGGTAAAATAGGATACGGTTAAGTAAATATAAGGATAAAGAATAAGGAAAGGATAAGAGGGAAAGTAAGGGAATGGAAAGGCAACAGCACATGGCACAGGCAGTCAGAAAATAAGTAAAGATAAGGTAGTATGTAAGAACAGGATAAGAATAGGTGAAGAAAACATGTAGAAGGATTGTAGAGGTAGAGGAAAACGGGCGTCTTTGTAACCCCAAGGGGAACAATAATTATGACATACTTACATACATTATTTTACTTTTTGATGTGACCAGCTTCCATAAATATAATACCAGTAAACCAAGCCCTATGCATATCTATGCTGCCAAGGTAAGGACCCCACGCCATCAAAATAGTCACAAAAAGCCTGTCTTATTCGCACATCAGCTAAGAATACTCTTCTCGATGTTCGTTCCAATGGTAACATGTTAGCAGAATTGCTATGAATTTTTCGCCGCGTACCGAGCATCGTTTTATTCTCTGTCCGTCTGTCTACACAGCTGGGTGTTATGTACATTTATTTTCCACTTTGCAAATCACTCAATCGTAGCTGGTTGTGAACGCAAACTGTACTTTTCACGATTTTAACCTCTGTGTCCATACTACAATTGATGGGCCTCCTGTAAACACGCCACTTCGCAGCCAAATTACCAAATGTATTTTCTATTTTTGCCCTAGCATATCCGTGCCGGTAATTACAAATGCGTTTTTGAATAGAAGTATTCCATGCAGGTAGAAATGGCGTCCGTAATTAGTCTGATAATTGGAACGCAGAATCTCATACATACACGTACGGTAATTCAGAATTACCCAGTTTTTCTTCCCGAGGTATGTTGGCCTTGGAACTTCACAATAATTTCCATAAATTGGATTTCGTAAAGACTCCCCCATCACTTTGACGTCCAGGTGCCCCAATATCAACCAATCGAAATATATAATTCGCATCACATACTGCTAATAAAACTATGCTGTAATGGCCCTGATAATTATAGTACTCGGACCCTGAATTCGCTAGTGCCTACAAAAAATTTTACCCCGAGTATCACTTTGATTAAAGTTATAATTTCTTTAGTACACATCGGGGAATGTGGGGCACAACGGACCTCCTAAAGGCCGCTAATTATTTTTTGTGGCTTTAAAGCTCTGGGTACAAGTTGTTTTGGTCTATCTCGAATGAATTCAGCACTATTTTGCCATAATTTGACAGAAAAAAAACTACGGGGCACCACGAACCTCTCCAAAAATAATTTTTTTTATTTTCTCATTCTAAATCACTCTGCATCCGTTATTTATCTTATTTAATGTTTGTGGGGGGTCTCTCGTGGCCCACATTCCCCCATATGGATTGTTATATTTGTCTTACCTCTATTGTTATGTGTTTTCCATCAATTGCCCCAATGCAATGACAAAAATGGCAGTCCTTAGCAAAATCCGCTGAAATATTGAGTCAATCTTCTTCAGACTGTCCGGGCAAGACTATCGGACTCAAACATTGCCAGATAGCCTCGCAAACTTCTCGCACGATATTTGATATCGCTGTAGGCGATATTTTGAATGGAAAGCTAAGAGATATCTGACTGTCTCCACTGGCAAGATACCTGATATGAAAAGGAAGGTGTGTATACGTATATATAGTATATATTGGTAAAAAGGGTGAAATCACCCGTTTTGCTCCCTTTCAATGATCTAGTAGTCATTATAGATGAAAGACGTTTAGAAAACCTCTTATGTCTTGTAACGTGGCATTTTTACTGCGCGTTTCACACGGCTCCCCGAACCCTAGACGGAACCCAAAATTAGGGAGCCGGCGGAGCAGACCGCGGCTCATTTCGAAAAAGAGCGCCAGGACAACGGTCACGCATCCGAGACTCTGAGAGGGGACTATAGTCGGTCTAGCGAATACGACTTTTCAGCATTTTTGTTTATTTTTTTTTTGGGTGGCGAGTAAATGCGGCCCTAGACAGGGGATCGGCAGCAAATTCGAACGACGTTACCGGATGGCAATCGCGGCGGATCGCGACGAAAGGAGGGCCTCACACGAGGCTACGGAGAGAGCGTCAACGGATAGCTCTGCTGCCGCGAGGGAACCCAAGGCGGACGAGATTCCCGTTGGTGGCCGGCGAGCCGTAGCTCCCCCCCCCCCCCCCCCCGTCGCCCAACTGACGACAGGTACCCTCGCGAAGTCGTCACCACGCCACTGTCGAGCTACGGGGTACCAGAGACTGGCCAGCCAATCAACACCCCGCGACAGCGGAATTCATCGATAGCGATACGCTAGGCTGCAAGAATTTCGTAACGAGAACCCCAATTAGATCGGGAGAATTTTGACTACGGATAGCGCCGATGTTCGAGGCATGTACGAATTGCGGCTCCGATTTGCAGGGCTCCTCACTTGAGTCCTGGCGACGTTTCGCGGTGGTTGAGATAGTAGCAAACTAAAGTTAACAAAAAAGGAAATTGTGTACGAGATGGCAGAGACCGGGGTCGGGGAAGTCCTCGTGTGGCTGAGGAGCGGTAAGCGCTTGTAATTCTTTGCGAGCATGTTTCGAGGCCAAGTTAAATTGGCACACTGGTAAACGGTCGGCCCACTTAATTATTGAGTTAGAGTAGCGCTCAAAATTTGCTTGCCGATCTCCTTGATGATGACCGTAGCCTGAGTTTTCGCGATAACACGTAGAGTCAAGTTGATCCCTGTAAAGTCTCGCGTAGAGTCACGGTTTTGAGTGGGGGACAATCTCGGTTCGAAATTGAGTGTGGCCAAATTCCGCCGCACGGGGTCTCGTCGAGTCAGCGTATGTAAAAAAGTGTCACCTCTCGTGTGGGTCGCGTGTTGCTGTGCGTGGATGCTCGGTTTAGCGGGACGGGTTGCGAACTTTTTGGAAATAGTGACTACGACTGGAGCTCGGATGCGCCATAATACGCTACACACCAGCACGAAAAGAAAAGCTTCCTAGATTTATTAATTCGGTCGCGATTAGCGCGTCGAGTCACGCCTTTTTGGTTTACTTTATGAATTATTGTGTACCAGTAAGGTGGCGACTAGCGCACGTAGAAGTAAGACATCACCTAGATTTAATAACGATCGCGGTTAGCGCGTCGATTATGATCTCGATTACGTTTTTGTCTAGCGGTTTATGATTAAGTGACGATTAGCGTCGTAGTAGAGGATGACCGCGGGCAGCGCATCGAGTCAAAATTTTGCTTTTGGTTTTTGGGAGTTAGGGTATTATTAAGACAGCGACTAGTGCAAGTAGGCCGTAGAGGTCTTCTAGATTTATTCGTTTTTTTTTCTTTATTATTTTGTTTGTTCCTTCTATTTTTTTTTCTTTTCATTAAATCTAAGCATTTGTATTTGGAATCGCGAAGAACGACTTTCGCAGTATTATTATTATTTTTATTTTTTTTTTTGTATTATCGCTGACTAGAAATGTATTATTGGAATTTTATAATGATTTGGCCACACCACGCGTTGGCTTACGTGTATTGTATCTCTCTCTACCCAAAAATCACCCCTCCCCTTTTCGCGGTACTGAGCTATCGAGTACATGGTCGCGGTATTTCGCATTACCGCTTTCGAGGCGTGTTGATCACGCCAGGCGCCCAACAAATTTCGCGATATTGTTTACGGTCCAAGGTACATCGTGGACGCCGATTTATTGTGCGCGAGGTAAGTTCTCGGTCATTTTCTCCGAGTGACCCAAGAGCGGGAAAATTCCACGTCACAGTCTTCAAAAAGAATAAAGCTGCTGCGTCAACCAACATTATTGTAAAAACAGTCCTGTTTCAGACTTGAAACCAGAAACACGTACCCTGCAATTAAAGCTTTTCTCAGCATTTTATTGACGCCTTTGATTTTGGCTTAATAATCAAACTCACGAATCCATATTTATTTCCGTAACGTCCAAGAACGTTACACTGGTGTCAGAAGTGGGATTAAGAGTTTCAATCGAGTCAATTCAGTGCGTGAAATTTTAATAACTATGAGCGTTAGTCGTATGACACGTTCTGGGCGACAGGAAAGTGGCGGAGAAAAAATTACAGAAAATCCACGAGTCCCTAAAGCAGGATCGCCACCTCCAGTGGACCCTCTTCCCGTGCCTTGGGTAGCGTCATTCTCTCAAATTGATCTGCTGAGATTAATGTAACAACAACACGAAACCGCCGAACGTCATCAACAGCAATATGTCCAGCTGCTTCAAGAACAGCAAAAATGAGAACAGGAACAGCAGAGATTAGATCGTGAGGCACAGGAACTTTCGGAGACCAGACTACACGACCTGTTCCGGACAACTGTAGCGGCTCTTCAGGCTGTCCATCAGGTCAACGGCTCTGGAGAACGGGCCGTCATTCCTCAGGGATCCAGAGTTGTTACTCCGCTTCCCTCTCCTAATCCCTCTCCCACTGTTCGGGAGGTCCAACATCCAGGACGACCCAGGCTGTTCACGACTGAAGGTCTGTGCCTTTTAATAGGGAAGTAGACAATTTCCCAATTTGTACAGCAAGAGTAGGTAACGAGGTTGGTTTTTCTGAGCCTCTGTCTCATGTTCAGCCTCGATATTCTCGTCTTAGTCAATTGAATGATCCAAGGTTACCAGGGGTTATTTCTTAATTTTATAAGAAACCCATTTGCTCTTTAAAACCACCTATGTTCGATGGAAAAATTCTATGGGCCAAGTACAAGAGGCAATTTGATACAATAACAAAACATAATCAGTGGGACTCCGCCATAAAGGCCCACAGCCTTGCATCTTGCTTACGAACTCCCGCGTTGAACGTTCTAACAGCATTATCTGAGTAAGAAATTTCAAACTATGACAAGCTTAGCTCTGCAATAAAATTAAGATATGGCAATGACCATTTAACAAAACTTTATACAGCTCAATTACAAACAAGGAGACAAGAACGTGACGAAGACTTCGCGTCTCTTAGTCAGGATATAGAACTACTATCTAGATTAGCGTTACCAGACCATGAACGGACAAGGAATTTATTAGCAACACAGGCTTCTCTGAATGCTATTACTGACCCCGAAATTAAATTGGCCGTTGGGACATCAGGTCTCACTTCCCTGCGAGAGGTAACGGCCAAAGCCCTCGAGGTGGAGGCCATGCGTAAGCAATATTTTGGGTCAAACAGACTTCGCCGAATTGAGGTGTCCAAAAACACCTCAGAAAGACGGGATTTTGAGCGTTCATAAAAGACCAAGCCTCAGAATTATAGAAATAAAAATAGTAATGATAATTTCAAACAAAGAAATCGTGGTTCTTTTGAAAACCAGAATAACAAACGCGAAATCAAAGCGCGGTCACGACAGATCAAACTGTCTTATCATGTTTATTTTATGAGAAAGTTGTACATGACGCCAACCATTGTTTCTTGCTGGAGAAAATTACTGGAGAACCGATGCAAAATTCGAATCCGAACTCCTGTAACTGGCGGGAAAAAGATATAGAAATTAGGGAAGGAAATCCTCAATCGAGCTCTTCAGCAGAAACTCGTGCAAAAAACTAATCTCATATGATTTGTTAGGGCAAAAATCATCGCGGATTGTTGAAAGTGAAAGCCCTCTTAAAGAACAGTTTTTAGTTAGAAGTCTACGGCAGTCGGGTCTTTACGCGCGCGGTACTGTAAATGGCGTCGATTGTCTTTGGGTAATAGACACCGGCGCGGAAGTGACCGTAGTTCGATTGGACCCTCTAAATCCGATGACCGGATTATTCCCTCTTTTTCCCTGCGAACAGCCACTGGAGAGACCCCGGTTTTAAGACAGGTTACTGTCCAAATTAACCTTTTTCGGTATATCGACTCTCCAGATAAGGTTTTTATAGCAGATATAGAGGATGAAGGTATTTTGGGGATAGACTTCCTTACAACTCATAATTGTGTTATCTCGACCACGAGAAATTCACTAGCTTCAAACAATCGCGAAATAGCTCTTTGTACGAAAAGGAATGGAATTTATTGGACTCCTTCTAGAATTCGGGAAATAGAACTTTCTAAGCATGATTTTTAACACCACTTTCCTCTGCATTCACAGAGCCTTGTTGAGAAATCTTCGATCTCGTTAAAACCAGCTCAGTTAGAATACTTTAGATCTCTTTTGCTTGAGTTTATAGATTCTTCCGCCAAAGATAGTGGTGATAAGGGCCGATGTTCTTCCGTCAAGCACAAGATCGACGTCGGAGAGAGTTCACCAATAAAACAGGCTCTTCGAAGACTCGATCTCAACGCCCGAGAAGAGGTGAAGAAGCTCGTGGAAGACATGCTAACGAACGACGTAATCGAACCATCGTCTAGCCCCTGGGCCTCACCAATCGTCCTTGTCAACAAGAAGGATGGATACAAACGATTTTGTATAGATTACAGGAAGCTGAACGACACGACGAAGAAAGATTCTTACCCTCTACCCAGAATCGACGAGACAGTGGATCTGATAGCTGGTGCAACCTGTTTCAGCACCATAGATCTTCAGATTGGATACTGGCAGGTTGAAATGGATCCTCTGGACAAAGAAAAAACAGCTTTTGTCACGGGTTTAGGAGGCTTATGGCAGTTCAAGGTCATGCCTTTTGGCTTGAGTAATGCCTTGGCTACCGTTGAACGAATGATGGAGGCTGTTCTCCATGGGCTCACTGGCAAAATATGCCTTGTTTATTTAGACGACATAATCGTCTTTGGTAAGAACTTTGAAGAAGAATTTCGAAATCTCAAACAAGTTTTCGCCAGGCTGAAGCGAGCAGGCCTAAAAATGAGCCCGAAAAAATGCCATTTGTTCGAGAAAGAAGTAGGCTTCGTCGGACATATCGTCTCAGCACAAGGTGTGAAGACCGACCCATCCAAAATTGAGAAGGTTTCTCCTTGGCCGACAGCTAAGAATAAAGAACAAATTCAAAGCTTTTTTCGGCCTTTGTACGTATTACAGAAGATTTGTAAAAGGTTTCGCTAGTATAGCTAAACCTCTTCATCATTTGACCGGAATCAAGATTCCTTTTGACTGGACCCCGGAATGCGAAGAAGCTTTCAAGCATTTGAAGGAAAATCTTATTTGTTCGCCGATTTGAGCTTATCCAGAGATCGAACTTCCCTTTATTTTGAATACAGATGTCTCTCTTTCAGGAATAGGTGGGGTTCTGTCACAAATTCAAGGAGGTCAAGAGAGAGTGATTAGCCCCTTGAGTGCCAAGTCAGTTTTATGAAATGGGCCCAAAGTGCTAAAACTCAAACGTAGAGCAATTCACCTGAAATTGACCACCCGGGGGTTTTTGAGGCCGCTGATCACGAATCCGATATCAGATTTGCAAAATTTTGAGATGGCGATCCGCTACTGCGCATGCGCATTAGTATGACTGATCTATACTTGAGGAATAGATCTGGAATTGGTTACCCGGGAGTTTTCAGGAGCGCTGATCATGAATCCCAAACCAGATCTGAAAAATTCCAAGATGGCGACCCACTAACGCGCATGCGCATTAGTATGCCTGGCGTATAAACAAGAAATCGATCTGTAATTGGTCACTCGGGGTTCTCGAGAGCGCTGGTCGCGATTCCGATATCGGATTTACAGAATTCCAAGATAGGGACCGACTACTGCGCATACGCATTGGTATGGCTCATGTATGATTCAGGATTCGCTCTGGAATTGTACACTCTGTGTGCCCGCAAACTTCTGAATCATCAATTCAGGTATACTAGTCACATTCATACGGAATATTCTATCGCATATGTCCATTACTGGGTCAGAATATTGAAATTTTGTGAACTCGATTACATTCCCGCGATCAGCACTCCCAAAAACTTCCAAGTTCGAAGTCAGTTAAAGTCCTCGATTATAAAGGTCTTTTTCTAATGCGCATGCGCAGTGGTGGGTCTCCGTTTGAGAATTTTAAAAATGTGGTATCATATTCATGATCAGTGCCCCCGAAAACCCCCGAATGACTAGTTTCGGAGCAATTCCTTAATTATACGCCAGTCATACTGATGCGCATGGGCAGTAGTAGGTCTCTATCTTGGAATTTGTCAAATCTGATTTCGGATTCATGATCAGCGTCCCTGAAAACTCCCGGGTGACCAGTTTCGGAGCAATTTCTCAATTATATACCAGTCATACTAATGCGCATGCGCAGTAGTAGGTCGCCATTTTGGAATTGGTCAAATCTGATTTCGGATTCATGATAAGCGCCCCCGAAAATCCCCGGGTGCCCAATATCTGATCATTTGGTGATCATTTTTCCCGTCTACTCGACTACTATGTCAGGACAAAGATTTCTTGGAAATGATAAAAACTATAACTTTGTAACCGCGAAATTAGTTTTCTAGCATGGGCTATCAGGAAATGAATGATGTGATCCTTTTCAGCATGGCCCCAAATATAGAAAAATACGCTTCAGTTACGGGTGAAATATTATCAGGCGTTGCTAGGGCACTTATTCATAGAACAAAGATTCGTGATTTCTCGGCACTTTGGGCCAAGTCGAGAAAAACAAAGATCTTTGTCCGCGGCACTCAGGTGGTTAGTTATTTCAGCAGAGTTCTAAGTAAAACCGAGGGAAATTACTGTGTCACTTATAAAGAACTTTTGGCTGTTGTTAAGACCGTGGTACATTTTCATCATTATCTGTACTGTAGGAGATTTTTGATACGAACAGATCATGCTTCCCTTAGGTGGTTACTTTCATTCAAATCCCCCGAAGGTCAGGTAGCTAGATGGTTAGAAAGGCTCGGACAGTACGATTTTGACATTCCTCATCAAGCAGGAATTCATCATGGAAACGCCGATGCTCTCTCTCGAAGACCCGGCGAAGAAATGCCAGTGTGTAAACAGTGTGCAGGATTGTAGAAAAACCAAAACCCCCCTCCTTTATTACGGAAGGTTTCTCTCGAAAATAACCTGTAGGAATGGAGAAAATCTCAACAGGAGGACATCACTTCAACTCAAGTTGAGTCCTGGAAGGAAGCAGAGACTCGCCCAGACTGGCAGGATATATCTTCAGCCGGGCCAGATTTGAAAATTTATTGGGCTCAATATGACTCTATCCTTTTAATTGACGGAATTTCGTACTGTCTATGGGAATCTGTAGACTTGAAGGAAATCAGGTGGCAACTTTTGGTTCCTAGGACTCGAGTTCCAGAGATTCTTGCTCTTCATCATGATTCTCCTACAGGCGGAAACTTCGCCTCGAATAAAACTCTGCGCAGAATACGCAACTTCTATTTTTGGCCTTGTTGCCGGTCGAACCTTGAAGATTGGTGCCGAAGACGTCGAATCTGCACGGCGAAGAAAGGACCTCGAGCTAAAGGACATAGTTCTCTTCAAATTTATAAAGTGGGAGCTCCTTTTGAGAGGATAGCAATGGACATTCTCGGACCTCTCCCGACAACCTATCCTGGAAATAAATATGCTCTGGTTATTGCCGATTATTTCACCAAGTAGCCTGAAGTAGTCCCTCTGGCTAATCAAGAAGCCTCCACTGTAGCTCAGGCGTTCGTTAAAGAGTTTATTTGTGGACACGGAGTTCCTCTAGAACTTCATACTGATCGAGGCCGAAATTTTGAGTCAACCTTAATGAAGGAGGGTACTGAGATTTTAGGGGTTAGAAAGACTCGTACGACTCCTTTGCATCCGCAATCTGACGGCTAATAGAGCGCCTGAATCGAACCCTACTATAATATTTGTCGTTCTTCGTAGAGCAAACTCGAAGAGACTGGGACTCCTGGATGCCTTTCTTCCTCTTATCTTACAGATCTGCGATTCATGAGACGACAAAACAGATGCTAGCCCTAATGCTTACTGGAAGAAATCTCCGACTTCCGTCAGAATTAGAAAAAGGTCCTGTTCCTGTGCAAAAACAGCATCAAACAGATTATGCTTCTCTTTTGCATATATACAATTTTTTCATCAATCACTTGATGATTTGTTTAATAGGACATAAAAATACACGTATCAATGCATAGAAGTACAAGAAAACTTTAAAATCAAAATATTGAAAGTGATGGTTAGGTTGCTGATTGTGTACGTTGTATGGATACAATAAATGCTACTAGTATATGTATTCATTATACAGCATGCATACCCTGCACTCGGCAGCAGTATACAAGTTGCGGCAGAACTTCGTAATACGCAGGTACACAACACACACGTACAAACATACGCACACATTCAACTCTCGGACCAGAGGTAGTGAACTATACAGTGAGACTACGAAGCATCGCACAAAGAGGAGGCCCCGAGTATAAGATACGGTGTGTAACGTATTCCATCTCATTCTTTTGCATGTTCAATCCTACAGACATACATGTTTGTCTCTTTCTACATAACGCCTCAAGCTTCCGTGGGCCTTATAACTCAAATCGTTTCTTAAAGAAAAAATTCCAAATATCTAAATAATTTTTTTAGTCACTATTCAAAAATAACAATTTAGCAGAAAATCCAAACACTATTTTGACTCTGAAGTTTCGATAATACCTTCTCAATAAAATAACCAGGTAAAGTTTCTTATTCATACAGCTGTGTGCAATAACAACGAATTCAGACGTTACATACAAGCGCAGTTCTTATGGTTTTCGTGTTCTGGGGTACTTAGTTAGTTCGGGACCCCAGTAGCTCAGGCGCTGGCGTCACCATATCGTTGTTGAACATGCATACTCACCGACGCCACGCATACTACTCTGCACACGGTCGAAGCATCCGCTCTACACGAAGCTCCGCCTCTCGCTCTGTCTCTCCTACTCCTACAGGCGTAATGCAATTGGCTACGTGTGCGGTCTCTCTCTCGCCTTGTCTCTCCTGCGGCCATAGCTTTAATACAGTGGGGTACTACTGCTGTCTCTCTCTCGGCCTCCGTCTCTCTTGCGCCTACAGCCGTAGTACAGTGGGGTACTCGCGCGGTCTCTCTCTCGCCGTGTCGGTTAGCCGTTGCGGCCGGTCTCTTTCTTTCACTACTGCACGACCATATAACACTGTCGCACACGTATCCCCTCCAGTAGAAGTACATGTTTATAGGGCTCATTCTCTGCCGGAATCGGAACTGTATTGATCGTTTTGTTTTGGTTACATAGATCTCAAAGGTATTGAAATAAAAATTAGAGTAGTATTAAAATGTCGTCTAAAAATATGTGCGTCTACGAAGGATGTACGAACACCAAAAGGAAGGATCCTAATCTCGCATTCCATCGTTTTGCACAAGATGAACAGACGTGAGTCTTGTTTATTTTGATTGAAAGACAATGTATGTCCCTTTAAATGCCGGATAGAAAACAATGAAATCAATGAAAAGTAGGGTGAAATATTTGTAATAAGACGAAATGATGAAATGGTCTATAATTTTGGGATTGCTCAAATTACTTTTGCACTTGACAGTCGTATTACATGGATTTCTAGATCCGGAAACATCAATTTGGCGCTGCTATCAAGGAAACAGTTTGAGAATGCAAGAATGTGTTGTAAGCAGTTTTCAGACGCTGAGTTTGTCGCGTACGGTACTAATGGTAAGCGAATAATACGAGCTGGTCCACTACTCATTGATGAAGTAGCCATCGTGAATTCCGTGACCGTGAATCCCCCGCTCGCGAATTCTGCAGCCTCGAATACCCTTTTTGCGAACGACGATATCGCGAACTCCGAAGACGCAACCTTGGCTAAGGCAGGGGTGGTGCAGGATATCATCGCTAATTTGGAAGCTCTAAATCGCACAGTCACCTTCGATAAAGACATTGCCAACGATGATCTCGAGCCCATCACTGCGGCCACCACTATTGGTGCGCCTGAGAATTTAATTTCGTTAGATAACGCGTCTTTAAATCCTGTGTTAATAAATTCAACTAGCACCCCTCGCGCGAACGGTGAAACTCTAGTATCAGATTTAACGGTTCCTAGCTTAGCACATAAAATTCTCCCGAACAACACGTGCGGTTCGGTTGCACCACGTAAGGAAATCGTGAAAGAAGATATCCCTAAAATGAAACGTTTAATTAAATTCTTGCGCGCCGAGATCAAGAAAAAAAAACCAAATTATTGAACGACAGAACATAAAAATAAAAAAAGACGCGGAGGCCTTGGAATTTGCTGAAGCTGCGTTTGAATTGAACGACGATCAGCTCGCTTTCTGAAAGATGCAGATGAATCATGTTAAAAACGGCAGTGGACCGAAGACGAAAAACAATGGGCGCTGTCACTGTATTATAAATCTCCAAATGCTTATAACCATTTGAGAGATACGAAGCATTTGGCCTTACCTTGCGTGATCTTAATTCGATCGTGGGTAAACGATCTGGACTTAGGTCCGGGGATAAACTGTGGAGTTATCTCTCAACTGGCGACAAAAGTAGAGAAAATGACCGAAAACGATGAGCAATGCGTTCTCATGTGGGATGAAATGTCGATCAAGCGACTTCCCGAATATAATTCAAAAGCCGATTTGGTCGAAGGATTTCAAGACTTGGGCGAACTCGGCAGGACGGATAAATGTGCGAATTATGCGCTCGTTTTCATGTTGCGAGGTCTGAAATGAAGGTGGAAACAACCGGTAGCTTACGTCATCTCACATGGAAATGTATGCAACGTTGACTTGACGAATAGTCCAAGAGCTAGCGACACTTTTGTCGGGCTGATTTCATAACGGCTGGAAAAATTACAGAAAAAAGCCCTGTCGGTGTACAATATGAAATCGCGTGCCTGCCAGCTCGGATCGGTTGCGTTTGTTTATAAAAAAATTTTAAGATGCATTTTTAAAACGGTTTCTGAGCTCATCGCGATCGGGATGAAATTTTACACACAGGTGCTAAAAACATTACTGAAAATGAATTCGAGTGCCTGCCACTCGAAATCGATTGTAAAATACCGCCTGTCAATCAAAAACCGGCAAAAAAAAGTGCTTCACCCACCTCATCGCAAACCGCACGAAAAAAATTTAGAATATAGTTTAAAGTGTTAGAAATTCATTGGCGAGTGCCTGTCTCCTCAAAGGCGTTGCCATATGTGCCTGCCAGCCTAATGAAAGTCGCGCGCTTTCGCGCTCTGCGCCTTAGGCAATGAGAGCGTTCTCATTCCGATCCGCACCAAAATTTAATACAAGGTAGAAAAAATGCTTCCAAACTCGATTGCAGGTGCTTGCCTTTACCAATATGTTGTTTCATACCTCCTGCCAGTTTCCCAAAGCAGTGCTCATCGTAAGGCCCTGATGACTTGCTATCTTCTGTTAAATTATCTTGTTGTCATTTCAATTCTATAATACATTACAATGAAAAATGGGGTATTTGCATAAATAAATCAAACTATTTATACATAACAATCTAGTATAGGTTTTTAATTCATAATTTTATTTGTATTTCATTTTTTATCAAACTGCTTCTACATTATTATGCAGTACACGTTTTTATTTGTATCAAAAAAAGTAATACATTTCATCGCTTGAGGAATCATTGTCCGATAGATCCTCGCTAGTGTCGCTGTCACTCTCGTTGTTTTCAATGCTTTCGGTATTATCTATGGTAACATTCTCTGGTTGTATAATTATATCCTCCGCGAGTCGCGGGATTTGCTCTCCCTCGAACCAAAGGAACGTGTATATACCATTTTTTTCGAGCCATCCGCAATTGGTGGGGCAAAGAGCCGTTGGTTTCTTCAAGTACGCATTACACCAAATAGTTGCTATATGTATACCCAGCTCGCAAAACTTGCTGTTTGAGCTCTGATGGACACGGAGGAATGGTAGACGCATCGAAAGTGGACGCTGTTCTCATGAAATTCTCACGAACATTTTTCACCTTAAAATTTAAAAAAAAAAATGGACAAACGTGCCGCGTTGACATTGCGCACCTCTCTAACGCTATACATTTCACATATGAACTCTTCGATTTTTTTGAGAGTAGTGTCGTCTATGTTTCCATGGCAATCCCCGAGCCTTGCAAAAGCTATCTTGTATTCTGTTGAATTCTGCAAAATTTTCAGAGGTATTTTTTTTCCCTTTCTGAAAAACGATGGATTGAACTCGTATCCGGTCAAGGCATGGAATTCAGGTAGCGACTTGCACAGATCGGGACTCAACTGCAAGTATAGTTCGCAACATCGACGTATTGCAGAGAATTGGAGACGCCAACATTCATCCAAACTTTTTTTTTGCCGGTTTTTGATTAACAGGCGGTATTTTACAACCGATTTCAGGTGACAGGCACTCGAATTCATCTTCAGTAATGTTTTTAGCACCTTTGTGTGAAATATCATCTAGATCGCGATGAGCCCAGAAACCGTTTTAAAAATGCAACTTAAAATTTTTTTATAAACAAATGCAACCGATCCGAGCTGGCAGGCACGCGATTTCATATTGTACATCGACAGGGCTATTTTCTGTAATTTTTCCAGCCGTTATGAAATCAGTCCGATAAAAGTGTCGCTAGCTGTCGACCTAGAAACTAGAACTGAAACTTTTAAATGCATCACTAACGATTGGTCTTAAAGTCCGTTTTATGGTTTGCGATCAAGGATCTAACAATCGCGCAGCGATCTCTTCATTGGGCGTAACCGAGTTGTTACCGTTCATCGAAAGAGGCGGCCGCAAGATTTATTTCGGTTTCGACATTCCGCATTTAATTGAAAGCATTAGAAACAATTTGATTCCTACAGATTTCCTCATTGGCAAGGATCGCGTTTCGTGGGGTGTATTTCGCGAACTCCAAAACGTTGAGCGTGGTCTTATGTGCAAAACGGCTCCTAAATTAACCGATCAACACATTATAAATCCGAATAACTTTCATAAAATGACGGTAAGCCTCGCGACTCAGATATTCAGCCACTCCATTCCGGCTGCGATTAACGCTGGTAAGTTAACAGGTGATCTGAAGCATCCTAACTTCGTTGCAGCCGCGGACTTTGCAAAAAAAATCAATAACTTATTCGATTGCTTGAATAGTCGCTCTCTAAACGATTCGAACTCTTTGCGATGCGCACTATCGACCGCGCAACCACAAGTTGAGAAATTCCTTCAAGATTGCCTCCCGTGGTTCGAAAATTGGACCGTTGACGTTGGTAACAACCCAGTATGCTTCGAGAGCTTAAGATTGACCGTCCGAAGCGCTTTGCAGCTGGGTGAAGACATGAAAAGTGAAAATACGCTCTATTTAATCACGTCGAGATTGAATCAGGATCCGATTGAAAATCTTTTCGCCGTTATACGAAACCGCGCCGGGCACGGCAATCCATCAGCAATGTCCTTCCGTCGAAACCTGCAGTACGCCATGACGGCCAATGTTATAAAACCACCGTCAGGGACAAATTGTGAAGTCGATGGCACCACAGAACTGCTCGCGGACGGCACTAACGCGCAACGCCAAGCTGCAAGCGCAGACGAGACGCGAAACGTCAACAGAAACTCCGATATTTACTTGAAGATCGGTCAATCGTCGACGAGTTCAACGAACTATCTGAGATAGAGGAAGCTATAGATTATAATATATATGAGAAGTACGCTTCAGTGAAAATCCTCGAGGAGTGTTTACTGAAGTACGTTGCCGGTTATCTTACACACAAGTGCTTGCTCCAATTCGATTGTGAAGCGTGCGAGCACAGTTTGACCAGAGCAAATCAAAATTTCGAAGAAATAAAAGATCTCTTGATCTTTTGGAGAGCATTTCAAAATCGCGAAAATCAAGATCTCGGTTCTTTGCGAGTTCCAACCGATCTATTTCACGAAGTTATCATTACCGCATATAAAGTTTTCAATTCACGTTTTTCTAAAGTCTGGCACATGAAGGATCTTTCACAGCACCTTGTGACTTGCATCAGCAATGCTGTGGTCAAGAACCACCTCGATTTTTGGCCCGTTGACGGCGATTGCTCATTTCACCGCGAACACATTATTAAACTCTTTGTGCGCGTGAATTTATGTAATTATCTTAAGTGGATTTCCCGGGACATGCGAGACGCCGCGAATCGCAAACGATCGATGCTTCCAGCCGCGGAGAAACTGAAGCGAAAACTCCTAAAGGTCTCTCATCAATGATTGGTGCACTAGAATAGGGACTATTAAACTTTTGGCCTTCAACCACGAACGTAATATGGTCGGAAACAGTTTATGTTTGAAATGCGTATCGCGTTAGTAATGGAAAAAGTCGTAAGTGACAAGTTGACGACCCTTTGCAACTTCAAAAGACGAATAAGGGTGCACATTTCTTTTCGCCGTTTCACTAGAGAAACCGTTTCAATCGGAAATAATGTTGCTATTGAAAAATTAAAAATATAATAGCATTAACGCCGAAAAAATGTCCTCATCTGTTTACAACAATTACATCACCTCTCCATTCAGTGTAATAACCATCTGTTCTTAATACAAATTTTGGCGGATTCATTCTTTTGGCATTAGTTTTCATGATTTTTTCATACAGTTTGTTTGGAAATTGTGCCGAGGAAAATCTGGGGAAGGGTGAATTAGTTGGGAGAGATGCTTTCAAAGAAAACGAAACCTGAATTGTAGGTACGCTGACTAGAGTTTTAGTCAGTGTAGAAGAGTTTCCGGAAAGCAACGAAGATGTGAATCGCAGACGAGGCGTATCTATCGCGCGGAAGATGGCCGAAGAGCTGACCGCTCACAGCGCGTTGCCGCGTGTTTTACACGCAATCGAGACTTATTGATTGCGCGGTAGATGACCAAAAGAGCTGACCGCTCACAGCGCGTTGCCGCGTGTTTTACACGCAATCGAGATTTATCGATTGCGCGGAAGATGACCGAAGAGCTGACCGCTCAGAAGAAAGCCGAACGAAAGAAGAAGTTGCCGATTCGAAGCCAAACAGAAAGTTAACACGAGTAATACCGAAGCAGAGAACAATCACAGGAGGAAAACAGACCGAAATGGTCGAAGGCTATTCGACGACTGAATTGGCAAGGGCGACGCAGGCAGGGACAATAGGAAAAAAAAGGAGGGGGGAGAAGCACGCCGGCCGACGAGTCTGGTCGAACGTCCGAGTTGACGAGCGATCGAGCACGCCGGTTAAATTCCCCCCATCCACGGTAATTTCACTTGAGACTTTCCTGAACGCAGTTCATGCCAAAATTAACGCTTAACAAAGAATAGCATGTGCCTGGTGGATATACCATTTCAGCAAGACACTGAGGAAAGGATTTCTTTGATTCAAATACATTTTTCAATTTGATCAAATTTCTTTAAATATAATTATATAATTATAAGTATTCAAATAAACCAAGCAAATTTATTTGAATGGAATACATTTTTTTTCTGGATGGAGTTGGTCCCATTTTTCCCATACAGTTAATGCTAACAAGGCGTGTCCGTCAAACATGACGTTTCACCGACAATCCAATACTTTTGGTGGATACGTCCTTTTAATATTTATCCAATGAATAATTACTGCTGGACGGCCATATAAACAATGATTCAAAAAAGAGCATTTTACGTTTCCCCCATTTTCCTATCAAAGAGTATAAAAAAAAAAATTGGCATTCTGCCATTTAAACCGCATTCTCCTGTCACGTGCGGAGCGGTCTCGCACGCGACGACTTCAACCCTCTAAGTACTCGCAGAGGTTTATATTTATTTCCTTCGTGGGTTGGGAGGTGAACGTCCTCTACAGGGCGTTCCCCGGGAATAGGATTGGAGGATTTCAATTATCGTACCAATGTTTATGATGGAAAAGCCAAATTAAAAATGTTTAATAAGTCAAGTGAACCAAAAGCAGAGAATTCTTGAAACAAGGGAGCTTACAATTTGTTCTAAATCTAGTTGGTTCCACTCATTCAATTACTCACTTTTCGGTGGTTACAGTTCGAATGGCTCACACTCTCACACGATTATACTCTATAGCAACACTCACACACGCTTATCACTACACTTCTCTATGGAGTTCGTGGCTTAACGTTTTGCACTTATTACTAACTTCGGAGACTGACGCCGCGACGCGAGATGCTTCGGAATACCGCTTGTAGAATCAGAGGGGTTCCCGCTCTGATCGTCGGTGATTCCAAGTCTGATACTCTTCACGCAGCAGCTCTGAAGGAGCCCGGGTTCCGTAGATGTCGTTCTTAGCTGTCTCTAACGGGGACTGACTTCGCTCGCTCGTCCGACACCCCTTGGAACGTCGGGCGGCGAGCGAGGTTTTCGCTGAATTTACAATTCGAGGTTTTCGCTAAATACACAATTTTGGAACAAAGGCTCGCCTCGCGACAGTCATCCTCGAAGCGCGTGATTTCGCGCTCGGCTCATCCCGGTGTTGATTACACCCGGGATCCGGCGGGCGGGAAGACGCTGACGTTGCTGGCCGTCCAACTACGCCGTTGCGCTCGGTTACTCCATGAACTAATGATGAAATATTTTATATAGACTAACTAATATATTTATGCTATGCTTCCTTGTTTCTAAGATAATAATTGACATAATCGGTGATGTATTCTGGGTAAATATGCGGCGCTCGTGACACTCCCACCGCTCACATCCCTTTTCAATTACTCACGCGATATTATTCTTGAATTTTGTTGTGCCTCATTATCTAACATCTCTGTGCTATAACCGTGATCTGTTGAAACGCGTGGTGAACCAAGAGCATATCTCTTACAATATTTAACGTGTAATCGAGGCAGTGACGAGCCACGGTTCCTTATCTATGCGTGTACTATGTGTGTGCACACACAAACAGACACGCACACACAGGTATTTAGAAACGTTATTTTTTTTCATTATGCGTGAAGTTAAAAAAAAAAAAAAGAAGTCACAACTATTACTGACCACGTTTCAAAGCGACTGCGATTTTTGCTTATAGTTTAACTTATTCGGCCCCTGCTGTACACATTGAGAGGTGGATGCACGATTAACTTTAATCATATTAATTCTAGCATGAATATATTGGTTCTCCATTTTCAAAGAAATATCGCTTTTGGCCGTTAATTGGTACATGGTCAATAATAGGTATATTAAACTTAAGTTCGGTACACTCGATAGGCATTTCAAAATTAATCTGCTTTAACTCATATGCTACAATCCCAATCCCACCCGCCCTCTTCAGTACGTCCTTTCACCCTCGATGGAAGAGACCCACCAACTTCCCGTGGTATCCATTGAGTAATTTTAGCTCACGCACGTTTTTGTTTTTATTTGACATTTTCCATTACGCATTCCTAATTGCGCATTTTGCATTATTTGTACGAGGTCATGCCTATTTTACTATATTTTTTTCCTCTTCCACTTTCATAGGCCTTGAAACTAATATTATTGTGGTAAGCGTGAACTAAAATTAGCCAAAGTGGGTACAAACGATAATACACTGCGAAAAATGACTATTTGCAACTGTACATAGGCAAGCTGCGTTCATTCATTTTTCTTCGGTTCAATAAAAATTCAGAGAAAATAGAAAAATAGCTATAATAATGTCAGTATGAAATGCCTCGTTAATAGCAATTACCGAGAAAGTGAATTATCATTTTGTCAATTGGAACATCAAAAACAATTATTGTTACAGTTGACAAAATAATAATTGTCACATACTTTGATGGATTAACTGAGATATATTGCACAATGTTTGGGCCCTTTTATTCCCTCAAAATTATCTCAATTCTGAAATAAAATTGCATATTAAAAGATGCAAATTATATGGAAAAAAAAAGAAACTGGGATCGAATCCGCGACCACATGCGCTCGGTCCACAGCGTTATCCTTTCGGCTACTTCGTGTATTTTTGAATTCAACATAAAAGTTATTATACTAACGGTGTTGACCTTTCGCTTAAGATTTGGATGGGTATTTTGGGTTTACTTATTATGTCATTTGGATTTATTTATACATATTAACCGTTTATTTACGTCTCTCATTGATGAATTTAGCTTCCCTTTCATTTCTTGTGCCATGTGTAAAACGGCGATAGACGCCATATACCATATACGGCTCTCTCGAGCGAGCGAGCGAGCGAGCAAGCGAGAGAGAGTGACAGGAGGGAGAGAGAGTGAGTGAGCCGACTGGGCCCACGGTCTTCCGTGGGCATGCCTAACCAAGAGTGACGTCACGATATGACTGCGACGCTGCGAAGCGGCTGCTAGCGTCGGAAAAAACTTGTCCTCACGCGAAGCATAAGAACTGCGCTTCTATGTAACGTCGGAATTCGTTGGCAACAACTTGTTTCTAACCTATCTTCTAAGCAGTGGTCTGTATCAGAACACGTGGTTTTTTCAGAGAACATAAATGATGGCCAAAAATAAGACATATGCGGTCGTTATATTGATTAACGTTGGATCAACAAAAATAGAATCGGCTTCAGGTACCGTCAAATTGGTTGAAAGATAATGCTACCAAATGTTGGTGGCCAACCTCGAAAAATGTTGGGCCGCATAGCTTAAAAAGAACAACACCAGATAAAAACGATCCTACAAAGTGGCAATTACATAACGTACAGTGTTTGGGATTTTATGGTGAGAATGTTGGATAATTATATTTAATATTTTAGTTCAACAAATTATTTATTATAGTTGGTTTCTTTTTCCACGACAGACAGCGTCTCATATGCTCGGCAAAAGGCCAAGGGTATTTCTAGCGGTGACGAATCTTCCCTACCAGTTGCAATGCAGAAAGTTGGTTGTTTAAGTACAATGAAGGAAGAAAAACAGATTGAGAAAAAAAAACATCTTGAACGAAAAAGTGAATTTTCTGCGGACAAGAAACCAGGTAAAGAATCTAGTCGTTAATCACAATGTTTTCTGACTTTTCACCTGCTAACCGATTTTTGCATCAGTCTGTAAACTTCAAAACCGAAGAATATTCTCATATGCTCAGTCTAATTGCCACAATAATTACTTTGCAGTCTGCGAAGATTTGATGGTCACATTGACAGCTTCGCAGTAAGTGAAATTTTGCCACAGCAAAAGTTTCGCAGCCTGTGAGAATGTGCCAGAGCAAACACTTTGCAACCTGTGAAAAATTGCCACAGCGAAAGCTTCGCAGCCTGTGAAAATTTACTACATCGACAGCTTTGCAGTGTGTGAAAGCAATAACAGTTTCTTCTACCTTCACCCAACAGCAAGTTTTTCATTTGTAATCTTGAAGAAATCGAAGACTAAAGAATATTTTTTACGCTCAGTTATTTATGTTCATATGCGAAGCTGTCAATACAGCAAATTTTCACATGCTGCGAAGCTTTCGCTGTGGCTAATTTTTACAGGCTGCGATGCTTTCGCTGTGGTGAAGTTTCGAAGGCTGTGAAACTTTCGCTGTAGCAATCAAATCTTCGAAGACTGCAAAGTTGAAAATAATATTCTTTAGTCTCAAAATTTACTAATGCAAAATTTGCTAGCGAATAGTAAGCCACAAAATATGCTCATTTCAGTTTCATAGACAATATAGTTTCATTATTATTTATTGTAGACAATTATTCGGCTCCAGGTGAGTCGGACAGGGAGGTTGTGACCGATAAAATCCAGAGTCCGCCAAAGTTGGAAAAAAACTTTTGGACTCCTTCTCAGGTTAATACGAACCCAATCGAGGAAAAAACAAGTGGCGTTAAAGTAATCAGCCACGTTACACTTCCAGAACATTATGATTTCAAAAAGATTTCATCACATTCAACCCAACTCCAAGGTTCGTAATGATTATTTTATTGTATGACACATTTTTTTCATGATGTAAAAATATAAAACAATTTCATAAAAAAATGATGAAATTTGATTTTAAGAACGATCAAAAGAAAGGAATTATTGTTCTAAAAATTAGAAAATTATCAAGATTATTTAATGTAATTAAGTTGCAGTAATAATTTGTAATTTCTTCAATTTCAGAAAATGCCGAACATCCTACCACCAACTTTTCGGACGACATCAATGGCAATTTATTGTCGTTTTTGTTTTTGGCAAGTCCATGAACGAAGGATTTTTTAAACAGTATGTATGGGAAATTAGAATTATATTAATGGCGTTGCCTATGCCTAGAAGAGCGCGCACGAACAGACTCACGATTTTCCTTTTCATTTCCTCATTTTTGAAGACAATTGGGTTCTTAGGGGGTCATTTTGAAGATAAAAAATAGATCTGTGTCGTCTCTTTTGCCAAATTTTCAATTTCGTTTTCAGATTTGCGAAAAACGTACTTGAAAGTACGTTATTTTTGAAGTGAGCCACAGCGGACACTGAACTTTTTTTCAAAATTCGGTACAACATGCGACACAGATCTATTTTTTATCTTTAAAATGACTCCCTAAGAACATAATTATCTTCAAAAATGAGGAAATGAGAAGAAAAATCACGAAGCATAAAACAGCAAATTTCTCGCGCAAAAGGCGGGCGCCTGCTAGCGCCACGACCGCGTTGGCCGGCGACCATGCGAATTACAGGCGAGGAGAGTAGACTCAAACCCCACGCTACTGTGGCGTTCGAGCCACCTTCCTCGCTAGGGAATGCTCCCCAGCGCGACGACAGCGACAAGCGGCAGAGACGAAAACAAGAATTGCGACCACGGAGAATTTTCTCGCTGCTTCGAGAGGTCGAAAAATAACGAGCGGAACTCTCCCCTCTCGATCACGGCAATGGCTGTTTCTCTTGCTTTAATATTAACAAAACTTATGATGTCAAAATAATAAATAAACACTGGTTAGTTGGTAGCGTCATTATAAAGTGCAGCGTTTGTCTACAATCATTTCTAGCTATAGAAGCACGAACCCGTACAATTGGTGACCCTGACGTGATCAATATAACCTTATAAGAAAGACGTGCAGCGAAAACGCAAAAATGATGCAACACTCTCCAAAGAAAGGTGCCATTGGCGGCAATGAACCAGGCGACGAGGGCGGACAATCAAGTGAATCCCAAGATTGCCAGGACGGGCAAATCATGCCCCCGCAAAGTGGGCAAACCACGAGGCAATCGACCGACGACGGAAGACGAAATCCGCCGAATCGGGCGCCAGTACACTTCGACGAGAACGTCATCTCGGTAGTGAACAAAATCCAGCTCACTCCGTTCCGGGCCGAGAGACCGGACGTGTGGTTTTTCATCGTGGAATCCGACTTCGATACGTCGAGGATTATGAAGGACGAGCACAAGTATATCGCGGTCCTCAAGGCGTTGGACTCTCGCACGCTCGACGAGATTTCTGACGTCATCCCACAACCGCCGGCAACAGACAAATATAAACACCTAAAAAAGGTAATCATTCAACGATTCTCGAAGTCCAAGGAGCAACAGCTTTCCAAACTGCTGAACAATCTGCCGCTCGACAACAAAAAACCGTCTCAACTCCTCCGCGAGATAAAAGATCTCGCCGCAGGAGGCCTGAGTGACTAGATCCTGCATTCCATGTGGATCATGCGGATGCCTCCGAACCTCCAACCGATGCTAATGATGTCCGGAAACATAGACCTCGACGGCCTGGCCGAAATGGCTGACAAGGTGATCGACTCACTACGCTACTCACAGGTGATGGCCACGAGCACCACTTCTCCGGAAATGAATCGGAGCTGCACTGCCTGCGAAAAATTCACCGATGAGATGAAAGAGTTGCGACAGATGTTCGCGCAATTTTTGAGGGTTTCACAGTCAGGTGAGCGAAACAACAATTATAACAATAAAGCAGGAAATCGAAGACGCTCGCGATCCAGATCAGGGTCCCGCACGCGCGCTCCTGGAATCTGTTTTTTCCACACAAAATTTGGTGACGCTGCATACAAGTGCACCCCGCCATGCACCTATCAGTACAAACAGAACCAGGGAAAATAGACGCGCTGTCGCCAGTCCAGGCTCTCGGTGACAGCAACGACGACGCCAGCCGTGGTCCACAGCCTGAAATGCGTCTAACTATCCACGATAAACTCACTAACTTTGCTTTTCTCATAGACTCAGGATCCTCGGTCTCGGTTATTCCAACTAGGGTCTTGAAACAAAAACAAAATCCACGCGGAAATGACCTTTACGCCGCAAACAATACGGTCATCAAGACATACGGAGAGAAAGTGATGGTCGTCAACCTCGGACTTCGCAGGGAATTTCGGTGGCCATTTATAATCGCAGATACGCAATCGGCAATCATCGAAGCGGACTTTATCGCACGTTTCGGAATTCTCATCGACCTAAAAAATCGAAGGTTGTTGGACCTCGAGACTTCCTTAACCTCACGGGGGAAGGTCGTCGCAACATCAATTTACGACATCTTCACGGTCAACAAAGAGGGTGAGTACACCGACTTGCTGAACACATACTTTGACAAAAGCAGACCAAAAAAAAAATCCCGTGCAGAAACAAACAAAGTTGAGCATTACATTCAAACAACGGGACCACCAATAGCACAGCGGCCAAGAAGAGTAGTCGGGGAGAAACTAAAAGTCCTCAAAGAAGAGACAATATATCTTCTCGAGCAAAATATGATCCGGCCATCCAGCAGTCCATGGGCCAGCCCTGTGCACTTGCAACCAAAATCGTCTGGAGGCTGGAGACTATGTGGCGATTTTAGAGGATTGAACGCAGTTACCACCCCTGATCGTTACCCAACGGGCCACAGCCATGATTTATTCCAGGCGTTACACGGAAAAACAATAATCTCTAAGCTTGATCTGTCTAGAGCTTATCACCAGATACCCACGGCCAACGAGGACGTCGAGAAGACCGCGGTCACAACACCAATCGGCTCCTTCGAATTTTTGGTCATGCCGTTCGGCTTGCGTAACGCGTCACAAACCTTTCAGCGCTTCATGGATAATATCTTCAGGGACATCGAGTTCGTGATCGTCTACATCGACGACATCCTGGTATTTTCCACGAGCCCAGAGGAACATCGACGGTACCTAAAAACAGTATTCAAAAAACTTCGAGATAACGGACTATCGCTGAACTGTGACAAGTGTGTTCTAGGCAAGGCGGAACTGACATTCCTAGGATACGAAATCAACAAGGAGGGATACAAACCACCAGTCGACAGAGTCAAGGCAATCGTCGAATTCCCAAAACCTGAAACGATTAAGGACCTGAGAAGATGTTTAGGCCTGATCAACTACTTTCGACGATGCATTCCGAACGCAGCAAAAGTCCAGGCTCCTCTCAACGAATTCTTCACGGATTGAAGAAAAAACGACAAACGAAAAGTACCTTGGACCCACGAGATGGAAGGAGCATTCAAGAAGTGCAAACAAAGCATAGTCGACGCAACTCTCACTCGATTTCTGTGTCCGGAATCTCCACTGTCGTTAACAACCGACGCTTCTGACAATGCCATCGGAGCCACGGTAGAACAAAAGGAAAATAACGAATGGAAACCTGTGGGATTCTTCTCAAAAAAACTTACCTCGGCGCAAAAGAACTACAGTACCTACGACAGGGAACTGTTGGCGATTTACGAGGAAATTCGATTCTTCCATCACATTTTGGATGGCAGGAACTTCGTAGTTCGCACCAATCACAAACCACTGACATACGCCTTCAAACAAAAGGGAGAAAAAACATCTCAACGATTACTTCGGCAACTCGATTATATTTCGCAATTTACGACGGAAATAATTTATGTCAAAAGCGACGAAAACGTGGTCGCGGACGCTCTGTCGCGAATCGAACAGATGAACCAAATCGACATGCCCAAAATACTATCAGCTCAGACCATCCTCGAAGCGCAGCAACAGGACGACGAACTGCAAGAGCTTTTGGGAAAACCAACAGCATTAAACTTGCAACTCCTGTCGGTCGAGCCGGATGTCGAGATCTTCTGCAACGTGTTCGAAGGACTCGTTCGCCCGTACATCCCGAGGTCACTGCGAAAAAAAGCGTTCGACTTAATACACGGACTGTCGCATCCAAGCGGTCGCAACACTGCGCGAATCATAAAACAAAAATACGTCTGGCCAGGCATAAAAAAAGACGCTCTCGACTGGACGAGAAGCTGCGATGCCTGCCAAAAGTCAAAAATTCATCGCCACAACCGCTTCGAGCCAAACCACATCGACGTGCCAGCTGGACGCTTCTCGCACATCAACATGGACATAATCGAGCTTCCCACGGTCAACGGATACCGGTACTGCCTCACCATAATCGACCGGTTCACACCATGGCCAGAGGCGATCCCGCTAAAAAACATAACAGCCGATACCGTCGCCAGCGCGTTCTTTAACCACTGGATCAGCCAGTTCGGCACTCCACTCTCCATCACAACTGATCAAGGCAAGCAGTTTGAATGCTCGCTGTTTGCTTCCCTAGCCAAACTCATCGGGGCGACGAAAATTCGCACAACAGCGTACCACCCAGCATCCAATGGCATGGTGGAGAGATGGCATCGAACGTTAAAAGCAGCGCTCATGTGCAATCGACAAGTTCCCTGGACGGAGCTACTTCCGACGGTGCTCTTGGGCCTACGCACAGCCTTCAAAGAGGATCTCGGTGCATCTTGTGCCGAGATGCTTTACGGCACCACACTACGAGTACCTGGAGAATTTTTCATCAACCACGATCTTCCGGCCGACCCCTAAATCTTCATCGAGAGATATCGGGAATTGATACGAGGGATTCGACCTACGTCTACGGCTCACCACAACAAAGCACGATTATTCGTTCTGAAGGACCTGTATCGATGCTCACACGTGTACCTACGAGTCGACGCCGTCAAACCACCTCTGGAACCGCTCTACGCGGGCCCCTACAAAGTCATACGACGATTCGACGATCGAAGATTTGTCATCAACGTCGATGGCCAAGAAAAAACAGTTTCGGTGGAACGATTAAAGCCGGCGTACACGGCGAAGGAAGAAACAGCAACACAACCCGAAGAAGACGACATCCAACCGCACCAGTGGAGATCGATGATGGACAAACCTATAAAAACATATAAAAAAAAGGTTTCGTTCTCCGACACTACAGTCTCGCTCACTGAAGGGGGAGTAGATGTGGCGGTCGAGCCACCTTTCTCGCTAGGGAATGCTCCCCAGCGCGACGACAGCGACAAGCGGCAGAGACGAAAACAAGAATTGCGACCACGGAGAATTTTCTCGATGCTTCGAGAGGTCGAAAAGTAACGAGCAGAACTCTCCCCTCTCGATCACGGCAATGGCTGTTTCTCTTGCTTTAATATTAACAAAACTTGTGATATCAAAATAATAAATAAACATTGATCAGTTGATAGCGTCATTATAAAGTGCAGCCTTTATCTACAATCATTTCTAGCTACAGAAGCACGAACCCGTACACTACAATTCCCCTCGTTCGAATCCCCGTCGCTCGGCACGTGGATAGTGTTCCGCGCTTTTATTTTTCTACCGTGTTTTTTATTATTTCGAGTCAGTATTTATTCCCGCGATGACTAAGAAAAGAAGGAAGCTGTCTTTGAAGAAGAAGAAACGACCCGGCATAAAGATTTTGGCTAAATTTCAAGAAAAAATGAGGTAATAATAATATAATAATAATAATAAAGTTTATTGCTTCAAAGGAATACATGTTCCCATCGCAAGTGAGAATTACATTTACATAAAAATTAGAAGTGCTTATAAATTAGATTAATTCAACATTAATAAAAGAAAAAATAAATTATTCATATAAAATAAAAGCTCTTATTGCACATGCGCTTTGCGCAAAATAGAAGAGAGGTTTAATGAGCTTGTTTGTGGGTTTGAGGATGTCCTGGAGGGAAGAGGAAGGTCCAATATTAGTTGCTAGGAATTGTTTACGAGGTTCCATGAGTACCGGGCATTTCAGCAGAAAGTGTGCGAGAGTGTCCTTGTCGTCGCAGTTGCAGATGGGGCATTTTTTACTACAATCGAAGACATACTTGTAGTTATTCACTTTAATTGAACAGTAGTAGCAGCTGGCCAGTCTGAGCTGGGTGAACAGTCTAGTCGCATAGAAGTGAGTTCTGAGGCATAAGTAGCCGTTGTCTGCTCTCACTAGGGTGTACGGCGTCTGTAGGTGGTGCGAGTTCTTTGCTATTCTCAGATCTTGCTGGCGCAGGGAGATTTTGTAGTGATTTAAGAAGACTTCCTCCTTTGAGTACCTACCATGGATGTTCAGGTTGGGGAGGCCAAGAGCTATCATCGGCGAGGCTTCGGTGATGAGCGAGAGAAATTTTTTAAACCAGTTTGTTTTGGCTGAGCAGGCATCATCTTTGGCAAGATGTGCAAGTCTGTACAGACAGATTTTTGGTAGGCGAGTGTCATCCATTTTGAGAATTTTGATAATATACCTCCAGGTGGCTTTGACCGCAAAAAAGGCCAGGGGAGGTCTGTTGAATTCGGCTCTGAGCAGCGCATCAGCTGTAGTCCTAGGCAGACCGAATACTTGCTTTATAAAGTCGCACTGACCTTTTTCTATGAGGTCCAGGTGTGACAGAGCCCAAATAGGTGATGAATATAGGAGAGTCGCTGCGACGACGCTGTCAAACAGTTTAAACATACTATCCACTGAATCGACTTTGGACGCGTAGATAATCGAGGCAACCATGCTCAACGCAGCTTGAGCTTTTTGATGGCGTTCAAGGCTGTTGTTCGGCTGAAACCACTGGGAGAGAAGGTCAATCCAAGGTATTCATAGCTATCAACAATGTCTAGCTCTTGATCCGCGAAGTGAAATCTCAAGTTATCAGAGATCCGACCGGCTTTTCGGCAACATGCTATTTTTGTTTTGAAAGTATTTACTACTAATTTATTGGCTTGGCAGTATTTGTGAAGGAGGTCTATCTTTCTCCTCAGGTCAACCTCCGAGCTGCCCAATAAAGCTAAATCGTCTGCGTAGAATAATAAGAGAATGTCCGAGAAGCCATCCAAATTCACTCCTTCACAGCCATTCTCCCTCAGGAAGTCTTCCAGATCAGCAATAAATAGTATGAAGAGCATTGGGCTTAAAATCTCGCCCTGCAATACACCTTCTGATGAGAGGGATTCGCGTGTGAATTCGTTGTTGTTTCTAACAGTGAAAGCGGCAGTGTTATAAATATTTTTTAGTATCCTAACAATTTTAGCGCTGATGCCTACTGTGTATAATTTGAGCCAAAGTAAGTCGTGGTTTAGCGAGTCAAAGTCTCTTATAAACTCAACAAATAAGATGTATAGCTTAGCTTTTCTCTGTCGTAGGCGAAGTTGTGTAACGGTCATCAGATTGAACAGATTATCTGAGCAGCCTTTTTCCTTTTGGAACCCAGCTTGCGATTCAGGAATCACATTTGTGGCCTTGGCCCAGTCTCAAGTCTTTTGTTGATCATGAATGTGAACAGTTTAGTAAAGTGGTTAATTAGCGCAATTCCTCGGTAGTTCGACGGGTCAAGTTTGTTACCTTTCTTGTGTAGCAGCGTAATTGTGGAGGTAAACCAGCCTTCCAGGATCACTTCATGCTCAAGCACCTTGTTGAAAAGACAGAAGACATAATATTTCCAGTTCAGAGGCAGGGCTTTGTGGGCTTTATTTTTTATGTTGTCGGGGCCTGTTGCCTTGTTCAGCTTGCTTAGCTTGATCGCCTGGTTCAATTCTTCTAGGGTAAAATCGGTGTCCAGCGATGGGTCGGAGACTCCATAAAATGTGTAATTGCTCCGGTTTTTGGGTGGGGTGTGCTCGGCGAAAAATTTTTCCCACGTAGTAATGTCAATTGGGTTGGTATACTGCGTAGGTAACCTCCTAAAGAGTCTGGCTGCCTTCCAAAATTCGGCGGAGTTTTTTACATTAGCTAATTTATCGAGTGTGACCTTGCTAAGCTGTGATTTCTTTGCTTTGATGAGGGCTTTGTGTTTTTTCTTTGTCGCTAAATATTGGTATTCAGCACTGCCGAGGAAGGTTTCATCTTAAGCCAGCTTAAATAGTCGTTTAAGCTCGTTTTTTGAGGCTCTGCATTCTGCGTTGAATCAAGGTTGCGTTTTCTTTGCATGACTTGAGAGACGGATTTCACGGGTGAGCCCTGCGCGGTTTGCTGCACCTTTTATGGCTTCCTGCAGGTTTAAGTTGAGCTCATCTACTGAGAGACAGGAAAAATCAGCACAAATTTGAGACGAGTTGCACATATCCTTCTTGAAGGCGTCTCTTGTACGTTGATTCCAGATATATTGAGTTTTGTTGACACAGTAGCCCTTGTTGGGTGACGTTGTCGCAGTATAAGTTTTGGATGAGTAGAATTGCAGCCAAAGTGGGAAGTGGTCGGAGCCACTTTCTATTTGAAGTACCTCAAGATTCTGAACTAATTCTAGAAACTTGATATTTGTAATTACGAAGTCAATGATACTATTGCTTTTGCCTAGAAAGGTGTATTTGCCTGGAGAGTCGCTTGGGGTTCTACCGTTGATGAAGTGCATTAGATTATTCTGGGTGAAGGAGAGCAATTTCTGCCCCCTTGCATCAATTTTTGTATCAGCAGATGCTCTGGTTACAGTTAGGTTTGTGCCTAATACAAGATCACCAGGGATGTCATCCAAAGTCCCAATGTGAGCGTTGAAGTCACCCGTGAGGACCGAAGGCAAGTGCCCATGTATCTCATTCACCTCGTCAATTGATTGTTGAAGTAAATCTAGGGAGGCCTCCATATTGCGCAGCGGTCTGATGTAGATACATGCTAAAATAAAAGGAAATAAACCAGCAGAGACAAGAGCGAAATTCCAATTATCAGATTGATCAATTACCCTTATGTCTAGGTCGCTTCTAGCAATTATAGCTATCCCGCCGCTTGCTCGTCCCATATTCTTTTCTTTGATTGCTGGTGAGGTTAGGGTGGTGTATTCATGCCGCTCAGAGGGAAGATTGAAATTGCCAGTTGCCCAGGTTTCGCAGATACAGTAAATGTCGACATTCTAGAGAGGTTGAAGTTTTATCAGATTTTGTAGACCTCTAGCATTCCAGGACAGAATATTTAGCTATTTTTGGCGTTTTGAGGCACCTTGCGGTGGTGCTCTCACAGGATTATTCTTGTGAATTAATTGTAGTGTTTCAGAGTCGGTGTCCCAGTGGTACCAGTCATTCTCCACAAGCAGCCGAGTCCCTATGACTTTGGCCGGTTTTCCAGAGCTGCGGAAATCTGTTGCATCTTTTTTGAGCTACTGCAATACAAGGCTCGCTTGGTCAGATTATGGTTCAATGAAACACTCGAATTGTTTTAGACGCGTGCCTTAGAGGACATTACTGCTTCTTTGGCACTTGCATTGTTAAATTTGACTCTGGCAATTTTGCGCTCTCGATTGATAGATGTTACACTTTCAACAGCGCTAGTGAGGTTGAAGTTTCTTCTCAAATATTCATTAGCATCGGGCAGGAGGCTAAATTCGAACCAGTTATGATTTTTTATTACCACGTTCAGCTGCTTCGTGAGTTTTTCCTGCTGCTCAATTAGGTCCTCCAGCCTTTTTATCTTCAACTTGGTTTCAACATCAGTAGCCGGAGCGGCAGCCTGACTCTTGTCCCTGCCTTGGTTATTGGCCTTCATAGCTTTCACCTCATCCTCCAACTTGTCCTGCTTTTCTGAGATTTTAGCAAATTGACCAGTTAGTTCTAGTCTTATCATATCAATTGCATGTTCACTCTTCAGTTGGCTTTGCATGATTTGTGTTTCAAGCTTTGCGTTGTTGCAGTTCATATGTTCAGTTAGTCTCTCAAACATTTTGGCAATGGACAGGGCCTCAGGGGACATATTCTCAGTGGTATATACTACTGAAGTTGTCTGGCTGCTTGTAACCTCAGTAGGCTGGGCAGTGTGTGGGGACGTTTCCGTGTCCATGTTACTTAGTGAATGATGAAGACCTGTATGCATTTTTTTCATTTGTTGCGAGCATTCAGTAAAATCAGGCATCGACGACTCTGACCCGTCTTCTTCCGATCTTTTCCTTTTGAAAAAGTCTTCAATTTGTCCGCAGGAACTAGCTCTCTCACGAGTAAATGTGAGAGGTTTAGGTAGTCTACCTTTCGATTTGTTTTGATCGGTGCAGGGTATGACTTGCTGTTGACGTATCTTCGGAGTAAATTTCATGCAGTCAGGTACCCTTTTGCGAGTACAGCTGGCAGCACTTTCTCCCGGAGTTGGATTTTCAGGCCCGCGATTTTCCACAGCCGACATAACCTCCAAAATGACTTGGGTTGATTTTATGACTGATTAAATAAAAGTTGTCGCACGGATATCACTTGTTTATTTATGCAAATCGTAGAATAAATCGAGATTCAAGTATATTCAGACAACACAGCACTTCGGTAAGCACTGCGAAAGCAGCAAGAATTCAGGAAATTAAAACAGAGCACTTTGGACCAGCGTCCGTACACAATCAAGCGTCTCGATGTCTCTCTCGGAAAAAATTAGGTAAATCGAATTATTTATATGATTGATGTCGCACCCTCTCTGACTTCGAGATTCAATCACATGAGTACGAACAATCGCAGGGCTTTAATCTAAGGAGGTACTTTCAAGAGCCGATATTGCTGTTCATAATAGCAGTATAAATTCATTCTCAAGTTTTTTATACATACGAAAATATAAACTAGAATGCATTGTGACGTGTGGTACTAGTCCGGTTTGCATCAGTCGCTAAAATATGTCATCAATTTGTTACGTGTTCAGGTTGAATGATCGCAATCACTATTCGGGAATTTGCATTAGTGTTTACACTTTGTCGATCATAAGGAATATTCTTATCACTTATTGTGACTACCTAAGTATCCAAGGTTATATTACAAGTTATCCGGCAAAATTTTCCATACAAAGTGAATACGGCGCGAACGTATTAGGCCACTGAAATACGCGCGTTTTGTTTTTAGAAATAAACTTGACGTAATTCTGGGGTAATCATACATGCATACATTACCTACAAAACAGCCACCTACAAAACTGTCATCAAATCAGATACTACTGCCAAGTACAATTTATTTGGTAACTAATGATGATTTTGATATACAATAACTAATGATGACAAAAGAAAAAAAAAAAAAATTGGAGGTAGTGGTACTTGGTGGGCCTTTTCAGAACAAGCACACGAAAATAAAAGTACGAGCTATATCAATGTTGTAATCGCAATATAAACCTGCCAAGTACCACGACCTCCAACTTTTTTTTTCCCAATTTCAATTTTGATTTCAATTTTTTTTTTTGTCATCATTAGTTAAAGTATATCAAAATCATCATTAGTTTCTAAATAAATTATACTTGGCAGTGGTATCTGATTTGATAACAGTCTTGTAGGTGGCTGTTTAGTAGGTGGCTGTTTTGTAGGTGGCTGTTTTGTGGGTGGCTGTTACATTACTATACTTGGCGAAAGGTTTTCGCATCAGAGGTGCTTTTTGGGGATATCAGTACTTTTAGTGGGATTTCGGTTGAACATTCGAAAATTTTGCTCGCTCGCTACGCTCCACAGTGCGGCCAAAGGCCCCTTTATGCGGCCAAAAGTCGAAAAATGTAGAGAATGATCCACAAATTGGTATATGGGGGTTTTTGGGGTCGCTGATTATGAATTCATCATCAGAATTAGCAAATTCAAGATGGCCGACCTAGTATGGCGTCATATCATACGAAAAAACTTATAAAAAATTAAATGAATTGGGCGATTGATTAAAAGTCTTTGTTTTGAGATTGTTAGGGTATGTAATTGAGAACGAACAAATTAAAAATGGCGGGGTGCAATATGGCGATGTTATACAAGAAAAAAATTCTGAAAAAATTATTATATTTTTATTGACATTCACCATGGTAACTGACATTACATATGAAGAGTTCAGAAACATAATGGATAAAATATTTAAAAGTTAGGTGTAGAAAATAATATTACATGAAAAAATTTGCATTGACAATCTCGTCACAATTGCAATTTTCTATATCTGTATCGGTTTCTGAGGCCGAAGAACTGTCATAATATTGTAGTTCCGTTTGATTATTCACAGTTGGAGGAGCTAACGAATTAATATAGTCTTCAGATAAAGATTTTAGTGGTTTCATGGGTAATCTCCGACAGCTGGAGATTTGTGGATCAGATGCAATCAAAAATCGTTTGAAAACATCCTTCAACGTTTTTTGACGATGATGTTTTCTTGAGAAATTCATGCGGTAGATCTTAAAAAATTTATTACAAGCTTCCTGCGCATCTTCGGACATTTGACCGATCGGTAAAACCGAATGTTTTATTATTTCGGGGCCATGAATCGAAAGTTTGTGAACCAAAGTGGGCATATAATACCGGGGATATTGTTGTACAATGTCTTTAGCTAATTTTACTGCATACTGCCGAAAATTGTTATCATCAATAGCATGACGCAGCTGCGTATAACCCTGTCTCTCTTTCTCATATTCTTTTGATTTACAGTATGGATGTGTTTTCCTTCGAAGGCTCACTTTTATCTTTGTTTTTCACTTTGGTTTTTGAATTCTATGCTTTATTTCATTTTGTTTTTCATGTATTACTGTGATCGTTGAAACGAATATCTGACTTTTTTTTTGTAATACAGTGCACAAAAACTGAACGGGCAGCAACGGGCAGTTAAAATTGATTTTATTTAGTACATGATACTTTTATCTGAAACCTCAAATGACTTAGAGAGCAAGATGTAGTAAGATAAAAAAGTATTCACTCAATCAAATCCATTCAATTCGAGAAAAATAACCAAAAAATAGTCCTTACATATCCCCTTCTAACAATGTACTATTCAGGAGTTTATATTCAGAATTTTTTTTACCATTCTACTCACCTTCAGCTGTAGAATCCATTTTGTTTCGTTCAAATCGCTTTAAAAACAAAAATTTGACGCTTGTTTATCCGACGCGTCGCCAGTCGCACTTTCCTTACCGTCGTGTAGCGTTCGGGCGAAGGCCATATTCAGACTGAGATTATGGGGGGGATTTGAGGCAAGGGACATTACTATGAACGTTTTCCGTCTCCGAGGGGACTCCTTTAGCCAACCCAATGACAAAATATCCACAACTGAAAACTTTTTTTTTCGACTTTTGGCCGCATAAAGGGGCCTTTGGCCGCACTGTGCGCTCGCTCGATAAATTTTTGGAATACACAATAAATATTTAAGACGAACATAATCGGTGGAAGAGCCAAATTAGAGCTTTCTCATAATTACATGTATCAGGTCCAAGGTCTTCTACACATTACGAATAGGAAGTGGTGCTACTTTATAGTTTGGACGCCAAAGGGATTGATTTTTGATAAAATAAAACGTGGCGATAAATTCTGGACCCAAAAAATGGAGAATAAATTAGCAGATTTGTTTCACTTTTGTTTGTTACCCGAGATCGTAGATTCTAGACGCGCCCGACAACTCTCAATCCGCGAACCTCCTCAAATCATCAAAGCCTAGAAGGCCATGCGTAAGCAACAGTAAATTCACGACCGACAGACGAAAAAAAACTGTAATATAAATATATGTATTGTAACGTGGCATTTCGGCCAGACATGCCCGTTACAAGGTGCTCCCTGAACCTCGGGCGGAATCCCGGGATAAGGGTTTCGGGGATCGAGTCGCGATAATAGTAAAGAGGGCCAGAACTGGCGTCACGTATCCGAGCTTCGACAGGGACGTAATAGAGGATTATGAATAAGATATTCCAGGTTTTTGTTTTATTTTTTTTTTTTTTTGAGTGCACCGGCCACGAGTCAGCAACCAACTCCGACGCCGAGGATATGTCGAGGCAAGGCGACATCGCGGAGATCGTGCGGGAAGGATACCGAGGCTGCAGAGGGGGAGACAACGCAGATCCCTGCAGCGAGGGAATCCAAGGCGGACACGATTTCCGCTGGCGGCCGGCACGCCGCAGCCTCCGCGCTCACCTCGCCCACACCTGACCAAGGCAACCACAAGAGACCAGCTAGCGACGAGGGACCACCACCCCGCCCAACCCCAGGACACCGTAGAGCTGCGCGGAAGACGACATCGCGATCTAGCGTCAAGTTCTGCGCCGTATAGTGACGACAGGTGCGCGTCAAGTTGCGCAATCTCCGAATTCGATGACAGATCGATTGTTGCGCATTCTTAGGGTGATGACGTCACGAAGGATTAGCGTATTGAGATCGGCGTTGCGTCCGATCGGCCATCTGACATCACTCTAGTTCTGGCGGCTAACGAAGGCACTGTTTAAAAGTAGCGTCTTGGTTTTTTTGTTTCATTGCGGGAAAAGAGTGTAGTTGCGAGTGACGATGAGCTGCAGAAGTCACGAGGGAGTTGGCAGTTTTGTCCACTGGATGTGGAGCAGTAAGCGCGGCTAATATTCTTGCGAGAGAATTTCGCGACATAGAGACGAAAGGCTTGCCGAGGAACGGATAGCCATATTTGCGCTAGCGAACGTACTCGAAATTCTTTAGCTGATAAATCTGCTTGGTGACCGTAGCCTGAGTTGCGCGTGCTAAGGTAGAGCCACCATTTGTCTTTAATTTTGAGTTATTGTTCATTTTTCAGACAGCGACTAGCGCGAGAAGGCATAACAGGCCGTTTAGATTTAGTCACGTGTTCTTTCTTCTTTTCTGGTATATTATTCTTATTTGTTTTTGTTTGTTAACTCCAAGTAAGTGAGTAGGACTCGCGAATAGCGAATTACGATTCATTATTTCTATTGCTGAGTATTTCGAATCGCGAAGAGTGACTGTGGCCTTGTTATTTTCCGTCTTGTAGTGTGCGTCGCGGTGGGCGACGTTGGAAGAATTCATTTTTTTCGTCATTGTGATTAGTCTTTTTTTTGTATTATTATTGGAAGAAAATATAGTAATTGATTTTATTATTTCTTCGTACGATAACGTGTTGGCGTACTTCTTTCGTGTCTCTCTCTGCCCGAATTTTACCCCTCCCCTCTTCACGGTACTGAGCTGCCGAGTGTATCGTCGCGACATAGCGCATCAACGATTTCGAGGCGTGTTTATTACGCCAGGTGCCCACCAAATTTGGCGATATTGTTTTTAAGTCCAGGATACCTCGTGGACGCCGATTCATTGTGCACGTCGTAAGTTCTCGACCATTTTCTCCGAGTGGCCGAGGTGCAGGCCGAGGTCCACGTCACAGTATATATGTACATAAATGTAATAGCTTTGTATATAGCTTACGTGCAATATTTGTGTGATTTATGTTCAATTAGTTATGTGTATTACTATGCCAAAAATTTGCTAGTCATATCGTTATAATTATATATTTGATTATTCATTCCAGGAATACTTTCTGCAGTCTGACCAAACTGCGTGTATACCTATATATTATGTAAATATTCTATAGCCTATTTTTCCATTACTATCTGTGACCTGCACTCGTGACGTACTACTTTCCATAGTTTGCGCTTTCTATAGAATTTATTTAGCCATATGATGTATACAATGCTCGATGCCTTGTTATGATATGAATTTTCTCTATCAAGATTACTGTCACGTTTCACTTAAATTGTTTCAATTTAATTTCTATGAGATCCTTTTCATACAGATTTCGTGATTATGTTTATTAAGTTTAAACGAATTTAATTTCAATTTCACCATTTTATATTATTTTTTATCATTTTGTATTTGTTTGGTGCAAACCCGATCATGGTTGGGAGGTAGGGACGGGTTAGGTGGGTCTCTGTTTGATAGCGACCTCCACGTGGTGAGACCTGGGAGATTGATGATATTTTCTTTGTTATAAAATGAATTTGCTAACAGTTATTCGTTGCAATTTTCAATTTAAAATGACCTGTGACGACGTCTGGTCAGTATTCATAGTTACGTATTACTTTCGAGACTGTATTCGGAACAGCTCTCAGGCGATCAAGCTATGCTTTGAGCTGACTCAAAACAGTCCTGCAAATAGAACCTGACTATGAATACCGGTTATTACACTATTACCAGTCACGTGATTGCATTACGTAGAAATACGGACGCCGATGAATATAATTTTCGTTGAAATATTAAAAATGTATATCTATATCAACATTCGTACGGGGAATTCTACGTCATATAAATCAAAGAATGACCTCGTATTTTTTCAATCTATTCATACTTTTTTTCACATGTCAATCATTCAATTTTGAAGAAAAAGGAGCGTGCATATATCCGGTTCTATTCGACCTGAAGATATCGTTTACAGTGCATTCTGGAGGTAAACGAATAAGCTTTCATAAAAAAAATGTCATGTTGGACATTATTGAAAATCCCAATTTTCATAAACAATTCAAATGTTTCACGATTGTTACCTCATTAATGACAAGTTTTTAAATTACAAAAAAAAATAGTTTCGGGTTCATTATTGAATTCTGTATTACTTGTGAATTTTTCAAGTGGAATCTGAAAGGAGTCTATTTTTTTTCTATTATCCATCAGGTGCTGCGTCGTGCCGAGCGCGGCACACTGGGCTGTTTAAAAGTATTTTAAAAGCGAACACCGGTGAGGGGTGGTGGAGGCTAGCCCGCGTCAACAGCTCTACTCCGGCGACAGCTCGGCTGCTCCGTCTCACTTGTTTCTTTACTCTCTCTCTCTCTCGCCACGGTAAGCGTGGGAAGCGGAGTAGCCCACGCTTTCTAGCTAGGCAACGCCCTTAAAATATTTATATCAGTTTGTCTCATGAAAATATCTATATTTATGTTATGCATTGTATCCTTCCTGTACATATCGCATTGTTGACTATACCGATATCAATAACTTGATGAATTATTTATAACATATTGTGACGGGACACCTTGCCGGCGTACCGGCACCTGACGGTCAGCCCGAGCTCCCCAAATATTATGCTTATCGAGACAAGCCCAAATCTTGCGACACACCCGGTGACCCCACCACGTACTAACAAACCAACCAAATCACGCAATTTACCGTTCCCTCTTCAAGGGACACGGCCAATCACTATTCCCAAAATCTGCGAAATTAGACGACTAACAGGTATAAAAATCGAGCACAAATGTAGCTCGACATCTATTCATCATCTATAGTATATCGTACGCAGAGTAGATCAGTTATTCGTCCGACTCAGGACACATCCGCACATTTGCTTGGCGGATTGTAGAATCCTCTGACCCATAGGTAGGGCCCCTGAACCTATAAAGACCCTCCTGCATTGCGACAGGTCGTCTTGATATGGGCGACGGTATATTTGCATAGAATTCCCGTCCTTCTGACCACCACGCTATCACATAAATAATATTCTGTCTTGCCATCTGCAAAACAAATCATTGTCAACACCGAATAATAACTCATCAATGACGATTTTCTAGCGTCAAACACCGTCCTTCTGTCCAACACGCTATCACATAAATAATATTCTATCTTGCCATACGCAGAACAGATCATTATCAATACCAAATAATAACTCGTCAACGACGATTTTCTATCGTCAGACACCGTCCTTCTGACCACCGTGTTATTACGTCAATAATATTCTGTCTTGCCGTTTGCGAAACGAATCATTATCAAACCAAATAAGAGAAACCAATTACTTCTTCTCTTTCAACAATATTTCTTAACATTATAAGAAAAGTAAATTCACGACATTCCTTCCTGTCATAGATCCCACTTCTTGGGGACATAACATAATCATTATTCAAAGATTTCCTCTTGAAAAACAAATTTCTCGCCTCACGAGTAAATCACTCATTGCGATTATTCTGTGTCTTGCTTCACAAGCACAAAACAAGTTTGACCCTCAACTGTTCACACGGCCTGTGATAATAGGTTTATTCCACTCGTGCCATTGCACATGAGAGTGATGAAAGAACTTCTGAGACTATCTCGACAACCAATTTAAAACGGTTAAACTCTAGCAACCTTTTCCAGGAGCTCATCAAAGAATTAATAAGTAACTATTTTCCACCTTCTCTCCGAGTCCAGGGACCGAATCCTGCCGTTCTACTTACGAGACAGGAAATTCTTAAAATTAATACGATATTCGAGCTTGTGCGAAACCACCGCGTTACTTTTCATATTACGTATGAAACTCTCGCGATATTCGGCGGATAAATACACTCGAATCGTTTCAATATATTTCATAGATTTGTCAGATAAAATCTGTACAAAAATCGGGGAACTGACATTCGCCGTAAGATCTATAACCGACCGTTTGGACGTGATCGAACTGATCCTAAACGCAAGCAATCTGCCAACACCCACCACCAACGATGACGATGTTGCAGCTGTTCTACCTCTATGAACAATAGAGGAAATAAAAGAATTTGAAATGCATTCAACAATTGCAGATCTCAAGCAACTTCTGGTATGTCTACTTAACATTATAAAACAAGAATGCTTATAAATAAAATATTTGAGATTATTCGAAAAATTTGCCTTACAAGGCATACAAGTTAATTTTTTTTTTTTTTTTTTTTTTCTAGTCGTCCTATCTTACTCAGGCAGGAGGGAGCTCGGCAAAAGATTGTCTTGTGCGCATCCTAAAAAGTTTTTGGGCCAGAAGCCGCGAAACAGTCGTCATGGCGCGGGCAGCGCGGAAACTTCAAAATATGTGATTTAGGAATCGTTGGCGTTATTAAAAGTGAACACGTACTCAACAAGTGTAATTTAAAAAATGATTTGTATATATTCATTACACTTTTTAATCTGATAAAATGGTGATATTATAAAATGACTGTTCTGTTTTAGTTTGTTGTTTTCAGAAGCTGTCAAACGACCGTTCGCCTGCACAGATAAATATTTCGAAAACGAGGCTAAGGAATGGCTCCACCAGGGCCGCAGAGTACGTTTAGAATACTACTTTCGTTATTTTCGTTTCATTGTTTATCATTTATCTAAAAAATTATCACTTTTTTATTTCTGTTTTTTCTTTTTTAATTTCCTAAAAAAAACTTTGGCTGAGTAAAAAATAAACTTAAGGCGTACGATTCATAGAAATGAAAAAAAATTGTCATTCACACTATCGTATAGTAATTAAAAGTGTACAACTCTTATGATTGTAATATATCGAAAGATTCGTGCGGAAGTTTCGCAATACAATTGGAAGTGTGAACAAATAAAAAGAATATTGCTTGATTGTGATTTTCTTAATTTCCATTACATCTTGTTCGAAAATATAATTTTGTTTTTTTTTTCAAAAGTTTATGCTCTCTCTAATAAGGAATAAAGAAGCAATGACTGAATAATAATTTGAAGACTGAACAGATAATATATACTAGATTAAGAAAATTCATGTAACATGCTCTGCAAATAAAATGGAGAATATATCTTCACAACTTTATTGTCATTTAAATTTATCCCAAATATGAAGAAAGTATGAATAATAATTATGTAACATAACCAGCGCATTAATGTAAATTCTACGGGATAAAACTTTGTAATAGTTACATGTACAAACCGTATATGTTATGAGATTATAACTCGTAGCATTTTCGACTCTTATACGTAACTGATATGAAACCAAAGTTATGTTAGTTACATCTATGAGCTGAGTATGTTATGTAACGGTAACTCGTAGTTTATTCATAACTTCGATTTAATAAAAGGACGACAAATTTGAGAACAAACTCCGCTTCATTTATGAAGTTAAGGATGTAAATGTTACATCTAAGAGAACACGCGTTACGTGATATTTCCATATTTTTTTCGAAACTGTGTTTGCTGGGTAGTTATCCGGACCGATCGCCACCCGATCGCCCTTCTTACCGATTGCTGACTTTTGCCATATAGATGAGAAGATTTCCTCGAATCTCAGAAATCGATCGTAAATTATAGTGACCGGTCGACCTTACCGATCGCCAGCCGATCAACCATGCGGTAGTTAACCGATAACTTGTTCGGCCGCAAGAGGAGCCACCGCTCGCCTATAGTTAGCCCCGAGCGAGTCGCCAATCAGTAATAGGTAGCCGGGGGAAGTAACTCGTTTCACCGATTGCCCGCCAGAGCGAGTCACCGAATTTCCCGTTCATGTAACTAATCGCGTGAGAAAATCGACCGCTAGAATGAATGTTCGCTAAATGATGTTCTTTTCCCACATGCTTCGGCAGGTACGGGTGAATCATCTGCGTGTTTGAGTAGGCAGCACTCCCTCCACAGTGACATCTGTGGCTTATACACCCTCAAGGTCTCTTCAGCAGGTACTTTATACGTTTTTCGACTTCTTGCTGAGTCAAGTCGTGCGTGTGTACTATACTACTAACATACTACTCTGAACTATACTCATTCAAAAAAGAACCGTTCGTGCGATTTTTCTTTTCTCGAATTCACCACTTCTTGTGCGCCGTCATAGTAAAAAAGTGTTAACATTCTTTTTTTCGTTATTGAGTGTGTGCGCGTCTGTGCGCCGAGAGACCGATCCGGAGGGAGACTTACGAATCAAGGAACAGCGATTCGAACATCCTCTGCGGCAAGCTTCCTGCAGAACTTTTATTCAACAAGGTAATTAGATGAAAAAAAAGTCTCATTTCTTAATTTCAAACTTTTCATTTTCCAGTCAAAAAAATGAATTCGCGGCGTGAGACTGATCCGGAAAGAGAGAGAGAGAGAGACTCACGATTCAAGGAACAGCGATTCGAAAATCATGGAGATCATTGCCGATCTTCAAGGATTCACCTACGCCGGTAATCAATTCGTGGTGAAGGAGTTCACAGCGATCGCTATTGAATGGAACGAAGATGGCATACAACACACGGCTTGTATGCTGTATCAACCATCCTGCAAATGGATTGGATTGTCTTCGAAGCATAGAATCTCGAATGCATGGTTAACTAGAAATTATCATGGGTTCGAATGGGACAATGGAGAATTCCCATACGAAGATGCTCAAAAGCTGATCAAAAAAGTCCTCCGCGAAGCAAGTTACGTGTACGTAAAGGGTGAAAAAAAAAAGGCTTCAAAGTATCATCGATAAAGTAAAATTCATTATTAATCCTGAAGATTTGGAGTTCCTTGAATGGTAAGATCCTCTGGTTGCTTATTGGACATTACGTAAGCATCATGACAAAGTAGCGAGTTACCACTGCGCCTTCGAAAACGTGCTAACGTATAAAATGTGGTACTTCCAGCAGTGTCATAGTTCCCCCAAAAAATCTTTGGAGCTTTATGTGCAACTCAATGGGAATTTATGCATCATGCAGAAGGAGGACATGACCTGCTTTACTACGGACTTCCTTCTCACTCACGCACCTCATGCCATTGATGATTTGTGGACCTGGGGCAAACTCTTTAATACTATGAGAACAAACAAAGAAATCGCAGGTAACCTCAAGTGTAGACAGCATTACACACATTCATCTTTCCATGTTTGTGGGCCGTATTATGAACCAGACTTTGTGCAGGTTAAGGACTGCACCGAATGCAAAGTATCTCAAAAGTACAGCGGGAAGGGGGGGGGGGGGGGGGGGTGAAAACTAAGACGAGGATGTTTTTTTATGAGAGGAATGAAATTGTGTAAAATATATAGTTTTTATTTTTATAAAAATTATTATACGTACAATAATGTGAAAAATAAACTTAGAAGTAAGGTGGGGGGAAAAAATCGTTGATAATTACTACTATATATACTATAATTATAACTACTTATAGCTAAACCGACAGCTAATCTTATACTTAATATTTTTACAATTAAACTATATATGAGGTATTCCATGCCAACTGAGTGAACATTTTCCTTGACCCCGACCAATTTTCTTCGTTATTTTTGTATGATTCTACAACCTAAAAAAGCACTCACCATTTTTTTCAGATTTTTCGATCCATCATACTTTTTTAAAAAATGTTAGAAACCCTTTTATGGTCCTGAAAAAAACGCCATTTTTTATTTTTTCACAAAAATTAACATAATTTGTAGGTCCCAAAACAAATATTTTGAGCCATGGTCCAGAGTGGAGAATTGATTTTTTGTATTTTTCAAATATTTTTTTAGAGGAATAATTTTTCTTATTTTGTACATATACAATACATATGTTATGTTTGTAACATTCAAAAAAAAAAAATGGTTGCGACGAAATATCTGAAAAAAATGGTGAGTGCTTTTTTTTAGGTTGTAGAATCATAAAAAAAATAATTTAGCAAATTTACAATTTGTATACATACAAAATAAGGAAAATTATTCCTTAGTATTCTTATGATTAGTATTCTGAATTACTTTTTTCATCACTCTTTGTTATTGTGGTGTATGTGCGTAGCGATGGGAGCGGGCCCGTGTGCGTGCGTGTGCGCGGGTGCGAGGGTGCGAGTGAGAGCGCGACGGACGAATGTGTGGCGAGACGGGCAGAGCGTCTGGACGAGAGGGCCAGAGAAGACGGGAAAATAAAGAGTGTTCATACCGTGAAGTCGTGTTCATTAACCCACTTGCTCTTGAATCCCACATCCGCAAGACAGTAGTATACACTGCAGTTATCAACATACCAAAATTAAAAATACCCCTCATCACTCTCAATACTTTCTTCATCGCTCTTGGCTGGGAGCCGCAGCCTCGCCCGGTCGTTGGGGAGCAGCTTGATCCACCGAGCCACCCGATGATACCAGTCCATCGGGTTGAGAATCACGGGGAGAACAAAATCCTCCGGCTTGGCGACTATTTCGACGTTTTTGTCGGCTCTCCAATCCCTGTTGGCCTCCTCAGCCTACCTCTCCGCAACGGCCACCAGCTGAGTGTTGTTTAAATCCTCATCATCATCGTCCGTGGCGATATCGTCTTCAAACCCTCCGTGGCTGCGGATATATCTCCTTAGTTTCGACCTGAGCCCTATAGCGAGCCTCCGCGAGCTCCCGTGTTTCGGCAATTTCTTCGTCGTTTAGATTTATAGTAGAGAAACCTGATGAATGAGGTGGGCTGGATGGGCACGCTAAAGCTTACAGCCCCTCATATATGTAATTTTCGGCGTTAGGTAGAGGGGCCTGCTCACTTTGTTTTTGAACCACCAGTAGAAATACCGGTGGCTAATCAATAGGTATGCGGTTCCCCCGTTAAGGGTCACCAGCTCCCCTCAACACCAACGTCCAGATTTGTCGTCAGATGTGCGGCATCCAGCTCTTCAATAAAAGCGAAGGTTGTTTTTTTTTTACAAATTATCCTGAGAATCAAAAAGGGTGGTCAACCCTATATGCAATCAACCTGGTCGTCAACACAGCTAAGGATGCGATTGCTGGAAAGAGATGGAATCGCGGCACAAAAAAGTATTGTTTGGTGGCTGCATTAGACATCAAAAATGCTTTCAACTCTGCTAACTGGGACTGCGTAATGCGCGCCCTTGAAGACAAACGAGTTCCAGGGTATTTGCGTAGAATGGTAGCAAGCTACTTCACAAACAGAGTCCTCAAATATAACACAAAAAGTGGTCCTAAGGAGTATGATATTACTGGTGGTGTACCACAGGGCTCAGTTCTAGGTCCTCTGCTATGGAATATCATGTATGATGGTCTCCTGAAAATAGCATTGCCAGCAGAAGTGTAACTGGTAGCGTATGCAGATGATGTTGCCGTGCTGATTGTCGCGAAGCATCTTGAAGAGATAAATCTGGCCTTCGACATTACATTTAGACGGATAAACTTATGGATGGATACGGTGAACTTGCAACTAGCTAAGCATAAAACCGAAGCAGTGCTCATTACCAGCAGGAAAGCGATGGAAACCATCAAGTTACAAGTTGGGGAACTTGAGATCACATCACAACCGTACATTCGGTACCTGGGAGTGATACTTGATGCTCGACTCAATTTCAAGCAACAAGTCGAACATGTGACTGCCAAAGCATCAGTAGTTAGAGCGAGCCTAGCACGACTCATGCCTAACGTTGGTGGACCAAAGCAGAGCAGAAGACTACTGCTGTCATCAGTAGTAACATCCGTGCTCACATATGGTATATCCATTTGGGCTGATACATTAGAGATGCAAGAATCATGGAGAAAAGCGGGTCCAATTTATAGACAGAGCGCTCTGAGAGTTGCCAGTGCCTTCCGCACAATATCAGAAGAAGCGGTGTGCGTCATTGCTGGAACCCTACCGCTCAGAGTACTAGCAGAGAAAAGACGGGCCCTTTACCAACGACAAAAGTCAACTGCACTGAGCCCTGAAGAACTTGGAACAGAAGAACGGCAGCACAGCATCTCGCGATGGCAACTTGAGTGGGACGCCGCAGCAAAAGGAAGATGGACACACCGCCTCATACCAAAGATCGATGTTTGGCTGAGCCGAAACCATGGCGAAGTCAACTATTACCTAACTCAGATGTTGTCAGGACATGGGTACTTTCGAGAGTACCTGCACCGCTTTAAGCACGACGATTCTCCGGAGTGCCCGTCTTGTCCAAGGGTTATTGAGGACGCAGGGCACGTTTTCTTTGAGTGTCCACGATTTGATCCTCAGCGAAATGAGTTAGAAAGGATCCTGAACCGGAGAATCCAACCAGAGATAACAGTAGAGGCAATGTTGTCAAGTCAAACTGCTTGGAACGCTACAAGCACTTTTGCCACAGAAGTCCTTACAGAACTGCGTTCCATTGAAAGAAAAAGAGCGAATGATAGAAACTAGAAGGAAAGAAAAATGACACCTTAGCCACCAGAAGGAAGAGCAGTAGCTAGATCCTCCCTTCACCAAGTAATGCCTGACGGCGGTTTCCATGAGGGATTAGAGGAAAAAAGGAAGAAGGGGTTTAGGGTTTAGTGGGTAGGAGCGTTAGCGTCGAGTCGCCACATATCCAGGCCAAACAGCTATGCCTGGAATCCGTAAAAAGGATTCCCCCCCCAAGGAAAAAACACACGCACGCACGCACGCACACACACACACACGCACGCACGCGCGCACACACGCACTCACACGTGCACGCACGCACACACACACACACACACACACACACACACACACTCACGCGCACGCACGCACGCACGCACGCACGCACGCACTACGACTGATTACGAGAAAGAAACTGGGACATCCAGTTATGTGTAGGGTTTCTCTTTCTCTCTTATTATCTCTATCTAAAGTTTGCGTTTGGAAAATGTTGTGTGGTACGTGCCATTATGCGAGGGTCCTCTCTTCTTCCCTCTGAATAGTATTATTTTTGTACCGTTACTACGTTTGTAATTGATTCTCATTGAATATTTTTTCCCAATGAAATAGATAGAATAAATGAAATAAATAGAATAAATGGAATAAATTGAATTAATGGAATAAATAAAAGGAATAAAATAAATAGAATAAATGAAATGAATACAATAAATAAAATTAATAAAATAAATCAAACAAATGAAATTAATAAAATGAACTGAATAAATCGAATGAATGATATAAATAAAATAAATGAAATAAATAAAATGAATATAATGAATGAAATGAATAAAATCAAAAAAACAAGTGAATAAATAGATAGAAAGAGAGAGAGAGAGGGAGAGAGAGAGAGGGAGAGAGAGTGAGAGAGAGAGAGAGGGAGAGAGAGAGAGCGAGAGAGAGAGAGAGAGAGAGAAAAAGAGGAAGGGAGGGAATGATGCTGAATACTGAAAAATTGAAACAAATCGAAAAACTTCGTTAACATACTAACCAAATGTGATAATCATTACGGAAATTAAATCGGCATTCGCAGTATCGTAAGAGGATTAGTGCAGCGCTATATATATTCTATAAAGTACACACAAAAGTAGAAACTCGTTGAAGTGTTCGGGTTTTCGAATGAACACCTTTTTTCACCACTCACTTTGTCAAACACCTGTTTCTGCACGAGAGATTTTTCAAAATGCTAGAGAAGTTTCAAACAGCTATTCGGATTTGTATGAAAGGATACACGCTCACCCTCCACCGAGCAAAAATCAAACAGGCAATCGTTCATGGGATGTACGCCTCGTGACATACAGGCAAAAATGTAACGCAACAACAGTATAAGCTGGGAAAATTTTCTCAAGAGATAGCTACCTGCTTTTTTGATGATCAATTTTTCCCATCACGTGCTCCACGCTGGTTGGGGGTATGCAGGCTCGGACTTGTTCGCTATAAAGAGTCATAAACTCCAAAACTGTATGTGCACAAAGCATCCGGTCAAGAGTCGACAAGACAAGATTTTTCTCACGCCAAACACTGCTCGCTACCTGCTTTTCGTTGAACGATTTTTCCCATCACATGCCCCACGCTGATAAGGGTTGGGGTGTGCAGGTTTAGACTTGTTTGTCATAAAATTTTTTTATTCTTTGATGGCTGCGGTGGTCCATCACTGGAGCCCTCCACCCAGCCACTACTGCGCGCTGCCCAGTACCTGCTTTTTCGTTGACCGATTTTTTTCCCTATCACATGACCCAACGGTGGTTGGGGGTGTGCAGGTTTTTGATTTTTGCTTAGCCACATGAACAGCCATATTGATCAATTTCATAACCTCTCCCCACTCACAATCCTGGATTGGTAAACATACCGGCTTGCAACCCGATGCATGCACATTTTTTACACAGAAACTGTGAATCGTCTAAGAATTACAATAAAATATTCAATTATACAAAATATCTCCACATTCTCTTCCATTATGCATACAGGTGTAGCATATCATCATCAATAATAATAATAATAACAATAATAATAATAATAACAATAACAACAACAACAACAACAGCAATAATCGAATCTCCGTACATGCATAGATAACGATCTGGCAAAAATACCGAGTCAATTGAACGATACTGGACGAGCACAAGATCACAATCAAGACGTGGAAATGCCAACAATAAACGGTATTACGAATAGCACAAATGTTTAAGTAAATCAAAATACCATTAAAAATTTCTCAGAAGAATCCCCAAACAAAAAGATCACGACACAACATCGAACCAAAATTTACCAACGTTATGTAAACAAGATAAACGACGCTATACTTAAAAAAATTCACAGCTAAACCTGAAAATAATCTATAACTAACTTACAAGTTATTTGGAGAGGAAATGAGTTTTAATTCATAGACACAATCAAATATGATATATAGCGGGTTGATACATAACCCTTGTTTTCATTTGAAAACATTTAAAAAAAGAGGCATGAGGGGAGATGTTTAGTAATTCGGGTGGTCAACCGTCCACAATGACTCCGGCGCGTGCCACGCCGGGTGATCAAAATCCTCGAAGGGGAAGCGTTGCCCCCACCAACCATCGATCAGCCATCTGATGCCGAAGAAGTCTATGAAATCGTCACCTTGCCATCGGCAGTTGTCAGCTAGCCCTCGAAAATATGCAATTTTGCTTCGAATTTCCGCCCCACCTTGGCGGCGTTTCTTAAAATCCTTTATACTGACCCACCCTAGGGATTCTAGAGTCCTCAGCAGATACTGTAAACATGGATAAACAACCAAATTTGAATTAAAATGCTTCACAAACACTTCGAATAAAAAGAGCGAAAACCATGTGCCGCAGAACACTATCATGAACAATGAACAATAAATCAAAATGAAGAATTCCCAAAACTTGAATACTTTTTCTCTGCACATATAAACACAAATAATTGAACGATTCAAGAACTCTTAAACATGTTACGATAAAAACATTTATAATGAGCAAGATGATGAAACTTGGTACTTACAGAAATCTTCTCTAATTCGAGAACCATTTTTTTTTCTTTTCTAACTATGTACTTTTATAACTCGTCAACTCAGTGAAGTTTGAAAAATGGATACAATTTTTCACGCAGCGACGCGATCTCAATTTCTTTGCCTCGGCTTTACGGACACTTTCTGTACGCGGAGATAGTCCTCCCTGCCTACATCGTCCATAGCTCTAACCCGACCTAACCCAGCGGAGTAAAAGCTAACCTGACCTGAGACGGTAGGACTTGACCTGACGTAACCTAACTTGACTCAAGACACTACAGCCCAACCTAATATAACCTATCCTAATCCAAGACTGCTCAACCTAACCTAAATTGATAAAATACCTTCTGAAATGATTTATTCGATCAAGCTTGATCGCTAGCTTCGATAGTTCAATGATTCTTGAGCAATTCGCGGTTGGCGCGACGGCGTCGAGGATTCTAGAACCTGACCTACATCAAGGCTACATCAACTTAACATAACCTAACTTGACCCAAGACACTACAACCCAACCTAATATAACCTATCCCAACTCGCGACTGTACAACCTAGCCAACCTAATATAACTTAATCTTTTGCAGGTTTCCCGGTAACATGAAAAGACTTCCGTTTCCTCTATAGACGGGGAAGCTCTTGGTAACATTCGCTCATTTTACTTGTTCTGCCGTCTACTGGTTCTCATTTTGTTACACGTACTACTTCTCATGCAATATAGGTAATGTAACCGGGCTTCTTCATGTTTGAAAATACAAATTCAGTAGATTCTAGCGAAGCTGTCGAGAGTGCGGTATGCGTCACAACATTTTCCAATCCGCATTGTTGTAGTACGATGACATTATGTAAAGCAATAATTCGATTTCTGACATGTCTTTCAAGACAGATTAATTTAGAATTAAAGTATGTAAAAATATTCATATTCCTAGCCGTTATAAACATTAACACGATTCACAATTCCATCATTTTTACACAATTCGTCAACCCTATTGGATACGCAATTTTTATTAAAATCCCTAGCATCAACTTTTCCCCATAAAATGACGCTGCTGCCAATAAATAAGGAAAAATATATCTCATTCGCGAATGCGTTGATGGAACAATAATGTGCTCGAGATTCAACGATTCGTTTTGATTTTTATGGCTAGCAGCATCCTTTCCATAAACCTTCCACATATTTGAATGATGCAGATAAACACACAACGCGTAAATTCTGCAATAACCAGACTCAGTTCAGTTTGATGACTGGCAACAACGTTTACCCCATGAATACGTTTATTGCTGGGAGAAGCTCGATGAAACTCAGCTACCTGCAAATATGCATTTCTACTTACACTTATGTAATGCAAATATTTCAAACGACGATTACAAGCATGCTAAAAATGTTTGGGAAGAATTCCATTTAGAGCCAATGGAGAACTATAGAGATTGATAAATGCAAAACGGTGATCTGACCAGATGTCTCAAAACATATGATTTTGATCCGTTGCACTACTACACAGTGCCGGGACTTGCTTTCGACGCTATGCTCAAATACACGGGAGTAAATTTACAATATTCTGATCGACACGCTCGGGCCAATAACAGGTTTATGGGGAAAGATTTTGATCCTTGTAACGTGGAATCGTATCTCATGTATTTTGACGTAAACAATCTATACGGTTTGTTCAAGTGGTGGCATAATCCTATCGATATATCAACTCACTCGGACGATCCACCGATCGGTTACATCCTGAACCGATGGATATTCGAATATCCTATAGAGCTTCACAAGAATCATAAACATTTTAATTCTTTAGTCTCGAGCATTTCACACCTCGGGTTCTGATGAAGGATGGGAACAATAGAAAAATTATGACCGATTTCATCGGGGATTCAAGTAAAACTGCGCACATTTACCGTCAAAGTGAGCAAACGTGTCAAGGATGCCGAAAGTGCAACGTTGAAAACCGTCACGTTTAACGATTATAAGCATCGCATGGGGAGACTTACAAAGAGTTGGTCCATACCACAATGCCTAATACGTAGTAAAAAACATGAAGTTAGTCCCATTGTACTGAAAAATTGACGTTGAGTTGGCAAGACTGTAATATGCAACTGGTACCTGGACAAACAGACGCAATACCTTGAGGGGTTTACCACCACCCCCACAATAAACTGACCATAGGATAGAACTGAGGGCATAGAACTGCTGTAAGGACAACCCATCATCAAACAGAGATAGTTCTTCAACAATATGATAAATCCGTGCGAAACTATACACATTTACCACCACGGTTGAAAACGAAACGATACATATCAACATTATCAAAGTGAGCAAACGTGTCAAGGGATACGAAAACTGCAACGATAAATAACATCACGTTTAATGATTATAAGAACCGTCGGAAGGGCTTACCAAGAGTTGATCAACCCCACAGTGTTGAATACGTAGTAAAAAACGCGAGGTTAGCCCCAATGTACTGAAAAATTGATCATGAGTTGACAAGACGGTAATATGCAACCGATACCTGGGCAAACAGGCCCCCAGAACTTGGAGGGTGTGCTGCAACCCCGCAATAAACTAGCCGTAGGCTGGCATTGAGGGCATAGAACCGTTGTAAATATATGCGTTTGACACCCAGGGCGATCCTTCATGAAGCAGAGACGTTTCGCCAGCATTACGATATTGAGCAGATCGAAGTTTCAAAATTCGAATACCATGTGAATTCATGTATTCATCAATTATTTATTCATTTATTATTAATATATTGAGCAATTATTCATATTTATTTGTTTACCACGAGAAAATTTTTCAGAAAATGGAAAAAAGTTTCCAGAAAAGGAAAAAAAGTTTTCAGAAAATGAAAAAAAGTTTCAGAAAATGAAAAAAAGTTCACCAAAAAATAAAACGAACATTAATCGTATCGAAAAATTATAGATTATTATGTCTATCACTATTATTATCATCATTATTATTATTATTATTGTCATTGTCATTGTCATTGTCATTGCCATTGTCATTGTCATTGTCATTGTCATTGTCATTGTCATTGTCATTGCCATTGTCATTGTCATTGTCATTGCCATTGTCATTGTCATTGTTATTGTTATTGTTATTGTTATTGTTATTATTATTGTTATTGTTATTAATAGAATTTTTTTATTTTTATTATTATTAATATTATTATTATATTATTATTATTATTATTTGAAGGCCTTCGGACACGGCAGGCGATGGTGGAGGTGCCCCCTGCTACCAGGGTCTAGCGTTATCGACGACGAGGCCGCCTGCAGCCCCGGAGCTTTGGTCGGTTCTACGGGCGGCTGTGTCGCCCCCGAAGCTGCCAGCGGAAGCCGTCGATCGCGTACCACAATCATGCGGACTCTAAATCCAGGGGTAATTACTACCCGAGCAAGGACAGCTCCTGCGACGACCTTGGAAGAGGCGAGGATCGTGGTCCTCCTCGACTGCGGCAGAGAGGGGCTGCAGGCGGCCTCGTCGTCGATAACGCTAGACCCTGGTAGCAGGGGGCACCTCCACCATCGCCTGCCGTGTCCGAAGGCCTTCAAATAATAATAATAATAATATAATAATAATATTAATAATAATAAAAATAAAAAAATTCTATTAATAACAATAACAATAATAATAACAATAACAATAACAATAACAATAACAATGACAATGGCAATGACAATGACAATGACAATGACAATGACAATGACAATGGCAATGACAATGACAATGACAATGACAATAATAATAATAATAATGATGATAATAATAGTGATAGACATAATAATCTATAATTTTTCGATACGATTAATGTTCGTTTTATTTTTTGGTGAACTTTTTTTCATTTTCTGAAACTTTTTTTCATTTTCTGAAAACTTTTTTTCCTTTTCTGGAAACTTTTTTCCATTTTCTGAAAATTTTTCTCGTGGTAAACAAATAAATATGAATAATTGCTCAATATATTAATAATAAATGAATAAATAATTGATGAATACATGAATTCACATGGTATTCGAATTTTGAAACTTCGATCTGCTCAATATCGTAATGCTGGCGAAACGTCTCTGCTTCATGAAGGATCGCCCTGGGTGTCAAACGCATATATTTACAACGGTTCTATGCCCTCAATGCCAGCCTACGGCTAGTTTATTGCGGGGTTGCAGCACACCCTCCAAGTTCTGGGGGCCTGTTTGCCCAGGTATCGGTTGCATATTACCGTCTTGTCAACTCATGATCAATTTTTCAGTACATTGGGGCTAACCTCGCGTTTTTTACTACGTATTCAACACTGTGGGGTTGATCAACTCTTGGTAAGCCCTTCCGACGGTTCTTATAATCATTAAACGTGATGTTATTTATCGTTGCAGTTTTCGTATCCCTTGACACGTTTGCTCACTTTGATAATGTTGATATGTATCGTTTCGTTTTCAACCGTGGTGGTAAATGTGTATAGTTTCGCACGGATTTATCATATTGTTGAAGAACTATCTCTGTTTGATGATGGGTTGTCCTTACAGCAGTTCTATGCCCTCAGTTCTATCCTATGGTCAGTTTATTGTGGGGGTGGTGGTAAACCCTTCAAGGTATTGCGTCTGTTTGTCCAGGTACCAGTTGCATATTACAGTCTTGCCAACTCAACGTCAATTTTTCAGTACAATGGGACTAACTTCATGTTTTTTACTACGTATTAGGCATTGTGGTATGGACCAACTCTTTGTAAGTCTCCCCATGCGATGCTTATAATCGTTAAACGTGACGGTTTTCAACGTTGCACTTTCGGCATCCTTGACACGTTTGCTCACTTTGACGGTAAATGTGCGCAGTTTTACTTGAATCCCCGATGAAATCGGTCATAATTTTTCTATTGTTCCCATCCTTCATCAGAACCCGAGGTGTGAAATGCTCGAGACTAAAGAATTAAAATGTTTATGATTCTTGTGAAGCTCTATAGGATATTCGAATATCCATCGGTTCAGGATGTAACCGATCGGTGGATCGTCCGAGTGAGTTGATATATCGATAGGATTATGCCACCACTTGAACAAACCGTATAGATTGTTTACGTCAAAATACATGAGATACGATTCCACGTTACAAGGATCAAAATCTTTCCCCATAAACCTGTTATTGGCCCGAGCGTGTCGATCAGAATATTGTAAATTTACTCCCGTGTATTTGAGCATAGCGTCGAAAGCAAGTCCCGGCACTGTGTAGTAGTGCAACGGATCAAAATCATATGTTTTGAGACATCTGGTCAGATCACCGTTTTGCATTTATCAATCTCTATAGTTCTCCATTGGCTCTAAATGGAATTCTTCCCAAACATTTTTAGCATGCTTGTAATCGTCGTTTGAAATATTTGCATTACATAAGTGTAAGTAGAAATGCATATTTGCAGGTAGCTGAGTTTCATCGAGCTTCTCCCAGCAATAAACGTATTCATGGGGTAAACGTTGTTGCCAGTCATCAAACTGAACTGAGTCTGGTTATTGCAGAATTTACGCGTTGTGTGTTTATCTGCATCATTCAAATATGTGGAAGGTTTATGGAAAGGATGCTGCTAGCCATAAAAATCAAAACGAATCGTTGAATCTCGAGCACATTATTGTTCCATCAACGCATTCGCGAATGAGATATATTTTTCCTTATTTATTGGCAGCAGCGTCATTTTATGGGGAAAAGTTGATGCTAGGGATTTTAATAAAAATTGCGTATCCAATAGGGTTGACGAATTGTGTAAAAATGATGGAATTGTGAATCGTGTTAATGTTTATAACGGCTAGGAATATGAATATTTTTACATACTTTAATTCTAAATTAATCTGTCTTGAAAGACATGTCAGAAATCGAATTATTGCTTTACATAATGTCATCGTACTACAACAATGCGGATTGGAAAATGTTGTGACGCATACCGCACTCTCGACAGCTTCGCTAGAATCTACTGAATTTGTATTTTCAAACATGAAGAAGCCCGGTTACATTACCTATATTGCATGAGAAGTAGTACGTGTAACAAAATGAGAACCAGTAGACGGCAGAACAAGTAAAATGAGCGAATGTTACCAAGAGCTTCCCCGTCTATAGAGGAAACGGAAGTCTTTTCATGTTACCGGGAAACCTGCAAAAGATTAAGTTATATTAGGTTGGCTAGGTTGTACAGTCGCGAGTTGGGATAGGTTATATTAGGTTGGGTTGTAGTGTCTTGGGTCAAGTTAGGTTATGTTAAGTTGATGTAGCCTTGATGTAGGTCAGGTTCTAGAATCCTCGACGCCGTCGCGCCAACCGCGAATTGCTCAAGAATCATTGAACTATCGAAGCTAGCGATCAAGCTTGATCGAATAAATCATTTCAGAAGGTATTTTATCAATTTAGGTTAGGTTGAGCAGTCTTGGATTAGGATAGGTTATATTAGGTTGGGCTGTAGTGTCTTGAGTCAAGTTAGGTTACGTCAGGTCAAGTCCTACCGTCTCAGGTCAGGTTAGCTTTTACTCCGCTGGGTTAGGTCGGGTTAGAGCTATGGACGATGTAGGCAGGGAGGACTATCTCCGCGTACAGAAAGTGTCCGTAAAGCCGAGGCAAAGAAATTGAGATCGCGTCGCTGCGTGAAAAATTGTATCCATTTTTCAAACTTCACTGAGTTGACGAGTTATAAAAGTACATAGTTAGAAAAGAAAAAAAAATGGTTCTCGAATTAGAGAAGATTTCTGTAAGTACCAAGTTTCATCATCTTGCTCATTATAAATGTTTTTATCGTAACATGTTTAAGAGTTCTTGAATCGTTCAATTATTTGTGTTTATATGTGCAGAGAAAAAGTATTCAAGTTTTGGGAATTCTTCATTTTGATTTATTGTTCATTGTTCATGATAGTGTTCTGCGGCACATGGTTTTCGCTCTTTTTATTCGAAGTGTTTGTGAAGCATTTTAATTCAAATTTGGTTGTTTATCCATGTTTACAGTATCTGCTGAGGACTCTAGAATCCCTAGGGTGGGTCAGTATAAAGGATTTTAAGAAACGCCGCCAAGGTGGGGCGGAAATTCGAAGCAAAATTGCATATTTTCGAGGGCTAGCTGACAACTGCCGATGGCAGGGTGACGATTTCATAGACTTCTTCGGCATCAGATGGCTGATCGATGGTTGGTGGGGGCAACGCTTCCCCTTCGAGGATTTTGATCACCCGGCGTGGCACGCGCCGGAGTCATTGTGGACGGTTGACCACCCGAATTACTAAACATCTCCCCTCATGCCTCTTTTTTTAAATGTTTTCAAATGAAAACAAGGGTTATGTATCAACCCGCTATATATCATATTTGATTGTGTCTATGAATTAAAACTCATTTCCTCTCCAAATAACTTGTAAGTTAGTTATAGATTATTTTCAGGTTTAGCTGTGAATTTTTTTAAGTATAGCGTCGTTTATCTTGTTTACATAACGTTGGTAAATTTTGGTTCGATGTTGTGTCGTGATCTTTTTGTTTGGGGATTCTTCTGAGAAATTTTTAATGGTATTTTGATTTACTTAAACATTTGTGCTATTCGTAATACCGTTTATTGTTGGCATTTCCACGTCTTGATTGTGATCTTGTGCTCGTCCAGTATCGTTCAATTGACTCGGTATTTTTGCCAGATCGTTATCTATGCATGTACGGAGATTCGATTATTGCTGTTGTTGTTGTTGTTGTTATTGTTATTATTATTATTATTGTTATTATTATTATTATTGATGATGATATGCTACACCTGTATGCATAATGGAAGAGAATGTGGAGATATTTTGTATAATTGAATATTTTATTGTAATTCTTAGACGATTCACAGTTTCTGTGTAAAAAATGTGCATGCATCGGGTTGCAAGCCGGTATGTTTACCAATCCAGGATTGTGAGTGGGGAGAGGTTATGAAATTGATCAATATGGCTGTTCATGTGGCTAAGCAAAAATCAAAAACCTGCACACCCCCAACCACCGTTGGGTCATGTGATAGGGAAAAAAATCGGTCAACGAAAAAGCAGGTACTGGGCAGCGCGCAGTAGTGGCTGGGTGGAGGGCTCCAGTGATGGACCACCGCAGCCATCAAAGAATAAAAAAATTTTATGACAAACAAGTCTAAACCTGCACACCCCAACCCTTATCAGCGTGGGGCATGTGATGGGAAAAATCGTTCAACGAAAAGCAGGTAGCGAGCAGTGTTTGGCGTGAGAAAAATCTTGTCTTGTCGACTCTTGACCGGATGCTTTGTGCACATACAGTTTTGGAGTTTATGACTCTTTATAGCGAACAAGTCCGAGCCTGCATACCCCCAACCAGCGTGGAGCACGTGATGGGAAAAATTGATCATCAAAAAAGCAGGTAGCTATCTCTTGAGAAAATTTTCCCAGCTTATACTGTTGTTGCGTTACATTTTTGCCTGTATGTCACGAGGCGTACATCCCATGAACGATTGCCTGTTTGATTTTTGCTCGGTGGAGGGTGAGCGTGTATCCTTTCATACAAATCCGAATAGCTGTTTGAAACTTCTCTAGCATTTTGAAAAATCTCTCGTGCAGAAACAGGTGTTTGACAAAGTGAGTGGTGAAAAAAGGTGTTCATTCGAAAACCCGAACACTTCAACGAGTTTCTACTTTTGTGTGTACTTTATAGAATATATATAGCGCTGCACCAATCCTCTTACGATACTGCGAATGCCGATTTAATTTCCGTAATGATTATCACATTCGATTAGTATGTTAACGAAGTTTTTCGATTTGTTCAATTTTTCAGTATTCAGCATCATTCCCTCCCTTCCTCTTTTTCTCTCTTTCTCTCTCTCTCTCTCTCTCTCTCTTCTTTCACTCTCTTCCTATTTATTCATGTGCTTATTTCATTGATTTTATTCATTTCATTAATTCTATTTATTTTATTTATTTTATTTATTTTATTTATTTTATTTATTTTATTTATTTTATTTATTTTATTTATTTTATTTATTTTATTTATTTTATTTATTTTTATCATTCTATTTATATTATTCATCCTATTTATTTCATTTTGTTCATTCATTCTATTTGTTTCATCTATTTCGTTCATTCCATTTATATTATTTATTTCGTTTATTCAGTTCATTTTATTAATTTTATTTATTTTATTCATTTTATTTATTTTATTTATGTTATTTATTTTATATATGTTGGTCATTTGATTTATTTCATTGATTTCATCCATTTTATTTATTTTATTCATTCCATTTATTTTGTTTATTTCATTTATTTCATTAATTTTATTCATTCTATTCATTCTATCTATTTCATTCATTCATTTCATATACGTTGGTCATTCGATTCATTTCATTTGTTTTATTTTTTTTATTTGTTTCATTCATTACATTTATTCCATTTATTTTATTTATTTTAACGGTCCAGAACTGTCATATATATATATGTCGCATCACCATATTGTGTCTTTGTTATATTTTGATCACCGGTTGTATGACGTTGATGGAACTTGTTTTGGTTGAATTTGTTTTGTTCTTGTTTAACTTGGTTACTTCTTTTTAAATAATTTTCAAACGATTTGAATAAAGTTGTGTTGTTCCCTTTCTCTGCGGTTCACAATTAAATAAATTGTGTCAAACTCTTCATTTTACTCTGTATATCTGACATCAGAAGTGGGATAAAGAACGTTCAAGCGTGTAGAAGTATAAAAAAACTCAGTAAATTTTCGAGATAGAGATGGAACGAAACGAGGAAGATTTTAGTGTGGCAGAAGATGTAGAAGAAAGTGTGAGGAGAAGTGCAAAGAGTGACACAGGCATAGTAGAAACTTCTCGAAAACAAAAAAGAAATCACCGATCCCCGACGATATCAGAATCTGAACATTCCGATGATTTGCGAAGAATGAAGCACGGAAGACGTAGGCACAGAAAACGTCAGGCAAGATTGGAGGAGGAAAATCTGCGACTGCTTGCACTGCTTTCCAGACGAGAACGTGTTCCGATGGATCTCATCAAATTTGATCCGAAAACGACTGACGCGACTGGTTGGGTGAAAATGGTTGACGAGTGGATTCGCCGTTATAATCCTGATGATTATGAAATTGTCCAGCACTTGGCGAAAGCATTCAAAGACGAAGCGGCACAGTGGTTCACAGGTATGGATCCCTCAGGAAAAAGCTGGGTAGAAATACGTTCCGAGTTTTTAAGTGCGTATGCAAAAAATAAGAACGTTGCGTCGGAGCTGCACACGATTTGGATGGAAGACGCAGAGTTTACACTTGAAAATTTTATGAAGAAAGGGAGAAAATTAAAAGCGTGGCTCAACGAGAGACAAACGGTAGACGAGACTGCAGCTCAACTTACGGGATTATCCTATTCGGCGCAAAATAGATTCGTTCGCAACATTTTTGTGCGAGAATCTCCTAAAAGCCTACAAGAAGCGATGGCGTACCTTGATGGACGAACGACCGACTTTCATCAACCGCGTGCATCCTCCAGAGCCCCTGGTCCACATACTAAGACTTTGGCGCCGCGAGATGGTAAGTCGCACCGTTTTGACATCGAGTGCTACAATTGTGGAAGAAAAGGACATCGGAAGGCCGAATGTCGATCAGCTCTGCAGACACAGCGTGGCAGTTACTCACGGGTCATCAAGGAACTGGACGGTAGAGGTTTGGGGTCAAAGAAGCCGATAACCTGCTACAACTGTAAGGAAGAGGGAGACATTGCCCCGAGTTGCCCTAAGAAGAACGAGAAGGTAGTGAGGCTTTGTCATTCTACCTCCACTGAGAATACTCTGAAGCTTGCTGACGGTAAGGTGTTGACGTTTATCTTTGACTCTGGTTCGGACTGTTCTCTTGTAACAGAGAGTTTGGCGGAGAGGTTGCCTGGTAAAAGACAAGTCGTTTGTATGCGTTTGAGGGGCTTAGGAAATGGGTATGTGGATTGCCGTGAGATGATCTCAGTGTGTGCAGAGTTGAATAGCATCAATGTTGAAATTGATTCATATGTAGTACCGGACGAAAGTTTGTCCACAAAAATAATTCTGGGTAAAGAATTGTTAGCAAATGGTATCTCAGTCACATTAGATGGAACTGAAGGTAATTAATAGGTTTAGGTAGATAGGTAAGCAGGTAAGTGAAAGCACACAAGGTTAGCGTACGACTAGGTTTAATAAGGTATAGTAAGTGTGCGCGTTAAGTTACATAGTGTATGTATATATATATGTGCATGAGTATCAAGTGTAGTACTATTAAATGTATGATACTATATTTTATCCCAACACTCCCTCTAAAATATAAGTTCAATTCTTAATCAACATTTTAACTTTTATATGTAACAATAAAATGAACTTTTATGAAACTTAACAATAACGAATTAGTAATAATATTAACAAAGTTTAACCAGTCTGATTTTAAGTATTTAGCGTCTTTTCAAGTAAACTAAAATCAAAAAATAAACTTTCAAGTAATTAATGTGTAATAATAAACACTTTTAAAGTCACTATTTCTTCTTTGTATTTCTTCTTGTTTATTATCCTAGAATTTCTCCTTCCAACCCAGAATTGATGACGCAGAACTGATGTTTAGGTAATTCTAATGACTTGGTCAGGTAATCAGCGACCATGTCTTCAGAATTTACATGCTGGATCTCAACAATTTTATCCTCGACCTGTTCTCTTATAAAATGATGTTTTACATCAATGTGCTTTGCGTTTTTTTTGTATGATGCTGTCATGGATAAATCGATAGCACTTCTGTTATCTACCTTCATCTGAACTGGTTTGGCTGCTACTTCAGGGTCAAATTCATTAATCAACTGCTTAATCCAAATAGCTTCGCTGCACGCTGCTGACAAGGCTTGGTACTCTGCTTGGCATGTTGATGTGGCCACTGTTTTCTGTTTGCTCGTTGACCAAGAAATAGCTGAGCCGTTATAAAAGAATATGTATCCTGTGATAGACTTTCTGTCTCTTACATCATTTGCCCAATCTGCATCACAGTATCCAATTATTGAGTCACTCTTGTCGTTTTTAATTACCAATCCTACTTTCTTAGTAGCGTGTAAATATCTTAGTAAGTGTTTTAAGCTTTCTACATGTATGCGTTTTGGATTTTTATTAAACGAGCTTAAATAACTTGATGCATAGCATATATCTGGTCTTGATGTTTGTCCTAGATATAAAACTGAACCAACTCCCTCAGAATATGGAAAATTTGGCACTTCTGGACTGTTTTCAATTTGTTCTAACTTTAAACTTGTTTCTAAAGGTGTTTTCATTGTACCGCATCCTTCTAAATTAAAGTTAATTATCAAATTCTGAATGTAATTTTCTTGAGTCAATTTGTATCCTTTTTCTTCTTCTAAGTATTCAAATTTGATGTTCAAAAAATGTTTCAATTTTCCCATATCCTTGTTCTTCATATTCTTGGTTAATTGATTTACAAAATTGTTCTTTAATTCTTCTGATGAAACTAAGACCATTTGGTCATCCACGTAAATTGCTACGATCAGCCACTCCTTCTTTTCTTCATTTTTATATTGATAAACACACGGATCCACCTCACTCTGCTTCAGTCCCATCTTGACTAATATATTTGTGAGTGTTTCGTGCCATGCCATTGACCCTTGTTTTAAACCGTAGATAGCCTTGTTTAGTTTTAACACTTTATCTTCTTCGCCTGTTTTAACGAATGGTTCAGGCTGCACAGCATAAATTTCTTCTTGTAGTAAGCTTCTTAGAAAAGCTGTTTCTACATCCAGATGATATATAGTGAGATCATATTTTGTAGCTAGCGCTATTAAAAATCTTATTGTTACGTATCTAACTATTGGTGCAAAAGTGTTGAAGTAATCAACGTTGAGCTTTTGCATGAATCCCTTTGCTACTAGCTTTGGCCTGAGTCTAGTTATTTTTCCATTTTCATCTCTTTTCCAGGTGGCAAGTTGACCAAAGAAAAAGCTTCATTTTCTTCAAAGCATTTCATTTCATTTTCCATTGACTTGTACCATTCTTCTTTTAGTTCTGAGTCCATTGCTTCTTCCCAACTTTTTGGTTCTACAATGTTTTCTTCACTAAACTGATTTTTCTTCTTCCTTTTTGTGCTTGTAACTACGTAGTCCTTCAATTTCTCTGGTAACTTCTTCTCTCTCACTGGCCTTGCCTTGGATGTTGCTTGCAATTCTGAGACTGTTGCTCCCTCATTGCCATCATCATTTATATTTAAATTTGAAATAGATTCGTCAATTGACATGTTTTCTTCCAGTACCTCTCTATCTCTTCCAGACTCATTGGTGTTGTTCTCGTGCTCTTCATCTGTAGGTAAGTACACTGTTTCTTGCTCCTTGTTTTCTTGTTTTTCACTTTGATCAGTTTGTTCATTCTCTCCTTTGAAATATATCTTATTTTCATCGAATACAACTTCTCTGCTAATAGTCATCTTTTTAGTAGTTGGATCTATCAACCTATAACCCTTTTGGTGTTCAGCGTAACCAACGAACATTTTCTTTGTTGACTTTACATCCCATTTCTTTCTTTTTTCTTTAGGAACTAGAGTCATTGCAACACACCCAAGCACTTTCAAGTGTCTCAAGTCTGGTTTTCTGCCAGTCCAGTCTTCGAATGGTGTTTTGTCATCCAATGACTTCGATGGTGATCTATTGATCAAATAATTCGCTGTGTTCGATGCTTCAGTCCACAACCACTTTGGAGCATTTGCTTCGTGTAAAATTGTTCTTCCTTTTTCAATGATGGTTCTGTTCTTCCTTTCCGCTATACCGTTTTGCTGAGGTGTGTATGGACATGATGATTCCCAGATGATGCCTTTTGTTTTGAGATATGCTTGAACTTTGTCATCCTTGTACTCTAAGGCGTTGTCTGTTCTTAATTTCTTGATTCTTCTGTTTAACTGATTTTTTACTTTTTCAATGTATTCTTGTAAGAACTTGAAATAATCTGACTTGGCCTTGAGTAAATAAACACTTGTAAACCTGCTATGATCATCTGTAAAAGTAAGCATGTATCTCGCACCACCTAGTGAATTTACCTCCATGGGTCCACACATATCTGAGTGAATCAAGTCCAACAGCTCGCCTGCACGTTCACTCTCCTTAGGAAATGGTAATCTTGCGTGTTTGCCTTTTAAACAGCTTTCACATGGTGAGTCGTCTGTGCTGTTTACTTCATAGCCTGTAGCTTGCTTGCTAAGTTTTACCATATCTTGCCTATTGAGATGTGCCAGCCTTCTGTGCCATAGTTTTACAACGTGTACTGGAGTTTTCTTTTCTGCTCTTGCAATGTTAGCACTTTCAGTGTCACTTCTTATGATCTTCCACATGGATCTTACTTTTATAGCTGTAGCTATTACTTTCTTTGTTTTCTTGTTGATGATATCACACTTGTCTTCATCAAACAACGACAAAAATCCAGCAGTGGTGAGTATGTGAACTGAGACTATATTTGATTTTACCGCTGGGACATATAAAACAGTCTGGAGTACTACTCGCTTTTGAACTCCTTTGAATGTGAATGTTATCTCTGCTGTACCTTTACCTGTAGCTTCTATCGAGTCATCATTCGCCATTCTTACTTTTACTGGTTTTATATCTTGGTAATTTTGAAGAATGTTTTTGTTTGCAGTCATGTGTTGTGTTGCTCCAGAGTCTAAGTACCAGTCATCATCATTGTGCTTTATGTTTGAATCATGTGCTATCCAAGCTATCGCTTCTTCTTCTGCTTGAGCCAAATTGCTCTTTTCTTCTTTCTTATTCCTGCATTCTTTGGCGTAATGACCATACACGTTACAGTTGAAGCATCTGACTCCTTTCTTTTTGTTCTTGTTAAATTTATTCTTTGGATTGAATTGCTTCTTATATTTTGCGATGAATACTGACTCTGTGTCTTTGCTTGCACTATTAGTTTTCTTTACATCTTGTAAAATCTTGGCTTCTACTACTTCACCTGTTAGCTTTACTCCTGAGCTTTCTAATCCCATAATCATGGGTTCGTATTTTTCTGGTAGACCTGCTAGTCAGAGTGCTCCGATCCACTCGCTGTCTACTTTGAAGCCTAATTTCTCTAATCTTTGCGCTGTAGAGAATATTTTATGTGTGTAGTCCTCTGTTGTTGAGCAGTTATCTAACTTAATGCTTAACAATTCTCTCAGGAGACCTATTTTCCTGGTCATACCTGCACCTTCATACACACTCTTCAACTTTTCCCACACTGCTTTTGGAGTTTTTAACATATTTATATGTGTGTATGCTTTTGTATCTATTGATCTGACTATCCTAGACATAGCCCTATCCATTTTTAGGGTGTCTCTTGTATATTTTTCATCTTCTAGCACACAGCCCCAAAGATCTTGGTCTTTCAGATACAACTCCATGGCAAAAGACCAGTTTTGATAGTCATCGGAGCTCTTCAACTTTTCGATACCGATCACACTTGACAATTGATCTGTCATCTTTACTTTGGTTTTGTGTGATTTTCCTGCCTGTTCAGTATTATTTTACGCTGTACTACAGCACTCCTCGGTATACCGAAACGGTAAAAAAAAAACGCTACCTCTTTGCTGTTGTGCGCCACGCCACGTGTCACTTTGAGGTTAGCTTTTTGCTTGCTTTGTATGCCGGAGCAAAAAACTTTAACTGAACCTCTTTGACTTTAAATATTACTTTTACCTGTACCTTCCGCAACTGATTAAAAACATACTGACCTTCGTGTCAAGCCCATAACCTGAAGGTAATTACTAGGTTTAGGTAGAGAGGTAAGCAGGTAAGTGAAAGCACACAAGGTTAGCGTACGACTAGGTTTAATAAGGTATAGTAAGTGTGCGCGTTAAGTTACATAGTGTATGTATATATATATGTGCATGAGTATCAAGTGTAGTACTATTAAATGTATGATACTATATTTTATCCCAACAGGAACCATAGTTAAATTCACAAAATTAATTTTGATACTGTAGATTGCGATGTGGAAGAGATGAGAGAATCACTTTTGAAATTGTTAAGACTGCACGCGGAACATATGAGTGTTGATACTCCTAGGATTCGTGTAACATCTGGCAGCTTTGAGATTAGACTGAAAGATGAAAATAAAATTGTTCAGCGAAGACCTTATAAGCTAGGAATTTTAGAGCGTGAGAGTGTTAGACATATGGTAAATAAAATGCTTGAGGCAGGAATCGTTCGAGAAAGCAGGAGTCCGTTTTCTAGTCCAATTATCTTAGTTAAGAAAAAGGATGGATCAGATAGATTGTGTGTGGATTTTCGGGAGTTAAACGCCAATACAGTAGCAGATCGTTATCCGCTACCGTTGATTCAAGATCAATTAGATCGACTGTGCGGTGCGTACTATTTCTCGTCATTAGATATGACGGCAGGCTTTCATCAGATACCTGTAAAAGAAAATTCAATAGAAAAGCTTGCTTTTATTACACCGGACGGATAGTTTGAATATTTAACAATGCCATTCGGGCTAATGAATGCACCTGCCGTATATCAGAGAGCAATCAATAACGCTTTGGGTGAATTGAGATATTCTTTTGCGATTGTTTATTTGGATGATGTTCTTATACCCGGTAGAACTGCACAGGAAGCTTTGGATAGGTTGGCAGTCGTGATGACAAAACTTGCGGAGAAAGGACTTTCATTCAATTTAAAAAAATGTAAATTTTTGAAAACAAAAATTGATTATCTGGGGTACACTGTGTCACATGGAGAGTTGAGGCCCAACCTTCGAAAAATCGAAGCCCTGGTGCAATCACCTATTCCTAGGACACGGACCCAGGACCCTATTTTCGTAGATTTATACCGAGATTTTCACAAGTGGCTGCTCCTTTATACAAACTTACAGCAGGTAGTTCCAAAACGATTACATGGACAGACGAACACACTGACGCCAGGGCCAAGCTTGTCAGTTATTTAACATCAGAACCGTTACTGAGTATTTTCGACCCTAATCTTCCAATCGATCTACATACCGATGCTAGTGCTCTCGGGTATGGTGCCGTATTGTTACAATGTGTTGAAAAAGAAAAACATCCCGTCGCTTATTATAGCAAACGTACCATAGACGCTGAAACTCGTTACCATTCTTACGAACTTGAGACTCTTGCAGTTGTTAACGCAATAAAACATTTTAGACAATATTTAGTAGGACGTAAATTTTTAGTTGTGACTGACTGTAATTCGCTTAAAGCCGCAAGCCTTAAAAAAGATCTTACTCCACGAGTTTATCGCTGGTGGGCATATTTGCAGTCATTTGAATTCGAAATAGAATATCGCGCGGGTGAACGAATTAAGCATGCGGACTTTTTGTCAAGAAATCCAGTTACAAAAAAAAAGTGTACTCAAAATAGTTAAGAAAGATTTGAATAAAATAATTGAATTAGCTGATGACTGGTTGATGGTAGCTCAGCAGAAAGATGACGAAATAAAAACTTTGAACCGTGAGGTAATAGAAGGATCAGAGAGAGCAAAAACATATTCAATTAGAGACAAAATTTTGATGCGGACGATAAACAGAAAATCGAAACAGATAACGTTACCTGTAGTGCCGAGACTGATGGTGTGGTCACTGATACATCACGTACATGAGAATATCTGCCATTTGGGCTGGGAAAAAACTTTAGATAAGTTGTACGAGCTGTATTGGTTTCCTCAAATGTCAAAGCGTGTTAAGAGATTCGTTGAAAATTGTATTTTGTGCCAAACTTGTAAATCAGTGTCAAGACCGACACAAGCTCAGCTGCATCCTATAGAAGAACAAGATATTCCGTGGTATACGATCCACATAGATATATCCGGAAAATTATCAGGTCCTTCTGACAAGAAAGAGTATGTTTTTGTAATTATAGATGGATTTACGAAATTTGTAACGCTAAATTTGATAAGTTGTTTGGATACAGAAACAACAATCAATCAGTTGGAAAAACATTCGTTTATTTTTGGAGCTCCGAGACGAATCATTTGTGACCAAGGTTCAGGATTTACAAATGCACGGTTTAAGAAATATTGCGATGAAAAGAATATTCTGGTTCACTTCATAACTTCAGGAACGCCTAGAGCTAACGGTCAAGTTGAAAGAGTTATGTCAACCATCAGGAATATGTTATCAGTATGCAAAGCTCAGGGGAAACAATGGCAGTCCGAGTTAGGTAAAGTACAGCTTGCAATAAATTCAACTGTTCAGAAAACGTTAGGAAAAAGTCCCGCTGAAATTTTGTTTGACACAAAAATAAATTCAATAGATATAGGACGTGTGAAGCATAGGTGTGTAAAGACTGACAATGTAAATTTAACACAGCTCAGGTCAGAGGCTACAAGTAGCATTACAGCAAAAGCCATAAAAGACAAAGAACGGTTTGATAAAAAGAATAAGCCAGTTAAACCATTTAAAATTGGGGATTTTGTTATGGTTAGAAACAACGATAGAATTGAGACAAAGTTAGATGCAAAATATCGCGGTCCTTTGGAAGTTGTCATGGAGCTTCCGAATGATATGTATTTAGTTAAAAAAAATGGGCTCTTCTGGATTTAGAGGTCGTAATAGCGTTAAGGTGTCTCACGATAAACTGATCGCAGCTCCTGGATATGGCGCGAGTCAGGACAGCTGTGTCGCAGAAAGTGAAGAAGGTAAGAACAAAGTTCCGAAGTGACTTGTTTGTTTTAAAGAGAAAAAAAAAAAATGTTGTAGTGCACAAAGTCATGAGTGCAAACATGTTTTGCTGAGATGAACCATGAACCCTTGTCGGTTAATGCAATCGGTTGTTGAAAACAAATGTAGCGATAATTTGCAGAAACATGATTCTGGTTGAGCCGGATTTGGAAGTAGAAATCCGAAGAGAGCAGGGGACTCTGTTAATTGGTTTAGCCGGATTTACTTAAAGAAATCCGAAGAGAACATGAGACTCTGTTGGCTATCGCTGTTTCATTTCGAGAGTGCGACTTTGGCTTTCAAGGCTCGCTGGACTTGATCACCCAGAATCCTTGAACCCAAAGCCTTGATGTAACTTGAGAATGATTCGGCAAGTCACAATAGTTAGAACATGTACGGATGCGTAAGGCATGCCTGCAGAGCTATTGTGAATGAAAACAATAGTTAGAACATGTACGGATGCGTAAGGCATGCCTGCAGAGCTATTTTGGATGAAGACAATAGTTAGAACATGTACGGATGCGTGACGCATGCCTGCAGAGCTATTGTGGATGAAGGCAATAGTTAGAACGTGTACGGATGCATAAGGCATGCCTGCAGAGCTATTGGTGCCTTGGATAAGGAATTTGAGAGAAGTCATGAAACAAATAAAGCAAAGCACATGGTTGCACACATGATGTAGAGATAACAAGGGATTTGACTGAGCAAGGATGCCAGGCTTGTATGATCGGGAAAGCCGAACGAGATTTAATGAAGGTTTCTTCGATGTTTTTCGTTTCAGAAATGAATTAGAAGCATGAAAAACTGGCACTCGAGACGCGTGCTAATCAGTATGGCCGTGTCGCATCACCATATTGTTTCTTTGTTATATTTTGATCACCGGTTGTATGACGTTGATGGAACTTGTTTTGGTTGAATTTGTGTTGTTCTTGTTTAACTTGGTTACTTCTTTTTAAATAATTTTCAAACGATTTGAATAAAGTTGTGTTGTTCCCTGCCTCTGCGGTTTACAATTAAATAAATTGTGTTAAACTCTTCATTTTACTCTGTATATCTGACATATATACTACTAGTGATACAACATCTAGAGAAACCAAAATGTAATCAGAAGGCAGTTTGAAACCACTGATGGCGGTAAGTAAATACAAACCATCTTTAACATATGAAGCTGGTCACGTCAAACCCAATTTAATCCATGAATTTAAGATTTTGGCTAATTTATTTGGGTGCTTCGAATTTCGACTGGTTTACCGTTTTAATTTAACAACACTTCAATGGAGCGATGGGAAATAAGGAAAAGGTGACAACTAATATAATAAGGCACTGTTTCATGGATTGACGTTTTTTTACTTAGTTTATTAATTGATTATGCAATATAAGGTTAGTTTTCCTAATTCGATATCCGTACTTTCATTATATATCATTAAGACCCGTTCTATTTCTGTTTTGTAGCACGTAATGGGCACGTCCATCCCGTTTCTCTTTTTTCTGTTTTTTTAATGTAAAGCCACTCTACGTATTATGGATAAGACTAAATTGAAATTCGCTCAGGTTAATTTTTTTATCATACATTCTTGCCATCATCAGCAAAATACTTGTACAATTTTGTTTTATGATAGATGTATTAGAAATTCGTCCTGAGGATGACTCCAATCCGGGAGTTGACATCAAATATTTGTTATTAATACAAGACCTACATATCCAAGATCCTTCTATAGCATTCAAACCACGAGGTCAAGATCACTTTCACGAGATATCTTTATAATATAGAGAGATATGTATAATGTAAACTTATCACTAGCGATTCGAGTATGATTTATTGATAGCTTTGTGTTTGTCCAGTTTCGTCCGTTAATTTATCCGATTGCCCTTACTGCCTTTTCGTCGTATATATATGTATATAATTTATTTTCTTGTGTGTCATTTAGTTGGTTATCCGACTGAACATCCAACAAAAACTTAGTTTTTCAAAAAGCTCAGTCCATTTTCAGATATATGTATATTATGTTATGACACGTGTCACCGGTTCGGTTATCGCCGAGGGAGTGAGAGCTAGCAGGAAATGGTGAGGACGGAACTCATGGGCATAACAACGGAGGTCAAGCCTTTACATTCACTGAATTAGTCACATTATGTTTTAATTTTAGGCGGACTTATTCGAGTGTTACAGCTTTATGTTTCAGTTTCCATTTTTTTTTTTTTTTATGTATTTAGCATGTCTACTTACGGAGATATAAACATTTAAACATCATGTGCGCGTATCGGAAGATCTTCGGCCATTGTGCAATGGTATTTAAATAAAAAGCAAAGGACAAAACTCGCAGTAGCAAAGTCATAAGGCGCGGCGTCTGGCGCGGCATGTTGCCCGAATGCACTGTATCATGCATCGTATGTTACCTCGTCGCTCACTGACGTATACTCTCTCTTTCGCTCGCTCTGTATGATCTCATTCATGTCAGCGCCAGATCTAGAGGGGAGCAAGCCTGGGCACTTGCCCCGGGTGGCAATTTTATGGGGCGGCAAAAGGGTAGAAAGCAAGCTGGCGAATTGCGAACACATTTGCCCCAGATATTTTACCTGATGACCAAATATTCAAAAAAATTAAAAATACTGACTGCAAATGTTCCTGGACGTTCTTTTGTGAAATTCTTCATCTTCTACCATTCATGTTCGCTGAACAGAAGGCCCGAAAAGTGAAGCTCTAGTATTTCATCTTACAAGAAAACTGCCTGAGGTATCCCCGCCCGAATTCGTCTATTCAATGATATGTTATTTTTCATCGAAATCTGAGCGACACGTGTTTCTTTTTATCGGTGAACAAAAATGGTTTAAAGAGATAGATTCAACCCTCAAAGTTGGGCATCCCCAGTGGTAGTTTCAGAGTTTCGCATACTTTGAATTAAGATATTTGAATGGAACCAATTGGAGAATAATTCTTATGGCGAATAATGAAAAATACATTTTGCTCGGTTACGACGGAGTTGAATAGTCGAAAATTATAGGGTTTGAAAGTATAACAGGAAGATAGAATCCTACTCATTTAACTCAACGTAAGAGTCAAATACTATCATAAGATTAGTCATAGTCAAATTGTAGATTCTTGCGTCAACCTTTATACGTATTACACACGCTTATCGTCAATTTTGTATTCTGTATATCTAGTAAATCGTTCACTGTCTAATCATAAATAATTCTCTTGCTATTGTACCAATATCAAGTGCTATCGTGAATAATCTTCAACAACCAGCGTCGTTACACGTAAGACAAATATCTGAGAGTTATAGAGAGAGAGAGGGTCTAAGCTCTGTCCAATTCTTCTTTCCGTACTCTTGGAAATTTATATTGTACCGCCTCTGGGTCCCAAAATGTAACCCCCCCCCTGTGAGTAGAGTCTGACTGTTATTTATTATTATTATTCATTAGCCGACTGAGCCTAGTCGTTATTTCATTTTGTTAATTTCGATAATTAACTGGCGCCCTTTGAAATAAATTATTCTGAGCCTCGACATCACCTGACCCAGGTCGCGTCGAGTAACAGCGAATCAGAACTAAATGACGATTAAAATAAAATTTCTCAGACGATATTCGATAGTTGAAGCAAAACTAAAGCGAAAAAATCACTTCTGTTTCAATGGTAAGAAATATTTTGTAACTAAAAAACTATTTCTTGGATATCGGTGAAATTGATTGTATTTGAGACAGCAGAAAAAAGTAGAGAATACGTGTTTTTACATTTTTCGAAATAACGTCACTTAGGAGGTGAATTACCCTTATTTACGTGCAGAAAAATTCCGAATTTTGCTTCAATTCGACTTATTTAACATTACGAAGCTCTTTCTAAGAAACAATTTAGAAGCTTCTTCGTTTCAATAAATTTCGGTTGCATTTATAACAGAAACCACCCCCTCAAATTTCCGAACCGTTGCTGGCAGAGTTTTTTCTACGACCGTCATATCTTCTGGAGCTCGATATTTTAGTAGTTTGTGAAGTTACTGGAATCGATTCTGAGCTTAAAATTTTGGAATTTAACTTGGCTAATGCTGTAAATATTGAGGATTTTTGTCATTATTTTTTTCCAAAAGATTGAAAGAAATTGGAAAATTAACATGGACTGGCTTGTATACCATTAAAGAAATAAAAATCTTCTTGTATCGCAGGAGCACCAAAACAATCACATTTTATTTCGACGAAGTTCTAATTTTATCTGTTTGTTACGACGTATCATGCTAGATATACGATAAAAATAAATCAGTTTTTCTGGTTAACTGGCGCGTAAAAAACATTGAAGCTCAAAAAATTAAAGTAGCTTATCCCCGCCACTCTTGCGACTGTTTAAATTCTCACTAAAAGTTCTGATGGCCGGTTCAATAACTGCAGATACTGTGTACTGCTAACTTTCAATTTATATTCTTAAATTGGCAGTGGTGTGTTTGCAAAAGTTGTTTGGCCTTATATGTCATTAAGAATTTGAAAGTACATCATTGCTTTTCCATAAAAAGGATGAAGATCAATCCTTTGAACGTCATACAGTTACTTGTGACAACATTTCAAGCAATGTATATTGCTCAAACGCCCATAAGTAATGAGGAAAAAACACTTTGAAACTTTATTGTTGATGGAATGGAAGAATACACTGGCGTTGAGATAGAGGAAGAAAGTTCCCTGTACTTTGCAGAACCGTAAAAAAATTTAGAAATGAAAATAGTAGAGCATAAAGAATAGACATTTGCAATTTATGCACCAAAAAACAATTAAAAATGACGAAAGTTTGAGAGAACAAGCTGAACAATTTATACAAGTTGTGAAAAAAAAAATATAATAATATACGTTTTATCGAATGTGTATAATTCAGATCAAAGTGGTTTCCGATTGGAGATGCATTCTGAAAGAACTTGAGCAGTCGAAGGAGAATAGAAGGTGGAATGTCTAGTGCAGTTAGTTACTTCTAGTACACACAGTTACACAATTCAGCTAACTATATCATTTCAAGGAATACTTCTTTCCCCACTTTTTTGGTCTTAAAAGAACCAAGTGGTATGTTCGATCCAATTGTGCAACGGACATTGTTTAGACCAGATAATGTGTACATAGAAGTACTGAAGTCCGGTAAACTTACTTCAGGTATGAACGGGTTATAAATTCCATGATTATTCACTTATGGAAATGAAAAAGTAGTGTGTACAGTAGTATTATATTATTATATTTACAGAACATTTTAAAACTTGATTGCAAGAAGTTTTTTTTCCCCAACGTTGGTTCAAAAACTGTACTGTTGATAGATTCATGGAGTGGCCACTGCCCTGCAGCTGTAGGTGAGGCAACGCTTTCGAATAGAGACGTTACATTGAAAATTATCCCTAAAGGAACAACCGCAAAGATTCAACCCCTACGTTTTAGGGTGTGGAAAAATGTCGTCAGACATTTCTCTGACAGTGTTTTATTGATGAATTATGATATAAATTTGCATTCAACAAATAATATTATAAAATTGAAATCCCTGACTCACAATTAATTATAATCTTCACGATATGTCAACTTTTTTAAATGTTCTTTTTACAGTGAATATTTTATGCATAAAAGGTACTTTAAATCATGCGGGTGAATGGATGAATGAATGAATGATTTTTAATAATTTATGTTTACAATTTTATTTATACAATTATGCACCCCTAATTTATTTATTTATTTGGTAATAAAACAAATGTGTCTTTTTTTTCATTTACACGTACTCATGATTTATAATAAACGACTGGGGGGCCTCGCCCCTGCGTGCTTCGCGCGTCAACCCCATCTCGGCGCTACGCGCCTCGGGCACTCGGCGCTGCGCGCCTCACTATTTCCTCACGCATTGTCTAGTAAACAGGCGAATTCCTTCATGTTGATTTGATGACAGGTCTGCACTTGCTGTCCACTTCAATTCCTTCTGTGCTTACTTTTCTTTTTTTCATCAATCTAAGCTTCCATTCGTTGGTTGAAAATTGGTGTTCCTTCTCTATTGATATCGATCTATCTCCTTGACTTGCTGAATTATTTTTGCTACCGCTCTGCCGGTTATTCTCCAAAATCACCTTCTTTATATTATTTTTTTCTCTATATTTGCGTTGCTGTTCATTCTGAAAAACACCTCTTTTTATTGTGGTCAACATCGATCCTGTTCGTCCTCTTACCTGGTTATACGAATATTTGATGGATATTATTCTATGGCTTATTTGGTTCTTCGCACTTACAATTTTATTTTCCTCTTTCTTTTGTGATACTTCCAACCATCCACCATCTTCATCGCCTTGTCTGCTGCTCGAAACTCCTCCTTTCTCCATTGTCATCGTAAATCCTGGCTGTCCTTTTGACTGTTTGGTGATATATTTAGATTTACTATTATTTGATTGTTACTTTTCATACTTATTACTCACTATCTGAATTTTATTTTGGTTCTGCAAGACATCAAAGTGTCCACTGTCTCCGTCACCGGTGAAGAGTAGCGAGAATTGTGTTTCATTTTGTGATCCGATCCGGTGTGGATGAATTTGTTCTTCGCGATACACGATTAAACATATCTTAAAAATGTCCGCAGCTGCAGCTAATTCTGCTTCTCCCCCGTATATTCCATTTTTATTCATATGTGATTTGTAATCACCAGATGACCTAATCACAGCACCGTTTGACTCATTACCTGTAATAAAACCCGCAAATGTAGACCAATTATCCACTATATTTGAAACGATTTTTAGTCTCACCTCTGCGTGTCGATCTTGAGTGCGGTATACACAATACGCCAACGCGCGAAAAAGACAATTCCCGTCGGGAATCATCTTGATAATTTTCGTTCGCATGTTCATTTTTTGTGTGTCAGAAACAGATACCTATAAAGATATTTGTCAAAGACTGTCATAAACAGCCGATGACAGCTGTCAAAGGGTTTGCTAGATGCTTTTTGTTTTGTTTTCGGGATCTCACCCCACCGCCAACTACTATTGTTATTATAATCTTTTTTATACTATTGTTATTATAGTCTTTTTTACTATTGTTATTATAATCTTTTTCTATCTGTTCATTTGTTTGAAACTTTTTTATTAGAAACCGACGTATTCGTATTAATAAAATAAAATACGTCCCGATTTTCCTTATTCGTTGTATTCATTTCATAAATCTAACAATATCATATTTCTGTAATTTTGTGCCATCTACTATGTGATGATTTCAAAATTGCAAGGTCAGAATGAATAATATCATATGAAACTCGGCTGCACATAATGACTGCATCTATTGGACTGACCGCTGGAAATTCAAATCCAAGTTTAAGGCACGTTCCCAAACAGCAGTCGTGCTCAACTTACAGAAAGATCCCCTTCCCCTTCCCCCACTCTAGTACCGTGCGTACAATAGGAAATAGGTGAGCAGTAATGCGCTCCCTGGTCCCTTCTGATATGCGTAAAACTAAGAAAATGATCCTACTGCGCTACGTCTCAAAAATGGCAACCGTGCATTCTCAAGAGTGACAGAGACATCGTTTACGTTGGTTAGAGTTCTCTTTAAACAACCTCTAAAATGGCTCCGAGATTAAGAAACGGAAAATTAGTTAACAGAAAAATTGATGAGAAAATAAATCGGGCCTTGGCAAGTATGCCGGACACAAAGAAGAAGGAAAATCGCGCGACACGTGATGAATTAATTCAATCCGAAATTTCTGATGAGCATAGTATATTCTCTTTGAGAGAGTTGGCTAAAAATCTGAAATGTACTAACTGCTGAAGTCTTTTAGATATGGAAAAATTAAGTGATTTCCAAACAGAAGGGCTTCACTCAAAGTTTCGAATGAAATGTGATAACTCTACGGAATGTAGTTCAGTAAATACAGGAGTGATAAAAAACCAAGCGTCTGACATTAACGCAGCTGTGATTCTGGGTAAGTGCTTGAAGTTTATTCAGATTAATGTGTAGACAACTTATTAAAACGAAATCATTAATTCTGTACTCAATTATATCGGGAGTTAATTGTTTTATTGTATGAAATCACTGAAGCCCGCCAAGCTTTATAGGTTATGTTATTTGTTATGTTCCAGGTGCGATACATGCAGGCGTCGGAAATACTAGTCTGAATAAAATTCTCGCATGTGCGAATTTACCTCGTATAAATGTTCATTTATATAAGAAGTATGAGAGCATTATTGGAAAAGCAATAGAAGCCGAAGCCAGGGATAGTTGTAAACGAGCTACGTCAGAAGAGAAAGAATTGGTCATCAACAATGTTAAAAAGTTGTGTAATACACGGTAAGCATTATCATTAGTTTATTGAAAACACATGTAACAACCAATTAATGAATTGAATTGTAAATAATATATACCGAACTTTTTTCTTTCAATATTTTTATATTTCTATTTCTTTTGTATTCCGTTACACATAATCAGGCTATTTATAATTATTATTTCGCAAAATTCTACGATATTGAATTGTACATGCTGTATAATTTGTCCGCAAAGTTTTTTTTCCTCTTACAGGCCTGTGGATATTGTTCGAGATATTTTCCCTCAGTTAGATATTATTAACGTATGTATCTTCAAATACTGTCGATTCGTCATTCGATCAAGCTTTAGGCGAAATTATTGATTTATTTATTATTTATTATTATAGTTTCATTTGATATGGGCTGGTCGAAACGTGGGAATGGGCGTAGCTACGACGGCTTGAATGGCTATAGCACAGTGATTGGTTTTTTGCCTGGAAAAATTTTAGATTACGCCAAAAGAAACAGAAAATGCAAGAAGTGTGATTTGGGATATAAAAAAGATCATGATTGTCGATTGAATTTCTACGGTAGTGCTAAGGCCATGGAATCCAGTGCAGGAGTTCAACTTATCAATCACAGCAGTATTTTGAAAGAAGTTGGGCTGCAAGTGAGCGTAATTATAGGAGATGAGGATAGTTCTATGATCGCTGCTGTACGAGCGTACGAACCGGGTAAAATATTCCATAAACTAGCCGATAAAAATCATCTCACGAAAAAATTTGCTGGTGAACTGTACAAAATGCGTGATACATTCAAAGAATTGAAGAGGAAAGATGTTATTCCTCATATAAAATAATGTTTCACGTACGCTGTATCACTAAATAGGGGTAAACCTCAGAATCTGTCAGATCATTTAAAACAAATACCTGATCATATCTTCGACAGACATGAAAATTGCGGTATTTTGTGCGATGCAAACAAAAAACATACCCTTCACTCATCTGATGAAACTTTGCATCACGAATTGGTGGAATTGTTTAAAAAATATGCATTAAACTCCCATAAATTGTCTATCGCAGCTTCGAGCCAAGGCAATGAGAGCTTCAATAATATAGTGGCAAATGAAGCACCCAAAAATAAATGTTTAAGTACAAGTGCTGCTTGTGATATTAGAGTAGCAGAAGCAGTTTGCGTTAAAAATGACGGTGAAAAAAGTATTTTAAATATAAAACAGGAACTAAATATTCCTAGTGGATCTCGTACTATCGAGTTTGTTAATCGAGGTTATTGGAAGCGAGAAAAAAGATCAAAACTGAGCCAATCAAAGGAAAAAAAATTAAGGCGCATTGAATTAAACAAAAAGAGAGAACTTTTAAGAAAAACTACTGAAAGAGTCGATTACTTATCAAAGTAACTGCGGAATTAATGAATTGAAAATTAGCTCGGATAAACGCTCTGATAATAATGTAACGTTCTTTGACGTTACGGAAAATAAATATGGATCCGCGAGTTCAATTATCAAGTCAAAAATCAAGAGCGTGAATAAAATGTTGTGAAAATGCTTTAATTGCGTAATATGTGTTTCTCGTTTAAAGTCTGAAACAAAACTGTTTTTACAATAATGTTGGTTGACGCAGCAACCTTATTCTTTTGAAAAACATAAGAGGCTTATAAACGTCTTTTATCTATGATGACTACTAGATCATTAAGGAGGGGGCAGAACGGGTGATTTCACCCTTTGTAACAATAATAATAATATATCGGAAGATGATGCAAACATTGTTTATTTTGATATCGAAACTACTGGATTTGCTGCAGACGCTCATATTTTGCAAATTGCTGCTGTGTGTGATGATCAAACTTTCAATGTTTATATACATACAACGGAAAATATTTCTGCGTCAGCAAGTGCAGTTACTCAACTTCGTCATAAACATACGGATTTATTTCATCGCGAAGAAAAAGTTGAGACTGTTAAAATTCTTTATGCATTGAAATCTTTTGAAAAATTTCAATTTGATTTACTTGACCGAAAACAAAAATGTTTGTTAGTTGCGCATAATGCCCCGTTCAATGCTCCTCGGCTTTTACAAGCTTTAGGAAATGCTAATGTACTTGAAATATTGGATTTGATTTCAGGCTTTACAGATACTTTGGCGTTATTCAGAAAAACATTCGTTGACAGAAAAGGTCCCAGTCATTTTAAACTAGAAACTTTAAGTAAAGATTTCTTTCAAACGTGTGATGATCAGCAGTCGTTTCACAATGCTGCTTATGACGTCTCAGTAGGTATTACAAACATTGATCAAAACGTTAAACTTAGAAAGTAATTTACTTTTTTCCTACAAAACCAGTGACTTTTATTTACAGGAAATATCTAAGTCAGATAAAACTAAGTGCAACTTGCGACTGTTGACTGAATTATTCAATATTATTTCCATGAATATGTGCGAGAAAGTAGCTGCAAATGATATTTCGTGTGACAGCTTAATGAAAATATATAAAGATGGAGGCGAAAAAGCTATTGGGCAATTTTTTACAGCAGAATTAGATTATAATGAGGTACAAATAACAAAAAAAAAAGATATTATTACAAAAGTAATAGGCTCCCTCAAAAATAAAACCTCTAGCTAAATTTGAAAGGTGCAAACTAAAATAAATAAATAAGAGAATGACGTTGAATACTACTACCAAATCTCACGTTCAAATAACTTCCAAAGTAAAACAAACCAAAGAATTTTTAAAACAAAATAACCACCTAGTAGTCACCGATGCCGACAAAGGCAACATTACAGTCGTCATGGATAAGATGGAGTTTGAACAAAAATGCCAAGATATTCTTAATGACTCTAGTACTTATACTCTTATCTCTCGTGATCCCACCATGAAAATACAAAAACAAGTCAATGATATGATAAGCCTATGGGAACAGAAAAAATTTATAGATTCCAATTCTGCTAAAAACCTCAAAACTTACAACTCTCTTCCTCCCAAAATATATTTTCTACCTAAAATTTATAAGGAAAATGTACCTCTCAGACCAATTGTTTGTAACATCAATTCTCCCCCCTACAAAATTTCAAGATTTTGCTCTTGTGTTCTATCTAACATAACAGGTACATCCAACTATCACATCAAGGACACTTGGTCTTTTGTAAACAAAATCAGGAAAACACCAATCCCTCCTGAACACCTGTTAGTATCCTTAGATGTCAAATCACTGTTTACCAACATTCCAACCAATTTAGCAATATCTATAATCAGTAAAAACTGGCCCAACTTGAAATCTCACACCAACATAAATAAAAAAGAATTCCTCGCAGCCACTAAACTTTGTTTAGATTCATGCTATTTCGCTTACAAAGATAAATTCTACCAACAAATTTTTGGCGTAGCAATGGGCTCACCAATTAGCCCAGTAGTAGCGAATTTAGTACTTGAACATTTTGAAAAAAAAATCATTTCACATCTTCCTTTTAGCCTCCCTTTTTACTATCGATACGTAGACGATATTATAACGTGTGTCAAGAAGGAAAACCTACAACTCCTTCTGACTAAGTTTAACAATTTTCACCCACGTATACAGTTCACCTTTGAGTTGGAAAAAGATGGTAAAATCAGTTTTCTTGACACTATGGTTATTAACCATAATGACACTATAATTTTAGATTGGCATCACAAACCAACCTGGTCTGGGAGATACATTCACTTTAATTCATATCGTCCCATTAAACATAAAAAATCTGTCGCCATATCCTTATTCGATCGCTGCCTTAGAATCTCAAACCCTCAATTTCTTAAAAAAAATTTAAAACTTGTCGAAACAACTCTCATATCTAATGGCTACCCTTTAAAATTCATTAATGATATCAAAAAGTATAGAGTGGATAAAATGTACAACTCGATTGATTGGAATTTAGACTCCAACAATCAAACTAATGTTAAGGACAAATTTAAAAACTCTATCTCTATACCGTACATTGAAAATCTGTCTAGCCAAATCAAAAGAATTCTGAATGACGAGGGTATTGAAATTACTTTTAGAATATCTAATACTACCAAACTTTCTCTGTTTTCTCATCTTAAATCTGTAACTCCTAATTTAGAGAAAATTAACTGTGTATACAAAATACCATGTCGAGACTGTAGCAAGAGTTATATTGGACAAACGTCACAACATCTAAAAAATAGAATTTCTGGCCATCGCTCTAATATTAAATGCCATGTCACTGATAGATGCGCTTTAGCAGAACACTCCTTAAGTCTGGGGCACAATTTCGATTTCAACAACTCTATAACCCTAGCTACAGAACCGAACTGGTATAAACGTATCATTAAGGAAATGATTCATATCTTTAAGAACAAAAGGAACTCTGTTAACAAACGTACTGATATTGAACATCTTAGCCACTTACACTCTAACATTCTCTAGTTTTCATAATCTAGTTTTCAAATTTTGGCGTCATTTGCTCCGATTGGTCATCTGCCTTTAATATCCATGACATTCGAACATAGATCAATATCACACGTGATCAACATAGATTTACGGATCGATTCCCGCTAACCTTCACTTCCGTCCGAAATGCTGAACTATTAGCAACACCTAAGCATGTACTGGTCGTCAATTTTTGTGAGTAATCTGTTCAAATTTAACTGATCTCTTTCTCAATTCTAATTCCACATTCTTATTAAGTACTCTTTCCACCATAATTCATTTCTTATTAACGTATTTTTTTCCTCTCTTTAACCATCCGTTAAAACTTTGACGCTTAACCTAAAACTGTCACTCAAACATGTTCGTGTAACTGTTTAATTTTTCACCTATTTTTACAACAACAAGTATTCGTTTGAACGCATCTCCATGCTTTCAATCCAGAATTGTGTTTTGAAGCATCCTTTTTGTTAATTATTATAGAAATTTTTCCTGAGGATGGTCGGCAGGGCCCGGCCGAAACGTCGATTATTATGTTCACGTTTTACAAATTATTAAACGTCTTCTCCTGACCGGAATTTCGACTAATTTCATCTTCAGTTGAATACTAATAAATATTTAATTTGTTATAATTATCGAGATTTCATTTACCATAACGCATACTTTTCCAACATCCGAAAGCTACACGCACTTCTTGAAATCAGCTATGCGGCGACAGTATTTCAAACTCCTCGCCTACTCTGACGCGCGACGTTGTCAAGTCGCGTATATGTTATGCGAAAAAAATTGGAAACGGTCACAAGTAGCTCAATTCAAACATATTTTACGAAGAAACGAATACCGCTTGCTGTACTTTTCTTTACAGGGAAATATTTGTCATATTTTCAGTTATTAATTCACAGTTTTTCACGACAATCGTAAGAGAAATACCAATGCTATATCGTAAAACATGCGTGTTCACATACGTCGGTGTAGGGCTCATATGTTGAAAGTTCAATTTTTAACAGCTAATATCTACAAATTTAGTGCCGCAAGAGGTATTGAAACTTTTTGTACGTATAAAGGACATCAATGAATATAAATATTTAAATTTTCAAGAAGATAGTAAGAAAATGTGTTTCCTTGGGAATGTCTTTAAGGGAGCTTTTCAGTGTGACAGCCCGAAAAATCGCTGTTTTTCGCGATTTTTTTTTTTAAAGAAAAAATAATCTCATCGGTTTGGTTTTTTTTTTGTATATTAATTGGGTATTGAAGAATACAAAACAATTTTTTAAAGATCGATTTATTAATTAATTAATATCTATAAAAATGATGAAACAATTGTTGCAGAAAATGCACTTGGATGTGGTGTCCACGTTGGGGGTCACAATTTTGATCTGAAACAAAAAACCCAAAAAGATTATTGATCGGTATATAATTGGCTTTCGTGCTATGGAGGCTTTTTTCTTTTTTTTTTTTTTTTGCAAAAATGGCGCCGGTTTCAACAAAAAGTATCGATTTTAGCATTTTTTTTTGCCGTTTTTTTTACAAAAAAATAGGAAGATGTCAAAAAAAAAAAAAAGCTTCCATAGCACGGTAAACAATGACGTTAAGTATATTGTGTAAAAAATTCAACTCGATAGCTTTAAAACTCTGCCCTCCAAGTTGGACACCGTTTTGAAAAATGCTGTTTCGAGAAAAACGCGTTCAAAGTTTCAAGTGAGGAAATTTTAGGTAAATCGTTTACTTACGGTCAATCAGCGATGCCAGGTCCATACAATATCCCTACTGCTTCTTCGAAAAGATCGTGCTCAATGGATTGTTCAGTCCGACGAGCTGTCCTCGCCTCTTTGCTATCCAGGGACGCCCGGCGGTTTGCTTGGGTGATGCGCGCATTCTTGTACTTAGCGGCGAAATCTGCGGCGCTCGGCCCTATCGTGCATCCCATCGTCTCCAAAATTTTTAAAATTGGGTCGTAACCTTCATTGAAGGTGCACACAGCACACTGCGTAGCGATTTCTACTATCTGCTTGCCGCAGAATACGTGCTTTGGGGCTAGTTGCCACACACAGTGATTGAAGCTCTCGTTATTGTTTTGAGTGTTCGCGCCCGTACACCGCTTTTTTTTTGAAAATCGAGTACGACAAAAAAATAAGTCGCGCGACTAATTTACGGCTAATTAACGGCAAATTATGCAATAGTCCGAATTCACATTTTCGACAATTGGCGAGCCAAGTTCATGTACGTGCAGGTAGGAACGAGACAACAGAAATAACAGTCGCACGGGCAGACGGCCGACGCGGCAGCTGTAGCGCTCCGTTGCCTTCTTCCAAAAAATGCTGTACAGTAACCGAAATAATCTGAATTTCGGCATGAAAATTTCAGGGAATATTCGGAAGAGTGTATACTATTCGATAAAGCAAAAAAAAAAAATCGATTTTTTGAAAATTTCACACTGGAAAGCTCCCTTAAACCGCCGCGAGAGCGGTGGGGACCATTTTTAATTTTTTGAGCCCCAAATTTTTTCACGCGCCAGTCGACCAAAAAAACTGATTTATTTTCATCGTATGTCCAGCATGATACGTCGCAACAGGCAGATGAAATCAGAACTTCGCCGCAATAAAATGTAATTGCTTTGGTGTTTCTGCGTCACAAGATAACTTTTATTCCTTCAATGGTATATAAGCCATTCCACGTTACTTTTCCGATTTCTTTCAATCTTTTGGAAAAAAATGATAACCGAAGTCCTAAATATTTACATCATTAGCCATATTGAATTCCAAAATTGTAAGGTCAGAATCGATTACAGTAACCTCACAAATTCCTAACATATCAGGCTCCGGAAGATTTCACTATCCTGAAAGAAACTCTAGCAGAAATCGTTCGGCATTTTAAGGGGGTAGTTTTTGTTATAAATGCGACTGAAATTTATTGAAACGCAGAGGTGCCTATATCGTTGCTTAGAAAGAGCTATGTAATGTTGAATGAGATGAATTCAAGCAAAATAGTACAATTTTGATGGGAATTGGGCTGCACGTGTATAAGCGTAATTCACCCCATGAGTGACGTTATTTGGAAAAACGTAAAAACACGTATCGCCTACTTTGTTCTGTTGTTTTAAATACAATCAATTTTATCGAAATCCGGAGAATAAATTTTTAGTTGTTACGTCCGGCCTACAACCTCTCTGTTTTCCTACTCGCTAACTCTCCTACAGTACTTACATTAATATCATGGTCTCTGTTCTGTCCTCTCATCTCTACCCAGCCTCACGCTACTCACTATTGCTCTCACACATCTCATTTCATTCCCTTCTGTCTGCAGCCTTACACCTTTTCTGCAACTGTACGTTTTGTCTCTGGAGACACTCCTGTTCTAACTCTCAACTATGTCACATCTAGATCTCTCATAACGTGTGTCCGCGAGGGAAGTGCGCACCTAATGCGCGTGCGTCAAGTCGTTCGAATTTTATTGGCCGACTGTTACCGCCTGACTGAGCCGCGAACGCAATATCAATCTCGACTGTCAGAAAATGTCCCTAGGAGCCCACCGTTAGCTGTGGGCAACTGCTGTCGGTGTTGTTACGAAAAACAGATCGTCATTTCGGAACTGATCCGAAGTAAAATAAATCAGATACACGTTAATCGTGTCGATCAGGTCGTCGTATTCCTTCGACGGTCAATTTATTGCTGTAATCCGAAAATCGTTATTAACAAAATACTTTACCAAAACTTCGCGCTTCCCTTGCGAACTTGGAAGAGGTTATGTCCGCCACTCGCGAATTGATGCTACACGAGTGTAAACGAAAATTACGTGAACCAAATACTTAACGGTGAAGACTCATTCATGATTATCTGAAAAAGTCTAAATTGGAATTCGACGAGATACACCGGCTCACGGCATCGGTTTCATGAAGTAAGAAAGGTGGAGGGCCATCTCTGCAACAAGCGAATTCAGTGAAAAAAAAACAGCAAATCGTACTTTTCGCTTAGAACTCGATCTGAATTCCGTCAGGTAAGTGAAAATAGGTCTGCTTTGATACGCAAATATTTTATTCGAGGGATTTTAATAAATGGACGCTGCAGAGTTACAGTTTATTAATCGTTGTAGCGAAACGTAGCGACAGATTATTGTCTGATGTTGAATTCGACCAATATGATGTTATTGCCGTCTTTTTAGGTACGTTGAACAGTGATTGTTTGCTTCTCCCGGAAGTCGAAGAGCTGTGTCTCGATAGTGCTTTACCTCCGAGTTCTCCATCCGACATTTGTCAAGTTTTTCCTGCTTACAGGTTAAGAAGACACCCCGGAAAAACAGCAATAAAGTTATCTTGTTCTAAGGGAGTTTAAAAGAACAAAGTTGCAATAAAAAGAGCACTGGTTCTGGTTCTTTGAAGATGCTGAATTCAGGTATCCGAGAACAAAGGATTTCCTATTATTATTAGAAGATGATTCGTGCAATGCCTTCATACCATTATTCCTGTAAAAAAATAGTACTGTAACTTGTATTTATGGTACTGAGAAATATTAACATTGCATAAAATACAGTGATAATTCATAAATAAATGGCGCCGTTGAAATATTATTTAAATGTAGTATTTCTGAAGTCAGTCGAGTCTGTTCTATGGTTACTAAATTCTACTGTCAGTATTTGCGGAAAATTCCAAACGAATTTCTCGTAAACTTTACAATTAGAAATAATTTAAAAAATTAAACTTCCTGTTTTCAATTGTCTGACTAATTTTTAGGGTCCGACGAAGCTTGCAATGGTTCCAAATAGGCTTTTAGTAATTCTGGTCAGACCCTATTGTACATGGATCAGTTCCATCATTGCCTACGTAGAGGAGATTAACGGTTCCCCATCTTAAGGTACTTTTAAAGACGCGTGAAAACTCCGATGCGGCCACCTTCCAGCGCGGTAATGCAGAGCAAAGTACCAAGGTGCCTCCGCACACCGCTAGGTCAATAGTAGAAACCTGCATAGAAGGCGCCCGCTGCATTGTGAAAATTCGTGAATCTTTCACAACAATGCTCATCAGCATCGCAATATATGCAATCGATTGCATAAAATCATGATCCGAATACGGAAATTATTTACGTACATAAATGTACGTTAATTCTGCATTCGGTGAATGTCAAGTTGACGAGAAACAAAACTTTGATTTCATTAGTAAAATATCAACTTTTTTGTAGAAGAAACGTTCCTCACACAACTGACGAAACTTCCGTCCCTCACTCTTGGACAGAACGGTGATTACTGATGAAAAACTTATTTCACACTCTATTACTTATGACGAGGCATAGAATCTATGCATCAATACAAAAACTGAAAAGTATGTAACGGAATTTTCTTATCACAGTTTGTTCCGACAAAGATTCAAATGTAACTGAAGAGCCTCTCGCAAATAACAAAATTATCCATTATCATTTTTTGTTTCTTATCTTTTTGCCTTACAGGACACAGATAAAACGAGACTTTCTTGATGTTTGAAATGATTGGTACTGAATTTAGGACATTCGGTATGAACCAATTACATGGCTATATAACCGTAAACCGAATACTAGAAACATATAAATATGAAGAAAACCGGTATAAAGAAATTGTATAACTAAAATTGGTACGACGGAAATCTATGCCGATAATAATTCAATCAAATGTATATCAAGAAAATTACTGAAATAACATGTCAAATTATAACTTATCGTAAACGTTTCTTTCTGCATGTTTTTCATATTCCGGTTTCCCTTTCCTCTGTTGAACTCGCTAATTCTTGGCTTGGCCAATAGAACTCCCATCGTCCGTCATGTTCTGGAGCGGTTTCTTTGTCGCTGATCCTTCAAAATTTGGTCGCTGATAGTTTCTTTGTAATCACAAGTTCAATCAATAAGCGTGAACTTTATTTTGTTAAATTGTTGTTCATTTGAGGATTTTTGTTATTGAAGAGCGCGCTCGAATAACTCTTGATCGTTCAATCGTCGTCCAAGGAATCCCTGGAGGTCTGGGGCATCTATCATCCCAATAACCGCCCAGGTCAAGGCTTCCCCTACGGGCTTACCTATTAATGAGTCAAGTTGTCTTTGTTTTTGGCGGGCGTATTCAAACTGTTACAAGTAGTACGGATTACCCATACAACTGTTACGTCCAGCATACCACTTCTCTCTATTTTTCCTAGTCGCTAACTCTCCCACAGTTCTTACATTAATCTCATGGTCTCTGTCCTGTCCTCTTATCTCTACGTAGTCTCACGCTATTCACTATCGCGCTTACTCATCAAATTCCATTCCCTACTCCTAGCATTGTCACACCTTTTCTGCACCCGTAGGTTTCACGTCTCGAGGGACACTTCTATTCTAACTCTCAACAACGTCACATCTAGACTTCTTACATAGCTTCATACAGCACACTTCGTTTTTACCGTCATCTGAACTTCCTCGAAATAAATATATTAGTAATATCTCAAACAAACCCTACGTTATTCGATCCTCATCCTGATTTCCGGTTGTCCTGGAACTTAAAAGCGAAGCCAACCAGTTTACTCTTACCGCTCAGGAGTAACTCCACTCACGGACGTAACATTGGTGGCAGCGGTGGCCTTCGCTTTCCGGAAATCCAGTGATACAATTTTACGTGTGTGCTACGCATGAAGTGCCATCTGATAGACCGGTTCTGAAGTGTGCAAGCTCAGTGATGTTAATACAAAAGTAATACCACTGTGTGATAGTGTTGAATACACTCTGAAAGCCATATTCTACGTTAACGCAATCAACGATCTCTGATTCACACGAACGTCACAGACAAATCCGTATCTCCAAATCGATATTGCTGAAAGACTATCTCCTGCTGCTACTACGACGACATCTTCATTCTTCACGACTTCTAGTACGACACAACGCACACCGACGTCATCACCGGCTACAGGCACGAAATCGCTGGACCAACATCCTCACGGAAGAATGCAACATTTTATTCCGTTCCTCCTCTTCATCTTCACTTTGTCAGTCGACAAATCCTAGATTAAAATTTACAACATGGCTACCGAAAGCACTTTTCCGCACCTGCCTCTTAAAGATGCATTAGCTCTGATTCCCACGTTCAATGGCACTAATATGCCCGTATCCGAATTCATAACTAAAGTAGAATGCCCAAAACAAGCTGTCTTAGCCAGAGAACTGAATTTATTCTCCACACTCATTCGCACGAAAATCGAGGGCTACGCGAGTAAATATTTAGAGTCAGATAATCCGGATTCTCTTCGAGATTTGCTATACTGCCTAAAACAGGCCTACGCGTCTAAACAACACCTCCCAGATATCCAGCTAGACCTCGCACAATCGGCACAGAGGCGAAACGAGAGTGTTCTAGATTACGGTGCTAGAATAAAACATCTGTTAAGACAAGCGTGCGAATCAATAGATGCCTCAGAATCTATCAGTGATGCTCAAGTGCTAAAGAAAAATATCAAAGAGACCGCAAGACTAAGATTTATCAAAGGATTACTAGACAATTTAGAAATAAGAGTAGCTCATGAGAATCCACAAACCCTACAAATGGCTATAGACACGGCCACCAAGACTGAAAAACTATTATCAGATAGACTTAAACTAGCCTCATACCGTGATACTAACTACGAAACGCAAAACCATATAAAATGTAGTATATGTAAATTAACCAATCACATCGATAAATATTGTCCTGAACAACCTTCCCTATTAGTAGTGTGTAGATACTGCAAGAAGGCAGGTCATAGTATAGAAGAGTGCAGAACGAGGCAGCGCAACAACACAACTTGCACGCAGTGTGGTCGCAAAGGCCACTTAAACGATAAGTGCCGCTCAAATCGGTCCCAATATCCCCAGAATCCAAAATTCCGACAAAATTCAAGAGTTTTCCAAAATAACACTAATCGTCAACAACAGAACAATCCCAATACCCAATATCGAGCAAGAGACCCGACAAACCAACCTTTAGACCAGACGCGAAATGACAGTCAACGCTCACAACAGTATAACACACCAAATCCTTCACGATCGAACTTCAGGGTTAATTACGTAACACAAGACTACTCGAACGAGAATTGCGATACAGGCGTCCACCCGGAAGTTTCATACGAAGCAAAGCAACATCGCGAATATTCAGGCAACGCGAGCCATTTAAACGAGTTCAGGGACGGCCGCGCGGACGCATCGACCTCCCTCAAACCGGAGCAGCGTCCAAACCAAACGTCAGCTCCGTACAATTAGAATCTGGCCCTCCACAGATTCGAACACAATGCCCGCAGTCTTTGAATGGGTACGTGACACTAATAATAGATACTGGCGCTAATATTAATTTGTTAAAAATCGATAAAATCGACCCAAGAGTCCACGTCACAAAGACGGACATTAGGCAGATTTCAGGGATAACGGAAGAATCCATCAGAACAATAGGAAGTCTCTACATCGAGTTAGCTAATACACGCCACGAATTCCATCTTGTCGATAACTCCTTCCCTATCATCGAAGACGGTATACTGAGTGCAGACTTTTTACGTTCGGAAAAGGCGACTATCTGTTTCAAAAATAACTACCTTATCTCTCGCGAAACCGGCGTTATTCCCTTTAACAGGCATAGAACCAACACAAAAACACCACCGCGTATCCTCATAACATCTGTCACACAAACACCGAAGGTTCGAATAACCACCGGTGAACTCATACGACAACCCAGTACATTTATAGTTGACACCGGTGTTGATGTAAACATAATTAAACTCGGAGCAATACATCCGCATGTTCCGTTTAAATTACTCGAAGGTCAGATCCACGTTACCAGTGCTATACATGAGCCAATAAAAGTAGTAGGAACAACTAGCATTCGAATCGGTGACAACCTTCATATATTCCATATAGTCGACGATCTGTTTCCGATACAAGAAGACGGAATCTTAGGATCGATATTCTTACGGAACGAAAATGCAACGATATCTTTCGATACAGAAAAAATAATACCGAACAATACTAGCAAACCATTCAAACTCCTAAACGAAGACTACATATTGATACCACCACGAACGGCTCAGGTGATTGCATTAAAAATTTCGAATCCCTCTGTAAAAACGGGATTCATAGAACAGTTGGAAGTAGGCGCTAACATATTTCTGGGACAAGCCCTGGTTACCAACCAACAAGGGTTTGCTTACGTTTATGCAATAAATTCCAACGAATCAGCTGTGGAAATAAGAAGACCAGTCGTAACACTAGAAGAAGTCGATGAACTCGCGAGCACCGCCACGCTCAGTGCAAAAACACACCCAACGCATACAAGTACTGCAAGCAGCGGACAGGTCTTACTAGCACAGGTCTTACACGAAAAAAAAAAGGATCGAGAATCGCGTTCTTCCCATATCCCCAAATTACGATTCGAGACGCCTTGAGATTTTGAAAGAAAAGTTACGATTGGATCATTTGAACGACGAAGAAAAACAATTAATAGTTAATCTTGCTATCGAATTCAACCATTTATTTTTCCTCCCGGGTGACACCCTGGGACATACAAACTTAGTCAGCCATACGATCCCTACTATCAATGACGCACCAATTCATACCAAACAATACAGACACCCAAGAGTACACAAAGACGAAATACAAAAATAAGTGACCAAACTCCTTGATCAGAACATTATCACACATTCTTCATCTCCTTATAATTCTCCGGTCTGGATCATCCCCAAGAAATCAGATGCTAGCGGCGAAAAGAAGTGGCGAATGGTCATTGACTTCCGGAAACTGAACGAAAAAACCATTGGCGACGCTTATCCGCTACCAAATATCGTCGATATCCTAGATCAGCTAGGTTCCGCAAAATATTTCTCAACGTTCGACCTGGCTTCCGGGTTCCACCAAATTCCAATGGATCTCGATCACAGCGCAAAGACCGCTTTTTCGACTCCTCACGGCCATTTCGAATATACTAGAATGCCATTTGGCTTAAAAAATGCCCCATCCACCTTTCAACGTCTAATAGATCAGGTTCTATCGGGATTACAGGGTACAGATATGTTTGTCTATTTGGATGATATAGTCATTTACTCCCGATCCTTGGAGGAGCACGAAACCAAATTTCGGAAACTCATGAAGAGATTGTCTGATGCAGGACTAACCCTGCAGCCAGATAAATGTGAATTTCTGCGTAAAGAAGTAGCATACCTAGGTCACGTCATCACTCAAAATGGATTGAAACCTAATCCGGAGAAGATATCAGCAAAAAAAAACTACCCAGTTCCCAAGAATCCTAAACAGATCAAACAATTCTTAGGCTTGATAGGCTACCAGCGAAGATTCATTCCTAACCTTTCAAAAATTGCTAGACCTATTAATAATTTGCTAAAGAAGAATAGCCCTTTTCTATGGACAGCAGAACATCAATTTGCGTTCGAAACACTACGCGATAGTCTGTGTCGAGAACCGATACTGCAGTATCCAGACTTCGAAAAACCCTTCGTCCTAACAACCGACGCTTCAAAGTATGCAATAGGAGCAATACTTAGTCAAGACAAAGATGGCGAGGATTTACCAATCGCGTATGCATCGAGGGTGTTACAAAAGGCCGAAATCAATTACTCGGTGTCCGAAAAAGAATTCTTAGCAGTCGTTTATGCCGTCAAACATTTTCGTCCTTATCTTTACGGTAGAACCTTTACTCTGGTAACAGACCACAAACCACTAAAGTGGATCAAAAACGTAAGGGACCCGACTTCTCGTTTAATGCACTGGAGACTGAAGTTGGAAGAATATTCGTACGTCACAAAACATAAAAAAGGAATAGCGAACTCTAACGCAGACGCGCTTTCCAGAAATCCACCTGTCGACTCTTGCCGAATTCTACCTATTACCTCAAAACGGCCACGACCCGATACAGAATGCTCATCTACTGACGCCCACAAGCGCGCCAAAGTAGCTCACCAACACCCAACGCGTGCTCGCGAACCAGATACGCTATCTTCGTCTACCAGCGCTCACAAACGCACCAAAATAGCTCACCAACACCTAACACGTGCTCGCGAACCGGATACGCTATCTTCATCTACCGGCGCTCACAAGCGAATGAAACATGTAGACCAGCACGCAATACAAGCGCATGGATCTGCACATGAATCCACCAGCCCTTCCCCACGAAGACAAAACAAAGCATTACAAGACACTTCGACTTCTACTGTTACCTCTGACTCAAGTGCCAGTATGACTGACAATAGCAGCGCAACGGAGGCACCGATCGTAGTCGATAAAACGATCAAGCAAACTACGGAAAGAATTCAACCACTCACCTCATCTGAATCAAACCAAAACTCCGGTAAGCCCCAGGGTCGTAGTGTTAAAATACGTGAAGAACAGTCCGACACACTGAATAAGCCGACACCCGAAGCCACTACCAGTAAAGGACGAAATTACGCCCCTCGATTCACGGAATTCGTAACAGATCTTAACCACCTACCATTAACGCATAGCAAATTTATTCAAGAGATACGCGCCAATCTCCTCGACAGACAAGATAACCTAGCCCACTGCATCTCGGCAGACTGCAAGACATCTCGAGGAGTCGCGGGACAACTAATCAATAGGAAAATAATCACCCGAGATCAACTACAACAACTAGACCCTGAAGTAACGAGCGTATTGACACTGCCGCATGGTAACCGCCTCATTTACAATCTAGTAACAAAAAAATACCACTACCAGAAACCAACTGAAGAAACACTGTTCAACGCCCTAATAAATCTAAAGAATTGCTTAGAACAAGACAAAGTCAAATCGCTCTCTATTCCAAGACTAGGCTGCGGCTTAGATAAGTTAGACTGGAACCTTGTTAATCGGATGATCCATTACATATTTAAAGACTCCGACATAACGATCACCATTTGTAATTATCAAAACCCGACTTATGACTCGACATCTTCTGAATCTGAAGCAGACGCATCAACACCCAGAATCCCTGCTCCCCCTTTAACTCGTCGGCCAATGCGTCGGACCGGCACTAGGTCAGCTCCAAGATATGCTCCGGTTTCTACTCCCTCGCGCTACCCAACTGATATCTCGGAGAGTGACCCCGTGACACATGATCCGGAGTCAGCTGTTGAAGATACGGATAGCGATGCCTCCGTTGTACCTACGGCAACGCTACCACCTTTAGGCTCACAACGTCGCGACAATCCCGAAGAGCGAAAACCGGACCGCCCCTATATTGACAATGACAACTTTTGTTGCTTAGATTACTTCATACAAAATCAAAATGACATATTACCAACACCCAACGTAACCGAAACTAATGACGGACTTCTCATGTTGTGCGACAATTACGCTCATTTCGTATCAGCTAATTGTGGTTGGACAGAAGGACTAGAAAAACAGTTGATAGACGGAAATCTAATAAGCATGGAATCGTTTCAAAACCAGAATCCAGAAATATCCGACGTAATTAAAACTCGGTTGAAAAACAACAAATACATATTTACCCTCGTAGTGAAACCACGTCAATCAGACCCGGGCAGACTTGACGACATTTTCTACACGTTAGTTAACTTGAGGATTATCTTGTCCGGACTAGACATTCGGTCCATATCATTCCCCATGTCAGGACCAGGAGTTGATGATATTCTACGATCTATCTTTAAAAAACTCATTTATCACATTTTTGCGGATTTAGACATTCGAGTAACACTTTGTAGAAATACTACAATTATACCAGACGAACGATTACGCGAAGACATGATCAAAAAGTACCACGAGTCACTGATCGGAGGACACCAAGGTGTTACAAAAATTTTCAATAAAATAAGAGAAAAATATTTTTGGCCAAATACGAAAAAGTAAATTCAAAATATCATCAGATCTTGCGGCAGTTGCCAGAGGAAAAAACTAGTCAGGATCAAAACAAAATTACCCATGGCAATCACTGACACGCCCGCAGAGGCCTTTGACAAAGTGGCATTAGATATTGTTGGACCTCTACCCCTTACTAAATCGAACAACAAATATCTCTTGACGATACAATGCAATTTGACAAAATTCCTGGACGCCATCCCTTTACCTGATGCCACCGCCAAAACTATAGGCGCAGCATTCGCAAAAGAATACATTACACGTTACGGTGCTCCTCGAGCAATACTTACAGACCAAGGACAGAATTTTATGAGCACAGTCATCAAACAACTTTGTAAACTCTTCAAAATTAATCAACTACGAACAACCGCCTATAGACCGCAATCAAACTGCTCATTAGAAAGAAGTCACCTCGTAATTACCGAATACATCAAACATTACACCAACGAAGGTAAAGATTGGGATGAAATGAATTCGTATGAACGAACGAACGTATGAACGTTTCGCCATTTTCTGCTATAATACAGCAAAACACGACAGTACACATTATTCACCTCACCAGCTGATCTTCGGCTCGGAAGCTAAACTACCGACAGATGCGATACTAAGCAACACATCCACGCATACATACGATACATTCCTCCTCGATCTAATAGCGAATCTCACAGACATCCGTAAACGCGCCGCGTTGAACCTGAAACAAGCTAAACAGAAAAGTAAAGAACACTACGACAGAACGATTAACCCACAACGATTTGAAGTAGGACAAACTGTCTACCTATTGAACGAAACAAGGTCAGAATTCCAAGATCATTATAAAGGCCCGTATGTAATCAAACGAATAATAGATGACGTTAACGCCGAAATATACCTCACGCTAAACAAAACGAAAATAGTTCATCTCAATAAACTGAAAATCGCACATACTCGTACATAGTAAAATCCCACATTAAGCCCTTCAATAGCTACTACAGTACAACCGACAATAGCATGCTACCAAATTGCCTGCGATCGCGTTACATTACGTCTCATACTCTTGCATACCGTTGCAGGTGCAGTGCTCTCGACAGCAAGACAGACGATTCGACTAACGTCGCGATTAAGCAACTGAATCAGAACCCGGGAATCTTCTTCGAACAATTGCAAGACCTACGTACATATAACAAAGAATGGACTTTGCTGAACTACATAGACCTCCAATATTTATTCGACCGACTTGACCAAGCATCAGATTTCTTAACCATAATAGAAGGTAAATGCTCTGTCGCCAAAAACTACTGTTACACCGGCGACCATATTCAAATGTTGGCTGATAGAATAAAAACCATGAAACTATACCAAAACCGAATAGAATATTTAGTTGGCCATCGCACAGGCGAATCCACTCACTCCGAACTTGCTAAATTAGCCCACCATCGCGGAACACGAGGCGCGATTAATTTCATTGGTAGCGTATCAAAATCCTTATTCGGCGCCCTAGACGTAAAAGACGGAGAATATTTTAACCAACAAATTGACAACTTGTACAACGACAGTAGACACTTAGCATCCCTGCTTAACAAACAGACAAATATCGTACAGTCAACGTTGGGCGTCTACGGGAAAGAAATCAACAGCATGATAAGCCACGACCGCGAACAACATAAATTACTCACGGCCCTCTTGACTGATGCAGCTATTTCAAAAGCCTTAATCGCCAACAATACCTTTAGAACGACTTTACTTAACCGACTAATTGACCTGGACCGACACCTGAACGAATACGAACTTGACTTGTCCAGCTTAGTAAACGCTATCCTCTTCGCTCAAAAAGGTATCGTCCACCCTAAAATTCTATCACCAGAACAAATTATTTCCAGTCTTAAACATATCCAGTCACTCAGACCACAAATAGAGTTTCCTATTCCAATGGATCCAAATTACGCTGAAGAACTGATTCGAATCTCTAAAATCGACATAGCGTATTACGAACCCAGACTGCTTTATGTGATATCTATTCCGTTGCTCAACTCCGAGGCTTTTGACCTGTACCGACTGCTTCCCGTCCCCGTTAGACAGACATACGACTCTGCAAATAACAAATTCGCTTACATTCAACCTGGCAGCGACTACATAGCTATAGCACTTAACCGAGCGTCGTACTTTCAAATCTCGGAATCCAAATTTAGTAAATGCATTTTATCCTTAGGAAAATTCATATGTAAGTTGACACAACCGCTTTTCCGACCGTCGACTCACAAACTCTGCGAGGTAGACCTTTTTCTGAACCCGTCCAGAAAAATTTCAAAACAATGTGATATCAGATTGACCGCATTCGATGGAACCTACTGGACGGAATTATCAACATCTAATTCTTGGATTTTCTCAGCTTCCACTCCTGAGACTCTTCATACTCTCTGCCCAAATGACCAGACCTCTCATGTCACACTTTCCGGTTCAGGCATTATCACCCTAGACGACCTGTGTACGGCTAGTACTTCTGAGGTCACTCTCAAAACTTCGAAACGCTCACAATCTACCGAGACCCTCTCCTACGTCCCCAAAGTTACCTTGGATCTAAGTCAGGTATCCCTCAGTCTTGATTTTAATATTTCCACCGACTTATCCTTAATTGCAATCCCCCCACTCCACAAAACCTCGCACATAGATGTACATGCCTTGGCCAATACCGGACTATCGCTGCAGGATATCGCAAAACAAGCTACTGATATCAGCACACACCACCGCACACAGCGCTATATGTTGCACATCAAAGACACTCTTACTCACAGCGGTGTTGGTTTGCTATCTCTCGCAACCCTATACTTATTCTACCGTCACTCATGCCTCGGCAAGGTCATTACTCTGTGCACACATTGCAAAACAAAAAAAACGAACCAGACATTTAGAGCCATACAAACAGGGTATGACAATCCAATCGAGCTAAATATTATTCACCCACCTACTTCTCCTGTCCTACCCATTCCCAACGAAGTAGAAACCCATCATGCAGTTCCTCACACACCACCTCCGCTTCCTTTAAACCCACCAGTACTTAAAACCTTACGAAAACCTTATTAAAAATAGGCGACTACTATATTGCTATCAAGATCTGCTGTTGCGCTGTCAAACAGACATAAGTAAAATAAATACTTGTGTACACTACTGCACTAAAATGATTGTGATGACGATTTTATACCCTTAGTTTACAATTAGCCCAAAATATATCTACACTCATAACCGATATCTTTGTACGAATAGGTCAAACTCTGTATCTCGATATATCAAAAAAAAAAAAAAAAATATAGTATTACTTAGTACCCAGCTAATCAAAGAAATCATTGTTGTTTAGTCTTAAGTGTACTAACCCGCTTCCATGCGCATTAACCCTAGGCGCCTAGCTTTAAACAACATTATGTAACCATAGTATTATAACTATATGCCTTACGCTCATACGTAATCCAGAATATAAACCATACACTACCTATAATAAGATAAATTGTAAAACTAATTTTAAGCACATACTTTAAAATCATGTTTCACATTTCCACCTTCTTGCTTCCCATATTCGGGACCATACCTACCGCTATGCTCCCTCTGACGGGGGGGGGGGGGTGTTACGTCCAGCATACCACTTCTCTCTATTTTTCCCACTCGCTAACTCTCCCACAGTTCTTACATTAATCTCGTGGTCTCTGTCCTGTCCTCTTATCTCTACGTAGTCTCACGCTATTCACTATCGCGCTTACTCATCAAATTCCATTCCCTACTCCTAGCATTGTCACACCTTTTCTGCACCCGTAGGTTTCACGTCTCGAGGGACACTTCTGTTCTAACTCTCAACAACGTCACATCTAGACTTCTTACATAGCTTCATACAGCACACTTCGTTTTTACCGTCATCTGAACTTCCTCGAAATAAATATATTAGTAATATCTCAAACAAACCCTACGTTATTCGATCCTCATCCTGATTTCCGGTTGTCCTGGAACTTAAAAGCGAAGCCAACCAGTTTACTCTTACGGCTCAGGAGTAACTCTACTCACGGACGTAACACAACTGACCAAACTTTCGTCTCTCTCTCTTAGACAGAACGGTGATGACTGGTGAAAAACTCATTTCACACTCTATTACTCAAGACAAGGCATAGAATCTATAAATCAATACTGAGATTGAAAAGTGGTATGGATCCCCTACACAACCGACGAGTAACTTTCGTCTCTCGCTCTTGGGTAGAGCGGTGCTTACTAGTGGAAAAGTTATTTCACCCTCTAATCTATTATCTACGACTAAGCATAAAATCAATGAATCAATACTGAGATTGAAAAGTGGTATGGATCTCCCACAGAACTGACGAGTAATTTTCGTCTTTTGCTCTTGGGCAGAGCGGTGCTTACTGGTGAAAAACTTATTTCATACACTATTACTTATGACAAGGCATAGAATGTATAAATCAGTACAGAAATTGAAATGTAGTATGGATTTCCCATAAACGTTTCAAGATGTTCGGCATATTACCGATTTCCACGTGAAGTTCAATATTAAAGTACAACTCGAATTCGAGTGATATCCAGTGATTTAGAACTAATTTCTCAAGTGAATAGTCCCTCGCTGCTGACGTTCGATCTTGCGTTTGGTTCTTCCATATTTGAAAAACTAGCCGCCCATGCACATGTCACACCAATTCTGCTTTAGTCAAAGCTTTCTGTGTCTAAAATGTAGAAAGAATGTGTCAATAATCAGGATGAATAAAAAAATAGATCACGTAAAACAGAGTACTATACATTTCATACATGCTTTCACTCAAAGTTATGTCTCGAAGAATAGTGTTCGAGGGATTGTCTGTGGACCCTATAACTTGCATTGTGTAGCACAAAAATATCCAACCTCTCTAATGATAAGTGATTGAACAGAAACCGAACCAGCATAGACCTGGTACTAGCTAGCTCAAATTACAATACAATCAACTTTCTGGGGTAACAAAGCTCAAAAAGGAAATACTAAGGCCAGCAAATGCTTGTACAGCAACTTATTTGTTGTACAGAATGGCGAACATACTTTGCATTATGTGCCACGCAGCTGATGGATTGTTTTCGAACTGCGTTGTTTAATGAAAGCTCAGTTTCTTGCATATTCCAACCCTTGTCCATTGCTTTTTGCCAGTATCAGTTCATTTCTGTAGATGCCAGATCTACGCTTCGTTGATAAACCCACGTGAGAGAGGCAATAGTATACTTGCATCCACCTGTCAACCAAGATACTTAATTAAAGATACTTTACATATATTTTATGTCAAAACGTATTGCTTCGTATATAAATACGAGCTCATACCGCACACTCGTGACATTCTGCGGATTTTATTGAATCTTGCCCTTTGTTCGCCATCGATGTTACGACTTACGACTTGTTACGCACTTTGTGCCCTGGACTGATGTTTGTTTCACAGTGCATTCTCAGCTCAGTGACTTTCTCGTGCAAACCTAATTATATAGAAGGTATAATAATGTCAGGTTGTGTATTGTAATGTGGCGTTTTAGAGCCGCCCGTCACAAGGGCACACATCCTAAGGAAATCTCTAGGAAACGTGTCCTCAGCGGGATACTCCAACCGAACTCGATACAAAATAGGCAATATATACTCTTAACTAATTCTTTCTTTGTAAATTCTGTATTTCGCGCTCCGGCGCACGCTGATAAGGTACTTGGACGACAACGATCTCGGTCACCGAGAGATCAACAGCTACCGATATCTACCGTTTCCAGCTCTCGATGACTTCGCCTACCGACGGTCCAATAAGACCACACTGGCTACCTTGGTGCACTTCTAAACACCTCGGGTGGCGTTCACCCGAACCTCTCGTATCGCCTCGACTGCCAGTGAACAGGGAGATAAAAGTCCTCCCGACAGCTGAGGGCACTACTCCTCAAGGAGAAACCAGCCGCCCGCCTTATCGGATGCCGTAAGGATGGCATACAGGGCAGACGGTAGCTTGCAATCTTCCGACTTACCGGCCTGGTGCCGGACCGACCCGGTGCCGGACCGACCCCAAACCACTACGTCCAAATTGATAAAGCCCTCGTTCTGAGGATCGACACAGCCTTCCTATCAGCAAGGACTAATCATGTGAGTCATGGTCCACGGTTTAGAGTTGCGATGAGCCACAGTGTGCCTGTATGATCTCCTCGATATTATGGGTAGCCGGCCACTGCCTATACAACGAAACCGGTGGATGTGAACAATGAGGCGTCACTCTCCACTCGGTAACTTTGACTGAGAGGCACCCTGATATGCCTCCGTCAAAAAAGTCCCCAATGATACGCAACCTGGAGAGTAAACTCAAGCAACTAATAAATCGTACGAGTTGGTGTCAGCGACGAAATCACGAGCAGCACATTATGCCACATCTAGCGGTAATCTTCGACAACGCATGACCACGCCGTAACCGATATTCGCCACAGGGGGATGGCCTATTTGCGGCGGGGGTCAACCAACCAATCAAAGGGAAGAAGAATCACCTCACGACAGCGGCGAGATCGGCGAGCCGAACTCCGACCTCCGTCTGTTCTACTTATTATATTTTTATTCATTTCCTGCCTATTGTATCGTATATCGAGTTCTTTGGAGTATAACCGAACGTAGAATCAGCCTCTAAATAATACCGCACCTTTTTCTGTTGCTATTGGCATCCTATATTATTTTTGCTTATTATTCTTTTCTCTGTATCTTTCTGCAGTATTGCATTTCCGTGTTAATTTTAGTTCTGCGTAGTATTCTTGATTCTTTTGTACTGAGGTGTATTTAGTGTATTTCTTTATTTTGCGAATTCTCCGAATTTCTCACTCTCTCATGATTTTGTATTCTCTCGTAATTTTGTATTCTCTCGGAAGTTATGTTTGAGAATTCATTGTATAATTCTTCGGGTCCGTAACTATTGTAAATTACTGATTCTATCGTTTATGAATAACTCTCCCGAAAGTTATTTATCGTACTTGACCGTAAATCTAGTCGATCGTTTACGCTAACGATTTTTGTAAATTAATCATGAATGTCAATCTTTCTTACTGGTTGGAATCTGTGGTAAATTCGTCGTATTCTCCCGTTAATATCTCCCGAGCTATCGTCACTTTATTTTCTACCGATTGCAATAAGGTTCTCACTCTCGTTTTATTAATTAACAGAATAATGATTTGCGTAGCGTCATTTGCAACTTAGGTAAGATCACGTCGCCCGATCAGTGACGTGTAGTTTTACGTAAATTCTTGCATTATATCGCTCCTCCCGACCTACGCTCATTTTTCACTGTTAACTACTGTCTCTCGTTTCAAAGCTACCGTTTAATTCTATTCTACCGAAATTTCTGTGAACAACTATTGCCTGTTTTATTAACTACCGGTATCGATACCATTTCATTTGTCTGTCTTAACCCTGTAACCTACTCGACAATATTTGATGGATTGACCTGTTCATTTTTCCTAACTTAAGTTTATTCTTTATTTCATTATTTTCTCTAATTCTTCAATTATCGTTAGCTGTGCCTTGAATACCGCCACTCTACCAGTTCGAGTGAGTACCTGAGCCTAGCAAGCCATACAAGGGGTTCTCTAATTATTTTCCGTACGGTTTCGTATTATTTTTGATTCGTACTATTGTTTGAAAATCGACGATAATGCGTCTGGCGCCCAACGTAATTGATTTTGTTATAGTTTAGGATTCAGAATAAGTGGAGAATCGCGCCAAAGTGTCAATGGTAAGTCCTCATCTTTAGGGTAACAGAATTTAGCGTTACAGTATATAGTGGAAAATGTGGATGCTCATCGATATTGATAACTAAATAATTTCTGTAGACTCTTCTGGGTATAAAAAAATGTGTAAAAAACACAATCAATGAAGCAGACTACGGTTGACGTTTATTGTGGCGTTAGAAGGCATTTTCTAGAATCACATGTAAAATAATGAAAATTTTAATGAATCACATATATATGAAAAAGAATCAACAATTTCTCGAACAAATTTCATAAATTTAGACCAATATGATGTACTAACTCAACCAACACGATATGAATTACCTACTAGCTTTACTCCACGTGTTTCAGCTCTAGTGGAATTTTAGTTTACATTGAAAAACTTTGCCACCATACCTACACCAATTTTTGGTACACTGTTTGTGGTTGCCTTTTCGTGAATCGTGGGTCTTAAGTTCACGTTTATGGGAAATTATTCCAGTTACACATTCACAAAAGTATCAAGAACTATAAATCAATAGTGTCAACCTACCACAGGAACCACCCTCTTTACAAGTGGTTGATGTATCAAGCAATCACAGCTCAGCCCAAAGTTCAGCAATCATTGTTTGAATAGAAATAACGATAATTGGTTACGAAAACAGTTACGAAAAAAAAGATTACGAAATAACACTAAATTCTGTCACTGTTAAATGAAAATCCACCACTTATGCAAAGCGTTGATTCCACTCTCTGCTTCGTTGCATGTTCCGGCACGTTTGATTATTATTACTTGATTTTATGTTGAAGACAGCTACAATCGCGGTCGTAAATAATCCCAACGAACCGAATAGAAATAGTAGCGAGGTCAACTTATAAATCCGTACTTCGTAAAAACTTATTGTTCCATAATTTTCCAATAATTATATTACCCGCGTTGCACTAATAACAAACTCTGACAGTTGATCGCACCACGCGGCACGCGTTTCCACAGGCTATACAGCTTCTGTCACGACGTTCTCGTTGAAAGCGCTGGAAATATTGTACCGCGTGGTGTATTACCGTTTCTTGTAACTAAGTAGTTATAGTCCCAGTGATTAAACATGTACTTAGCCAACAGTGGCTTCCACCCATACCTCAGACAATCCACAAACAGTGGCATAGGTTCTGGGCCTAAAAATTTCGGTCTCAAATTTTTTTTTATATCTTGTTAAACACATTAAAATGAATAAACTGCGAAAATTTCAGAACTTTTGCTACCTACGTAACAGAGAAAAACCACCCATTCTTGCGTTTTTCTAATTTTTGTCGTTTTTTAAAGTTTTCATCTGACTGAATAATAAAATAAATACTTTCTGAATATTTCAAAAAGACTTACTTCCAAAATTTTAAATTCGTATTTTCACTATGAATCATGAGTCAAGTTAAAAAGTGAAAAATAACAGGATTCCGAAATATTTTTTTGATATTTCTTCTCCAAATCCGAGACAATATTACATAAAACCACGCGTAAAAATGCGAACACTGTGGGTTTAACAACAAAAAAAAAGTCAAATAGTCAGTTTATTGAAAGTTCACGCTCACGCTATTTTACATTTTGTTTTTTCAGTCGTTAAAACCACAGTGACTTGTAATAGTGTATATATATGTACACTAATTCTACGCATGCAATTTACAACTAGATATACTGAAAATAAAAGAGTGAATTTGAAAAGTTTTTGAAAAGTTAAAATGATCAACGACAATCGCGAAACACTCAAAAAATACTTGCATAACACACTACACAAGACACTCAACGCAGCAGAGTTCAATGAACACGTGCGCCGCCAGCCACGAACTCATGCCGCTGGAACTTCGTAGTTGCGGTGCTGCCATAGTCGTGAAGCTAAACATGACAACAGTCAAACCAATTGGCTTCTCATGACGAGTAAAAAATATATTTAGTTCGGGATGAAAAAATCAAAAATTTACTGACGTGAAATGAGACGATCGTAATAAAATATAATTAGGATATTTGACCAAACATCAAAGGTGAGGTGTGGTAGCAGTCGCGACAATTGTCGGGTGGGTAAGCAGGGTGATTCAAATCGTCCCAGGCTAATATCTCCGAAACTAAGCAAAGTAAGCGGGCTGAGTTGCAGTGAAGGTCAACTTGGTTTTTCATAAACTGAATGGTATTGCGTTTGTTGCAGAATCTGAAAGAACATCAGATTCTGTATTATAAATATCTGGATATATATAGTATAAAAATAACTACGAGATAAGAGCAGAGCGGTTTGGATCATAAAAGGGAGGTCAAATTAATATAAAATACTCAAAGTATAAAAATGTATCACTGAATTGAAAATAAGAACCACACGTATATTTGTACATACGTATAGCATTGGCAACATTTCATGCAGATTTCGAAATTGATGTATAATTTGCGGCAATTTCCAAATGATTCATAGCCTAGGAAAGAATAAACAGGTGAATTCTGCACTGAAATCTTAGACCATATACAATATCTGGAAATAATCCTTTGAGAAAAATGCAAAGTCACGATAGTGTTCAGTTTGGCACAAAATTTATCTGACCAATCGGGACTAGATAGAGTGCCGTAAGTGGTGCCCCGTAGAGATGTAAGAATCATAAAGATACGAAGATATTGGCGGCGAGGCATAGGTGGGCCCTTCTGTAAGTGGAAACGTCCGCTGAATAGAGAAGGAAGAAAGATCAGACAGCCGTTCCTATCTCTCTTTAACGACAATAGCGCAACAGGGACAGACCCGGCTGTGGGACTTGTCATCTCTTTCTCTTTCCTGGACGTTTTGACCGCTGCCTCACCGCCTCTATCTTGATATCTTTATGGTAAGAATCAGCCGAAAGTGTCATATAGAAATGGATGAAGATAAAAGAAGTAGTGTATGAATGTTACCCTTGTTTAATAACGCGTGTTAAACAAAGGTAACTGGGACTCACTCAGTTCCCCTTTCTCGTTGGCCCACAAACATTACTTATATCTTGAGTGCCCCAAACCAGCTCTTACTTTCTTCATCTGCCACCCATGATTCAAATCAATTTTTTCTTTTTTTGAAAAATCAGAAACAATGAATGAGACGAGTATGATTAACGAGCTTGGCGATATTTCATGTCGAAGAAGATTTTATTCGTTCCACTCGTATTCAAATCTGGGGTTGAGTCGGAGAGGTCAGGTTATGCCGCCCGCGACGCGATATTTATGTTTCGCTAGCTATCAGCCAAGTCAGGTTATACATCCTTTCTGCTAGCTAACAGTCGAAAGGGGCTGAATGGACTACGATTCCTTGTCGATTGTTCGAATCCATTTCAGAAAAGTTTAAATTCACAAATAAAATGAGTAGAAATATAAGCTAGTCGGAATTTATATCCCAAAAATGAATCGGTCGCTCCTATGAACATTTATATTTCAGGTTGTCGATGTGGCGAGGTTATGGCGTCTTGAGACCTGCGAGTAATTATTCGTATTATTTCTTTTCCCGTTTTCATGGAATGAATAAGAGCAACGCAAGGCAAATGACTCCTTTTCATATCAATTACGATTCTCGTTTAGTTCGGGTATTTTCCAAGTTTTATAAAACTACAGGCAATCGGTATGAGCTACAGAACGCGACACAGCAACAATGAGATGGCGGTTTTTTCGTAATCGCTAACCAAATCAGCTCCCATTTTTTCATTCCACCATCAAATCCTACGGGACTGGGCTCAAAATGTGTGTTACATCAGCGCCGAGTGGCATCATACCGAATAGTTCGATCCATTCAGTGCAACTGTGAAAATATTCTCAATTTGTGTGAATGGTAACCGATCTGTCAATTTTTTTTTCAAAATTTTGAAGGAATTTCTGCCAAAATAAGCTATTAGTTTCCCAAGTTTTGTTGTGATCTTTTCAGCGGTGTAAGAGTTTTGCCTGTCCGCGTTTTCGAGGTGTACGGTGCTTCTTTAATAGCCCCTTAAAAGAGCATTTCCATTTGAGGCAATCACGACCTAAGATCTACGGGGCAGGTGGCTGGTGATGACGATGGTTGTGTTCGAAATGCACACAGCCAGCTGCAACGCATTCATGCAGGCGGTTTGCCAAACCGCCGATGATGTTCGATATCATCACTCGACTCATATTATTAATGATCTCGAGTACTCTAGCGCGCAGCGTGGGGAGGTTTTCAATCCTGTCTCCAATGTACAAGTTGTTCTTCAAATAAGACCATAGTCCGTAGTCCAGCGGTGCCAGGTCGAGTGAGCGTGGAGGCCATGGAATCGGACCACCTCTATCGATCCAACGACCAGGAAACTGTTGATCAAGGTATTGCCGGACAGCGAGATTGAAATGCGCTGGTGCTCCATCTTATTGGAAAAAGAACAGGTACCCTAGATCGGCATGAAGTACAATAAATACTAAATACTTATTCAATCAATCAATAATGAAAGTCATAAGTACTATTTTGATGAGAATAAATAGCCGTGTTACACTAAATACAAATAGGAAATAAATCGTTTCAAATTAATGATTCCTATTTACATCCCTTTCGATAGCTCTCAGGGCTGGAACAATCTGTTTTTGCAGCACGCGCAAGTACTTTTTTGCATTTAAATTGCCGTGGATAAAGACGAGTCCAATCCTTTGGTCTCCAATCCCGCCAAGCCATACATGCGGCTTCTGCTAATATTGGGTTGCTGAGTCTGCAAGCAGATGAGGATTATCCCTAGACCAGAATCGAAGGTTCTGCCGATTTGGCGCACTAACGAGCACAACCGTGCACTCATCTTACTAACAGATCCTACGGAACAGTCCCTCATCTGCGTTCAGTCGTTCTATCATCCCATTACTGAAATTCAAACGCGCTTCAATATCTAATGGCAGAAGCTGTTGGTGTTCTTCAAATTTATAAGGGCGGTACTTAGTTGATCAAGGAACTTTCTTTATCGAGGACTTGCAGATCTCCATTTCTTGCGCTATCTCAAGAACACATTTTTTCTATCTTCAACCGCTTTCAAGCCAACATCTAGTTTGACCTCTTAACTGAGTTGCCGTGACGGATAGGACATTTTCTTTAAATTTGGGTCAAGGTTTCCCGTTTCCTTAAGGGCCATAGAGGTATAAGCATACTGAATTTGCCCCCGAAAGATAACTTGATAATACTTGGGGGATGTTTAGTACTAAAAAAATAATGAGATCCAGAAAGTTTCAGATCTCTAACTCAATTGGTTTTCGAGAAAAAGCCAAAGTCTAAAAAACAGAAAAATTGTTCTTTCTCAAAACTGACTAAACCGATTGATCTAAATTTTTAATGTTTTGGGGATCGGTAACAGCTTTTAGGAAAAAAATTATAAGTTATATAGGTTCATAAGATCTTTGAAAAAATTAATGTTTTTGTTTTGATTTCACTTTTCAACCGTGATACAATTTTTGTACAATGACAAAACCTTTTTAATTGTTTTTGTTTATTGTTTAAATTATCGCTCAATCTCGGATTACAGGTGCAGCGATCGATTAACGGGGTTAGGTTTTCCGATAAATCGCGGGTGATCATTTTTGGCGGTTATGACGGTCAACGCGGCTGTTATCACATTTCCGGTCACAAAAAAAAAAAAAAAGAACTGTTGGTGACATGTGCATGGGCGGCTAGTTTTTCAAATATGGACGAACCAAACGCAAGATCGAACATCAGCAGCGAGGGACTATTCACTTTAGAAATTAGTTCTAAATTACTGGACATCACTCGAATTCGAGTTGTACTTTAATATTGAACTTCACGTGGAAATCGGTAATATGCCGAACATCTTGAAACGTTTATGGGAAATCCATACTACATTTCAATTTTTGTACTGATTTATACATTCTATGCCTTGTCATAAGTAATAGTGTATGAAATAAGTTTTTCACCAGTAAGCACCGCTCTGCCCAAGAGCAAAGGACGAAAATTACTCGTCAGTTCTGTGGGAGATCCATACCACTTTTCAATCTCAGTATTGATTCATTGATTTTATGCTTAGTCGTAGATAATAGATTAGAGGGTGAAATAACTTTTCCACTAGTAAGCACCGCTCTACCCAAGAGCGAGAGACGAAAGTTACTCGTCGGTTGTGTGGGGGATCCATACCACTTTTCAATCTCAGTATTGATTTATAGATTCTATGCCTTGTCTTGAGTAATAGAGTGTGAAATGAGTTTTTCACCAGTAATCACCGTTCTGTCTAAGAGAGAGAGACGAAAGTTTGGTCAGTTGTATGGGTAATCCGTACTACTTGTAACAGTTTGAATACGCCCGCCAAAAACAAAGACAACTTGACTCATTAATAGGTAAGCCCGTAGGGGAAGCCTTGACCTGGGCGGTTATTGGGATGATAGATGCCCCAGACCTCCAGGGATTCCTTGGACGACGATTGAACGATCAAGAGTTATTCGAGCGCGCTCTTCAATAACAAGAATCCTCAAATGAACAACAATTTAACAAAATAAAGTTCACGCTTATTGATTGAACTTGTGATTACAAAGAAACTATCAGCGACCAAATTTTGAAGGATCAGCGACAAAGAAACCGCTCCAGAACATGACGGACGATGGGAGTTCTATTGGCCAAGCCAAGAATTAGCGAGTTCAACAGAGGAAAGGGAAACCGGAATATGAAAAACATGCAGAAAGAAACGTTTACGATAAGTTATAATTTGACATGTTATTTCAGTAATTTTCTTGATATACATTTGATTGAATTATTATCGGCATAGATTTCCGTCGTACCAATTTTAGTTATACAATTTCTTTATACCGGTTTTCTTCATATTTATATGTTTCTAGTATTCGGTTTACGGTTATATAGCCATGTAATTGGTTCATACCGAATGTCCTAAATTCAGTACCAATCATTTCAAACATCAAGAAAGTCTCGTTTTATCTGTGTCCTGTAAGGCAAAAAGATAAGAAACAAAAAATGATAATGGATAATTTTGTTATTTGCGAGAGGCTCTTCAGTTACATTTGAATCTTTGTCGGAACAAACTGTGATAAGAAAATTCCGTTACATACTTTTCAGTTTTTGTATTGATGCATAGATTCTATGCCTCGTCATAAGTAATAGAGTGTGAAATAAGTTTTTCATCAGTAATCACCGTTCTGTCCAAGAGTGAGGGACGGAAGTTTCGTCAGTTGTGTGAGGAACGTTTCTTCTACAAAAAAGTTGATATTTTACTAATGAAATCAAAGTTTTGTTTCTCGTCAACTTGACATTCACCGAATGCAGAATTAACGTACATTTATGTACGTAAATAATTTCCGTATTCGGATCATGATTTTATGCAATCGATTGCATATATTGCGATGCTGATGAGCATTGTTGTGAAAGATTCACGAATTTTCACAATGCAGCGGGCGCCTTCTATGCAGGTTTCTACTATTGACCTAGCGGTGTGCGGAGGCACCTTGGTACTTTGCTCTGCATTACCGCGCTGGAAGGTGGCCGCATCGGAGTTTTCACGCGTCTTTAAAAGTACCTTAAGATGGGGAACCGTTAATCTCCTCTACGTAGGCAATGATGGAACTGATCCATGTACAATAGGGTCTGACCAGAATTACTAAAAGCCTATTTGGAACCATTGCAAGCTTCGTCGGACCCTAAAAATTAGTCAGACAATTGAAAACAGGAAGTTTAATTTTTTAAATTATTTCTAATTGTAAAGTTTACGAGAAATTCGTTTGGAATTTTCCGCAAATACTGACAGTAGAATTTAGTAACCATAGAACAGACTCGACTGACTTCAGAAATACTACATTTAAATAATATTTCAACGGCGCCATTTATTTATGAATTATCACTGTATTTTATGCAATGTTAATATTTCTCAGTACCATAAATACAAGTTACAGTACTATTTTTTTACAGGAATAATGGTATGAAGGCATTGCACGAATCATCTTCTAATAATAATAGGAAATCCTTTGTTCTCGGATACCTGAATTCAGCATCTTCAAAGAACCAGAACCAGTGCTCTTTTTATTGCAACTTTGTTCTTTTAAACTCCCTTAGAACAAGATAACTTTATTGCTGTTTTTCCGGGGTGTCTTCTTAACCTGTAAGCAGGAAAAACTTGACAAATGTCGGATGGAGAACTCGGAGGTAAAGCACTATCGAGACACAGCTCTTCGACTTCCGGGAGAAGCAAACAATCACTGTTCAACGTACCTAAAAAGACGGCAATAACATCATATTGGTCGAATTCAACATCAGACAATAATCTGTCGCTACGTTTCGCTACAACGATTAATAAACTGTAACTCTGCAGCGTCCATTTATTAAAATCCCTCGAATAAAATATTTGCGTATCAAAGCAGACCTATTTTCACTTACCTGACGGAATTCAGATCGAGTTCTAAGCGAAAAGTACGATTTGCTGTTTTTTTTTCACTGAATTCGCTTGTTGCAGAGATGGCCCTCCACCTTTCTTACTTCATGAAACCGATGCCGTGAGCCGGTGTATCTCGTCGAATTCCAATTTAGACTTTTTCAGATAATCATGAATGAGTCTTCACCGTTAAGTATTTGGTTCACGTAATTTTCGTTTACACTCGTGTAGCATCAATTCGCGAGTGGCGGACATAACCTCTTCCAAGTTCGCAAGGGAAGCGCGAAGTTTTGGTAAAGTATTTTGTTAATAACGATTTTCGGATTACAGCAATAAATTGACCGTCGAAGGAATACGACGACCTGATCGACACGATTAACGTGTATCTGATTTATTTTACTTCGGATCAGTTCCGAAATGACGATCTGTTTTTCGTAACAACACCGACAGCAGTTGCCCACAGCTAACGGTGGGCTCCTAGGGACATTTTCTGACAGTCGAGATTGATATTGCGTTCGCGGCTCAGTCAGGCGGTAACAGTCGGCCAATAAAATTCGAACGACTTGACGCACGCGCATTAGGTGCGCACTTCCCTCGTGGACACACCGTATATCTTTCGCACAGCCCACTCCATTCCTACCGCTATCTCAATTCCTACGTAGTAAACACGTAACTGATATATCAAACTACCAAAGTTTATTCAACACTCATCTCAACTTCAGGTTGTCCTGTTACGTAAAAGTGAAGCCGAACCTGTTTATTCCTACTGCTCGGAAGTAAATTCCTTTCACGGGCGTAACATAGTTATTTAATTTTTTCAAATTTAAACCCCCATAAATTTTGACTATTTAACCCTATCGTAATCGGGAAAAATGAATTCTTCGTTGTTTACCAGAAGAATTATTTTCCATTTGGTTGCATTCAAATATCTGAATTAGAAGTATGCGAAATTCCGAAACTACCACTGGGGATGCCTAACTTTGGGAGTTGATTTCACCCCTTTAAACCGTTTATCCTCCAACAAAAACTAAATACGTGTCACTCAGATTTCGATGAAAAACAACATATCCTCAAATGGACGAAATAGGGCGGGGACACATCAAGCAGTTTCCTTGTTTGTTCCATTACAGGTCGTCGGTCTTTTTGATTTCCTAAACATATTATCATGTGATTTATCTGTGCAATAAATGATTTGTTTCTTTCTTCAACTTTACACGGCCATTGCTTTCTTCAAATACCTTAATGAATTTCCCGTTTCTCAAAGAAGAAAATTCAATTCACAATTAGGTTAAGTCAGTGGTAGGGGGCGGCAGCTTCAGGTATTGCCCTTCCGCCCCTGAAAACTTTCCAAATTTGGCGCTGGTTGATGTTGCTTCGCGTAGCAAATTTACTAATATCTCGGCAACTATTCGTCATAAAGAAACAGTTCAAAAAACCGATTTCGCTTAGAATTGTATAATTCTTTTAACCAAAGAAACCATTTTTCTCAATCAACTCAAAATAATGTTACCTTTAAATCATTATATTCTCAACTAGTCCAGTCATTTGGTAGTTTAAGCAAGAAAGTTTAGAAAAAGTTTGAAAATTGGTAGTCTTACAGATTTCTAGACATTCTTTCCGAATTTCACTTGGCTCCTCATATCGGCATGGGCAACAGCACTATTTTGGTGAAACCGGTACCAAAAATGGTATTCTCACAGAAATAATTATTTTTAAACTCATTCCATTGAAAATTTGTAACAGGATATATCTGATTTTTTCTTCAGACAAATAGTTTTGACGTACGAGCAGCGTGGATTCAACCGTGACACGTACACCAAATGACTAGAGCTATATCGCTGTACTCATGAACGTGTCTATATTCTCGATGTTCGTATATGAGAAAGATATAATACGGTGTAAACATAAGGCAGAAGAACTCCGAAGTCGATCTGTCTCATTTTAGAGCCGACTTCAGTTGACGCTTCTGAATGCTTCATCTATGTTTCAACCGGTTCACAGTAGTAATAAAAAATGCATCGACAAAGCCATATTTGTAATACAACAGACTTTTTAGAATCGACATTAGTGAACTAATCCAAAATATTTTGGTATCAGCTTAACACAATTATTCAAAACTGAAGAGAGTAAAAATTCAACTGCTGAAAGTCATCACAGAAAACAATATTTTGAGCACGGGTTGCAGGTCGAGACCTTGTGGAGGGACCAGATATTCGCAATACATGAACTTGGAATGGAGAACCAATTGACGCCCAAATGGAGACACAGTAATGCCGGTAGTTCCAGTGCCGCTGAAATTTACTTCACCCAACTCACATCTAATTTGGTACGGCAGCTTTATGAAAAATTCAAGCTGGATTTCGAACTCTTTGACGACTCACCCATGGATTATTACGAATACGCTACAGGCGATGCACCCTAACCTGGCTGTGTGCAACACAAAGAATACATTTGCGTCCTACTTTTCCCGTGAGTGCAAGCCAACTTCTCAATGCATCTTTAATGATATTTACAATATTCGACATTTGGATATAATAACTGATCTTAAGTAATGATTTTAGAAAAGATCAGAGTAATTTAAATACGTCGTAGGCGCACGAAGTCGATATAATACGAGAGTACTGGAATACAATGACGGCGCACCGACAGGGTCAGCTCCGATTCCTGCTTTGCCGACAGTCAGTATGTTACCCCGCGATTGTGAGCCTTCAATAAGGTAGTGTTACCAACAAGAGCGTTATCATGGATGGCGCCACCTGTATTTTTGCTCGATTTTGCCGACAGACAGTTCGATAATGAGATTTTTGTGACATCAGATAAGCAACAATTTTTGAATTTTTGCTGTCGGATGAGACATTTTACCGACGGAAGTTTTAAAATATAAGTACATTATATACTGTACACTAAGTGTAGAAAATCATACAATACATATAATATATTCATGATAGACACGTGAACATTCGCATGTATGCATCCCTACTCCAACTATAGATTTGTAAGTGTAGAATGTGTAATGAGCAAAGAGAGCCAGCGAGTTATTTCAGCAACAGAACGAAAAGAACCGTCAAACGAAGCGCCTCGCGTACTAAAGATTTTGCCTCGAGTTTTATGAATAAATACATTATTGTTAAGTCTAACAACTGATTTATTGACCTATCAAGTGAGATTTTCCCTCGTTTCTTTTCAGGACATGTTACTGATAAAAGCATTAACATGGCACCACCAGTCGCTGTTTTAACGATAAGATCTGTTGTGTGTCCAATATTTACAGCACGATGGTGTTAGTGAGTAACACCTGGCTGGAAGAGCCTTACCGATAGTCTAATCTATGTCATCAAGATTCGCGGCAGCGAATCGCCGCCAAGTGCCCGCAAGTCAACGAGCGCTAGCCGAGAATCTTTACCCGGACCAACTAAGGCCCAAAATCAGGGTGTCATATCTCCGGAACATGTGAATGATTTCTAACAAAACTCACAGGTCCTAAAGATCTTATCCATCTGACCTTGCACTATAAATTTTATTGAAACCTGCCCACCAGTTTTAAAGTTATTAACAGTCAAAGTTGATGTGAAATGAAAAATCTTCTTTTTCTTCTTCTTCTTCTTCTTCACCGCCCCTAGGCTTGGGTCCTCAATAAGTGACGAACGACTAAACAGATTGAGTCCAAATTTGAACGAGGAGTCACTGCTATTGAAATCTCGCCCCCTATTGACTTAGAAGTAAATCTGAACATGCACTCGTACGCGAAAAATTGTTGAAATATTGGGCACGGAATGCTGCTTGGGACACCATTATGTATCGAACCGCTATGCATATTGAACTTTGAATTTGAAAAAATAGTGAAAGCCATTAAAATCTTAAAGCCTATTGATTTTTTTGTGAATCAGAACACGTAATCAGACGTTATTACCGTCCTTCAGAAGACTTATTAGGAGTGAACCATCGTGGCCGCCATCTTTGTAGCCGACAGCCGAGTTGATTGGTGAACAACGTAGGATCTTCCGCGATCAGAAGCGTACACATATGCAAAATCATTTATGGTGCCTTCGGGGTCTCAAATTTCTGAAATAAAAATTATTTGACGAGAACATGTGCAGATCATTAATTCTTGGGTATCAAAGACTGATTCAATTGTAACGATGTATAGTCTTTTTGCTTTTATTTCTGTATTGTGTTCCGGAACAGAAAACTACTTCATTTCTAATCAACCCATGTAACAGCTTGTTCAATTCAAAAGAATAAATCAATAACAAACTTGTTTATGATACATAGTAATAATTACTTATAGTCCGGTCAATCTACACATTGCAAGATACAATAATTACCATCTAGCTGAATCTGAGTAAACTTGTTCAAAACACAATTAAAAACGACTCTTCAAAATTCCCCATTGTTACGACCAATGTAAAAAAATTGACTCAAGGTCAAAGGTAAAAAAAATGGGTTTTTCGCGATTTTCTCCAAAACAGTGAGTTTTATCGTAAAATTACCTCAGACAAAAGTTGTAGATCGTAAAATTATCTATAAAAAAGGTATGAATAATTTTTTTCCTAAAAGATACCGCTTCTGAGATAAAACGATTTAAAAAGTTGTAAGCGTCATTGTATGCATAAGCGCGCCACGTATACCAGGACAATTTCTTGAAACTATACATATAACGCGCATGCGCCAAATAATTTAATCTCATTGGTCGGTGAAATCGCGCCGCGGTGATGTTTTCATCTGCTGAGCAAGGCGCCAACGTACACAAAATGAAACAAAAGCTGTAATTCTATCGCGCGTAAAGCCGTGGATTGAGGTTATGCTGCTGTTTATTTTTACGTAGCGTGAATTGTCTAAGAAGAATAGTATCGTTCAGCAATACCGTGGTTGATTTCGGAAGATATTCAACCGACGCGATAAAGAATTTAACGGAAAAGCAAATATCAAATGATACAGAAATTGGGTGTTATTTATTGAAAGAAGAAATCTGAAATTCAACGTGAAATGTCATTAACAAGTGGGAGTCTGGACAAACAGAAGTAGGTAAGTAAAAACAATGTTTATTGTGAACAGATTCTTTATTTACATAAAATTAAAAATAAATGAATGGTTGAGACCCAGTAGATATTTCCAGAGTAGATTCGTTACGGTGCAGTGCTCCAGAAGTCAGTAACTAGTGCTGATGAACATGAAATAAATAAGAGAAATGAGTAACAAGGAATAAACAAATTATTCATCTTAAACACGAAGCTTAGGAGGACAAAGAGTAGCAATTAACAGAAAACGTACCCGACGCAATACTCACAAAAACCCTCGCCGTCATCATTGATTAGTTGACAAAGTTTTTGCAGCTCCATTGTACAACAATCAATGTTCCGTTAACAAAGAGGGTTCACCAGATATCCAAGAATAAAAAGAGAAAAAGAACAACAGTTAATATTACAGTGTAAATCATGCTATTAATGAAAAATTAGGAAACAAAACAATAACTTACAAGACAATCGTCCGATAACACTGGGAGACCAATCTCCACTCTTCTGATCACCCCTCGTCTGGCCATTGGTTGCCTTTCAAAAAGTGCTGCCTTTTTTTTTGCCTTCAAAAATACCGAAAGATCCTGTTTGATAATAATAGCTTCTAATATTTTCAGGTACGAAATAATTCATTGTCAAAGCGGGACTAAATTTGTCAGGCATGGAAGCATGTAAGTAAATTTCCAATTACGTGATCTTTGACAATGACAATATTTTAACATGGATTCAATGATAAAATTCGTTTTTTTTTCAGTAGGCTCGAAGTTTAAACTTTAATTAACACGAGGAAAATTATGCCTTACCTGATGGTCAAAACGTTTAGGTGGCAAGGATCCTGGTTTCTCGAGCGGTGCAATCATTAGAACCATCGAACCTGGTTGTTTCTTCAGACATCAGGTGCCAGAGTGAATTTTATCAGGCCATCGCCACCTTCTTAACATCAGTTGAGGCAAAATTGAAGAGCGGGATATACTACAGATCATAATGGCTGAATATCCCATCATTTTACTTTGATCGAGCCAATAGCGATAAGTTTGTTACTTAACCGTTGCTGCCAATTCATTCTACCGAGGAATCATTCTGTGCACCATTGTAATTTGAGCATTATTATTGACCAGCATTGTTTTTCAAACTTTATACCATTTGATTAGATATCTTATTTTGAAGCTTACTTTTACTCTCTTTGGCATTGAATTCAGATGAATAGTTTTTCAAGTCCTCAATTAGATTGTAGGGTTGAATTTTGCTAGGCAAACTGAATCAATACAAATCTAGAACTGTTAAATAAGTTCAGTTGAAAATGTCTTTAAATTCAATCTTAGTTCGCGGTGTCATCTGGCTAGCTAGTTGCACGATAACTTAAAACCAAATTCAATTTCACACTCTTTATAGGGTCCTCCGCTAAGACTGAAAGCTTGTGAATCTCCATGTACCGCAATTATTTCTGCATTTCATGTTAGCATTATCTGGAGCAAAAAAAATCCCATTTTGAGATTGAAAATGGAACCTGAAACACAGAGTTATTCAATAGCTCGAATTGAAAACCAAGAATTTTATAATGGTTTCTGCAACAAAGGGACTCTTTCCAAATATCCTTGTTAGAAGGTGATGTTCGGAGGACTATGAACAAGATATTGTATCGGATAACATTATTGGGAAAAAAATCTTCGTAAACTTCGTTAAAAACTAGATATTCATTTATTTTGATGGAACAAGGGACACTATCTTTACATTACTTTAAAATTGACATTACTCTAAAACATGATTGTCCTTGAAGCTAATTGTGACATTGAGGCGCATTTTGAGAAACTTGATTTTCAACTTGTGTCACAGGATGTGATTTACATTCCTGAGTTCTACGCTTTCGATTAGATTTTCTTTGTTTCGAACTGCACTAACATGAAATACAGAAATCATTTTAATAAATCTAATATTACTTGAATTTTCAATTTGAGTATTAGGTTCCCTTCATTTATTTAATCGAACATCATTGAAAATTTCCGAAATAAATTCTGATAATCATTCGGAAATTTTAAATAGTAGTAGCAATAATTTGTTAATCGGAAAAAATACATTGACTATCGACTATTCGTAAATTTTGTTGAACTATTTTCAAGAAAAAAAAGATTCACAGTTCCGTTACAGATAGTGAGATATTTAAATTTCTTGAACGCTCGGTTCAATGTCTCATTTTCGAAAGTGATAAAATTCAATATTACCGCCTGAAATCACAAAAGAGTGAGAAAGTTGCTTAGTTGCTTGAAAGTGGCGATGATCTTTGTACGTCTGACAAATTGAATGGGCAGATAACAGTGAATATCAGAGATGTAATTATTTCAGCCGTATCACCTGTTGATAGATAAAAATTCCATTGTTATTTCTAATGTACGAAATAATAAAAATGATTAAATAAAGTGTTCGCACCTACCTGCTGCCTTTCTTCCAAGCACCCAAAATTTAAACAGATTTCTCATTTTAGTCGAATAAAGCCAATTTTCAAAGAGCATTAGCATCAACTTTCCGAGTCACTACCTCGACTGTTTAAGATTCTAACCTCAAAAATTCGTATGAACTACAACGCCGCCAGAAACAGAGTTTGACAGCTGAAACTCGGAGTGGTCAACCTGCCCGAGCAGCCGATAAAACTCGCGCATGCGCATTATATGTATAGTTTCAAGAGATTGTCCCAGTATACCTCTGTAGCTGTAATATAAGTGAGAATATGTTTTTATGGGTGGTTCTAACTTATTTTTAAAATATAAAATATACATAAGTATCACTATGAGAATATCAGGTAACAAGTAACCCAGTCCCTTAATTCATACGCTAGTGTAACCTTGAACAAACATCTGTCCCTCTGTTTAATAGTGTGCGTGGCGAGGGTCGTATACCTGATTCATGTTCGAATGCACCATAGATGAAATTCCGTTAGTCTTGAGCGCCGCTCTGTAGTGAAAACACGTGTTTATTTTAACCTATTTCGGGCTGTTTTAATTTTTAATATAAAAATGTCAGAGTATTGTTTTATTTGTACTCAACTTTTAAGTGAAGATGAAACTGTTACTGTTGAACGTGGTATGAAGACATTGATAAATGCAAGTACCGAACGAGGTGCAAAATAAACATAATTTTTTAAAACAAAAATCTGATTCACTCATACGTGATCTAGTACGAGGAGGGCTTACTGTAGATGTACTGGCTTCATGTTTGTCACATTTTCTTTTTTTAGCTGATACAATAGACGACTTTCGAGTGTAATTTTTACGACAGCTTTCGTGTATTGTCACAGATTTCTGATTTTCAAGATAGCCTGAAAATTCATCACCTCGTTCGATACTTGTATTTATCAATGTCTTCATACCACGTTCAACAGTAACAGTTTCATCTTCACTTAAAAGTTTAGTACAAATAAAACAATACTCTGACATTTTTATATTAAAAATTAAAACAGCCCGAAATAGGTTAAAATAAACACGTGTTTTTACTACAGAGCGGCGCTCAAGACTAACGGAATTTCATCTATGGTGCATTCGAACATGAAGCAGGTATACGACCCTAGCCACGCACACTATTAAACAGAGGGACAAATGTTTGTTCAAGGTTACACTAGCGTATGAATTAAGGGACTGGGTTACTTGTTACCTGATATTCTCATAGTGATACTTATGTATATTTTATATTTTAAAAATAAGTTAGAACCACCCATAAAAACATATTCTCACTTATATTACAGCTACAGAGGTATATACGTGGCGCGCTTATGCATACAATGACGCTTACAACTTTTTAAATCGTTTTATCTCAGAAGCGGTATCTTTTAGGAAAAAAATTATTGATATTTTTTTTATAGATAATTTTACGATCTACAACTTTTGTCTAAGGTAATTTTACGATAAAACTTACCGTTTTGGAGAAAATCGCGAAAAACCCATTTTTTTGACCTTTGACCTTGAGTCAATTTTTTTACATTGGTCGTAACAATGGGGAATTTTGAAGAGTCGTTTTTAATTGTGTTTTGAACAAGTTTACTCAGATTCAGCTGGATGGTAATTCTTGTACCTTTGATCTTGTTTTTCAACCTAATTTGACCGGACTGTTACACTGAGATATGTTATTATTTGACATGGTAACGTAGCCTTACATTGGTCTTTAAAAAGAATAGGATTACCAAATAAATCCATCAATATTTTGAAATAGAACAGAAGTACGCAATTATGTTAGTATCGAAGTATACAGGATAATTAATTGTAAATTTTTTATTCCACTTACTATTACTTACAAAAATTTGCAAGAAATGTTTACAAAAATAGTTCAACACAAATATCATATATCGTCAGAGTGGTCCTTAGAAAGCTTGTCTGAAAAACATTTGGAGATTGGCTACAAAAAAAAAAAAATTAGAAAATTCTTCGAATATTGGAGATGAACAGAAACACTCGATGACGATGATCGATCGCTAACTTCAAGTAAAGAATAATGAGTGCGAATTGGGAATAATGACTGATTGATTTGCGGTTAAATTATAAATGATTCATCTTTTTTTATCTTCAATATTCCAAGAATTTTTTTGCCATGGTTTGAATTGTTTCAGGAGTGTCAACGTACACAGCCATGATTTTTTCCTAATTTCCCCGCTACAATGGAAATACTAATCAATCATCCATGATTACCTTCTTTCGCCTATCAGCAAGTTGTAAAAATAAGGTTTCTGTTTGTCAATAGAAAAAATTCAATTAAACCGTCCTGAGGGTGACCCGAAATTAGGGTCAAAACGTTCATGCAAACCATATCGTTGTTTCGATGACCTACATATTCAAGATCCTTCTTACATAAAATTTTCAGATCAAGACTACTTCTACATTATACAGAAAACCTTCAGCATGCCAACTAAGTTGTGAAGTCGCTTTGAAAATCCTGTTGTACAATCCTAGCTCCATCACAACCGACATAATTTCTTCTGTCGCATTTCGGAATACTACTTCGCAAATATCGATTTGATCAATAATATTCATAAAATTAAAGTTTCTGATTAGATTTATAAACTATGACTGCAGTAACCTTAACCAGTGTTTCTTCCACTAGGTAACATATTTCACGATTCAAACTTTGTTTTCGTAATATTGGAGTTAAAATATGTAACATTCCATCTCAAGTCGAAAGCAGAATAAGGAATAATGTACCCGCCACTCGCGTCGGTTGTAACGATTGTTACCGGCTGGATCGTATTAGTCGATAAGAAGGGAGCCTAGTATACGTAAACGTTGAGAAGAGGCGCTTATGTTGCGAAAAAGATAAGATGGCGATACCGCGTCAAGAGAGTGCACGTTGTATTGTAACTCTTCGTAAAAATGTATAAATAAACAGTATTAAAAAACGGCTCAAGTGGTTTTACTTCTGTTCAACCGGACTAAACAAATGGTCCTTCGAGGTGGATACATGAAATCAAGTAGAGTTAAATGAACGTTTCAAAAAGGCAGAAAATTTATTAGCGGAATTCGACGCAGTTCAAGAAAAAAAACTTCATATTCTGCTTCTAATTCTTCAGTATGTGTTTCGTTTACATCGAGAACGCGTATTTTTTCTTGAACTGCGTCGAATTCCGCTAGTAAATTTTCTGCTTTTTTGAAACGTTCCTTTAACTCTACTTGATTTCCTGTATCCGGATTGAAGGCAGTTAGAAATGTTTTGAATCTCATCAATTTTGTTTTTACGCTTGCTCGACTGCGTTTCAACGATGCAATGTCCGTCATTTTTTACTATTCTTTGTTACTTAAGCCTACTAAATGAAATGGAACGTGTCTGAATTCCAAAAGGCGAACGAAAATGTGTGAGAAAAGGATGGACTTACAAATAAATATTCGTCGATTTATTTGTCTCGAATATCCTCGAAGAAACGTAGCGTTGATTTTCGGACGTCAAAAATATGCTGCCGCCGAGAATCCTTACTGCTGCTGAGACTCTGCGCTGCCGTTGAAAACTCCGTCGAGCTTGTTTACATTTTCCGTTAGAGAACGCCGAGGATCCAAGTCGTTGGGAAACGTCGATTCGATGCTTCGAGAGCGTCTGATGCCGTTCTACGTTGTAGCTATAGCAATGCTACGCCGTGAGTCGAGCCGCCGAATATTAATCCGGTCAATTTAGACATAAAAATAGTGATCGAAACACAATAATTCTGACAGAGCTGAATTTTGGTACAGACCTTGGGTTTACCATTATAAAGAAAAAGAAAAAAGTCCCCATCGATACCATGTGTGCTAAAAAAGTTGTTCAAGGTCAAAGGTCAAAATTTTCGGTTTTTTCGATTTTTCTCGTTAACCGTTGATTTTATCATAAAAATAGCTCAGACCAAAATTGTAGACCATAAAATTATCCACAAGAATGGTCTCGATACTTTTTTTCCTAAGAATTATCATTTCTGAGATATCACGATTCTAAAAGTCGAACGAGTTACATTCTATATAATATGCACGCATATTATATATGTCACGGATATACATAGTATATGTGTAGTATATATAGATAGTGTATATATAGTATATATTATAGTATATATTATAGTATATATTATAGCATATATTACAGTATATATACATATACTGTGACGGGACGCCTGGCTGGCGTACCGACACCCGGGGTTCAGCGCATGCCCCCTAATATTTTGCTTGGTAAACCCAAGCCAAATCTAACTGTCCACTCGATAACCCCGCCACACACCGGGAACCCAATCAAATCACACGATTTACCGTACCCCTTCTTCAGGGAACGCGACCAATCTCTATCCGCGAAAACGGCGTAACTAGACCATAAGAGTATATAAGACGAGCGCAAACGCGAATCAATCAGAATCTATCATCTATTGAGCAACCGCCAGGATAGATCATCGAAGACTTCCACGAGAAGACCCATACTTCCACATCCACGAGGAGCCGGACACCAAGGACCCACGATCAGGAGACGTGGAGTACCCGTGCAAGGAATCCTCAACACGACTTCCCATCAAGCATTCAGCGTACTAATAAATCCTATTTGTTTTCAATAAAATAAATTCCGTAGGTACCAGGGAGCCGTGTCTGAGTGAAGAACAGCATTGCGTCTGACCTCATAGCTCAGATACGGTGATAGTCTCACAATCCCCCGACCCGTAGGTAGGACACCTGAACCCGTAGAGAGTCACGGTCATAGCGACTGAAAGTCTTAATACAGGTGAAGGTACATTCGCGTAGAATCCCCTTGCCTTTAACTACCACGCTAGTAATATCCAGTCTTGCCATACGCAAACTGAATCACTATCAAAGTCCTTCTGACTACTATGCTATCACTCACGTAATATTCTGTTTCAGTACTATCTGAACGAATAATTACAATATTAAAATCAACCGTCAGCGACGATTCCTCATTATCAAATACCGTCCCTCTGACGATCAGGCTATAACAAATAATATTGAGTCTACCCATAGGTAAACCGAACTACCATCCAAGTCCTTCCGACTACCGTACTAGCACACCAATAATATTCTGTCTTAGTTCCCACTAAACGAATCATTATCCATCACCAAAACCGACTAGTCAACGATCCAGAATAATCAAATACCGTCCCTCTGACCAACACGCTATCACGCAATTAATAGTCAGTCTTGCCGCAGGCAAACTTCATTAATATCAGAGCAAATAAGGAAGAACTATCCCTTCCTAAATTATCGAAAATCTCTTCGAGATTACCAGAAGAATAAGTTCACAACCTTTCATCCTGTCTCTTATCCCGCCTCACGGGAACAAAACATTGACGTATAATTGCTATATTTTCTTTCCCGAAATAAATAATTTCGCATCACGAGTCAACCTCTCAGAGCGATCTATCTGTGAATGCTTCACACTCACAGATCCAGTTTGACCCTCAACCGTTTACACGGCCTATGATGATGGGTCTATTCCACTCGTGCCTGTGCACATGAGGATGAGAAAACAAATTCTGAGGCTAACTCGAAAAACCAAGTTGGAGTGGTCAAACTATTCCGGCTGTTCCCGGAGTTAATCAGACAATTGACAAGCATCCTTCTCCACCTTCCTTCCGTGTCCAGAGACCGAATCCTGCAGCTCTATTCCAGAGACAGGAAACTCTCAAAACAAAAATATCATTCGAGTATGCGCTAAATATCACACATAGCGTGTGTAGTTTTGGCGAAACAAAGCCCGCGAATAAACTGTACGTCTCATTGGCGAAAGCGTGCAAACTCGAATCGTTTCATTGGCGACCGTAACAGGACGCGAAACGTTTCAATACAAACTTTACATTGAGATAATTCAATATAAATGGTGGCAATTAAATAGAATAATTTAATGATATAAAAAATAATGAATTTAAATATATCATATTTCTCACATTAAAAAATAATTTGTGTTCCAAAATTAAAAATATGAAATTAAGTTACTAGTCATTCATCTATCTGTACGTTTTCTTCAGACTTTTCGGTAAGTTCTAATGCATTGTATGAATGTTCCAAACTACAATCCATGAAGTACATCAAATGGCATTTTTTTAATGAATCGTATTTTCATTTTAATTGATATGTGATCAAATAATCAAAAACTACATAGAATTTTTTCAATAACTATATTACCTTTAAAAAATTTATTTGTTGTAAGAATTTTTTTTTTAAAAAATTATTTTTTTTTCAGAAAAGAATTCAAAATTATAATATATATAAGTAAAATATGAATAATAAATTTATTCATCATTTGTTCTATTCAATTGATTATATAATTAAACGAATTATAGATTATTATAGTTGAATATAAATGGAGGCAATTAAATTTAATAATTTGATGATATAAAAAATAATAAAGTTAAATTAATCATTTTTCGTGAATTAATGAATAATCAATTTCAAAAAATTAAAAATATGAAATTAAATAACTAATCATTCACGTATCTGTATGTTTTTGTTAAAAACTTTAATAAGTTATCATACGTTGTATTAATGTTACAAATAACAATCCGTAAAGTACATTGATAGGCATTTTTTGATTAAATAATATTTTCATCATAATTAATGTGTGAGCGAATAATGAAAAAATATATAGGATTTTTTTATTAATTATAGTTATTTGTGAGAAATTTGATCTATCTGAAATTTTTTTTTTTAACATTTTCCTTATTTTAGAAGTGAACTAAAAATTATGAAATATATAAATAAAATATAAATAATGAATTTATCAATAATTTTTTTTATTTAATTAATTATATATACATACAAATGATACATTAATATAATTCAATATAAAAAAGAATTGAAAATTATAATATATATGAATAAAATATGAATAATAAATTTATTCATCATTTTTTCCATTTAATTAATTATATATATGCAGATTATACATTATTATGATTGAATATGAATGGAGGCAAGTAAGTTGAATAATTTGGCCATATGAAAAATAATCATTTTGAATTAATTATTTGCCTTGAATTGAAGAATAATTAATTTTGAAAAATTGAAAATATGAAATTGCATAACTAATCATATATCTATGTGTGAGTCTTCTTTAAACTTTTTAATAAGTTCAAATCCATTGAATGAATGTTCAAAATTATAATCCATAAGGGACAACGAATGGCATTTTTTTAATGAATGATACCGTTATTTTGATTATTATGTGAGCGAATAATGAAAAAATGTGACGGATTTTTTTTAACAATTATAGTCATTTTTGAGAAATTTGATTACTGTGAAAATTTTTTTTTCAACATTTTCCTTTTTTCAGAGGTACAATCAAAACTATAATATATATGAATGTAATATAAATAATAAATGTATTTGTCATTTTTTTATTAAATTAATTATATATTTATACGAATGATACATTAATATAATTAAATATAAATGGAGGCAACTAAATTAAATAATTTAATGGTATGAAAAATAATTTACCTCAATAATTAATTTTCCTGAAATTGAAGAATAATCAGCTTTGAAAAATCAAAAATATGAAATTAAATATTTAATTACATATCTATCTCTGTGTTTTCTTAAAACATTTCAATAAGTTCTGATCCATTCCATAATTGTTCCAAATTACAATCCATAAGCGACATTGAATGGCATTTTTTTAATGAATATCACTTTTATTCTGATTAATATGTGAGCAAACAATTGAAAAATATATAGAATTTTTTCAACAATGATATTTATTTTTGAAAATTTAATTAATGGTTGTTGTTTTTTTCCCAAAATTATTTTTTCAAAAGTAAATTAAAAATTATAATATACTTAAATGAAATATACATAATAAATTTATTTATCATTTTTTTTTCTTTCAATTAATTATATATATATATATATACAAATTATACATTATTGTAATTGAGTATAAATGAAGGCAATTGAATTAAATAATATGATGGTATAAAAAATAATTAATCTGCATTAATCATTTTTCTTGTATTCAAGAATAATTAATTTTGAAAAATTAAAAATCTGAAATCAAATAACTAATCATGAATCTATCTGTGTGTTTTCTTTAAACTTTTTAATAAGTTGTGTTCCATTGTATAAATGTTTCAAAGTACAATCCATGAAGTACATCAAATGGCATTTTTTTAATGATTTATATTTTCATTTCAATTAATGTGTGAACAAATAATCAAAAAATATATAGGATTCTTTTCATAATTATATTTTTTTCTAAAAAATTTAATTATTGTGAAGACTTTTTTTGATAAAAATTCTTCTTTTTTCAAAAGTGAATTGAAAATTATAATATATTTAGATAAAATAGATAAAATAAATTTATTCATCATTTTTTCCATTTAAATAATTATATATATCTACAAATTATACATTATCATAATTGAATATAAATGGGGGCAATTGAATTGAATAATTTAATGATATTGACAATAATTAATCCAAATTGATCTTTTTTCGTGAATTGAAGAATAATTCATTTTCAACAATTAAAAATATGAAATTGAACAACTAATCATTCGTCTATCTGTATGTTTTCATCAAACTTTTCAATAAGTTATAATCCATTGTGGAAATGTTCCAAATTACAATCCATAAACTAGATTAAATGTCATTTTTCGATTCGATACTATCTTCATTATCATTAATATGTGAGCGAAAAATTGAAAAATATATAGAAATTTTCTAATGATTATATTCATTTTCAAAAAATTTCATTCATGTGAAAATTTTTTTTTCAATTCCTTTTTTTTAAAAGTTAATTGGAAATTATAATATATACAAATGTGATATTCATAATGAATTTATTTATTATTTTACTTACCTAATCAATTATATATATACAAATTATACATTATTATAATCTATTATGAATGTAGGCGAATAAATTAGATAATTTAATGATATAGAAAAAATAATCCATATGAATCATATTTCTTAAATTATAAAATAATTAGTTTTTGAAAATTAAAAATATGAAACTAAACAACTGATCATTTATCTGTGTGTATGTTTCCTTTACACTTTCCAATCAGTTCTAATCAATTGTATGAATGTTCTGAATTACAATGCATAAAGAACATTGAATGGCATTTTTTGACTGAATAATGTTTATTATAATTATTATGTGAGTGAATAATTAAAAAATATATAGAATTTTTCGCATAATCATATTTATTTTTGAAAAATTGATTTCGTGTAAAAATTTTATTTTTCCTAATTCTTCTTTTCTTGAAAGTTAATTGAAAATTATGATATATAGAAATAAGATATAAATCGGAAATTCATTTATCATTTTCTTTATTCAATCAATCATATATACATACAAATTATACATTATTATAATTAATTATAAATGTAGGCAAATGAATTGGATAATTTAATGATAGAAAAAAAAAATACTTCAAATGAATCATATTTCTTAAATTAAAAAATTATTAGTTTTTCTAAATCAAAAATATGAAATGAGGTAACTAATCATTCATCGATCTGTATGTTCTCTTTAGACTTTTTAATGAGTTCTAATCCATTGTATGAATGTTCCAAATTACAATTCATAAGGGACAACGAATGGCATTTTTTCAATGAATGATACTCTTATTTTGATTAATATGTGAGCAAACAATTGAAAAATATGTAAAATCTTTCTAATAATGATATTTATTTTGGAGAAATTTAATTATAGGGAATTTTTTTTTTTTTCAAAATCTTTTTCTTAGAGTTTAATCAAAAATTATGATACACATACATAAAATATACATAATAAATTTATTTATCATTTTTTTATCATTTAATTATTTATATACATGTATAAAGATACAAATCATACATTAATGTAAAATAATATTAGGCGGCAATTCAATGAAATAATCTAATGATATGAAAAATGGTAATTTGAATAGATCATTGTTCTCAAATTAAATAATACCTAATTTCTGAAGACTAAAAATATGAAATTCAATAACTAATCATTTATCTATCTGTATGTTTTCTATGAACTTTTCAATAAGTTCTAATCCATTGTATAAATGTTCCAAATTGCAATCCATAAAGGACATTAAATGGCATTTTTTAAATGGATGACATTTCATTTCAATAAATATGTGAGCAAATAATTAAAAAATATATAGAAATCTTTCGATGATCATATGTATTTTTAGAAATTTCAGTTAATGTAAGAAATTTTTGATTTTTAGAAATTCTTCTTTTTTCAAAAGTAAATCACAAATTATAATATATATAAATAAAACATGGATACTAACTTTATTTTCTCATTTTTTTCATTTAATAATTTTGTATATATACAAGTTATACATTAATATAATTGAATGTAAATGGGGAAATTGAATTAAATGAATTAATGATACTAAAAATAATTAATTTAACTTCATCATTTTTCTTAAATTGAAGAATAATTAATGTTGAAGAATTAAAAATATGAAATTAAACAACTAATCATATAGCTGTATGTTTTCTTTAAACTTCCCAATAAGTTAAAATCTATTGTATAAATGTTCTAAATTACAATCCACAAAGTACAATAAATGGCATTACTCTAATGAATAATGTTTTTACTTTGATTAATATGTGAGCGAATAATTAGAAAATATAAACGTTTTTTTCAATAATTATATTTATTTTCAAAAAATATGTATAATGTGAAACTTTTTCTTTTTTTTAAATCATTCTTTTTTTAGAAGTAAATCAAAAATTAAAATGTATATAAATAAAATATATATAATAAATTCATTCATCATTGTTTCCATTCAATTAATTGTACATATATACAAATTATACATTATTACAGTTGAATATGAATGGAGGCAATTAAATTAAATAATTTGATGATATGAAAAATAATAACTTAAACTAATCATTTTCCTTGAATTAAAGGATAATTAGTTTTTAAGAATTGAAAATATGAAATTAAATAACTAATCATTCATCTATCTGTATGTTTTCTTTAAACTTTTCAATAAGTTATAATCCGTTGTCTAAATGTTTCAAATTACTATACATAAAGTACATTAGTTAGCATTTTTTAATTTAATACTATTTTTATTATAATTAATATGTAAGCGAATAATTAAAAAATACATAGAATTTTTCTGATGATTATATTCATTTTTAAAAAATTTGATTCAAGTGAAAATTTTTTTTTTCAATTCTTTTTTCTTTAAAAGTTGATTAAAAATTATAATATATATAAATAAAATATAAATAATAAATTTGATCATCATTTTATTTATTTATTCAATTACATATCTAACTTTCTTGGACGTTACGGAAATAAATATGGATCCGCGAGTTTAATTATCAAGTCAAAATCAGAAGCGTGAATAAAATGTTGTGAAAAAGCATTAATTGCGTAATATGTGTTTCGCGTTTAAAGTCTAAAACAAGGCTGTTTTTACAATAATGTTGGTTGATGCAGCAACCTTATTTTTTTGAAAGACATAAGAGGTTTATAAACGTCTTTCATCTATGATGACTACTAGATCATTAAAAAGGGGGCGAAACGGGCGATTTTACCCTTTGTAACACTACTTCCCCCCGAGGAAAAGAGTCGTCCCGACTCGGGAAAGATAAAACAATTATGAAAGTGATCTAGCAGTCAGTGCTCTAAGGTGAGTTGGAGCTGTGGCTCTATAAATTTAAAGACTCCCTTTTTCACTAACTGGCATTTGCCCACAGTCCCAAGGTAAACCACAGAAAACCTTGAGCAGATAGTTGAGCGTTAAATAATTTCGAAAATTTAGGTGCCTTGTTTTATAAAGGTAAGTGTTATTGAGTGTTGTGTGGCTTCATGAATTCGAAGTTATCAGCATCGGTCCAGATCGATGTCGAAAAGAAATCCAATCCTCTTCATGAAGGATTGCCCAAACGAAACAGGTTCGGGTGAAAACATCGAGGCGGGAACCGAAAATTCCGGGACCAAACAGGACAAAAAAAACAGACTCCTTTTCACAGGAAATAGGGAAATAGATGGGTGACTGATCCTAATCTTCTTTAGAAATAACTCACCCTAGAGTTTTGGAACGCAAATGTGAGTAATGGTATAACAATTCAAATTCGATAAGTGAATTTGGGAGAATACACGTATAAAACAAATAAATACGTATTCAAAAGAAAAGAAACGATCTCATCTAAATCATATCTGCGTCCTTCTTCAAAACAAGGCCACCAGTCATCCTCAGGAATCGGGGAAGGATTGGATGGGAAAAGGCTGTGTCAAGTCACCCGAAAAAGTGCTCACAAAAACTGACACTTAAGGTTAATAAAATGTGAAAATCAAGCAATCGCTCATCAACCTTGAAAAATAATCGTGGCTCTAATTCACATTAATAAACCAAAGCCTATCTGACAAAAACTCGATTCCAGAGAAGACGTTTCTAGAAGGAAACAAAACTCTTAGGAAAACAAAAGATCATTCGAAAACAAACAACTTCCTATATTGAAAACATCAGTTCGTTGTTGTTCTCCGGCCGGCACGGAAGCCGGCAGGGGCTTTTTTCCAAAAAATATTCCCTCCCAAAGAAAATTCCACCAAAACTCCCGTCAGAAGCCTCACCGTTGCCTGGCACTTTGTCGACAAAGTGCCAGCCAACTCCAACGACCGGCACGGCCGCTCCGTGCGAAGAGCGGCAGCCAACCGCGAGCCCGAAGAAGGTATTTGACCAAGACTCGACACTGATTTGCACAATGGGATCTCAACGGTCCTTGGAGCCGCGCTGAAATCCGGCTCCTTCTCAATAGCAACAAATGTAAGCTCTTTGAAAAGTTTATTAATCAAAGAAATTAATTCAATTCTAATTTGCAGGATCCGAGAAAGAGCAAACCATTCTGAAATCATTCTCTCTTATTCATAGACCAACGCTTGAAGCAACATTAGGTTCGACGCAGTAAAATCGAGCCGACCAAAACCCGACTTCGTCTCAGCGTCATCTCGCCTCGAACCTACAAAATGGAGACCAGCTACGCAAAATGTTGATTGCAAGAAAATAAATTTTTTTAAAAAAACATTACCTCGAATAATCTTTATGTTTTTTCAATAAAGAAAATCTATTTTACTACTTATTTTTTCTATGTCTTTTACTCAATTAAGTGTATCCCTTAATAAAGCAAGTATAGGTTAACTATATGCTATCCGCATGTCAAGGAAGTACAAAAATCTTCAAAAACTTGATCGGCCGTAGCTTCTGCATTTATAACCAAGACAGGAGCCGATAAAGAAGAAAAGGTTTGTTTTACTAGCCAATCTTCGTGAATCTCATGAATAGTTCTGAGTAGCTCTAAAGAAATGCTCAATTCCTCCTCACGAGAACGGGAACTAACTCGACCAAACAAGTTTCTGGGGAAACTCGCAAATGAACAATCAAATCTACTCTGAGCTCAGACGGGCGAATGAGAAGATCGAAATTTTTCATCAATAAATGAGATTCGAAGTCGCGAAAATTAACTAACCTTCGACGAGCTTCTACGAAACAATTGCTACTAAATATCGATCTTTCCATCACCTTTACAGGCAATGGAGTCGTCTCAAGATGTCTATCTAACATAACCATTTGAGTGAAATGCTGAAAATAATAGCAATAACGATCTGGGTCCTGATACATCAAATCTAAGAGATTACTTCCAGCTACGTCTCGATATTCCTCAACAGGTTCTAAAAGTGTACAGACCTGGCGATCTGCTAAAAACCTCTTGGTGAAAGTTGTTTTTCCGCATCCGATATTTCCTTCAATAATGATCGTAAGCGGTCGAGTTTTACTCAAATGAATTCCAAAAGGCAGATTTTTCTCCCAATCGATGACCGACTGTAAAGAAGGTCAAGTCGATCACAGTCGTCAAGGGTGTTCGTATAAAGATCTAACCTCGAAGGATGTTCCTGGTCTTGAAGAGACTGTTCCAGGTTGATCTTCTTCAAATGGAGCAAGACGATCCAAGTGAACCACTTTTTGACGCGAATGAGATCTTCGGATTCTATAAACAACATCATTTATCCGGTTAACCAATAAGTAAGGGCCTTCCCAATTTCTTTGTAGCTTTGGACATCGTCCTTTCTGTCTTCGGGGTTGAAAGAACCAGACAGAATCTCCAGGATTAAATTTTGAATCTCTGGCTCGAATATCATAACGAGGTTTTAATTTAACTGAAGCCATAGAAATTCTACTTCTAGCAAAGTGATGAATTTCATCTAAACGTTGTTGTAATAAAAAGGCATAATCTGTTTGATGCTGTCTTTGCACAGGAACAGGGCGTTTCTCTAAATCTTATGAAAGTCGAAGATTTCTTCCAGTAAGCATGAGGGCTGGCGTCTGCTTCGTCGTCTCATGAATCGCAGATCTGTAAGATAAGAGGAAGAAAGGGATCCAGGAGTCCCAGTCTCTCTGATTCTGCTCTACGAAGGACGACAAATACTGTAGCAAGGTTCGATTCAGACGCTCTATCATGCCGTCAAATTGCGGATGCAAAGGAGTCGTACGAGTTTTCCTAACGCCTAAAATCTGAGTAACCTCTTTCATTAAGGTTGACTCAAAATTTCGGCCTTGATCAGTATGAAGTTCCAGAGGAACTCCGTGTCTACGAATGAACTCTTTAACGAATGCCGGTGCTACAGTGGAGGCTTCTTGATTAGCAAGTGGGACCACTTCAGGCGACTTAGTAAAATAATCGGCAATAACCAAAGCATATTTACTTCCAGAATGGTTTATCGGGAGAGGTCGGAAAATGTCCTTCGCTATCCTTTCAAATGGAGCTTTCACGTTGTAAATTTGAAGAGAGCTTTGTCCTTTCGCTCGAGGTCCTTTCTTTGCCGTGCAGATTCGACATCTTCGACACCAATCTTCAACGTCCATCCGGCAGGGGGCCAAAAGTCGAAGTTGCGAATTCTGCCCAGAGTTTTATTTGAAGCGAAGTGTCCGCCTGCAGGAGAATCATGATAAAGAGCAAGAATCTCCGGAACTCGTGTCCTGGGAACCAAAAGTTGCCACCTGATTTCTTTCAAGTCTGCAGATTCTCCTTTTCGGTATAAAATTCCATCAATTAAAAGTATAGAGTCCCATTGAGCCCAATAAATTTTCAAATCTGGCTCGGCTAAAGATATATCCTGCCAGTCCGGGCGAGTTTCCGCTTCTTTCCAAGACTTCACTTGAGTAAAAGTGTCGTCCTCTTGTTGCGATTTTCTCCATTCCTCCTGGTTATTTTCGAGAGAAATCTTCCGTATTGTAAGAGAGGGGTCTCGGTTTTTCTCTAGTCGTACACACTGTTTACACTCTGGCATTTCCTCGCAGGGTCTTCGAGAGAGAGCATCGGCGTTTCCATGATGAATTCCTGCTCGATGCCGAATGTCCAAATCGTTCTGACCAAGCCTCTATAACCATCTAGCTACCTGACCTTCAGCAGATTTGAACGAAAGTAGCCACCTAAGAGAAGCATGATCTTTACGTATCAAAAATCTCCTACTGTACAGATAATGGTGAAAGTGTACTACGGTCTTGACAACAGCTAAAAGTTCTCTACGAGTGACACAATAATTTCTCTCAGTTTTACTCAAAACTCCGCTGAAATAGCTTATCACTCTCTCCCAACCTCCCTGAATTTGTAACAGAACCCCGCCTATTCCTGAAAGAGAGGCATCCGTATCTAAAATAAAAGGAAGTTCGACCTCTGGATAAGCTAAAATCGGCGAAGAAATAAGATTTTCTTTTAATTTCTTGAAAGCCTTTTCGCATTCCGGGGTCCAGTCAAAAGAAATCTTGATTCCGGTCAAGTGATGGAGAGGTTTAGCTATACTAGCGAAACCTTTTAAAAATCTTCTGTAATACGTACAAAGGCCTAAAGAGCTTTGAATTTGTTCTTTATTCTTAGGTGTCGGCCAAGAAGAAACCTTCTCGATTTTGGTTGGGTCGGTCTTCACACCTTGTGCTGAGACGATATGTCCGAGGAAGCCTACTTCTTTCTGGAACAGATGGCATTTTTTTCGGGCTCATTTTCAGGCCTGCTTGCTTCAGCCTAGTTAAAACTTGTCTGAGATTTTGAACTTCTTCTTCAAAGTTCTTGCCAAAAACGATTATATCGTCTAAATGAACGAGGCATATTTGGCCAGTGAGCCCATGGAGAACAGCCTCCATCATTCGTTCAAAGGTAGCCGGGGCATTACTTAAACCAAACGGCATAACCTTGAACTGCCATAATCCTCCTAAACCCGTAACAAAAGCTGTTTTTTCGTTATCTAGAGGATCCATTTCGACCTGCCAGTATCCGCTCTGAAGATCCATGGTGCTGAACCAAGTTGCACCAGCTATCAGGTCGAGTGTCTCGTCGACCCTGGGTAGAGGGTAAGAATCTTCGATGACGACGATTTATCTTGACCTTGATGACTTGTTGATTAATGTATTCTTGGATATGAAGGTCACGACTCAAAACGCTTTTTTATAGTGTTAACGTTTCAGCCTTGATGGGGCCCCTCCTCAGAACCAATTTATTTAAACATCTGTCACGGACAAAAATAATAAAATAATGTACAACTCGGTTATAACAATATTAAACATAGTGGTTTAGATAATAAGAAAGGATGTTTATGCAGATATAAATGAGAGGAATTACCTAGTGTGGGATGACACTTTCAATTACATCGAATAATTGGTAATTAAAGAATGAATAGAAACAATAAAAAACAAAAACCGAAACACACTGCGATCGCGATACGTAGTTCCCAAGACTTCATACTTGTTGTTAATTTGATAAAATAAAATCAAACACACAGCCGTTATAGGTTTAAATCAAGAGCAGATTTGCATATGTGGAACGTCCAGTGTGTAGTGGGGGGAGATCGATATTGATAGTTATCAGAGCAAATACAGAGTCAACGGGTTAAAAGGAAACCAAAATTTTGTTAAGAAGGTAAAATCGAGAGCAAGCTCAGTCGGTAATAGATAATTACAATGGTCGTATCACAGAGGTGTGAATATTACTCAGATGTTCGATGTCTTGTCTTCGGTTGAGAAAATTGGGATGTGCAACAATATTGCACATTTCTAACAATAGCCTATTATAATACAATGGTTCAACGTCAATAATGCTGACTTGAGAATAATTGAAAGAGTGGTCGAAATCGATGGCATGTCTCGTCAGTGCAGTATAATTATCCTCGTGTTCATGGATGTTGCGTTTTTGCTCGGTTTTCCTGGTGTGTAGTTGCCTACTTGATTGGCCTATGTAGGACATGTTGCATTGGATGCAGGGAATTTTGAAAACTACACCAGAGCGCATACCCGGGGTTAAGGGGTCCTGATCCGAATCAAACATCGAGGATAGATCATGTGCACATTTACCCACAAATTGAATTTTGTACTTAAAGAATGTTCTGTTGAGTGACTCAAACAACCCCACGACGTATGGAATGAAAATATAGTTTTTTTGATTAGCTTGTGCAGTAGATGCATCGATATTATTGTTGGAGCTAGTCGATGACAAGATGGAATCGTATTTGAACTGTATATGCTTGTTGAGCAGACGAGGTGGATAGTCGTTTTTACTTAGTACCTGCTGAATCAAGGACATATTTTTGTTATAAAATTCCATACTTGAGAGTCGGATCGCTCTGTCAACCAAGCAATGAATCGTTCCAATTTTGTAAGATCTGGGATGGTCAGAATGAAAATTTAAATACCTTTGTGACAAAGTAGCCTTATGAAACCAATCTGTTTTGATGAGCTGGTTATTATTGATGATCAAGACATCTAAAAAGGTAATTCGATGATTAAACTCTATTTCAGAGGTAAAATGTAATCTCGGATGGAATTGGTTGACGACAGATAGCATTTCTGCAACTTTATCCGAAGGGTCAGCTGTGATTATGTCATCTACATATCTGAAATAGAATAAAGGCTTGAAGTCCAGTTTGTTGAGACAATATTGTTCAAGATCATCCAAAACCAAATCCGACAAAATTGGAGAGAGCGTCGAGCCCATCGGTAAACCATAAGTTTGAGCATATATGTTCTGATAAAATTTGAATATCGCAGCCTCAAAACATATGTGTAATGCTTTTATGAGTTCATTAAGTGGGACAGGAATTTTGTCCACCAACTGATGCCAACGCTGTTTCACCGCGTTGATTGCAAGATCTTGTGGAACATTTGTAAACAATGCCACAACATCCAGCGAAACTAATACATGGTGAGGTGGGAGACTTTCGATCGATAACTATCGATATCGATCTCCCCCCACTACACACTGGACGTTCCATATGTGCAAATGTGCTCTTGATTTAAACCTATAACGGCTGTGTGTTTGATTTTATTTTATCAAATTAACAACAAGTATGAAGTCTTGGGAACTACGTATCGCGATCGCAGTGTGTTTCGGTTTTTGTTTTTTATTGTTTCTATTTATTCTTTAATTACCAATTATTCGATGTGATTGAAAGTGTCATCCCACACTAGGTAATTCCTCTCATTTATATCTGCATAAACATCCTTGCTTATTATCTAAACCACTATGTTTAATTTTGATATAACCGAGTTGTACATTATTTTATTATTTTTGTCCGTGACAGACGTTTAAATAAATTGGTTCTGAGGAGGGCCCCCATCAGGGCTGAAACGTTAAGGGATCATCTCAGTGTGAAATTTTCAAAAAATTGTTTTTTTTTTTTTGCATTATCGTATAGTATACACTATTCTAAACATTGTCTCAAATTTTTAAATCGAAATTCAAATTATTACGGTCGCTACAGCGTTTCTTGTAGAAAGGGAACGGTTTTTCTACCTGCGCGTGTACTAAGGTGCTTAGGTTCTATAACCTTGCAGAATAAACTGTCCAAGCATTTCAGTTCGTTTTTGACATCCACCACGGATAGACGTACGAGAGAAACCCCCAAGAAAAAAATCAAGACCTGGCATCGCCGATTGATCGTAAGTAAACGATTTATCTAAACTTTTCCAACTTCAATCTTTAAACGCGTTTTTCTCAGAATGGTGTTTTTCAAAACGGTTTCCACTCTCAAAGGAAGAGTTTTAAAGATATCTAGTTCCAATTTCGGGAGAACATTTTAAACGTCATTCTTTATCGCGCTATGGAAGCTTTTTTTTTTTTTTTGAAAACTCCCTATTTTTTTTTACGAAAATGTTACGTCCAGCATACCACTTCTCTCTATTTTTCCTACTCGCTAACTCTCCCGCAGTTCTTACATTAATCTCATGGTCTCTGTCCTGTCCTCTCATCTCTACATAGTCTCACGCTATTCACTATCGCGCTTACTCATCAAATTCCATTCCCTACTCCTAGCATTGTCACACCTTTTCTGCACCCGTACATTTCACGTCTCGAGGAACACTTCTATTCTAACTCTCAACAACGTCACATCTAGACTTCTTACATAGCTTCATACAGCACACTTCGTTTTTACCGTCATCTGAACTTCCTCGAAATAAATATATTAGTAATATCTCAAACAAACCCTACGTTATTCGATCCTCATCCTGATTTCCGGTTGTCCTGGAACTTAAAAGCGAAGCCAACCAGTTTACTCTTACCGCTCAGGAGTAACTCTACTCACGGACGTAACAAAAAACTGTCGAAAAAAAGGGCCACATTCGACACTTTTTGTTCAAACCGCCGCCATTTTGTCAAGTTTGAAAAAAAAAACCCCTCCATAGCGCGATAGCGACTTTCCTACAGATCAATAATCTTTTTGAAATTTTTTTTTCAGATCAAAATTGCGGCCGTCATCGTGGAAACCGTGCAGCACCTTTTTTTTCACGTGAAATTACAACAATTTATACAACAATGATGCACTCAATAAATAAACTTTAAAAAAATCATTTTGTATTCTTCATAAACGTATTTATTTATAAAAAAAAAAAAACCGGACCGATTAGTTTATTTGAACATGAAAAAAAAAATTTGCGAAAATCAGTGATTTTTCGGAGGGTCACACTGAGACGATCCCTTAACACTATAAAAAAGTGTTTTGAGTTGTGACCTTCATATCCAAGAATAACATTAATCGGTAAGAATCTTTCTTTGTTATATCGTTCAGCTTCTTGTAATCGATACAAAATCGTTTGGATCCATCCTTTTCGTTAACAAGGATGATTGGTGAGGCCCTGGGACTAGACGATGGTTCAATCACATCGTTCATTAGCATGTCCTCCACAAGCTTCTTCACCTCTTCTCGGGCGTTGAGAGCGAGGCTTCGAGGAGCTTGAAAAATTTTTTTTTTTTTGATTTTTCTTTTTTTAGAAGTTAATTGAAAATTATGATACACTAAGGGCTTCGCCCCTGCGCGCTTCGCGCGCCAACCCCATCTCGGCGCTGCGCGCCTCACTATTTCCTCATGCATTGTCTAGTAGACAGGCGAATTCCTTCATGTTGATTTGATGACAGGTCTGCACTTGCTGTCCACTTCAATTCCTTCTGTGCTTACTTTTCTTTTTTTCATCAATCTAAGCTTCCATTCGTTGGTTGAAAATTGGTGTTCCTGCTCTATTGATATCGATCTATCTCCTTGACTTGCTGAATTATTTTTTCTACCGCTCTGCCCGTTATTCTCCAAAATCACATTCTTTATATTATTTTTTTCTCTATATTCGCGTTGCTGTTCATTCCGCAAAACACCCCTTTCTCTTGTGGTCAACATCGATCCTGGTCGTCCTCTTACCTGGTTATACGAATATTTGATGGATATTATTCTATGGCTTATTTGGTTCTGCGCACTTGCAATTTTATTTTCCTCTTTTTTTTTGTGATACTTCCGACCATCCACCATCTTCATCGCCTTGTCTGCTGCTTGAAACTCCTTCTTTCTCCATTGTCATCGTAAATCCTGGCTGTCCTTTTGACTGTTTGGTGATATATTTAGATTTACTATTATTTGATTGTTACTATTCATACTTATTACTCACTATCTGAATTTTATTTTGGTTCTGCAAGACATCAAAGTATCCACTGTCTCCGTCGCCGGTGAAGAGTATCGAGGATTGTGTTTCATTTTGTGATCCGATCCGGTGTGGATGAATTTCTTCTTCGCGATACACGATTAAACATATCTTGAAAATGTCCGCAGCTGCAGCTAATTCTGCTTCTCCCCCATGTATTCCATTTTTATTCATATGTGATTTGTAATCACCAGGTGACCTAATCACAGCAACGTTTGACTCATTACCTGTAATAAAACCCGCAAATGTAGACCAATTATCCACTACATTTGAGACGATACTCTGTCTCACCTCTGCGTGTCGATCTTGAGTGCCGTATACACAATACGCCAACGTGCGAAAAAGACAATTCCCGACGGAAATCATCTTGATAATTTTCGTTTGCATGTTCATTTTTTGCGTGTCAGAAACAGATACCTATAAAGATATTTGTCAAAGACTGTCATAAACAGCCAATGACAGCTGTCAAAGGGTTTGCTAGATGCTTTTTGTTTTGTTTTCGGGATCTCACCCCACCGCCAACTTCATGCGTATAATATTGTTATTATAATCTTTTTTTTTTACTATTGTTATTATAATCTTTTTCTACGTTCATTTGTTTAAAACTTTTTTATTAGATAGAGAGATATGAATGAAATATAAATAAGAAATTCATTTGTCATTTTATTTATTTAATAAATTATATATACATATAAATTATACATCAATATAATTGATTATAAATGTAGGCAAATAAATTGTATAATTCAAAGATATGGAAAAAAAACTTTAAATGAATCATGTTTCTTATATTAAGAAATGATTGACTTTTTTTGGGATTAAAAATATGAAATGAAGTCACTAATCATTCACCTATCTGTATGTTTTTTTTTTTGACTTTTCAATAAATTCTAATTCATTGTATAAATGTTTCAAATTACAATCCATATGGTACATCAAATGGCATTTTTTTAATGAATCATATTTTCATTTCAATTAATGTGTGAACAAATGATCAAAAAATATATAGGATTTTTTTTATAATTATATTTTCCTTTAATAAATTAAATTATTGTGAAAATTTTTTTTTTTCAAAAAATTCTTCTTCCAAAAGTGAATCATAGATTATAATATACATAAATAAAATACATATAATGAATTTATTCATTATTTTTTCCATTTAAATAATTATATATACATACAAATTATACATTATTATAATTGAATATAAACGGGGGCAATTAAATTAAATAATTTGATGATATAAAAAATAATTAATCCAAATTAATCATTTTTCTTGAATTGAAGCATAATTAGTTTTCACAAATTGAAAATATAAAATTAAATAACTAATCATTCATCTATTTGTATGTTTCCTTTAAACTTTTCAACGAGTTGTAATCCATTGTATAAATGTTTCAAATTACAATCCATAATGTACATTATCTGGCATTTTTTGATTGAATACTATTTTCATTATAATCAATATGTGAGCAAATAATTAAACAACATATAGAATTTTTCCAATGATTATATTCATTTTTAAGAAATTCAATTCAGGTGAAAATTTTGTGTTTTTTCAATTCTTTTTCTTTCAAAAGTTAATTGAAAATTATAATATATGTAAATAAAATATGAATAATAAATTTATTCGTCATTTTTTCCATTTGATCAATTATATATGTATACAAATTATACAATAATATAATTGATTATAAATGTAGGCCAGTAAATTAAATAATTCAATGATATAAAAAAAATAGTTCAGAAGGATTATATTTCCTAAATTGAAAAATGATCAGTTTTCAAAAATCAAAAATACGAAATTGAATAACTGATCATTTATCCGTCTGTATGTTTTCTTTAGACTTCTCAATAAGTTCTCATTCATTGTATAAATGTTTCAAATTACAATCCATAAAGGACATCGAGTGGCATTTCTTTAATGGATAATGTCATTATTATAATTAATATGTGAGCTAATAATTAAAAATGTATAGAATTTTTCTAATGTTTACGTTCATTTCTAAAAAATTTGATTCATGTAAAAATTTTTTTTCTCTCCATTCTTCTTTTTTCAAAAGTAAATTAAAATTATAATACATATAAATAAAATATAACTAATAAATTTATTCATAATTTTTTCTATTCAATTAATTATATATATATATGTACAAATTATACATTATTATGATTGAATATAAATAGAGGCAATTGAATTAAATAATTTGATGATATAGAAAACAATTAATTTAAATTGATCATTTTTCTTGAATTGAAGAATTATTGATTTTCAAAAATTAAAAATATGATATTAAACAACTGATCATTCATCTATCTGTATGCTCTCTTTAAACTTTTCAATAAGTTATAATCCATTGTATAAATGTTCCCAATTACAATCTATGAAGTACATTGAATGGCATTTTTTTAACGAATCTTATTTTCATTTTAATTAATATGTGTACGAATCATGAAGAAATATATAGAATTTTTGTAATGACTTTATTCATTTTTGAAAAATTTAATTCATGTGCAAATTTTTTTTTTTCAATTCTTCTTTTTTTAAAAGTTAATTGGAAATTATGATATATACAAATGTGATATAAATAATAAATTTATCTATCATTTTACTTACCTAATCAATTATATATATACAAATAATACATTAATATAATCTATTATAAATGTAGGCGAATAAATTAAATAATTCAATGATATAGAAAAAAATAATCCATATGAATCATATTTCTTAAATTATAAAATAATTAGTTTTCGAAAATTGAAAATATTAAATTAAATAACTGATCATTCATCTGTCTGTATGTTTTCTTTAGACTTTTCAATAAGTTCTAATTCATAGTATAAATGTTCCAAATTACAATCTCTAAAAAATATTGGATAGCATCTTTTTAATGAATAATATTTTGATTTTAATTAATATGTGAGCAAATAATCAAAATATATATAGGATTTCTTTCATATTTGTATACATTTTTAAAAAATTCAATAATTTGAGAATTTTTTTTTTTATGAAATTCTTTTTTTAAAAGTAAATTGAAAATTATGATATATATGAATACAATATGAATGATGAATTTATTTATCATTTTTTTTTATTCAATTAGTTGAATATATATGTACACAATTTACATTAATATAATTTAATATGAATGGTGGCAATTAAATTGAATAATTGATTGATGTGAAAAAAAAAAAAAATTTTAATAAATCATTTTTTTTAAATTAAAGAATGATTAATTTTTAGAAATTGAAAACATGAAATTGAATAACTAATCATTCATCTATCTGTATGTCTTTCTCAAACTTTTCAATGAGTTCTAATCAATTTCATAAATGTTCCAAATTACATTTCATAAAATTCATCAATTGGCATGTCTTCGATGAACGATATTTCGATTTTAATTAATACGTGAGCGAAAAATGAATAAATATATAGGATTTTTTTCATAATTATATTCATTTTTGAAGAATTTAATGATGGCAAAAATTATTTTCACTTCGAAAATTCTCCTTTTTTCAAAAGTAAATCAGAAATTATAATATGTATAAATAAAATGAATATGATAAATTTATTTTCGCATTTTTTTATTTGAATCAATCATATATACATACAAATGATACATCAATATAATTCAATATGAATGCATATATGAGGCAATTGATTTGAGTAATCGAGAGATATGAAAAATAGTTAACTTGAATAATTCAATTTTCTTGAATTGAAGGATAATTAATTTTGAAAAATTAGAAATATGAAATTAAATAACTAATCATATATATATCTGTGTGTTTTTTTAATCTTTTTAATAAGTTATAATCCGTTGTATAAATGATTCAAATTACAATCCATGAAGTACATCAAACGGCACTTTTTTGATGAATCATATTTTCGTTTCAATTAATATATGAACAAATCATCAAAAAATGCATAGGATTTTTTTAAAAATTATATTTTTCTCTAAAAAATTTAGTTATTGTAAGAATTTTTTTCAGAGAAATTCTTCTTTTTTCAAATACAAATTATACATTATCATGATTGAATATAAATAATTTGATGATACAGAAAATAATTAATTTAAATTGATCATTTTTCTTAAATTGAAGAATTATTAATTTTCAAAAATTAAAAATATGATATGAAACAACTAATCATTCATCTATCTGTATGTTTTCTTTGAACTTTTCATTAAGTTATAATCCATTGTATAAATGTTCCGAATTACGATCTATGAAGTACATTGAATGGCATTTTTCGATTGAATACTATTTTTCTTATAATTAATATTTGAGCGAATAATAAAGAAATATATAGAATTTTAGTAATGATTATATTCATTTTTAAAAAATTTAATTCAAGTGAAAATTTTTTTTTTCAATTCTTTTTTTAAAAGTTAATTGGAAATTATAACGTATACGAATGTGATAAAAATAATAAATTTATCTATCATTTTACTTACCTAATCAATTATACATATATATAATTAATTGAACAGAAAAAATTATGAATAAATTTAATACATATATTTTATTGATGTATATAATAATTCTCAATTCACTTTTGGAAAAAGAAGAATTTTTCTAAAAAAAAAATTTTCACAATAATTACATTTTTTAGATAAAAATATAATCATGAAAAAAATCCTATATATTTTTTGACTATTTTTTCACATATTCATTAAAACGAAAATAAGATTCGTTAAAAAAATGCCATTTGATGTACTTCATGGATTGTAATTTGAGACATTCATACTATGGATTATAACTCATTGAGAAGTTCTAAGAAAACACGCAGATAGATATATGATTAGTTATTCAATTACGTATTTTTAATTTTTCAAAACTAATTATTCTTTGATTCGAGAAAAATGAATTATTCAGGTTAAATATTTTTCATATCATTGAATTATTAATTCAGTTGCGTACATATATATTGAATTATATTGATGTATCATTTGTATATGTGTATAATTAATTAAACGAAAAAATTGAATAATAAATTTATTATTCATATTTCATTCATATACATTATAATTTTTGATTTACTTCTGAAAAAAGAATGATTTAAAAAAAAAAAAAAGTTTTACATTGAACATATTTTTTGAGAATAAATATAATTATTGGAAAAAAAAGTTTGTATTTTCTAATTATTCGCTCACATATTAATCAAAGTGAAAACATTATTTATTAGAGTAATGCCATTTATTGTACTTTGTGGATTGTAATTTAGAACATTTATGCAATAGATTATAACTTATTGAACAGTTCAAAGGAAACATACAGATAGCTATATGATTAGTTGTTTCATTTCATATTCTCAATTTTTCAAAATTAATTATTCTTCAATCTAAGAAAAATGAGTAAGTTAAATTAATTATTTTTGGTATCATTAATTCATTTGATTTAATTTCACCCATTTACATTCAATTATATTAATGTATAATTTGTACATATACAAAATTATTGAATGAAAAAATTAGAGAATAAAGTTATTATTCACGTTTTATTTATATATATTATGATTTGTAATTTACTTTTTAAAAAAAGTAGAATTTCTAAAAATCAAAAATTTTTTACATTAACTAAAATTTCTAGAAATAAATATGATCATCGAAAGATTTCTATATATTTTTTAATTATTTGCTCACATATTCATTGAAATAAAAATATCATCCATTGAAAAAATGCCATTCAATGTCCTTTATGGATTGCATTTGGAACATTTATACAACGAATTAGAACTTATTGACAAGTTCAAAGAAAACATACAGATAAATAAATGATAAGTTATTTAATTTCATATTTTTAGTCTTTAGAAATTAAGTATTATTTAATTTGAGAAAAATGATTTATTTAAATTATCATTTTTCATATCATTAGATTATTTCATTGAATTGCCGCCTAATATTATTTTACATTAATGTATGATTTGTATCTTTATATAGGTATATGATTAATTGAATGATAAAAAAATGATAAATAAATTTATCATGTATATTTGATCTATGCGTACTATAATTTTCAATTTAAATCTAAGAAAAAGATTTTGAAAAAAAAAAATTTCCAATAATCAAATTTTTCCAAAATAAATGTCATTATTAGAAAAATTTTACATATTGTTTAATTGTTCGCTCACATAATAATCAAAATAAGGGTATCATTCATTAAAAAAATGCCATTCGTTGTCCCTTATGGATTGTAATTTGGAATATTCATACAATGGATTAGAACTCATTAAAAAGTCTGAAGAGAACATACAGATCGATAAATGAATAGTTACCTAATTTCATATTTTGGATTTAGAAAAACTAATAATTTTTTAATTTAAGAAATATGATTCATTTGAAGTATTTTTTTTTTCTATCATTAAATTATCCAATTCATTTGCCTACATTTATAATCAATTATATCCATGTATAATTTGTATGTATATATGATTGATTAAATGAAGAAAATGATAAATGAATTTCCGATTTATATCTTATTTCTATATATCATAATTTTTAATTAACTTTCAAAAAAAGAAAAATTAGGAAAAATGAAATTTTGACACGAAATCTATTAGTTAAAAATGAATATGATCATCCAAAAAATTCTATATATTTTTTAATTATTCGCTCACATAATAATTACGATAAACATTATTCAATCAAAAAATGCCATTTAATGTTCTTCATGCATTGTAATTTAGAACATTTATACAATAGATTAGAACTGATTGGAAAGTGTAAAGAAAACATACACACAGATAAATGATCGGTTGTTTAGTTTCATATTTTTAATTTTCAAAAACTAATTATTTTTTAATTCAAGAAATATGATTCATATGGATTATTTTTTTCTATATCATTGAATTATTCAATCTATTTGCCCACATTTATAATAGATTATATTAATGTATAATTTGTATATATATATAATTGATTGGGTAAGTAAAATGATAGATAAATTTATTATTTATATCACATTTGTATACATTATAATTTCCAATTAACTTTCAAAAAAAGAAGAATTGAAATAAAAAATTTTCGCATGACTTACATTTCTCAAAAATGAATATAATCATTACAAAAATTCTATATATTTCTTCATTATTCGCTCACATATTAATTATAATAAAAATAGTATTCAATCGAAAAATGCCATTCAATGTACTTCATAGATCGTAATTCGGAACATTTATACAATGGATTATAACTTATTGAAAAGTTCAAAGAAAACATACTGATAGATGAATGATTAGTTGTTTAATATCATATTTTTAATTTTTGAAAATTAATAATTCTTCAATTCAAGAAAAGTGATCAATTTAAATTAATCATTTTCTATATCATCAAATTATTTAATTCAATTGCCTCTATTTATATTCAATCATAATAATGTATAATTTGTACATATAATATATAATTAATTGAATAGAAAAAATTATGAATAAATTTATTATATATATTTTATTGATGTATATAATAACTTTCAATTCACTTTTGGAAAAAGAAGAATTTTTCTAAAAAAAAATTTTCACAATAATTAAATTTTTCAGATAAAAATATAATCATGAAAAAAATCCTATATATTTTTGATTATTTGTTCACATATTCATTAAAATGAAAATAAGATTCGTTAAAAAAATGCCATTTGATGTACTTCATGGATTGTAATTTGAAACATTCATACTATGGATTATAACTCATTGAGAAGTTCAAAGAAAACACGCAGATGGACATATGATTAGTTATTCTATTACGTATTTTTAATTTTTCAAAACTAATTATTCTTTGATTCAAGAAAAATGAATTATTTAGGTTAAATATTTTTCATATCATTGAATTATTCAGTTCAGCTGCGTCCATATATATTGAATTATATTGATGTATAATTTGTATATATATATATATAATTAATTAAATGAAAAAATTGAATAATAAAAATATTATTTATATTTCATTCATATACATTATAATTTTTGATTTACTTCTAAAAAAAGAATGATTTAAAAAAAAAACAAAGTTTTACATTGAACATATTTTTTGAGAATAAATATAATTATAGAAAAAAAAAGTTTGTATTTTCTAATTATTCGCTCACATATTAATCAAAGTAATAACATTATTCATTAGAGTAATGCCATTTATTGTACTTTGTGGATTGTAATTTAGAACATTTATGCAATAGGTTATAACTTATTGAAAAGTTTAAAGGAAACATACAGATAGCTATATGATTAGTTGTTTAATTTCATATTCTCAATTTTTCAAAATTAATTATTCTTCAATTTAAGAAAAATGATTAAGTTAAATTAATTATTTTTAGTATCATTAATTCATTCAATTTAATTTCCCCCATTTACATTCAATTATAATAATGTATAATTTGTATATATACAAAATTATTGAATGAAAAAAATTAGAAAATAAAGTTATCATTCATGTTTTATTTATATATATTATAATTCGTAATTTACTTTTAAAAAAAGAAGAATTACTGAAATTCAAAAATTTTTCACATCATTTAAAATTTCTAAATATAAATATGATCATCGAAAGATTTCTATATATTTTTTAATTATTTGCTCACATATTCATTGAAATAAAAATATCATCCATTGCAAAAAAGCCATTCAATGTCCTTTATGGATTGCAATTTGGAACATTTATACAATGGATTATAACTTATTGAAAAGTTTAAAGAAAACGTACAGGTAGATGATTGATTAGTTGTTTAATATCATATTTTTAATTTTTGAAAATTCATAATTCTTTAATTCAAGAAAAATGATCAATCCAAATTAATTATTTTCTACACCATAAAATTATTTAATCCAAATGCCTCTATTTATATTCAATCATAATAATGTATAATTTGTACATATATATATATAAATAATTGAATGGAAAAAATGATGAATAAATTTATTATACATATTTTATTTATGTATATAATAATTTTTAATTCACTTTTGGAAAAAGAAGAATTTTTCTAAAAAAAAATTTTCACAATAATTGAATTTTTTAGATAAAAATGTTATCATGAAAAAAATCCTATATATTTTTTGATTATTTGTTCACATATTAATTGAAATAAAAATATGATTCGTTAAAAAATTGCCATTCGATGTACATCATGGATTGTAAATTGAAACATTCATGCAACGGATTATAACTCATTAAAAAGTTTAAAGAAAACACACAGATAGATACATGATTAGTTATTGATTTCCTATTTCCAATTTTTCAAAACTAATTATTTTCTTATTTAAGAAAAATTATTCTTTCGAATGAATTATTTTTTGTATCATTAATTTATCCAATTTAATTGCCTCTATTTATATTCAATTATCTTATTGTATAATTTGTCTATATATATATATATATATATAATTGATTAAATCAAAAAAATTACAAATAAATTTATTATCTATATCTTATTTGTATATATTGTAACGTTCGTTGACGTTGCGGAAATCAATATGGATCCGCGAGTTCAATTATCAAGTCAAAATCAAGAGCGTGAATAAAATGTTGTGAAAATGTTTTAATTGCGTAATATGTGTTTCTCGTTTAAAGTCTGAAACAAGACTGTTTTTACAATAATGTTGGTTGACGCAGCAACCTCATTTTGAAAGATATAAGAGGTTTATAAACGTCTTTTATCTACGATGACTACTAGATCATTGAAGAGGGGGCAAAACGGGTGATTTCACCCTTTGTAACAATATTATGATTTTTCATTTACTTCCAAGAAATGAAGAATTTTGAAAATATGAAAATTTTCACAATAATTAAATTCATCAAAAATAAACATAATTATTGAAAAACTCCCATGTATTTTTTAATTAATTGCTCACATATGAATCGGAATAAAAATATCATTCATGGAACAAATGCTATTCAAAGTACTTTATGGATCGTAATTTGGAACATTTATGCAATGGTTTAGAACTTATTGAAACGTTTAAAGAAAACATACAGATAGATAAATAAGTAGTTATTCAATTTCATATTTCCAAAATTTAAGAATCAATTATTTTTGATTTTGAGAAAAATAATTTAATTGAATTAATTATTTTCTATATCATTGAATCATTTTATTGTATTGCCTTCATTTACATTTAATTATATTACATTGTAATTTGGAACATTTATACAATGGATTAGAACTCATTCAAAAGGTTAACGAAAATATACGGATAGATAAATGATTAGTTATTTAATTTCGTATTTTTAACTTTTGGAAATCAAAAGTTCTCCAATTGAAGAAATATGATCCATTCAAATTATTTTTTTTTATATTATTGAATTATTTAATTTATTCGCCTACATTTATAACCAATCATATTATTGTATAATTTGTATATATATATATATAATTGATTAAATAAATAAAATGATAAATAAATTTATTATTTATATTTTATTTATATATATTATAATTTTCAATTAACTTCTGAAGAAAGAAGAATGAAAAAGAAAAAAAAATTTCACATGAATTAAATTTTTCAAAAATGAATATAATTATTAGAAAAATTCTATATATTTTTTAGTTATTCGCTCGCATATTAATTATAATGAAAATAGTATTCAAACGAAAAATGCCATTTAATGTACTTTATGGACTGTAATTTGGAACATTTATACAATGAATTATAACTTATTGAAAAGTTTAAAGAAAACATACGGATAGATGAATGATTGGTTATTTAATTTCATATTTTTAATTCTTAAAAACTAATTATTCTTCAACTCAAGAAAAATGATTAGTTTAAATTATTATTTTTTATATCATCAAATTATTTAATTTAATTGCCTCCATTTATATTCAACTATAATAATGTATAATTTGTACATATTGTAACGCGAAATTCGGTTACCCTCGGATGAGGACTTACCGTTGACACTTTGGCGCGATTCTCTACTTATTCAAAATATCAAACTATAACAAAATCAATTATGTTGGGCGCCAGACGCGTTAGCGTCGATTTTCAAACAATAATACAAATCAATGAAAATAACACAAAACCGTACAAAAGAATAAATAGAGAACCCGTTGTATGGCTGGCTAGGCTCAGGTAAGCACACGTACAACGCGGTAGAGTGGCGGTATTCAAGGCAGCTAACAGTAATTACAGAATTAAAGAAAATAACAAAATAAAGAATAAACTCAAGTCAAAAGGAAAATGAACAGGTCAATCGATCATATATTGTCGAGAAGTTTACATGGTTGAGACAGGCAAATAAAATGGTATCGACAGCGGTAGTTAATAAAATAAGCGATCATTGTTCACAATAATTTCGGTAGAACAGCAGTAAACGGTAGTGTTACGTCCGTGAGTAGAGTTACTCCTGAGCGGTAAGAGTAAACTGGTTGGCTTCGCTTTTAAGTTCCAGGACAACCGGAAATCAGGATGAGGATCGAATAACGTAGGGTTTGTTTGAGATATTACTTATATATTTATTTCGAGGAAGCTCAGATGGCGGTAAAAACGAAGTGTGCTGTATGAAGCTGTGTAAGAAGTCTAGATGTGACGTTGTTGAGAGTTAGAATAGGAGTGTGCCTCGAGACGTGAAACGTATGGGTGCAGAAAAGGTGTGACAATGCTGGGAGTAGGGACTGGAATTTGATGAGTAAGCGCGATAGTGAATAGCGTGAGACTACGTAGAGATAAGAGGACAGGACAGAGACAATGAGATTAATATAAGAACCGTGGGAGAGTTAGCGAGTAGGAAAAATAGAGAGAAGTGGTATGCTGGACGTAACAGTAGCTTTAAAACGAGAGACGGTAGTTAACAGAGAAAAATGAACGTAGGTCGGGAGATGCGATATAATGCAAGAATTTACTTGAAACTACACGTCACTGGGCGACGTGATCTTACCCAAGATGGAAATGACGCTACGAAAATTATTATTCTGTCAATTAGAAACGAGAGAACTTTACTGCAATCGGTGGAAAACAACGTAACGATAGTTCGGTAGATAATACGACGAATTTACCATAGATTATAACCAGTACGAGAGATTGACATTCATTAACAATTTACAGAGTCGGCAAACGATCGACTAGATAGCTTTCGGTAGAATTATTCATAAACGATAGAATCAATAATTTATAATTATTATGGACTTGACGAATTAAACAATGAATTCCTAAACATAACTTTTGAGAGAATACAAAATACAAAATTACGAGGGAGTGAGAATTTCGGAGAGTTTACAAAATAAAGAAATACACTAAATACACCGCAGTACAAAAAAATAATTCGCAGAACTTAATTCAACAAAATACAGAGAAAAGAATAACAGGCAAAAATAATATAAAATTGCCAATAGCAATAAGAAAAGGTGCGGTAATATCTAGGGGCTGATTCTACGCTCGGTTGTACTCCAAGGAACTCGATATATGATACAATAGGCACAAAAATAAATAAAAATATAATAAGCAATAACAGAAATAAAATATAAAGCACACTACTATTACAAAAGAGTATGAAATGAAATGTAAAAGCCAATAGAGCTCAAAATACGATAGAAAGTACAGAAGCAGGCTAATAGTAATTCACAAATAATCAGAAAAATCATAAATACAGAAGAAATAATTATTCGGCAGTTACGAGGTCGCTCACACAATAAAATAATAAATTACTGAAATCATGCAGTCACACGGCGGCTTACTGCAACTCTGAGCCGTGGACCATGATTCACACAAAACTGGCATCACACGATGCAACCAAGAAACAATAAATATAATATTAATGACCGAAATCATGCAGCCACACGGCGGCTTACTGCAACTTTAAGCCGTGGACCATGATTCACACAAAGTCGATGAATACCATAAAAAGAATAGAAATTATGAGCAACTTCGTAACGATACAATACAGAGGCAGAAGTCTTACCTTGGTTGGTAACTTCAGGCACACAACACTGAATCTGGTTTGAATCAAACTTTGAATAATCAAATGAAAGTAGAAAGGGAGGAAAGGACTGGAATTTACAGGTAGAAGTTAACGATAGTGCAACGATAGAGGGTATGGAAAAACGATAGATAAAATAACGGTAGAATGAGAGGAAGAAGGATCGGTAGCTTAAGACGAGAGAATAATCGGGAGGGTACGGAAAACACAGCTGTCGCTCAGCAGGTCAAGCGTAGAATAGAAGGAGGTCGGAGTTCGGCTCGCCGATCTCGCGGTTGTTGCCAGGTGATTCTTCTTCCCTTTGATTGGTTGGGTTGACCCCCACCGCAAATAGGCCATCCCCCTGTGGCCAATATTGGTTACGGCGTGGTCAGGCATTTTCCAAAATTGCCGCTGGATGATGTGTAATGTGCTGCTCGTGATTTCGTCATTGACACCAACTCGTACGATTTTGTAGCTGCTTCGGTTTACGGTCCAGGTTGCCTATCATCAGGGACTTCTTCGACAGAGGCATACACAGGGTGCCTCTCGGCCAAAGTTACCGGGTGGAGAGTAACGCCTCATTGTTCACCTCCACCGGCTTTTGCACAGACAGTAACTAGCTGCCTGTACTCGAGGTCGTGCAGTCAGACGGTTGGCCAAACCGTGGACCACGACCCACACAATTAGTCCTTGCCTATAGGAAGGCAGCGTCGATCCTGGGAACGATGGCTTTATCAACCTGGACGTAGTGGTTTGGGGTCGGTCCGGCACCAGGCCGGTAACTCCGAAGATGGCAGGCTACGGTCTGCCCTTCACGCCATCCTTACGGCATCCGATAGAGCGGGCGGCTGGTTCCTCTTCGAGGAACGGTGCCCTCGGCCGCCGGGAGGATTTTTATCTCCCTGTTCACCGGCAGTCGAGGCGATACGGAAGGTTCGGGTGAATGCTACCCCAGGTGTATATAAAGGTGCACCAAGGTAGCCAGTATAGTCTGATTAGACCGTCGGTAGGCGAAGTCGTCGAGAGCTGAAAACGGTAGCTAGTGGTCCCTCGTTGGTCGAGATCGTTGTCGTCCAAGTACCTTATTAGCTTGCGCGAAAGCGCGAAATGAAGAATTTACAAAAAAGAATTAGTTAAGAGTGGTTATTGCCTATTTTGTATCGGGTTCGGTTGGAGTACCCTAGTAGTATAGATATGACAGTTCTAGACCAAAAAAAATGGCGGCGTGCCGGCTCCCTCCCACCACCCTCCCGGGCAGCCGGTATGTTGCCCCCACTATAGCAAGCCTTTCCCAATGACGTCAGCAGTATAATCGCCATTTTGATTTTTGCCGGATGTGACGTAACCGGCTGACGTGCCCACGGCGGCCATTTTGACAGCGGCCATATTTGATTTTTTGATGGCAGCCATTTTGATTTTTGCTCAGCCGGATGAGCAGCCATTTTGATTTTCATCGTCCGACAGTTTGATAATATGATTTTCGCTATGACATCACCAGTATAATCGACCGATTTTACCGTCTGACGGCAGCCATTTTGAATTTTGCTCAGTCGGATCAGCAGCCATTTTGATTTTTATCGTCAGACAGTTTGATAATGTGATTTATTTCTTGGTCGGACGAATAGCCATTTTGATTTTTCACCGTTATCCGTAAACTTTCGCGCTAATAGTTTGCCCCGGGCGAAAAATAATATTTTCCACGTACTTCGAATACATTCTTGTGTGTTAATCGACCGGTTGGCGACATCGCAATTAGATAGGCCGGGAATGTTCACTACAATTAGATAGGTCGGGGAATGTTGACGACAATCCGTAAACTTTCACTCGCGCTAATAGTTTGCTTTGACTATCACTCTCCCAAATTCTTACCTTACCCAAGTGCAACACGATTGTCATATGCGCGCAAAGAATTGCCACATTTGCGAAAAACCGTTTACCCCTGAGGAGAAAAAGTGCCACGACCACTGTCACTTCACGGGTAAATATCGTGCTCCTGCTCATAATCGGTGTAATTTGAGTTTCAGAGAGACGCACACAATCCCAATAGTTTTCCACAATTTGTCCGGTTACGATTCTCACTTTTAATAAAAACCCTCGCGTCAACTTTTCCTTGTGAAATTACCCTTCTATAATTCTTGTGAGAAGAAAGCGCTAAAATCATCATGATACGTAATAACCAGTTTACCGGCGAAGAAATAATTATAGGATTCAGCGATGCGACTTCGGAGTTTTCGCTCCAAGATCTTCGGTGACTCGTTGAATGTGTCCGGAGAGCTCGTGCGCAACCGCGCAGACAGCACAGGGTATATGTTCAGGACATAACATTAATCCTGCATTTTCAAAAATGGGGGAAATGAGGTGATCGCGATCTTTTCGGACATCGAACCAGATGACGATGAACGCGAAGCCAATTGGATCGAGCGTCGTCAGATCAGCGAGGAATAAGATACGTCCCGACGTATGATTGTGCGCCTGAAAACGTTCAACGACTGCAGCAGTGTTCGCCCTCAGAGCGAAAATAATATTTTCACCATACTTCGAATACATTCGTTGTGTTCGCGTCGTGAACTGCTCTTACTAGTGAAAAACAAGAAACCGATTGAAACGCGATGGATCTAACAAAAGTTAACCACGTCGGCCGTCTGGAGAATCCACCAACCAAGAGGATGTCGGAACTTGAAATTGGAGCGGCGTACAACATCACGGGCTTACGGCTGGTCAAAACGAAATTTGGGGCACGTGTTCTGGCGACGATCGATGAGGATTACAACGTCTTCTTACCACCGAGAATCGCAAGGTCCCCGCAAGAAGATTCAAATCAGCTGGCTGAAATGTGCAACATGGCTGGGAAAAATCGCCTGCAAATGAAATATCTTGGTGGGGAATTCAACAAGCTCGAATTTTCATCCAGTTATGTGCCATAAATAAACTATGCGATCCCAAACCACCACCTCTACAAAAATTCATCCGCGAGAGGATGAAAGCAGGCGTGCTGGAGATCGAACTTTCGCCAACCGGATCCGGACGGGAGTTGTAACGAATCTCGGAAATATCAACCGGTACCAGCCTCTCGCTGCGGGGCCTTCGACATTCGTTGAGCTGCCCAAGGACATGCAGCGGAAGAGGGTGGTGAACGTGAAAAACAAAGATGAAAGATGTCTTCTCAAGCCCATCACTGCAGCCTGCCACCCGGCCAACACCCCCCACCGATAGAACTAGCCATTATCGCTGCTTTATCTCAGAGTTGGACTGTACAGGTATCAAATTCCCTGCCACTGTACATGATGTGAAAAAGCTTGAGATTCCATATTGATACCTGGACAGACCGACACCCTACCTTGGGGGTTTGTCCCAGCCCCCTGATAGCTATAGGATAAAACTGTACACGTTTAAGTATTGTGAATATTTACGTTTGACGCCTCGGGCGATCCGCCATCATGCGGAAACGATTTAGACTGGATTTGAAAATGTGAATTCATATACTTAACATTTATTTATTTTTTTATTTATTTATTCATTTATTTATTTATTTATTTATTATCAATATATTGAGAAATTATTCATTTTTATTCGTTTACCACGTGAAAAGTTTACAGAAAACGAAAAAAAGTTTTCAGAAAATGAAAAAAAGTTTTCCGAAAACTTTTTTCCCATTTGATTAACACGTAAAAAAAGTTTTCAGAAAATGAAAATAAGTTTTCTGAAAACGAAAAAAAGTTTTCTGAAAATGAAAATGAGTTTTCTGAAAATGAAAAAAAGTTTTCTGAAGATGAAAATAATAAAATGTGTAATAATCGTATGGAAAAATTGCAGATTATGATTATTATTATTATTATTATTATTATCATGGCATCGAGTACGGCACATGTGCATGCAAAGGAGATAAGTGTGGAAATATTTGTATATTCAAATCTTTTATTGTAATTCGGAAAATACATAAAAATTATGTTACATGGCTGTTTTATTTATCCAGCTATTGTGCGAACTATCAAAATCAAACCACTTCACATAGACCCGATTCCACCGTTTGCGTAATACTTTCTCCACAAGATAGCCGTCAGGGTATTTTACTTTGCCTAGCTCCTGCTCGTAGAAGCCCCCCTCGATGGGATGATCTTGATAATCTGTAGGTGTGTACGTCAGTGGATTGGTATCTTTCACCTCACTCACGGTGAATATTTCAGTCGTCCAATTGGGCGTATAGCCTTTTCGAATACATTCTTGTACTTGCTGATTCGAACTCGATCGCCCGCACTGAAGGATGTCCCTAAATTGGGGGCCACGGACCAGTCAGCGTGATACCTGACTCAAATCCAACCGAGAATTTCTTCGCCGCAAGCTCGTTCGACGCATAGTTTTTGAATTATAAGCGATAGCGTTAGGCCAATCAGAGTGCACCATTTCATCTGGATTTGCCGCCGCGGAAATTGCTGTTTTGTTCGTCTGGGTGAATTATTATTATTCGTTTACGAATTGAATATCGGCACCTCCCCTCTCTCCCTGTTGTACCCCTTCTCGAGCGCTGACCTCGGTATTGTTACCGCGGCACACGCTGCCGGCCGCACACCCACGGACGCACACTCGTGTGTGTGAAACATAAGCGAATGCCCAGCTACACAATACTACGAAACACACATCTACGAGTGAAAATAAAAATAAATCCCCAAATAAATCAGCGGATTTAAGATTTAATGTTATAAAACACTTCCAATCATCGATGTATGCATCAAACTAGAAATTTTAGATGGTTGATATGCCGTTAGGGTTCATAATTAGTCATTCAATCAATCTGAATTATGCTTTCCGAACATTTTTTGTGTCTTTGCAACATAATTCTTCCACTAGTTTGAAATTCATCATTGACATCCGATTTTTCAATAATGCGAGGGAAAAAAAACTTGCTGAATTGACGTGTCAATGGGTTTGTAAATCAATTACGATTCACCTGAGTTAACACAAAATAACTGAATAAATGAGAATTCACTGAATCACTAACAATGATGACCGAAATCATGAGAATTATTTGAGATATAACTGAATTAGGAAGAGTTGTAATAAGTCAAGTTACTTTGAATAACTTTAGATTCGTGCCAAAATTTTATGTTTAGAGAGAAAAATAATTAAATTCAAATAAAAAAGTAATTTTAAATCAAGAAGAAGGAAATTCCCAAATACCTGAATTCAAATGAAGCAATTTCAATTTAATAAATCGATCTTAATTTGAGGAAAAATAATTATTATTATTTGGAATAGAAAAATGAAGTCGAATTACATGAATAAAACTTTTTTTTTTTTTAAATCATTCTTTTTTTAGAAGTAAATCAAAAATTATAATGTATATGAATGAAATATAAATAATAAATTTATTATTCAATTTTTTCGTTCAATTAATTATATATATATACAAATGATACATCAATATAATTCAATATATGTACGCAACTGAACCAAATAATTCAATGATATGAAAAATATTTAACCTGAATAATTCATTATTCTCGAATCAAAGAATAATTAGTTTTGAAAAATTAAAAATACGTAATTGAATAACTAATCATATATCTATCTGCGTGTTTTCTTTGAACTTCTCAATGAGTTATAATCCATAGTATGAATGTTTCAAATTACAATCCATGAAGTACATCAAATGGCATTTTTTTAACGAATCTTATTTTCATTTTAATGAATATGTGAACAAATAATCAAAAAATATATAGGATTTTTTTCATGATTATATTTTTATCTGAAAAATTTAATTATTCTGAAAATTTTTTTTTTTTAAAATTCTTTTTTTTTCAAAAGTGAATTGAAAGTTATCATATACATCAATAAAATATATATAATAAATTTATTCATAATTTTTACTATTCAATTAATTATATATATATGTACAATTTATACATTATTATGATTGAATATAAATAGAGGCAATTAAATTAAATAATTTGATGATACAGAAAATAATTAATTTAAATTGATCACTTTTCTTGAATTGAAGAATTATTAATTTTCAAAAATTAAAAATATGATATTAAACAACTAATCATTCATCTATCTGTATGTTTTCTTTGAACTTTTCAATAAGTTATAATCCATTGTATAAATGTTCCGAATTACGATCTATGAAGTACATTGAATGGCATTTTTCGATTGAATACTATTTTTATTATAATTAATATGTGAGCGAATAATGAAGAAATATATAGAATTTTTGTAATGATTATATTCATTTTTGAGAAATGTAAGTCATGCGAAAATTTTTTATTTCAATTCTTCTTTTTTTGAAAGTTAATTGGAAATTATAATGTATACAAATGTGATATAAATAATAAATTTACTATCATTTTACTTACCTAATCAATTATATATATATACAAATTATACAATAATATAATCTATTATAAATGTGGGCGAATAAATTAAATAATTCCATGATATAGAAAAAAACAATCCATATAAATCATATTTCTTAAATTACAAAATAATTAGTTTTCGAAAATTAAAAATATGAAACTGTTACGCGCCGACGTACCTTCTTGGCGTACCTCTTTCAAAATTCCATTTCATTTCATTTCTTCAATTTCTTCAATGCACAGATATCATTTCATCAAAATCTCATATTCTAATAACGGCGAGTTCCACCCCTCCTGGCAAAAGTCACGCATAGACCAACGATGATCCCTAGTATAAGGTTCAACTGTCTTCTATTTAACTGGTACCAAGAACTGAGATAGGAGACTGCTGAATCAGCATCAGTAGCGCTCAGCCTGGAAATATCCCTCTTTTTAAGTCAAACTATAATCAATAATTAGGATAAACCACTACCTTTCGAACCACCAAATTAAAATAGATTACTCATTAGGATGTATGAATGAATGTATGAACATTGCATGTAAATATCTTTTGTTCATATCTTCAATATGTCACCGACGAGATTGAGAATCGTCGGAACACCGTCGAAGAGCGAGAAGTAACGCTGACCATGTGGATTTGGGCGCCAGGAGGTCGCCCTCGCACCTCATTGGCTAATTACCGTTGTAACTTATTACAACTGAAACTCCTTGGACCCTCGGGCCCAAGAAGCCGCGTCTTTCGTCTGTCAAGTCGCTAAGTGCGTGGACGTCAACCCGTATTATCCCTTCTTGAGCAAGAGTAGCGTTTGGAAAATCTTAGTTGTGACCGGCCTAAAGTCTCGCGCTAATTCGTCAAATTCGAGCATTCAGTTATTCTGTTAGCTGCAAGAGACTCACTATCTTCTACGTTTCCATCTTTTCTGTGCTTTGCTGAATCTTATCATTTCGAGAATAGACATTTTTATGCCATTTCATTTTTCATAATTAAATTGAGTTCGGCCCTGATTCAACCGAATTAGGTAATTTTAAGTGATAATAATAATAATTACACTATCGTTTTTAATAAATAATCGTTGCAATCATTTTTAACTTACATCAAAATCAGAAAATAGACACTTTCAAGCTTTCGATAATAAGATATCATTCCAAATCTACAAAGACTAAGTGACCGACGTTCAACATCGTTCGATTGATCAACTCTTCCAAACTTGAGGTGAGGCCCTGGTCCAGAATTCTACAGACGCAGACCGACACGATTCGACGGCTCTCAATCTCGTCGACCGATTCACCTAAAGCTAAGTCAATCCGAGTGTTAATCTTCGAAATTGAACGAATTCTTGTTTCACCTTTATAATCAAAATTTACTTCAGTAATATTCATTCAAAAGCAAGTCTAGAATTGGTAGCTAGCTTCACTACCCCTAATTAAATCACACTTATTGTATTCCAAGAATTAATCAACAAGACTTAACAATAGGATATATAATTGATTCAAGATAATCTAAAAAGAGAGATACAATACAATAATCGCGACCAGCTAGTTATAACCATCGTTCAGAGTAGATGTTCCTGGTACCAAACAATAATATCCTTCAGAATAGAATAACACAGGATTTGTATAAACTCGAACACTTTATAAATTGTTACTTTCGGCTCTTATATCATTATCACCATTGATTGTTACTAGACATTTCAATCACCAAATCGAAACAGAATATACTTCATCTTTTACCAGTTAAATTATATTAAACATTTATTTTGAACGACCTTTTCCCAATTTTTATTATTATAAAATTGCCTCAACAATTCAAACAAACCTCACAGACCTGTACAGGACTATAGCAACACGATCCTACAAATTACCGGCTTATCGAAAGGTAGGTCTTTTCTTAGTTTTAATAATTATGCATTGTCGTTACGTGGGAGCTTGATTATTCAATTAATCATTAACTACCACCGCTCAGTACACCCTCACCCCCACGTAACAAAACTAAACAAATGATCATTTATCTGTGTGTACGTTTTCTTCACGCTTTCCAATCAGTTTTCTAATCCATTGTATAAATGTTCTAAATTACAATGCATAAAGAACATTAAACGTCATTTTTTGATTGAATAATGTTTAGTATAATTATTATGTGAGCGAATAATTAAAAAATATATAGAATTTTTCGGATAATTATATTCATTTTTAAAAAATTGATTTCGTGTGAATATTTTATTTTTCCTAATTCTTCTTTTTTTAAAAGTTAATCGAAAATTATGATATATAGAAATAAGATATAAATCGGAAATTCATTTATCATTTTCTTTATTTAATCAATCATATATACATACAAATTATACATGGATATAATTGATTATAAATGTAGGCAAATGAATTGGATAATTTAATGATATAAAAAAAAAATACTTCAAATGAATCATATTTCTTAAATTAAAAAATTATTAGTTTTTCTAAATCAAAAATATGGAATTGAGTAACTAATCATTTATCGATCTGTATGTTCTCTTTAGACTTTTTAATGAGTTCTAATCCATTGTATGAATGTTCCAAATTACAATCCATAAGGGACAACGAATGGCATTTTTTTAATGACTGATACTCTTATTTTGATTATTATGTGAGCAAACAATTAAAAAACATGTAAAATTTTTCTAATAGTGATATTTATTTTGGAAAAATTCAATTATTGGAAATTTTTTTTTTTCAAAATCTTTTTCTTAGAGTTAAATTAAAAATTGTAATACACATAGATAAAATATACATGATAAATTTATTTATTATTTCTTTATCATTTAATTAATTATATACATATATAAAGATACAAATCATACATTAATGTTTTTTTTTTTTTTGATTTTTTTTTTTTAATTTATTGCAATAAACAGTTACAGAACTGTTTTTAGCATGGGAGAAATACAATATAAGTTCATACAAAATAGTTAATCAGTTGTTGTGTAGAGTAAGACAGCAAAATGTAAAATAAGATAAAATAGAGTGAAAAATAACATAACAAACTGTCAATTCTCTCCTTTTGAGGAGTTGATCAGTGCGGCAAAAACAGCCTGAATATATAATTAACTAATTAATGACTTGGACAGTTTTTTTTTTTTTTTATAATTAACTAATAAAACTTATCACTTAGATAACAGCTTGTTCAACCAGAATTAACAGTAGAGTATACGTGTAGTGATTTAAATTTTATGATCTATGGTGTCACAGGTTCAGAGCCTAGGCTCTCAGTTTCATGCACGATTCCACGTAGTTAGAAATCGCAAATATTTCCGTGACATTTGTAGTTGCTAGTAGCATGTCGATGGTTCCTGTTTTTCGAAGGGTGTCTTGGAGATAAGATGCTCTTAAGGCCGTGAACATTGGGCACATACTCAGGAAGTGGCGGAGGCTGTCAGCTTCGTGTAGGTTACATAATGGGCATTGATTGTTTGGCGAGAATTTAATAGCCAGCATGCTTAGATTTAGAAAGCAATTATAGATGTTGGCAAGTCTTAGTTGTGCAAGGGCGCGCTTAGTTGAAAGAGGCAGTTTTATCAGCAGGTATTTGGCTGGTGTGTATCGGTCTGGTCTGGCTAGCTGGAATTCGAGTGAACTGGAGCTTCTTGAGTTCTTGCTTCCCAGATAAGCGGATCAAGCGTATCAAAGAGGTCAGTAGCTTCACATTCCGTTAAAAATTCTCTTATTTGAGTAGCCCAGTTGTAAGGAGAAGTAGTCGTAGTATTTTTGGCTAATTCGAACAGGTGAACCACGCAAATTTTGTGCAGGCAGGTGTCTTTTGATTTGAGCGTTTTGATTAGCCATCTCCACAGACGGAGCATCGCTTTCTATGCAACTGGGACAAGACCAAACTCTAACCGTACAGCCCAGTCGGCCGAGTTTCGTGGAAGGTTAAAAAGTTTTTTATAAAAAAAGGTTTCAACGGGCTCCGGTGAATTGCGGTACCAAAGACCCCATGCTGGGAAAGCATACAGGAAAACAGACTCCACCATGCTTTCGAAGATTTTATTGTAGGCTTCCCACGAGTCACATTTAGCTTTAGCCAGTATGGTCATAGCAGCTCCAGAGGCACATTTAGCCTTGTTGATAGCTGTTTGTAATGATCTAAGGCCCTTCGTCGACGAGGATATGTTGACACCCAAGTATGAGTAACTTTTGACTACCTCTAAGCATGAGCCCTTGTACATTCTGTATTGCGACAAGCAATCACGTGTCCTCCCAGCAGCTTTGAAGGTGACAATCTTGGTTTTCGGTTTGTTGACGGTGAGACCATTTGCGTCGCAGTATTCTTCCAGCACTCGGAGCTTTCGTAGCAAATCTATTGGTGAGTGAGCAAAGATGACCGTGTCGTCGGCGTAAAGAAGCATCAGGATGTCAGTTAGTCCGTTAATACTGAGGTCAAAGTAACCTTTGGATTGCTCAGCGACATTCGGTGGAGTTTCTCCTAGAGAAGTGTGTGAGGAACTGAATCAAACGCTCTTTGGAAGTCTGCAAAGATGCCGAATATCTCTCTCCCATCTTTGTGGTGGAATTGAAGTTGTATGGAGCTGATAAGGGAGAATATGGCTTCGGTGCAACCTCGGTTTTTGCGGAATCTCAGCTGGCACTCGGGAAGCTGATTTTCTTGCTCTGCCCACGTGACGAGTCTTTTTTTTAGAAGAGTTGTAAAAATCTTAGTGATTGTGTTGATAAGGGCTATGCCTCGGTAGTTAGATGGTTCAGATTTATCACCGTTTTTGTGTATCATAGTCATCTGTGTGATTGCCCAGGATCTGGGGACTTGCTCCTCCTCGAGTACCTTGTTGAATAGGCTTCTGAGGATTTCTTTGTGTTGACTAGTTAGTGCTTTTAAAATCTCGTTTATTACAGGGTCAGGGCGAGGGGCCTTGCCTGATTTGAGAGATGCGAGTGTAGCGTCCAGCTCGGTAAGAGAAATTTCGGCGTCTAAAGTGTTGTTGAGAATCTTCGGCAGAAGAGATGGAATGACAATTCGTGGTTTGTATATTGTGGCGTAAAAGGCATTCCACGTGTTCACCGGAATTTCGCATTGCGCTCCTTTTCTGAAGCTAAATTTTTTCAGAAATTGGAAGGGACGGACAGGTTGGCAAAAGCATTCTTAATGTTCAAAATGTAGGCTTTCTTTTTTTCCTGGCAAAGGTTTCTGTAGATATTCTTGCAATTTGACACTTCTTGGCGCGCCCTAATATTGAATTGACCTTTCTTGCAGTTTCGAAGTGATTTCCGGAAATTTCTTTTAGCGTCTTTGCAGCTTTTGTCAAACCATGGGGTACGGGACGCTTTTTGACTGCTGGTTGAATTTGAAACTTTTATTAGTCCTGCCTTCTGAGCAGCAGAGTGTATAGAGCTTAGCAGCCAGTTGTAGGTGGTATCAGCTGGATCGTTCTGGGCATCCGGGAGGTCTTGTGAACTAAGTAAGTGGTTCTGGTATGTCAGTTTGGCTTCTTCGGAGCAGACGATTTTTTTCTTTATGTGTAGAGTGGCCTGTGGAGCGCAGGCATGATGTTGATCAAGTGTCTCGGTATGAAGGGTTAGACGGACAGGTCGATGGTCCGAAAGAGATGGTTCAAGAATGACTTCTAGATCCACTATCAGGTGAAGCGCAGAGATGTCAACCCAAACCAGGTCAATTATTGAAGTGCCACGATTATCGAAAGTGGGCTGAGCCGGGGAATCACCAATTGTTCTGCCATTTAAAAGGATGAAGTCGCTGTCGAGCATAAAGTCCATGAATGCTCATGTCCTCTATCACATATTGTTTCATCTGTGTAGTAATTAGCGGGTTCAGAGGAAGTCCTGTGAAGAGTTCCTCTGGCCAGGGGTTCAGAGAGCCTACTTTGGCGTTCAGATCTCCACCAATAATGAATATATCGTACGTTTGGGAGGATTTGATGCCATCAATTACCTCTTGTAGTATATCGAGTAGGTATCGAAGGTCGAGACATTTTCTTAGGTAGACTGAGCCAAGGATCAGTACTGTGGAACCTATTAATACTTTGTTGAAGATCCAGCATGGAGCGTCTTCTAGTAACGATGCGTTGAGGTTAGCGTTAATTGCAGTGATTAGGCCTCCACTGGCTCTTCCGATGGCATGGTTCCTGATGGCATTAGACCAGTATGTGTTGTAGTTAGCGAGGAAAGGTGGTGAAAACGGCTGCGTGTTCCAGGTTTCGCAGGCTGCTATGATGGTAGAGTGGTTTATTAACGAGCTGTGTTGGAGGTTTGAGAAGCCGTGGAGATTCCAGAATGTTATTTCAGTCAATTCTGGCGAGCTGTTATCTAGTTTTGCGAAAATTTTTTTGGGACAGCATTCAGTTCTGGAATAAAGGAGCTTACGGTTTTTGGCTGAGGAACAAGAGCGTTTTTTGCCTCATCCCACGAATAAACCAAGTCCTTCGTTGCGATCTTGTTTCCTTTTCTGCTGAACTTTGTGCCTTCACTCACTAGTTGCTTAATCTTTGTTCTTACATGCCAATCTATTGTCCTCTCTTTCGCAGTACGGTCCGGGTTGATGTAGATTTTTGTGCCTGCTAGAATATTTTTTTTGTTCTTGAGAATATGCGCTTTCTGATCAAGATCAAAGAGATTCACAATAATCCGTTTCGTGAATTCTTTTAGCGAAATGTTAAGGCACGATATTCCGAATTTCGTACTGAGGAAATTTTTAATCTCGGATACGTGGTCGCTGGAGGTAAAAGAGTACCCTGTAATAGAGATGTTTGTCTTTTTACTTTCTTTTTCGATAGAATCTAGCTTATTAGTGAGATAAGAGATCTGATCATTGCTAGGATTATTAACACGTGCAGTGAAGTTGAGATTAGAGGAAGACGGGTCCGCCAGAATGTTACTCAGTTGATCCATCGTAACAGCATTTTTTTCAAGTTCTGCAATACGGTTAGTCAGGTCAGTCTTGGTTGCTTTATGTTCCTCTTCTAGCAACATTAGGCTGGCTTTTATCTCAGTGAAGGAGGCCTGGTCTTTCAAAAAGTTCTCTTGAAGTTTGTCCGTTAGTTCCTTGTGTTTTTCTTCTTGGCTGGTTCTAAGCGCAGCAATTTCATTGAAAATTCGTGCCATGTCTGCGGGTTGATCGAAAAAGTTGGGCTTGACGGGACTTGACTCCTTGTTGAGTTTTTTAGGTGTTCTGAAGTCCAGAGTAGAGTCTTCTGACTGCCGGGAATCGTCCAAAGTTCTTTTTCTCTTCGTATCAACTGTTTAGTTCGTGATAGGAGTACAAGATTGGCTGGCCGCAACCAGTAGTTGCTGGTTAGACGGTCTGCCTGGCTTTGGAGTGGCAATTACAGGGGTTTTTACTTGAGAGTTACCGACGGCTGTAGCTGTGTGCTCAAAAGCGATGGAGAGCTACCCGTGGCGAGACCAGAGATGGCGTTGGTATTCATAAATCGCGTGGGCAGTATTAGCCGAAAAATATCCAGCTCCTAACCTAGATGCTCTTAGTCGGGCCAAAAACAGGCTGACAAGAAAGAAAACCCGCAGATCTCACCAGATTCATTAATTTAGAATGATAGAGTTCTATTTTGCGCGTTAAGAGAGATCAAACACTTGAGGTAGAAAAGTGAATCACTATAGTTATATGATAAAACTTAGAGAGCACACAGAAAAAGCGTCTTGACACAACAACGGTTCAGTGGCCCCCCCTTATTTAAATATATTATGATTTTCAATTCACTTTTGAAAAAAGAAGAATTTTTATGGAAAACTATCTTGACAATAATTGAATTTTTTAGAGAAAAATATAATTATGAAAAGAATCCTATATATTTTTTGATTATTTGTTCACATATTAATTGAAATGAAAATATAATTCATTAATAAAATGCCATTTGATGTACTTCATGGATTGTACTTTGAAACATTCATACAATGGATCACAACTTATTAAAAAGTTCAAAGAAAACACATAGATAGATATATGATTAGTTATTTGATTTCCGATTTTCAATTTTTGAGAATTAATTATTCTTGAATACAAGGAAAATAATTAATTTAAAATGATTATTTTTTGTATCACCAAATTATTTAATATACTTGCCTCCATTTATATTCGATTATAATAATGTATAATCTGCATATATCTAATTAATTAAATGGAAGAAATAATGAATAAATTTATTATTCATATTTTATTCATATATATTATAATTTTCAATTCTTTTTTGGAGAAAAAAAAATTTTCTAGGAAAAAATTCTTACAACAATTGAAATTTTTAGAGAAATATATAATTATTGGAAAAATCCTATGTATTTTTTAATTATCCGTTCACATATTAATTGAAACAAAAATATAATTCATTAAAAAAATTCCATTTGATGTACTTTATGGATTGTAATTTGGAAAATTTATACAGTGGATTGGAACTTATTGAAAAGTTTAAAGAAGACATACAGATAGATGAATGATTAGTTATTTAATTTCATAATTTCAATTTTTCAAAATTAATTAATTTTTAATTTAAGAAAAATGAATTATGTAGGTTATTTATTTTCCGTAACATTGAATTATTTAATTCAGTTGCCTTCATGTGTATTTAATTATATCAACGTATCATTTGTATATATATATAATTATTTAAATAAAAAAAATTATCAATAAATTTATTATTCATATTTTATTTATATATATCATAATTTTTAGTTTACTTTTAAAATAAGGAAAATGTGGAAGAAAAAATTTTCAGATCAATCAAATTTCTCACAAATAACTACAATTATTAAAAAAATCCTGTATATTTCTTCATTATTCGCTCACACATTAATTATGATGAAAATATTATTCAATCAAAAAATGCCAATTAATGTACCTTATGGATTGTGATTTGTAACATTAATACAACGTTTTATAACTTATTAAAATGTTAAACGGAAACATACAGATAGGTGAATGATTAGTTACTTAATTTCATATTTTTGATATTTGGAAATTGACTATTTATTAATTCAAGAAAAATGATTAATTTAAATTTATTATTTTTTATATCATCAAATCATTGAATTCAATTGCCTCCATTTATATTCAATTATAATAATCTATAATTCGTTTATATATATAATTAATTGAAACTAATTGAAAATAAATTTATTATTCAAATTTCACTTATATGTATTATAATTTTGAATTCATTTTCGAAAAAAAAATAATTTTTCTAAAAAAAAATTCTTACAATAAATAAATTTTTTAGAGGTAACATAGTTATTAAAAGAATTCTATGTAGTTTTTGATTATTTGATCACATATCAATTGAAATGAAAATATGATCCATTAAAGAATTGCCATTTGATGTACTTCATGGATTGTAGTTTGGAACATTTATACAATGGATTAGAACTTATTATAAGGTTTAAAGAAAACATACAGATAGATAAATGATTATTTATTTAATTTCATATTTTTAATTTTAAGAAACAAATTATTTGTTGATTTGAGAAATATGATTTATTTAAATTCATTATTTTTTATATCATTAAAGTATTCAATTCAATTGCCACCATTCACATTGAATTATCTTAATGTAAAATTTGTATATATATATAATTGATGAAATAAAAGAAAATGATAAATAAATTTATTATTTATATTTTATTTATATATATTATAATTTCCAATTTAATTTCAAAAAAAGAAAATTTCATGAAATAAAAAAATTATCAAATTAATCGAATTGTTTGATAATAAATACAAATATGAAAAAAATCCTATATATTTTTTGATTACTTGCTTACATATTAATTAAAATAAAAATATTATTCATTGAAAAAATGCCATGCAATGCCCTTTATGGATTGCAATTTGGAACATTCATACAATGGATTAGAACTTACTGAAACGTCTAAAGAAAACACACAGACAGATGAATAATCAGTTATTCTATTCGATATTTTTAATTTTCAAAATCTGATTATTTTTTAATTTAGGAAATATGATTCATTTTAATCATTTCTTTTCATATCATTGAATCATTTAATTTATTCGCCTACATTTCTAATCAATAATATTATTCTGTAATTTGTATATATATATATAATTGATCAAATAAATTGAATGATAAATAAATTCATTATTCATATTTTATTTATATATAATATAATTTTCAAACAACTTTTAGAAGGAGGGAAATTAAAGAAGAAAAATATTTCCACATGAAATCAATTTTTTGAAAATGAATATAATAATTAGAAAAATTCTTTGTATTTTTCAATTATTCGCTCACAAATGAATTTGATTAAAAATAGTATTCATTAAAATAATGCCATTCAATGTCCCTTATGGATTGTAATTTGGAACATTAGTACAATAGATTAGAACTTATTGAAAAGTCTGAAGAAAACTCACGGATAGATATATGATTAGTTATTTAATCTCATATTTTCAATTTTTCAAAATTAATTCTTCTTGAATTTGAGAAAAATGATTTATTGAGATGAATTATTTTCAATATCACTGAATTATTTGATTCAATTGCCCCCATCTATATACAATTATATCAGTGGATAATTTATATACATATATACAAAATTGTTGAATGAAAAAAATTAGAAAATAAATTCATCATTCATATTCTATCCACTATATTATAATTTTTAATTCACTTCTGAAAAAAAAAGAATTTCTGAAAGAAAAAAATTTTTACACTAATCAAATTTTTTAGAAATAAATACGATTATTGGAAAATTTCTATATATTGTTGGATTATTCGCTCACATATTATTTGAAATAGAAATATTATCCATCAAAAAAATGCTATTCAATGTCCTTTATGGATTGTAATTTAGAACATTTATGCAATGGATCGGAACTTGTTGAAAAGTGTAAAGAAAACATACAGACAGATAAATGATCATTTATTTAATTTCATATTTTTAATTTTCGAAAACTTATTATTTTTTAATTCAAGAAATATGATTCATTTGGATAATTTTTTTTTATATCATTGAATTATTTAATTCATCCGCCTACATTTATAATCAATTGTATTCATGTATAATTTGTGAATATATATGATTGATTGAGTGAATGAAATGATAGATAAATTTATCATTTATACTATATTTCATTTTTTTTTTTTTATTTATTTATTTATTCCCAAGAAAATATAAATATACATAATATACAGAAGTAATATACAAAAGTACATTTATAGTCCTATAGAGGTAACTTAAAATTTCCTGTGCATAGGCTCGGGAAGAGTGAAAAGGCATATAATCTAACATATATGCCAGTTCAACGATTTTAAATTTAATTTTAAAATTAAGAAAAATCATACAGTTTGTACATTTAATTGAGCGAAAAGCATGGAAATGCCATTAGTTCATGTTTCATAAGATTTTTAAATAATTAGAGGATTAAATTTTACAAATAAAGTGAAAGACGGATATATTCTACTAAAGCGGTGATAGATGCTCAGGGTGGCCGATCAACCATTTTTTCAATTTATATGTAATTGACTTTGTCAATATAGGTAAATTCTTAATTTCGTTTGGTAACAGATTGAAAAATTTAATTGCAGTGTGTAAAGGACTGCTGCAGAACTTAGTTTTAGTGACTTTGGGTCCTTGTATTAACTTATGTCTGGATCTACCGTCGTAGTTATTGTATTTTTGCCTACAAAAATTAAAGTATTTTGTTAAACTATTTAAGACGAAATGTTGTTTGATGTTCAGTATTATTTTATCATCTACTCTTATTTTCTTTAATATTCTTTTTTGTAAGCTAAAAAGTGGCTTAATTGAATTATTATATGCTCCACCCCACGCTATGATACCATAGTTAATTGTACTTTCGAAAAGTGTATGGTAGAGAATTCTCAGAACATTTTTTGCCATGAAATAACTTAATTTATACACGAGAAATTGGAAGTATCTGACTTCTTTAATTAACTCCTGTATATGTATATCCCACTTCAAACATCTGTCAATGTAAATACCAAGATACTTACAGCTATTTACTGCCTTAATTGTTTTATTATTTATACTAACTAGGGGCTTCGCCCCTGCGCGCTTCGCGCGCCAACCCCATCTCGGCGCTACGCGCCTCGGGCACTCGGCGCTGCCCGCCTCGTTGTTCGGCGCTTCGCGCCTCACTATTTCCTTACGCATTGTCTAGTAGACAGGCGAATTCCTTCATGTTGATTTGATGACAGGTCCTGCACTTGCTGTCCACTTCAATTCCTTCTGTGCTTACTTTTCTTTTTTCCATCAATCTAAGCTTCCATTCGTTGGTTGAAAATTGGTGTTCCTTCTCTATTGATATCGATCTATCTCCTTGACTTGCTGAATTATTTTTGCTACTGCTCTGCCCGTTATTCTCCAAAATCACCTTCTTTATATTATTTTTTTCTCTATATTTATGTTGCTGTTCACTCCGTAAAACACCTCTTTCTCTTGTGGTCAACATCGATCATGGTCGTCCTCTTGCCTGGTTATAGGAATATTTGTTTATTATTATTCTCTGGCTTATTTGGTTCTTCGCACTTAAAATTTTATTTTCCTTTTTCCTTTGTGATACTTCCGACCATCCACCATCTTCATCGCCTTGTCTGCTGCTTGAAACTCCTCCTTTCTCCATTGTCATCGTAAATCCTGGCTGTCCTTTTGACTGTTTGGTGATATATTTAGATTTACTATTATTTGATTGTTACTTTTCATACTTATTACTCACCATCTGAATTTTATTTTGGTTCTGCAAGACATCAAAGTGTCCACTGTCTCCGTCGCTGGTGAAGAGTAGCGAGAATTGTGTTCCATTTTGTTATCCGATCCGGTGTGGATGAATTTGTTCTTCGCGATACACGATTAAACATATCTTAAAAATATCCGCAGCTGCATATATTGCATTTTTATTCATATGTGATTTGTAATCACCAGGTCACCTAATCACAGCACCGTTTGACTCATTACCTGTAATAAAACCCGCAAATGTAGACCAATTATCCACTATATTTGGAACGATACTCAGTCTCACCTCTGCGTGTCGATCTTGAGTGCCGTATACACAATACGCCAACGCGCGAAAAAGACAATTCCTGTCGGGAATCATCTTGATAATTTTCGTTTGCATGTTCATTTTTTGCGCGTCAGAAACAGATACCTATAAAGATATTTGTCAAAGACTGTCATAAACAGCCGATGACAGCTGTCAAAGGGTTTGCTAGATGCTTTTTGTTTTGTTTTCGGGATCTCACCCCACCGCCAACTTCATGCGTATACTATTGTTATTATAATCTTTTTTTACTATTGTTATTATAATCTTTTTCTACGTTCATTTGTTTGAAACTTTTTTATTAGATAGAGAGATTATAGTCTTTGGAGTAGAATCACTATAACAGGAAAAAGTTAGATAAACAGTTTTATCAACATTTAGTGTCAACTGGTTATTATTTCACCAGTCGCTGATTATTTTTAACATGTTATTCATGTCCTTTTGCACTTCGTCCCATTTGTCTCCTGAACACCGAACAGCAGTGTCGTCTGCATATGATAATAAGTATTTTTTGTCTACAACTCTAAAAATGTCATTAATGAACATTAAGAATAATAGTGGGCCCAGTATAGTTCCTTGTGGAACACCAATTTTTACATTCTCAGATTTACTATAAGACCCTTTGTATTTCACTGTTTTCACTCCATTATTTAAGCAGTCTTTAATCAAGTTATTAGCAACACCTCTTATACCATATCTTTCAAGCTTATTTAATAATATGACGTGATTAACAGTGTCAAATGCCTTGGCTAGATCCAGAAACGTAATAATTGTTCGTTTATCAGAGTTTAGGTTGTCATATATATACTGAACAAGGTCTGCATGAGCATCACTTGCGCTTCTATTTTTCAAAAAACCAAATTGTCTCTCAGAAATTATGTTACATTCAGTTATAAAGTCCGATAAACGATGATGTATTAGTTTCTCGAAAACTTTTGCTAAGTTAGATATTAATGATATCGGTCGATAGTTACAGTGTTCTCCACTTTTGTAAAAGGGTACAACGACTGCAGATTTTAAAGCGCGTGGCTAGATACCTTTGCTTATGCTTAAGTTGAAAATATGTTCTAGAGGTTTGCTAATAGCGTGTACTTATAGTCTTCAAAACTTTACTGTTAATATCATCTAGACCACCTGGTTTATCTTTTAAATTTTTAATCGTATTAAATATTTCACCAGGATCTGTAGGCCGTATGAATATAGACTTACAATTGTTTTCTACTAAATCAGATGCCCTACCTTCGCTCTTTTTATCTAGATTTATTTTACTAGCTAAGTTTAGCCCTATACTGCTGAAAAAATCAACAAAAGCATCGGCCATCTCTCTATTATCAGTTATTTCTTTATTCTGATAAATTAAATATTTAACATCATAGTCTGCTTTATTGTTTCTTCCCAGTTTATTATTTAAGTATTGCCATAATTTTTTGCTGTCGCCGCTGCTTTTATTGACTTGTTCTGTGTCATAGTTTCTTTTAGCACGAGTCATTACACTAGTTAGGATTTTACAATAGGTTTTATAATCGTTTTTAAGTTTAGTATTATTCTTATCAAGCTTCCAGACGTTATACAACATTTCTTTAGTGTTACATGACTTAACTATACCCTTAGTTATCCATTTTTTCCTATGGACACTAATTTTACTTTTATTTATATGTTTATTTGATTTTATTTTACGTGTTGAGTCTCTTATTAAAGTTTGAATTTCATTTATTAACGCCTCTATTGCTGTGTTTGGGTCTTGTATATCAAATATGTAATTAAAATCAATTTTATCAACTATAATTTTGAGTTTGTTATAGTTTATGATAGTTTTTGGAGCTTTAGTTTTATTTTCTCTTTGAAAGTTTATTGTTAAAAAAATTGGATAGTGATCTGTAAAAGCATTAGTGTATGTAAAAGAATTTGTTTTTGCTATTTTGGATTTAATAAACATATTATCAATACATGAACCCTCAAGACTGTTAGGTCTAGTAATGTCACTGAAACAGTTAACATAACCAGATCCTAACATAGTCTCAAGAAACTGTTCAGCAATAAAGTCTGCTTTGAGCAGGTTAATGTTAAAATCGCCAACGATGCAATGATGTTTAACATTTTTGTTTATAATTAGATATTCTTTCATTTCAACATTAAAATTATCTACATTAATATCATGACATCTATATATACCTGTTATCTTAAAAGACATATTATTTCTAATTCTCAACATAACCGACAATACATTACATGGACCTATATTTTCATTTGTTGTTGTGTGAGATATTGTAGATTTGACGTATATCACTACACCGTCCGCCTTGTTGATATTCCCGTGGCTATAGTATATAGTATAGTCGTCGAGCTTATAATACTTGTAATATTCTAGCTTCCATGTCTCGGTACAAACAATAACGTCCGGCTTCGTGTGTAAATTGTTTATTAAAATTTCTAAATTCTGATGGTTAGCATTTAGGCTTCTCACGTTAACATGTAAGATTATTACATTTTTGGACACTGAGGCCTGGTTTAATTTGCTTAGGCAGTTACATTGTTTTTCTATACTTGTAATGTAAGTATCGTTGTTAGCCATTGATATGTGTAATTATTACGCGTTGGTCGATGTCGAGGCTTCTTTTTTTCTGGTCAGGCAACCTACCTAATAATTTTGGTATTCTAGGTGAGGTTGGATAATCAGTCGTGTTCATTAGTTTTTGTAGTTTAAATTTAATGTATTCACACTTAGCGGTGTCGTTTGGACGATGATTTGTACATTTCTTTTGCTTATATTTATCATTATAGAATTCGCAATTTACAGACTTAATAATGTCAGATTTACAGTCAATAGTTTCATGGTCACCGGAGCACTTTAAACACTTTATCACGTTTTTACAGTTTTTACCACTGTGATTAAGGACGCCCGCACTTAAAACACAAGTTTAAATTAATGTCATCAACAATTTTACAACATTGGTATCCAATGTACAGTTTGTATTCATTCTTGACAATAATACCGTATATTTCAGGCGCGGCCTCAAGTATAACCGTGCGTTGTTTTGATGCATTTTTAAATTCACCTATTAATGAGAAATTACCATTTAGCATCTCTGAGTTCCTATTTTTGATGTCCTCAGTAAGGTCCTCGAGATTCATGTCATTTTGCACATCCAAGATTTTGATTCTTGGTGCCTTTAGTGATTGCACTTCAACTTGGTTGTTGTTTTTCAGCTTATTATTTAGTACAGCGGTAGTTCTGTCTACATCCTCTTTGTTCTTACACTTGATGGTGACTTCACCAGACTTGTTAGTAAGTAGTTTTTTAATCGGCACAGCAATATCCCCCAGCAATTGGTTCTTGACTTGGTTGACAGTGTCGTTGTTGTTATTATCTTTTGCTTTAACTATTATATTAGGTATAATATTCCTTGTGTTGACTTTGTTAGTCTTTGTTACATCCGCGTAACTAACCACATTACTATGGTTATTATTATTTTTGATATTTACCATTTCTTTTGACAGATCATTTTTTTCTTTTAGTTCCTGATTTATTTCTTTTAGTAGGTCGTTTTCAACTCTGAGGATGGCCAGCTCGTCTTCGATAACCGTCTCGTCTAACAGTATACTCTCCCTAGTCTTGTTTAAGGAAATATTTTGACTTAGCTCATCTTTTACTTTATCCTTTTCAAACAGTTCGGCATGTGCGATTATTTTGCGCGCATCTTCACATAACTCAATGTTGTCAAACTGACTTTTAGAAGTAATGTCCACATGATGTGCCGCGCATATAACAAATATATCACTAATAAACTTGCCCGGACCATTTTTATTTAATCGATTGAAGTCATTAGTATGAAAAACACTTTCACATAGTATGCAGATCACGATTTTAGGGACCGGCATATTCGAGTGGCACTTAAATGTTTTCGCATTACTCGGCACGATGTGCGTATCGCCCGCCACCTTGGCATACGTCTGATTCTATTTGTATATATTATAATTTTTAATTAACTTTTAGAAAAAAAAGAATTGAAAAAAAAATTTTCACATGAATGAAATTTTTTGAAAATGAATATAACCATTAGAAAAATTCTATATATTTTTCAATTTTTCGCTCACATATTAATTATAATAAAGATAGTATCCAATCGAAAAATGCCATTTAATGTACTTTATGGATTGCAATTTGGAACATCTCCACAATGAATTATAACTTATTGAAAAGTTTGATAAAAACGTACAGATAGATGAATGATTAGTTATTCAAGTTCATATTTTTAATTGTTGAAAATGAATTATTCTTCAATTCAAGAAAAAAGATTTATTCGGATTAGTCATTTTCAATGTCATCAAATTATTCAATTTAATTGCCCCCATTTATATTCAATTATGATAATGTATAATTTGTAGATATGTTACGTGGGGGTGAGGGTGGAACTGAGCGGTGGTAGTTGATGATTAATTGAATAATCTAGCTCCCACGTAACGACAATGAATAATAATTATAACTAAGAAAAGACCTACCTTTCGATAAGCCGGTATTTTGTAGGATCGTGCTGCTATAGACCTGTACAGGTCTGTGAGGTTTGTTTAAATTGTTGAGGCAATTACAATAATAAAAATAGGAAGAAGGTCGTTCAAAATAAATGATTAATATAATTTGACTGGTAAAAGATGAAATATATTCTATTTTGATTTGGTAATTGAAATGTTTGGTAACAATCAATGGTGATGATGATATATGTATGAGCCGAAAATAACAATTTATAAAGTCTTCAAGTTTATAAAAATCATGTGGTATACTATTCTAGAGGATATTATTATTTGATACCAAGAACATCTACTCTGAACGATGGTTATAACTAGCTGGTCGTGATTATTGTATTGTATCTCTCTTTTTAGATTATCTTGAATCGATTATATATATATAATTGTTAAGTCTTATTCGTTGATTCTTGGAAACAATAAGTACGAATAAATTGGGGGTAGTGAAGCTAGCCACCAATTCTAGACTTGGTTTTTGTGAATTTACTGAAGTAGTTTTGATTATCAAGTGGAAACAAGAATTCGTCTAATTTCGAAGATTAACACTCGGATTGACTTAGCTTTTTGGTGAATCGGTCGACGAGATTGAGAGCCGTCGGATCGTGTCGGTCTGCGTCGGTAGAATGCTGGACCAGGGGCCTCACCTCAAATTTGGACGAGTTGATCAATCGAATGACGTTGAACGTTGGTCACTTAGTCTTTGTGAATTTAGAATAATATCTTGTTATCGAAAGTTTGAAAGTGTCTGTTTTCTGATTTTGATGATAAGTTAAAATTGATTGGAACGATTATTTATTAAAAATGATAGTGTAATTATTATTATTTTTACTTAAGATTACCTGATTCGCTTGAATCAGGGCCGAACTCAATTTTAACTAAGGAAAATGGAATATCATAAAAATGTCTATTCGCGAAATGACGAGATTTAGTAAAGAACAGAAAAGAGGGAAATGTAGAAGATAGTGAGTCCTTTGCAATTAACAGATTAACTGAATGCTCGAATTTGACGAATTAGCGCGAGACTTTAGGCCGGTCACAATTAAGATTTTCCAAACACTACTCTTGCTCGAGAGGGCTAATCCGGGTTTACGTCCACGCACTTCGCGACTTGACAGACGAAAGACGCGGCTTCTTGGGCCCGAGGGTCCAAGGAGCTGCGGTTGTAATTAGTTACAACGGTAATTAGCCAATGAGGTGCGAGGGCGACCTCCTGGTGCCCAAATCCACATGGTCAGCGTTACTTCTCGCTCTTCGACGGTGTTCCGACGATTCTCAATCTCGTCGGTGACACATTGAAAATATGAACAAAAGATATTTGCATGCAATGTTCACACATTCATTCATACATTCCAATGAGTAATCTATTTTAATTTGGTGGTTCTAAAGGTAGTGGTTTATCCTAGTTATTGATTATAGTTTTAACTTAAAAAGAGGGATATTTCCAGTCTGAGCGCTACTGATGCTAATTCAGCAGTCTCCTATCTCAGTTCTTGGTACCAGTTATAAGAAACAATTTTGAACCTTATACTAGGGATCATTGTTGGTCTCTACGTGACTTTTGCCAGGAGGGGTGGAACTCGCCGTTATTAGAATATGAGATTTTGATGAAATGATATCTGTGCATTGAAGAAATTAAAGCAATGAAATGAAATGGAATTTTGAAAAAGTTACGCCAAGGCGGTACGTCGGGGCGTAACAGATATATATAATTATTTGAATGGAAAAAATGATGAATAAATTTATTGTATCTATTTTATTTAAATATATTATAATTTTCAATTCACTTTTGAAAAAAGAAGAATTTTCATCGAAAAATTTCATTACAATAATTGAATTTTTTATAGAAAAATATAATTACGAAAAGAATCCCATATATTTTTTGATTATTTGTTCACATATTAATTGAAATGAAAATATAAATCATTAAAAAAATGCCATTTGATGTACTTCATGGATTGTACTTTGAAACATTCATACAATGGAACACAACTTATTAAAAAGTTTAAAGAAAACACACAGATAGATTTATGATTAGTTATTTGATTTCAGATTTTTAATTTTTCAAAATTAATTATTCTTGAATACAAGAAAAATGATTAATGCAGATTAATTATTTTTTATACCATCATATTATTTAATTCAATTGCCTCCATTTATACTCAATTACAATAATGTATAATTTGTATATATATATATAATTAATTGAAAGAAAAAAAAATGATAAATAAATTTATTATGTATATTTCATTTAAGTATATTATAATTTTTAATTTACTTTTGAAAAAATAATTTTGGGAAAAAAACAACAACCATTAATTAAATTTTCAAAAATAAATATCATTGTTGAAAAAATTCTATATATTTTTCAATTGTTTGCTCACATATTAATCAGAATAAAAGTGATATTCATTAAAAAAATGCCATTCAATGTCGCTTATGGATTGTAATTTGGAACAATTATGGAATGGATCAGAACTTATTGAAATGTTTTAAGAAAACACAGAGATAGATATATAATTAAATATTTAATTTCATATTTTTGATTTTTCAAAGCTAATTATTCTTCAATTTCAGAAAAATTAATTATTGAGGTAAATTATTTTTCATATTATTAAATTATTTAATTCAGTTGCCCCCATTTATATTCAATTATATTAATGTATCATTCGCGTAAATATATAATTAATTTAATAAAATAATCACAAATAAATTTATTATCTATATCACATTCATATATATTATATATTTGAATTCACCTCCTAAAAAAGAAAAATGTTGAAAAAAAAATTTTCACAGTCGATAAATTTCTCAAAAATGACTATAATTGTTAAAAAAATCCGTCGCATTTCTTCATTATTCGCTCACACAATAATTATGATAATAATATCATTCAATCAAAAAATGCCATTTAATGTACTTCATGGATTATAATTAAACGATCAAACGAACTTACCTGTTGTGAAGTTCGATCGTAATTATATGTAGAGTCTCGTTTGAGATGATTACATCGTAGTACCGTCTACTTCACGTTAGTGTCACGAATATTCAGAGCTTATAAAAAAAAAAGAGAGCGCCTGGCCCCCTGGCGCTGCGGTTGTTCCTTCTCCAAGTCATATTGTTTAAAGTACTCCATAAGGATTGAAAATAATAAAACAAACACATTTTAATAAATAAAGGGGGAGGGAATGATAGAAACGAACGGAAATAAAACGTTCAATGGGTGGGATGTAATCATCTCAAACGAGACTCTACATATAATTACGATCGAACTTCACAACAGGTAAGTTCGTTTGATCGTTTAATTATATTACGAGTCTCGTTTTCGAGATTACATCGTAGATGTTCAGAAAAAAAATTATTTTATTATTTTCTAAACAGCCTCAGGCAACAAAAACGTAACTTTTATCGAGACCAGTGGTCTCTCGAGAACAAGAATCAGCGGTTTTTTATTCGCTTACTTCGATTCTAACAAAATGTAATTAATGATATCTTATGCAATAACTTATAAATATTATGAGAACACGGTTGCTGCAAAGTCTTTTCTGCCCGATTTAATCGGCCGATTATAATACTTTGCAAATACCTGCGAGTCCTTTGACCAGCCCGCGGTATTTCTTATCGCGCTAATATCCAACCCCTTTGCCAAGGCAGCCGACGTAGACGCGTGCCTTGTACTGTGCGCCGTGAACTCAGGTCCTATGCCGCTCTTTGCCAACACTGACCGGATCCAACGACTTATTGTCTGGGTACTCGCCGATTTGAAGGGTTTTCTCGAAGTGATCAGTACGTTACTGCAATCACCTCTGAGTGGTTTTGTTATTTCCAAATATCTCTTCAACGTGCTCGCTATGCACAGTCTAGGCTGTTCGCGAAAGTACGGCAATAACAAAAGTGGCTGGAAAGCCCCTGGTCTCGACGTTTTAATGATGTCCGAGATCCTTATCTCGAAGCCCTGTGCCGAGTGAGAAATATTGTCAAGTCTCATAAGCGAGAAAGTTTGCACTCGATGAGCCGTACCTAAAGCTAACAGCGTAACTAATCTCTCTGACAATTGTTGATTGTTTAATGATTCGAGAGGATATAAGTTCGCAATGTACGTAAGTACGATGCCGACGTCCCATGTTTCGTCGTATCGAGGTTTCGTTGGTCTAAGCCGAAAAATCCCTTTAAAAAATCTACTGATAATCCGATCGTTAGTCATGTCGTTCGTCGATATTAACGAGATCGCCGATCGCGTCGCGTTTAATGTGCCATAGGAGGCTCCTGAACCGTATCTCATTTGCAGAAATTCGAGAATGCGGTTCGCGCTCGCTTTGTAAATGTCTGTTTCCGTCTCTCAACAGAAATTCGCCCATAGCTTAATAGGTCCTGAGTACTGCTTCCATGTACTCTGGGCGAGAGAAGCCAACAACGTCTCGATCACTGAGTCCGAGAATTTCTTGCGGCGGTAAGATTCGCCGACAATTTCCTGGCAATCAAAGCCAGTGATTTCTGTAATGGATGCTGGAGAGACCTACAAGGAGACAATAAAAGCCATTTAGCGGGAGCGAAGATCATCGGTTTCTCTACGAGAAGGTCCATAAATATAGGGAACCATGGTTGCGAAGGCCAATTCGGCACTATCGCAATCCCACAGGCGCGATCTGCGATAACTTTTCGAAGGAACCTGAGTACCAATGCGAACGGTGGAAATGCATAAAAATACTCCGATTTCCAGTTGATCGTGAACGCGTCAATAGCTAAGGCATCAGGATCTCTGTGCCACGAACAATAAGCTTGACATTTCGCGTTAATCCTGGATGCAAACAGGTCCAATTTTGGTTTGCCAAATTCCGAAATTACTTTCTCGTATGCCCAGCTCGACAGTTCCCATTCCGTGTCTATATTCTTTATCCTCGACTCCCTATCGGCCTCGACGTTTCCCTTGGACGCTATGTAAGATGCGAAAATCCAAATTTTCCTACACTCGCACCATTGCCAAATCTCTTTTGCTATCCCGTGAAGTGCGGCATATTGAACTCCTCCCATTCGATTCACATATGCAATAGCTGTCGTATTATCGATTCTTAGTAAAATTTCGCAATCGTACAATTCGCTTGCAAAACATTTAAGGGCCATAAAGACGGCAATTAGTTCGAGTTGGTTAATGTGCAGCCCCCTTTCGGTGTCACTCCAAAAACCGTGTGTGCCTTCATTACAACAATACGCGCCCCAGCCCGCTTTTGACGCGTCCGAGTAAATCTCCTTAATAAATCGAAAACTTCTTATCGGACCAAATGACGTTGTAATATTTTGTTTCCACCAATCGAATTCGATCTGCAAATCTGCGGATAATTCGAGCTGTGCATCGTAATCCCCCCCGCTGACTAACAAGGCGAAGAACTTTTCTCGTTCGAATCTCTTGGTGTATAACCATCCATACTCAATTGCGCGACAACAGTCGACTAACTTCCCGATGAGGTGAGCGAATTCCCGAATTGTACAAAACTTGCGATGGCTAAAGTCGTCGATCACGGCTACCATTTTCTTTCTCTTGACTTCCGGTAGCTCCAATCTTATTTTTCGAGAGTTAATAACGAATCCTAAAAAAGTGCAATCTTTCTTGGGAATCAAGCTACTTTTTTGATAATTCACTATAAACCCTAGTGACTGCAGTTCTTTAATAGTGACTTCTACGTTTGTGCGACACGCGTTAAGATTCGAGCCGATGCAGAGGATATCGTCTAAGTAAATTGTCGAGATGAATCCTTTCCCTCGTAAATAATTCACTACCGGTTTTAGGATTTTTGTAAAAATATACGGCGCTGTGCATAGACCGAACGGGAGGCATACAAATTCGTACATTATATCCCCGAAAATGAATCTCAAATATTTCCGGCTTTCCACGTGCATAGATACCAAAAAATACGCATCTTGTAAATCTATGTTACACATAAAATCACCTCGCGAGATTAGTTTCGTCGCAGTTCTAATGTCCTCTAACTTGAAATGCTGCGTGACTATAAAGTTATTGAGCTTTTTCAAGTTTAACACGAATCTCATTTTTCCGTTTGATTTTGGTACTAAGAAATACGACGAAATAAATTGTCCCGGGCATGGCAAGCAGGGTCTGACTGCGCCCAGATCTAACAATTTGGCGATCGCCAGTTTCATATGTTCAAGATCAATCCCAGAATTGAATTTTTGCTGAGGAGGCGTAAGAGATTGGTGTACTGACTGGTCAAATTCAATTTTGTACCCTCTTACACAGTTTAAAATGAATCGATCCCGCGTGATCTTTTCCCATTGGGGGAGAAACTTTTGCAGCCGCCCCGCTGCTTTATTTACCTTTAAGGCCTGTCCCGCGAGCGTTGGTACGAGCTCTGCTTGCGACTCTGGCTCCAAGCTCGTTGTTGATCTCGCTGTTGATACGACTGATTCGACTTCGGGACAAATTTGACAGTCTTCCTCGATCCTCTCTGGTTCGCGCCCGCCCGAGATCCCCCTCGATACGAGTTGGACGACGGGCCTTTCCAGTTTCCCGAATTCGAGTTACGAAGAGGCGCCTTGGGCACCGATGGTTGAGCCTTCAACTCCAAGCCCACCTTTTCGATCGACTTTGCCGTTTTTATTTTTCCGGGCGAATCCTCGCCGAATAAAAAAGCGTCGGGCATAGTTTCGTCCAGAATTCCCTTGATCTTCTTGTCGAGAGACGGCGTAATGCACGATCTTCGTGTAATCGAGTCCAGACGAGAAGCGTGTGCCAGCAGTCGACCCGCCTCGGCAAGATACTCCAACAATTGATACTCGTCAATGCCGTCTTCCTTGGGGGTCAACAGCAACGAAATTCCAGCACCCAATGCGGCCATAGCTGAACCGCGAATATTTTGCGCATTTCTCAAGTATTTGTCTCGTTTCGTGGCCGACTCGAAGAGCGATGACGCTACTTCTGCGTTTAACACTGGCGCTTCCAAGCGACAATTGCCTGTTCGCGCATACTTTGACAACAACTCCTCTAGGTCGTCTTTCTTGAGTCCTTCGGCTATCCATTTTTCCCAATTTTGTGCCAAAGTTGAGTTTAGCTGTAATTCTGGCGCACCAGATTTTTCAAGGGCACCCAGGATACGCAGGGTCTCTTCGTCGAAAGCCTGTGCTGCGTCCTCTGTAGCCTGACTCTCAGCATCCGCTGGAGTTTATCCTTCGGTATCTCGCGATGGATCAACCGATGCGACGGGGAGAATATTTCCCCCATTGTTGTCGTTCGTTGGTGACAAGCCTGCAATGGATTAACCTGCGATAAAGACAGCCTCTCGTATTTGTTACGCAAACGAGTCTCATTTCGCAACAGCCTCGTGATTGACAAAATTACTCTATCTTTGTTCGGCTAATGCCGTCGAATTACGCGACCGTAACCTTGGGCCATCTGCCGATTCCTCCATACAGGGGAATCGTACAGTTCGACTCTAAGAAAATACTCTGAGAGATTTCCTTCGTACGGCCTGGGCCGCCGAGTCATGTGGCCATGATAAATGCGGAATATGCAATAATCATTCATTTTTGCGAATTACATTCACAATCGACTGAAGGCAGAACTCTGAGAGTCTGCCTTCGTACGGACAAAACCGCCGAGTCTGTGGCCCGCTATTTCCGCGAGCGACACCCGCTCAAACCTTTTTAAGTTTTGTTCGACCCGAGACAATTTCTGTGAACTTGTCTCCGCACGGCAAAGCCGCCCGGTCTACGGAAATAACGAAAGAAAAACAGAAGAAAATACTTTGACGACTTGTCGATGCCTCCTGATTGCCAGCAATTGTTTTCTTTGCAGCTCTACCCGAGGTGGGCACGCTCGTGTGCATAACCTCGCGTCTCGGGCTACTCGAGGTCGTATCTGAAGAGCTATCAGGCATCGCATCAACTATCTTCTTCAACTTTTTAAAGAACTTCTCGCTCTTATTCTCCTTATTCTTCTTCCTCTTGTGTGATTTGCCCATGATTTTTCTTGATTAATAAACTGGAACAATGCTCTAAACGTGCTACACTTTTACGCACGAAAAACGTTATGGCTTGGAGAAGGAACAACCGCAGCGCCAGGGGGCCAGGCGCTCATTTTTTTTTTTATAAGCTTTGAATATTCGTGATACTAACGTGAAGTAGACGGTACTACGATGTAATCTCGAAAACGAGACTCGTAATATAATTTGGAACATTTATACAATGGATTGTAACTTATTGAAATGTTTATAGAAAACACAGAGATGGATATATAATTAAATATTTAATTTCATATTCTTCATTCTACAAGGCTAATCATTCTTTAATTTCAGAAAAATTAATTATAGAGGTAAATTATTTTTCATATCATTATATTATTTAATTCAGTTGCCTCCATTTATATTCAATTATATTAATGTATCATTCGTGTAAATATATAATTAATTTTATAAAATAATCTCAATTAAATTTATTATCTATATTACATTCATATATATTATATATTTGAATTTACCTCCTAAAAAAGGAAAATGTTGAAAAAAAAATTTTCACAGTCATTAAATTTCTCAAAAATGACCATAATTGTTAAAAAAATCCGTCGCATTTTTTCATTATTCGCTCACACAATTAATATGATAATAATATCATTCAATCAAAAAATGCCATTTGATGTACTTCATGGATTATAATTTGGAACATTTATACAATGGATTGTAACTTTTTAAAAAGTTTGAAGAAAACATACAGATGGATCTATGATTAGTTATTTGATTTCATATTTCTAATTTTTGAACATGAATTATAATAATGTAACATCTGTTTATATATATAATTAATTAAAACAAAAAAATGATGAATAAATTTATGATTCATATTTTATTTATACATTCCAAAATTTTCGGTTTGCTTCTGAAAAAAAAAAATATGTTGAAAAAATTTTTACAATAATCAGAATTCTTAAAAATAACTGTAATTATTAAGAAAATCCTATACATTTTTTCATTATTTGCTAACATTAATGATAATGGAAATATTTTTCCCTCAAAAAATGCCATTCGATGTACTTTATGGATTGTATTTCGGAACATGTATACAATGGATCGGAACTTATTCGGAAGTTTTAAGGAACCACACAGATCGATAAAAACTTAATCGTTTGATTTCATATTTTTCATACTCGAAAATTAATCACCCATGAATTTAGAAAACCGGGATCGACTTCCGGGCGACACGCATTACCTCGTGCGCATCTTTGACCGTGCTTCTCACACGTCCTCACGGCCTAAAATCGACTGCCGGACGCCCTGCATTGCCTCCTGCTCCACTCTGACGCTGCTCGTGTCAAGTCCCCACTGCCACGGATCGACTCTGGAACGACGCGCATTGCCTTTTGCTCGACCTCGACCGTTCTTGTGTCATGTACCCTCTTCCGCCGATCGACTCCGGGACGACGCGCATTGCCTTTTGCTCGACCTCGACCGTGCTCGTGTCAATTCCCCTTTGCCACTGATCGTACCAGGGACGACGCGTATTGCGTTTTGCTCGACCTCGACCGTTCTTGTGTCATGTACCCTCTTCCACCGATCGACTCAGGAACGACGCGAATTGCCTTTTGCACGACTTTGACCGTGATAGACCCATGTCTTCGCGGCCTGTGATCGACTGCCGGACGCAATGCGGGGCGTCCCCGCGCATTTTTATATAATTATTCAAAATAATTATTTTCTTATTTCATTAAATTATTTAACTTAATTACCTCCATTTATATTCAATTATAATAATGTATAATATATGTATGAATGTATAAATAAATGTATTCATATTTGATTATATTGATGTATAATATACTCATATATATATATATATATATATATATATATATATATATATATATATATATATTAGGGTGGGTCAAAAAAATCAAGTATTTTTTTTTTTGGATTCGACACACGAAAACTAGTTCCTAGCTACCTCTAGAAAGTACTTACCAAATCTAAGCTCTTAATATTAACGGGAAGATTATGCTCATCATAGTTTTCCATTTTCAATTTAGTCTTATATAAAAATGGCCATATCTTATCACCAATAGATTGTTAAATTAGTTGCATCGTCAATATTTATAGGAAATTGAACGCTCTACAAAAATGGTCTCTTATACTTTTTTCATTAATCTAACCATTTAAAAGATATTCAAGGTGAAAGGTTGAAGTATTTTAAGGAAAATAACTTTTTGTTTTGAATTTTGTAACTTACTAAAAAATAATTATTGTCAAATGAGTTTCAGATATTTTCATAGGAAATTGAACGCTCTACAAAAAAGGTTTCTTGTGGTTAATCGATTACTGTAACCATTTAGAAGATATTCGCAGTAGAATCCCAATGCCTGTTGATTTTAATAGTTTTTAAATAATTATTTCCAATTTATCCATTTATTTGATGGATTTTGAGATAATTTATGATCTATTCCAGAAAGAGAAGGTTTTTATTTAAGAAATATCATCAAATATATCAGCAGAAAAAAAAAATTCTATTTTACCATATGAAATTTTATAATTCAATACAGTATTGATACTAAAATATATTTTTTCTTTTTGTTTAAGTTATAAAAATTGACTTTTATTGCAATTCGGAAATTTTGCTCGATGTTCCTTGACAACTTGCAATAAATATTGAAACTGGTCTTCGTTTTTTGTCAAGCATTGGTTGTATTCAGATACCAGCGCTACTCCACGCTCTGCTGCGTCATTTACAACTTTTAATTGCCTAAAATAGTCTTCATTTTCTTTATAACTGTCATCGGAAGTCCACAATTCAATGTCAAGATCAAGAAAATCATATGGTAGGTCGAATATTTTAAATAAATTCAATGATCTCTGAGAAATAAAGTCAGATTCTCATGAATATTGTAAAAATTCATAAATTGAATGGATAAATTGGAAATAATTATTTAAAAACTATTAAAATCAACAGGCATTGGGATTCTACTGCGAATATCTTCTAAATGGTTACAGTAATCGATTAACCACAAGAAACCTTTTTTGTAGAGCGTTCAATTTCCTATGAAAATATCTGAAACTCATTTGACAATAATTATTTTTTAGTAAGTTACAAAATTCAAAACAAAAAGTTATTTTCCTTAAAATACTTCAACCTTTCACCTTGAATATCTTTTAAATGGTTAGATTAATGAAAAAAGTATAAGAGACCATTTTTGTAGAGCGTTCAATTTCCTATAAATATTGACGATGCAACTAATTTAACAATCTATTGGTGATAAGATATGGCCATTTTTATATAAGACTAAATTGAAAATGGAAAACTATGATGAGCATAATCTTCCCGTTAATATTAAGAGCTTAGATTTGGTAAGTACTTTCTAGAGGTAGCTAGGAACTAGTTTTCGTGTGTCGAATCCAAAAAAAAAAATACTTGATTTTTTTGACCCACCCTAATATATATATATATATATTATAATTTTCAATTTACTTTCAAAAAAAGGGAAATATGAAAAAAAAAATTTTTTTTACAATAATTAAATTCATTGAAAATAAATATAATTATCAGAAAAATCCTATATATCATCCAATTATTTGCTCACATATCAATAAAAATAGAAATATCATTCATTAAGAAAATGACATTTAATTTACTTTATGAATTGTAATTTGGAACATTCACACAATGGATTAGAACCTATTATAAGGCTTAGAGAAAATATACAGATAGATCAATGATTATTTATTTGATTTCAAATTTTCAATTTTTAAAAATTAATTATTCTTCAATTTAAGAAAAATAATTTATTTCAATTAATTATTTTCTTATTTCATTGAATTATTCAACTTAATTACCTTCATTTATATTCAATTATATTAATGTATAATATATATACATATATTATAATTTTCAATTTACTTTTAAAAAAAGAGAAATTTAAAAAAAAAATTTTCTTTACATTTATTAAATTCATTAAAAATGAATATCATTATTAAAAAAATCCTAAATATTTTTCAACTATTTGCTCACATATTAATTAGAATAAAAATATTATTCATTAAGAAAATGACATTTAATTTACTTTATGAATTGTAATTTGGAACATTTATACAATCGATTAGAACTTATTATATGGTTTGAAGGAAACATACAGATGAATAAATGATCATTTATTGAATTTCATATTTTTAATTTTTAAAAATTAATTATTCTTCAATTTAGGAAAAATAATTTATTTAAATTAATTATTTTCTTATTTTGTTAAATTAATTAACTTAATTACCTCGATTTATATTCAATTATATTAATGTATAATAAATATATATATATAAATAAATGTGTTTATATTCAATTATAATATATATATATGTATATTATAATTTTTAATTCACTTTCAAAAAAAGAGAAATTTAAGAAAAAAAAATTTTTTTTACAATAATTAAATTCATTAAAAATAAATATGTTACGTGGGGTTGAGGGTGTACTGAGCGGTGGTAGTTAATGATTAATTGAATAATCAAGCTCCCACGTAACGACAATGAATAATTATTAAATCTAAGAAAAGACCTACCTTTCGATAAGCCGGTAATTTGTAGGATCGTGTTGCTATAGTCCTGTACAGGTCTGTGAGGTTTGTTTAAATTGTTGAGGCAATTTTATAATGATGAAAATGGGAAAAAGGTCGTTCAAAATAAATGGTTCAATATGATTTAACCGGTAAAAGATGAAGTATATTCTGTTTCGATTTGGTGATTGAAATGTCTGGTAACAATCAATGGTGATAATGACATAAGAGCCGAAAGTAACAATTTATAAAGTGTTCGAGTTTATACAAATCCTGTGTTATTCTATTCTAAAGGATATTATTATTTGGTACCAGGAACATCTACTCTGAACGATGGTTATAACTAGTTGGTCGTGATTATTCGATATAGTATCTCTCTTTTTAGATTATCTTAAATCAATTATATATACTATTGTTAAGTCTTATTGGTTAATTCTTGGAAACAATAAGTACGATTTAATTGGGGGTAGTGAAGCTAGCCACCAATTCTAGACTTGCTTTTGAATGAATATTACTGAAGTAAATTTTGATTATAAAGGTGAAACAAGAATTCGTTCAATTTCGAAGATTAACACTCGGATTGACTTAGCTTTAGGTGATTCGGTCGACGAGATTGAGAGCCGTCGGATCGTGTCGGTCTGCGTCGGTAGAATTCTGGACCAGGGGCCTCACCTCAAGTTTGCAAGAGTTGATCAATCGAACGATGTTGAACGTCGGTCACTTAGTCTTTGTGAATTTAGAATGATATCTTATTATCGCAAGCTTGAAAGTGTCAATTTCCTGATTTTGATGTATGTTAAAAATGATTCCAACGATTATTTATTCAAAACGATAGTGTAGTTATTATTATTATCACTTAAAATTACCTGATTCGGTTGAATCAGGGCCGAACTCAATTTAATTGTGGAAAATGGAATGGCATAAAAATGTCTATTCGCGAAATGATGAGATTTAGTAAAGCACAGAAAAGATGGAAACGTAGAAGATAGTGAGTCTCTTGCAGCTAACAGAATAACTGAATGCTCGAATTTGACGAATTAGCGCGAGACTTTAGGTCGGTCACAACTAAGATTTTCCAAACGCTACTCTTGCTCGAGAGGGCTAATCCGGGTTGATGTCCACGCACTTCGCGACTTGATAGACGAAAGACGCAGCTTCTTGGGCCCGGGGGTCCAAGGAGCTGCAGTTGTAATGAGTTACAACGGTAATTAGCCAATGAGGTGCGAGGGCGACCTCCTGGTGCCCAAATCCACATGGTCAGCGTTACTTCTCGCTCTTCGACGGTGTTCCGACGATTCTCAATCTCGTCGGTGACACATTGAAGATATGAACAAAAGATATTTAGATGCAATGTTCACACATTCATTCATACATTCCAATGAGTAATCTATTTTAATTTGGTGGTTCTAAAGGTAGTGGTTTATCCTAGTTATTGATTGTAGTTTTAACATAAAAAGAGGGATATTTCCAGGCTGAGCGCTACTGATGCTAATTCAGCAATCTCCTATCTCAGTTCTTGGTACCAGTTGAATAGAAGAAAGTTGAACCTTATACTAGGGATCATCGTTGGTCTCTACGTGACTTTTGCCAGGAGGGGTGGAACTCGCCGTTATTAGAATATGAGATTTTGATGAAATGATATCTGTGCATTGAAGAAATTAAAGAAATGAAATGAAATGGAATTTTGAAAAAGGTACGCCAAGGCGGTACGTCGGGGCGTAACAAATATAATCATTAAAAAAATCCTATATATTTTTTGATTATTTGCTCACATATTAATTAAAATAAAAATATTATTCATTAAGAAATGCCATTTAATTTACTTTATGAATTGTAATCTGGAACATTCATACAATGGATTAGAACTTATTATAAGGTTTGAAGAAAACATACGGATAGATGAATAATCAGTTATTCTATTCGAAATTTTCAATTTTCAAAATCTGATTATTTTTTAATTTAGGAAATATGATTCATTTTAATTATTTTTTTTCATATCACTGAATCATTTAATTTATTCGCCTACATTTCTAATCAATAATATTATTGTATAATTTGTATGTATATATAATTGATGAAATGAATTGAATGATAAATAAATTCATTATTCATGTTTTATTTATATCTATATTATAATTTTTAATTAACTTCCAGAAGGAGGGAAATTAAAGAAGAAGAAAATTTTCACAGGAATTAAATTTTTTGAAAATGAATATAATAATTAGAAAAATTCTTTGTATTTTTCAATTATTCGCTCACATATGAATTTTGATAAAAATGGCATTCATTAAAAAAATGCCATTCATTGTCCCTTATGGATTGTAATTTGGAACAATTATGCAATGGATTAAAACTTATTGAAATGTTTAAAGAAAACACAGAGATAGATATATAATTAGTTTATAAAGTTAATAAAGTTTGCACGTTTAGGATACTGAAAAATGTAATCTACTTTTTTGCAACTTATGTAAGTCGACTGGTGCAATTATTCCTTAAATTATCCCTGACAATCTGATTTACCGAGGTTCAGTCTGGGGCTTACATGTCGTAATGTGGGTTGGGAGGTGAAAAATCAAGTGAATTTTATTGTCAAGTACAACTTTCCAATGTACACGGATCTTTTTATAAGTATGATAAGAAATGTAAGAAAATCACTTGTTTTTGGGGAAAAAAAGTCAAAAAGTGCAAAATCTTGAGACCTTCAACATGCTTCTTCACAAGGGCGATAAACTCATTTGACGAAAATCGAATGTCGCAATGGCGAAACTACACGAATTAAAGTTCCAGTTGCTGCCCCATCCACCGTAATCTCTATATTTGACTTCTTCTGACTTTTTCCTATACCTAAACCTAAAATTCTAGCTCTGGGGAAAACAAATTTCGTCAAATGAGGAGATCATTACTGTTGTAAACGAGTTGGACCCAGTGTGCGGAGCTCAAAGTAGCCTACATTGAGAAATAAAGACGATTTTTCTTGAAAGAAAGTGATTTTCTTGCTTACGCTTCGCCATACTTGTAAAACGATTTATGTGCATATTCCTTACCGGTGCTGCAAAACCAGTAGAAAATTATCAGATCGTTGTTCTTTCATTATTGAGCATGTTAATTTACCTTTCTCGTTCATCCATCAAATTAGTATTTGAATATCCTGGCTGCGTAATTTGTTAAATTTCGGGTCCGCGGTTTTTTTTTTATCAGCTTCTTTCTGTTCAGATTTTTTATTCAGTTTTAAAGATCATCCGTTATGCCAGCGATTGAGAAATAATTCTGTGGCTAATGCTCTGACCTGATCTTTTTATCATTCTGTACCCGCTGTCGCCGCAGCAATTGTTGTCGCCTCAAGTAACGACACCGAATTCTTCGGTGGCGGAATTTTCGTCGTTGATGCAGCCACCGCGACCCCATCCACAGCCTCCACCTCCCCCTCCGCCAGCCTCTACACAACCTGCAAGCTCGATGGGCAGCAAGCAGGTGCAGGTAAGGCCTACCAACCTTCCTAGGACAAGCCAGGTCAGGCAAGCGAAGACTAACACCTCAAATGTAAGCACCATTCGGTTGTTCCTGCAAGCACTTAACGAGAAAGGTCTGGTCTGTCTCTGTTGAGTGCAACGAGTATCCTTCTTCACTCATACGTCTAGTTGAGGAAAAAAATTTCCCCTCCATAATGATTAAAAATATTGTGGGTTTTGAGAAGAACAAATTTTTCTCGGAAGAAGCACTAGCTAAGTGTGTTAGCTAGACCTTCACCTTGTTGGGTGTCTGCAGAGACTTGAGCTAGCTTATTGCTGGCAAAAATCGCAACGTTGTTACAATTTGTTATCATAGAAATATGGGGGCTACCTTGTGATGGTATTAAACGCATCCATTTAATTGTCTTCATCTTTACAGTTAATGTTTTATTTTCTTTTTCTTTTCTCGGCCAACAGGTAACAATAAATTCTAAGTTTCATGTCGTTTTCTCCCTCTGCCTACATTTTTGGTGTTTTCTTTGCTGCCTGTGAGATATATTTCTACATCTTGTTTGAACTATATTTCACAAAGTAACAATTATTCTATCTTAATTCTGTAATATTCTATGAAATCAACATTTTGTCGAAAAGTACCACAAATCACACTTCCGACTTTCACCACTTTCTCGAAAACTAATTTCTGAGCCTGTTAAAAAGATTCGGAGTAATTATTTTCAAACATCGTTTCTCTGTTTTAATGTAATATGATTTTTTCGTAATGCAACAAGGTAGTAACTGCTATTTATGAAACTGTGCTGACAAATGTATCAAACGTTACATTGGTAAGAGGTCACGAATCTCTAAGGACTGTTTGCGTTATTTTCAGACGGAGCTCACTTGCCAGAGGATACAGGAATTTGAAACACAAGCGTCTTCAGATCTGGAGTTACGTAATAATAAAATTGACGAATTGAACCGAGTAAGTACAGTATCAAAGTTTTGTCGAACTATGAAGTCAATTGCTGAACACTTTATTTAACCTACAATTTTTTTACGTGTCAATTTATTCGCATAAAAAACAAGTAACTTTTACAGTTTACAACTAAATAACCATTCCTGTCTAGGATAACTTGATTGAGGTATTAACGGATTTTACACGTTTTCCAGACAACAGAGGAACTTAGGCATCAAATGGCTAATCAGCAGAAAGTGATTGAGCAGCACAAATCGCATATAAATAAGTGTATAGACGTTGTAAAGAAGTTATTAAAAGAAAAATCAAACATAGAAAAAAAAGAAGCTAGACAAAAGTGCATGCAAAATAGACTGAGGCTAGGTCAGTTTGTGACTCAGAGGGTAGGAGCAACTTTTCAAGAAAATTGGACGGACGGATACGCTTTTCAAGAATTGGCGCGACGGCAAGAAGAAATAACGTTGGAAAGAGAAGAAATTGATAAGCAGAAGAAATTGCTTCTGAAAAAAGGCCATCTAATAGTGAGACGGGACGGAAACGGAGCCAACCTCAACCTTCTTTGCATAATGGTACCGAAGCTACGTTTCTAAAGCCGGACGCTGTGCCAGGATCGTATACGTGGCAGGAATACTACGAGGCTGATGAAATACTCAAGGTAAGATAATTTACTGATGCTTTAAATGTGCCCCATCTTTTTCTTACGCTCTTTAAAATAAGGAGAATATTTTTAATCGTAAATAATAGTAAAAGCGTAACTCTCCAAGAACCTTCGTAAAATGTTAGAACTTTGTATTCATTCTTGTTTACTAATTGCTTGTTTTCCGCTTTCTCTGTTCTCTTTTGAAGCTGAGGCAAAGTGCACTGAAGAAAGAAGACGCAGATCTGCAACTCGAGATGGAGAAGCTTGAACGAGAACGTAACTTGCATATTAGAGAACTGAAACGTATACACAACGAGGACCAATCGCGCTTCAACTCTCATCCTGTACTCAACGAGCGATACCTTTTACTCATGCTATTAGGCAAAGGCGGCTTTAGCGAAGTCCATAAGGCAATAATTTGGACAGATTATATGAAAACGTGAAATACTATGTGTGAATGCACGCGTGCGTGGTATTCTAAATTGGAATTTTTTTTCTTTTCCATTATATCAGAAGTGTTGTTATCACTCACCACTTATTACGAACAATATTTACAGGAATTCAAGCTCCAATTATTAGACTTGTACCTGATCTGCTTATATCATTTACAGGCATTTGATCTGAAGGAACAACGCTACGTAGCGTGCAAGGTACATCAACTTAATAAAGACTGGAAAGAAGACAAAAAAGCTAACTATATAAAGTGAGTACAATAATGGATGATCTGTTTTTCAAGATGAATGATATAATGTGACTCGGGAGTTTGTTCTAGAGAAAGGCTGTAATTAAACCAACCCACGCCACAAATATTTATTATTCTTTCAGGCACGCGCTGCGGGAATACAATATACACAAGGCACTAGATCATCCACGTGTTGTTAAATTGTACGACGTGTTTGAGATTGATGCCAACTCGTTCTGTACAGTGTTAGAGTACTGTGATGGTCATGATTTAGGCTTCTGCCTCAAACAGGTGAGTTGATCAGTCTTTGAGAAATACATCCGAATGTTTAAAAACACGTCTTGGATCTTCCATGTGCTGTATATTAAATTCATTTAAATCTATGTATTTATTAGCATAAAACTATACCGGAGAGGGAAGCGAAATCAATTGTCATGCAGGTTGTTTCTGCACTGAAGTACCTCAACGAAATAAAACCACCTGTCATTCACTACGACTTGAAACCAGGTAACAACTTGAAATTTTTTGACCACACAACAAATAAATAAGGAATGAAAATAAAAACCAAACGTTTAGTTCAAATTGCGAAATGCTGTACAATTTTTTGAATCATATAAGGAAAAAGTTCCCACCTCCATACTGAATTGTAACATGTGTATATTTGATCAGTAATCATTGGATTATCTCATTCGGATATAGTATACCTATATAGAGTTGACGTGAGATTCGACAAATCAAGGTTATCTGTGAGGCGAACGTTTTTTAATATTAAAAAATATTGAAATCTTATGGTAGCAGTTTATGGTCTTGATTGGAAAGTTTTTTCCTGTTTAGATTTGCGTTATTCTTTGGACTGATAAACATATATATTGCCATGTCCACTCATTGCTTTTTTTTTCTTTTTTTTTTTATATATCATTTTTACTCGCCATTCAGATACAGAAATCTAACTCTCTACTCGCAGGTAATCACCCAAGTTGATGTAATTTGAGCTTTACATCTAGAAACAGAAAACGTGGAAACTTTGACCTGACGGTTATTGATTCCACACATCGCAGTCCCATCTTTTCAAATGCGTTTCTTCAATTTATTAGTTGTGATAATAATTTTGTATTCTGTCTTTTTATTATAGAAAATATTTTATTGACCGAAGGAAACGTGTGTGGCGAAATTGAAATAAACACAGAGATAAATATATAATTGAATATTTAATTTCATATTCTTGATTCTTCAAAGCTAATTATTCTTTAATTTCAGAAAAATTAATTATAGAGGTAAATTATTTTTCATATCATTGAATTATTTAATTCAGTTGCCTCCATTTATATTCGATTATATTAATGTATCATTCGTGTAAATATATAATTAATTTAATAAAATAATCACAAATAAATTTATTATCTATATTACATTCATATATATTATATATTTGAATTTACCTCCTAAAGAAGGAAAATGTTGGAAAAAAAATTTTTACAGTCATTAAATTTCTCAAAAATGACCATAATTATTAAAAAAATCCGTCGCATTTTTTCATTATTCGCTCACACAATAATTATGATAATAATATCATTCAATCAAAAAATGCCATTTAATGTACTTCATGGATTATAATTTGGAACATTTACACAATGGATTGTAACTTATTGAAAAGTTTGAAGGAAACATACAGATGGATATATGATTAGTTATTTGATTTCATATTTCTAATTTTTGAACATGAATTATAATAATGTAACATCTGTTTATATATATATAATTAATTAAAATAAAAAAATTATAAATAAATTTATGATTCATATTTTATTTATACATTTCAAAATTTTCGGTTTACTTCTGGAAAAAAAAAATGTTGAAAAAATTTTTACAATAATCAGAATTCTTAAAAATAAGTGTAATTATTGAAAAAATCCTATACATTTTCTCATTATTCGCTCACTTTAATGATAATGGAAATATTATTCCCTCAAAAAATGCCATTCGATGTACTTTATGGATTGTATTTCGGAACATTTAAACAATGGATTGGAACTTGTTGGGAAGTTTTAAGGAAACACACAGATCGATAAAAAATTAATCATTTGATTTCATATTTTTCATACTCGAAAATTAATCACCCACGAATTTAGAAAAACGGGATCGACTTCCGGGCGATACGCATTACCACGTGCGCATCTTTGACCGTAATCGTCACACGTCCTCACGGCCTGAAATCAACTGCCGGACGCCCTGCATTGCCTCCTGCTCCACTCTGACGCTGCTCGTGTCAAGTCCCCACTGCCACGGATCGACTCTGGGACGACGCGCATTGCCTTTTGCTCGACCTCGATCGTTCTTATGTCATGTCCCTCTTCCGCCGATCGACTCCGGGACGACGCGCATTGCCTTTTGCTCGACCTCGACCGTGCTCGTGTCAATTCCCCTTTGCCACTGATCGTACCAGGGACGACGCGTATTGCCTTTTGCTCGACCTCGACCGTTCTTGTGTCATGTACCCTCTTCCACCGATCGACTCAGGGACGACGCGAATTGCCTTTCGCACGACTTTGACCGTGATAGTCCCATGTCCTCGCGGCCTGTGATCGACTGCCGGACGCAATGCGGGGCGTCCCCGCGCATTTTTATATAATTATTCAAAATAATTATTTTCTTATTTTATTAAATTATTTAACTTAATTACCTCCATTTATATTCAATTATATTGATGTATAATATATATATATAAAAAAATGTATTCATATTTGATTATATTAATGTACTAGGGGCTTCGCCCCTGCGCGCTTCGCGCGCCAACCCCATCTCGGCGCTACGCGCCTCGTTGTTCGGCGCTTCGCGCCTCACCATTTCCTTACGCATTGTCTAGTCGGTTGTTTCCGATCAACCCGACACTGCTATTGGCTCCCAATGTAGGTCTGCTCAGATTATTTTCGTAAACGAATCCACTCACATGTACAAAACTCCCGATGCCATGCAACCCCAATTGCATCCGGCGACTTATTTTGCTATAGTTATTATTTTCAGATTTTTTTACGTATATCTACGTATAGAGATATAGAGTCTACTGCGTCTGATTTATAAGTACAAATAATTCATATCAATCCTTTGTTTTTTCAAATAAATTTATTCAACATTTTTCATTCTAAGTTTAGTTCGAAGTTGACTTCGAATTTCATTGATTGATGAAAAATTTCGATATTCGCTTTCGCTCGTCTGAGCTCAGAGTAGATTCAATTGTCTATTTGCGAGTTTCCCCAGAAACTATTTCAGCCCGAGTCAGTTCCCGTTCTCGTGAGGAAGAATCGAACATTTCTTTAGAGCTCCTCAGAACTATTCAGGAGGTTCATGAGGATTGGTTGATAAAACAAACCTTTTTTTCTTTATCAGCTCCGATCTTGGTTATTAATGCAGAAGCTACGGCTGATCAAGTTTTTAAAGATTTTTGTACTTTCTTGACATGCGTAGGTTAACCTATACTTACTTTATGAAGGAATAAAGCTAATTAAATGAAAGACAAAAAAAAAGTAAAATAGATTTTCTATATTGGAATAACACAAAGATTACATGAAATTGTGTTTCAAAAATTGCTTTCTTGCAATCATTATTTTGTACAGCTGGTCTCCATTTTGTAGGTTCGATGCGGGGTAACGCTTTATTAGTCGAAATCGGGTTTCAGTCAGTTTGATTTTCTGCGTTGTACCTAATGCTTAGTTGGAATCGGGTTTCGGTCAACTTGATCTTCTGCGTTGTACCTAACAATCGCCCCGAGCGTTGCCCTATAATCAAAAGAGAATGATTTTTAAGATAGGCTTGATTTTTCACGGAATTATAATTGAATTATTTTTCAATAATTAACAAACTTTTCAAAGAGCTTACATTCGTTGTCATCAAGGCGAACCAAGATGCGGGCACAGTTCCTTGAACCGTTAAGATCCCATTGCGCGGACCGATGTTGAGCCGTGAATACGTACTTTCTTCGGTCCGCGCAATGGGATCTTAACGGTCCAAGGAGCTTCGCCTATCTTGCTTCGCCTTCATGGTAACGAATGTAAGCTCTGAAAAGTTTATTAATTATTGAGAAATAATTCAATTCTATTTCGAAAGACCCGTAAAAGAACAAGCCTATCTTAAAAATCATTCTCTTTTAATTATAGGGCAACACTCGGGGCGATTGTTAGGTACAACGCAGAAGATCAAACTGACAAAATGGAGACCAGTAGCACAAAATAATAATTGTAGGAAAGCAAATTTTGAAACACAATCTCTTCTTCTTTTACGGGTCTTTCAAAATAGAATTGAATTATTTCTCAATAGTTAATAAACTTTTTAAAGAGCTTACATTCGTTGCCATCAAGGCGGAGCAAGATGAGCGCAGCTCCTTGGAACGTTGAGATCCCATTGTGCGGACCGATGTTGAGCCGTGAATGTGGAGCCCTGGTCACATATCTTCTTCGGGCTCTCGGTCGGTTACCGTTTTTCTTCAAACGGCGTAGGCTTGTTGGCTTGTCTTTTATGGATCTTTCAAAATAGAATTGAATTATTTTTCATTAATTAACAAACTTCTCAAAGAGCTTACATTCGTTGCCATCAAGGTGGAGCAAGATGCGGGCGCAGCTCCTTGGACCGTTGAGATCCCATTGTGCGGACTGATGTTGAGCTGTGAATACGGAGTCCTGGTCACGTACCTCCTTCGGGCTCTCAGTCGATTATCATTTTTCTTTGAACGATGTCGAGTTGTTGCACACATTATTGACCAATATTTAGAAGGGCTCTTGAGGGAATTGAAGAGTTGTGCAATTGTGTAATTGATTAGTCGAGGATTTGAGGAGTTGGGGAGTATAGGATAGGCCCCGGCCGGCGTGCGTGCCGGCCGGAGAACAACAACGAACTGATGTCTTCAATAATCGAAGTTGTTTGTTTTGTATTGGTCTTTTGTTTTTCCATGAGTTTTGTTTCTTTCTAGAAACTTCTTCTCTTGAATCGAGTTTTGTGTTGGATAGGCTTTACATATAGATATACTGTGTCTGGTTTATAATGTACAAATAATTGATATCAATCCTTTTTTCTTTTCAAATAAATTTATTTTACATTTTTTACTTGAAATTTAGTTCGAAGTTGACCTCTTTCGTTTTTGGGACTTCGGGATGTTTTTGCTGTGGAATGATGAATTTTTTATCATTTTCTTTACATTTCCTTGTATAATTTTCATTTACCATACATAGACGGACCACTCTTCGTCGTTCGTCTCAAGCAACAGCTCCTCCTCTGCTGCTTCTGCTGCTGCGCACAGCAGATCATCTAATCCGTCATCTTGTTTTGGTAAAATAGGCGTTAAATTATTTGCTTAGGGATTCATACGTGTTTGACTGTATTTTCAAATGTCGATATTTTTTTCTTTCTTTGACAAATGATTGTATATAAGTAATTATTTTTCCATTTTTAATGGCCAGCTGTAGAATTCACTGGTAATGATTCTCAAAAAGCGTCCGGCTCTTTGGTCTGCCGAGTTGAATTTGGATTTACATACTATTATATTATATCGATATGCTTCACCTGGTATTTTCTCGCTCGACCGCTGCAAAACATCGTCGCTGTCCTGTTTCGAGAAATTTTCATTAATTTTATCATACTGCTTACTTTGCTATTTATTCATTCATATTTCCAATGATATACTTACTTTGTTCGGCATGTTTGATTTAATTTATCTGTTTACAAAACAAAATATCACTAAACTGGGTAGCGCTCACCTATTCTTATTTTTTTGCTTCTTTTTATTAGCTACGGTGTTTCATTTGAACTGTCAAATGTCGGAATATAATTATTTGTAATTAATTTTGTTGTTGCATGTATAGGTATAATAGATATGTACTTATATATTTCTTTTATTTATCTAGAAATTTAATATGGTATGAATATCGTAGAAATATTTGCAATTTTACATCAACAAATTTGTACTTTTATCATTTTTTTATTTCTGATAATTTACATTTTTTTCTCACCTTCAACTCAGTCAATACATCCTTATATCTTTTTTCTAATCTTACTATTTGTTTCCTAATTTCATAGGCTAACTTTTATTTTTTCACAAGTTTCTATTTCATTGTATGCGTTGCGGCTTTTTCACCAAATGACCGACACGTGTGAATTTACATCTGAATAATCACAAAATAAGAAAATACTTAGTGGAAATGATTTATGTATTTGAACATCCAATTACAAATCGCGATTGTTTAAATTTCCATACGTTGTGCTTTATTTCCTCTTTATCGTTTTATGCTGCTACCTATTTTTGCATCTTCTTGCTCCTCTTGGCTTTTCTTTCTCTTTTCTCTGTTGTTCATTTTTTCAGTGATTTTTATATTCTTGCTGGTTTTCCTTTCGTTGCTGATTTTGTATTCCTTTCATTTGTATTCTCTCCTCCTTTTTCTTTCACTTTCGCTTCTTTTCTCCTCTATACAGTACTTTTTTTTCCTTCTTCGTATGAGGTCCCGGTGGAGTTAGTAGAGGGGGTCAACCCCTCGGCCTCTCGAACTCCTATCACCTCCTGTGCATTCTTCTTTTAAGTTCATCCATGTTTATTTGTTCGTTTGTGACCTTGATGAATATACATTATGCAGTATTTATTCAATAATTTCCTTGTACACAATGTTCTTTATTGCATTTTCATTTTTTTTCAGTTGAATTTTTATACCTTTCTTCGACCTGCATCGTGACAATGCAACGTAGAGTTGACCATGTCCAAAGATTGGTCGGTCAATGAATATTCCCACGTGGTCAAAACTTTGTCCTTGTGATTTATTTATAGTTATTGCAAATGCCAACCTGACTGGAAACTGTCGCCTATGGAGGATAAATGGCATATCTGTGTCTCCCCGCGTATCTAATTTCATTCTTGGTATTTCTACTATTTGCCCTTTTCGCTCTCCGATTAGAAGTTCACCAATCAAAATTCTAGAGTGAATTTCTCTTACAACTAACCGTGTTCCATTGCATAAACCATCTGATATTGATAAATTTCGCAATGACATTACAATTGCTCCGACTTTCAGCTGTAGATTGTGTGGTGGTAAACTTGATGGCGTTAATCCATTTAAATACTCCATCGGATATCGCAGAATAGCTTCTTCGTCAAGTGCTGCATCTGCAGTATCAATTCCTTGTAATGTTGCGTAATCTATGTTTTTTGATTCGAATATATTGCCATCCATTCTGCGTAGTATCTCTGTATTTAACTGATTAACTTCGACATTCAATGGAGCTAAGATGGCTCTGTTTGTTAATTCATCAAGTGGCAAATTTCTTGGATATAAATCGTCTATTAAATTGTTGCTTTGTATTTCTTTCTCTGGTACAAACAACTCCACTTCTCCATTACCTATATTAAGTAACCACTCTGAAAACTTTGCTGCATCCTCCTTTGCTCGCATATTTTTTTTCAAGCTTAATTTTTCAAATATACTCCAAAGTGTAGAGTATTTAATTGTTTCCTCTATTATTTGTTGTTTACCTCCTCGTTTCACAATGGGTAAAACTTGTCTGAAGTCTCCACCTAGTATTATAGTCTTCCCACCAAACGGTGATGCGTCTTCCATTATATCTTTTAACGTTCTGTCGATCAATTCTAAAGCAATTTTCGGTATCATCGAACATTCGTCCCATATAAATACATCTATACTTTGTATTTTTTTCTTCATCGTTGCATTTGTGAAAATTGTTCCTTCCTTTTGCAGTGTCAATGGTAATCCAAATGTTTTGTGCGCGGTTGTGCCATATGGTAGTAAGATGGCTGCTATACCTGTCCAAGCAACACATGCAACATTTTTTTTTTCAGATTTCAACATGTAGTACAATGCGTTGTATAAAAATGTTTTTCCTGTTCCTCCTGATCCATCGATGTAAAAGCATTTTTCTCGCTTTCTATCAGTACTTTTGTCATCCATAATATTATCAACAATTTGCGTATAAATTATTTTCTGATCGTTGTTTAATTGCTTCACCAGTTCATTGCCTTTCTTTGCAAAGGTTTCTATATTTTCCACTGTTATTTCGTCCGCTTCATTTTCGAAAATTATCTCCGGTATTGGTAAGTAAAAATCTGCACATGATCTTGCCTCAGCTCTGAGAAGATGCTCAATTGCACATAGTGCTCTATTTTCATGCTGATCCACGAAGTCTTCAGATAGTGCTTTCTTGTAAGTATTCCATAAATCTATCACGTTCGATGGCATTTCACCGATTAAATACCACACAAAAAAATGACGTAACCGTTTCGGCATAAGTATTGAAACAGCTTCGTCGAATATTTTGAAAGCTTCGTCATTTGTCGCAGTTAAACCCATATCCACTGCAGCCTCTCTAAATGTATTCCATTCTTTCCCGTTTACAGTGCGTAAATCTATAAAACTCCTTGCATTTGTCGCATGTCCAAGGATTAGTTTGAGGTGAAATCTTTCGGAATCCCTTGGTGAAACATTTGTCATTCTACTAACTACTTTACATGCATATTTTCTTTTTTTCCACGTTTTTGTTGCTTCTTGAAACGAATAGTAATCTGGCGTGTTCGCGTAAGTTATATTTCTTGCCATTTCATCTATGCTGTTCAATTCAAACCATGCAATAAGATGGGTTCTCCACTTTTTTTCATTTGTAGCGGCTTCGACTTCTCTACCTTCCTCAAACGTTGCGTATTGCTGCCCCGGTAGGTGTACAGGTAAGCGTGTGACGGCATGACTTCGTCCATGCATTGGCAGTTCTAGTATACGCCAAGCTGCTTCCATCGGTCCTACGTAACGCGAATCTACATAATCCTGTATTTCGTTGATTATTGGCTGACCATCACTCTCGCTGTTTGAATCAGTTATCTGTACTCTTGCACGATCATGTCCCTTGTGGATGTACTTGAAGACATACTTAATAGCCATTATTGACGCACAATATTCTACGTTCATGTGGCAGTCGTACTTTGCAAGTAGGTATGGATTGTGAGGCACAACCATGCTGTTGTCTACTTGGATATTTCTTCCTTCCACGCGGTTGCGGTAATAGTTTATGTCTGTATTTTTTCGTCCGCGATACTTTGGAAAACCGCCACCGCTTATATCAGTATTTTCCACTAAGTCTTTCGGAAATTTCTTTGAGCATGACTTTGTTACCGAATTCCAGCATGGTATTTTGGATGTGTGAGGGCCGTGTAGCATGTGTGATGTGACAGATTGATATAGTTGTTGATGTATTCGTTTGTATGGTATTTCTGCAGATATAAAACTGTCAATTGCTTCTGGAGTCAAAAGTTTGTCATTGTTATTTAAGATAAATAGTATGTGAGCATGCGGTAAGCCTCTTTTCTGAAATTCAACTGTGTATACGTATCCTTCAATCTTTCCAAATACTGAACCGCTTTCGATTTCCTTTAGTGCCTGTTGTAGCCGCATGTTGAATATTCGACAAGCTATTGTTGGAATGTCGTTTACAGTGGTACCTGTAGGAAAATCTTTTAATACCGTACATATTTCCGGCCACTTAGGATTACATGTCATTGTAATGAATAAATCCGGTCGTCCAACTTTCCTTGTTATTGCCATTGCATCTTGGTACTGCTGTTGCATATGTCGCATGCTGCCGGAAAATGATGATGGTAAAATCATTTGGTTCCCAAGTCTTGTTCGGTCCGACGTATTCGCTTCACTATTTGATATGTGATCAGTGATTCCTTTGTAACATTCTACACGCAATTGCTTCTGATTATTTCTTAAAAACAATAAACGCTGCGATTCAATTTTGAGATATGCGTGAATCACATAGTGTTGTGTCAATCGTCCGCTCCGCAAAAACTGATTCTGTGCTTCGCCTCGACGTAAGGCCAATCGATGTCCATAGTATTGAACAGGAGAGATTTTCTTGTTTGTTCCTACGTGTTTCATATTATAGCTCCATCCTAAATCACCGCTCGGAAATAGTAATGGAAAAGTCATTGGATCAACGTGATGCGAATATCTCGGCACATATCCAACTGCACGGTCTTGTTTTGGAAATACTTGTACTTCTATATTTTCAGATACTGCCCCGTCATCTGAAACGATCAGAGCTGCTGGCTCACCACAAGTTGGCGCATTGTACCGCCCTCTATCGTCTTCCTTGAGTGCTATAAAGTTTAATCTCACCAGGCTTTCTCCCTTAACAAATCGCTCGTACGTTGTTTTAAAATTTGCTGCATAAGGATTGATATCTATTATCAGTCTACCAATAATTTCTAACAGATTTGCTCTTCTTGCATCATTTTCTCTCAGCGCTAGCTGAGTTTGTACGTCGTAGATGTAAATTTGTCCATATCTTGGTCGGTTATTGTTTGCGGTCTCTAAACTTGTAGATATTTTGTAACTCACATCCCCGATTATTTTCATCACATATGGTCCTGAATTCCCCAGATCTGCCACGGTACAATTAAATGATGCAAACGCAAACGCGTCATTATATGATCGTATATGTTGTCTGAAGTGTCTTGATACTTCGTCATTCCCTTCTCGCAGACGTTGAAGTACATCAGGATATTCCGTTAATGGTGGTAATGTTATTTTTCCTCCATGACAGCAATTATTTGCCACCCTTCCTGTTTCATATTTGAACCTTTCTGCATTGCAATGTTTACATTTTACGTTCATTTCACCCATGTGTAGTTGTTCTGCAGTTTTAAAAGTGCCTTTTTCAATATCCCCGTTGTAACGATGCTCAGCAATGATTGATTCACTGTTCATTGCTTCTACTCGTTCTCTGTTTCTGTCTAATTCCAACCTGTCTCTGCTATCTTCTATTGTTTGGCCGAATACACACAGTTCCTTCTCCATCGATTTCAACGTATCACTGTCACTTAATATTTCATCACAAACATGAATTTCCGACACGTTATTCTTGCTTATAAGTCGTCGACACACGTTTTCGTCTGTCGTTTCATCTCGTTGTCTCTTGCTATCCACTTCAATTCCTTCTATGCTTGCTTTTCTTTTTTTCATCAATCTAAGCTTCCATTCGTTGGTTGAAAATTGGTGTTCCTTCTCTATTGATATCGATCTATCTCCTTGACTTGCTGAATTATTTTTGCTACCGCTCTGCCCGTTATTCTCCAAAATCACCTTCTTTATATTATTTTTTTCTCTATATTTGCGTTGCTGTTCACTCCGCAAAACACGTCTTTCTTTTGTGGTTAATATAGATCCTGGTCGTCCTCTTGCCTGGTTATAGGAATATTTGTTTATTATTATTCTCTGGCTTATTTGGTTATTCGCACTTACAATTTTATTTTCCTTTTTCTTTTGTGATACGTCTGACCATCCACCGTCTCCATCGCCTTGTCTGCTGGTTGAAACTCCTCCTTTCTGTTCGTTGGTTGAAAAGCCAGTATGATATTTTTTGTTCGCTTCCCTATATTTTCGCCGCTGTTCCCGTCGTCTAATTTTTCGCTCTTCTATGTCCATCACATTGGTTGGTCGTCCTCTTGATTTATTTTCCAAATCAATCATCACAATCGATTCTTCCAATTCTTCTACACCCTTCGTTGAATTATTTTTACTACCGCTCTGCCGGTTATTCTCCAAAATCACCTTCTTTATATTAATTTTTTCTCCACCTCTTTCTCTTGTCGTCAACATCGATCCTGGTCGTCCTCTCACCTAGTTATACGAATATTTGATGGATATTATTTTATGGCTTATTTCGTTCTTCTCACTTACAATTTTATTTTCCTCTTTCTTTTGTGATACTTCCGACCATCCACCATCTTCATCGCCTTGTCTGCTGCTTGAAACTCCTTCTTTCTCCATTGTCATCGTAAATCCTGGCTGTCCTTTTGACTGTTTGGTGATATATTTAGATTTACTTATTATTTGATTGTTACTTTTCATACTTATTACTCACTTTCTGAATTTTATTTTGGATCTGCAAGACATCAAAGTGTCCACTGTCTCCGTCGCCGGTGAAGAGTAGCGAGAATTGTATTTCATTTTGTGATCCGATCCGGTGCGGATGAATTTGTTCTTCGCGATACACGATTAAACATATTTTAAAAATGTCCGCAGCTGCAGCTAATTCTGCTTCTCCCCCGTATATCCCATTTTTATTCATACGTGATTTGTAATCACCAGGTGACCTAATCACAGCACCGTTTGACTCATTACCTGTAATAAAACCCGAAAATGTAGACCAATTATCCACTACATTTGAAACGATACTCAGTCTCACCTCTGCATGTCGATCTTGAGTGCCGTATACACAATACGCCAACGCGCGAAAAAGACAATTCCCGTCGGGAATCATCTTGATAATTTTCACTTGCATGGTCATTTTTTGCGCGTCAGAAACAGATACCTAGGAAGGTATTTGTCATAAACAGCCGATGATAGCTGTCAAAGGGTTTCCTAGATGCTTTTTGTTTTGTTTTCGGGATCTCACCCCACCGCCAACTTCATGCGTATACTATTGTTATTATAATCTTTTTTTTACCATTGCTATTATAATCTTTTTCTACGTTCATTTGTTTGAAACTTTTTTATTAGATAGAGAGATTTGTTTATATATATATATATTATACATTAATATAATTGAATATAAATGGAAGTAATTAAGTTAAATAATTTTATGAAATAAGAAAATAATTATTTTAAATCATTATATAAAAATGCGCGGGGACGCCCCGCATTGCGTCCGGCAGTCGATCACAGGCCGCAAGGACATGGGTCTATCACGGTCAAAGTCGTGCAAAAGGCAATTCGCGTCGTCCCTGAGTCGATCGGTGGAAGAGGGTACATGACACAAGAACGGTCGAGGTCGAGCAAAAGGCAATACGCGTCGTCCCTGGTACGATCAGTGGCAAAGGGGAATTGACACGAGCACGGTCGAGGTCAAGCAAAAGGCAATGCGCGTCGTCCCGGAGTCGATCGGCGGAAGAGGGACATGACACAAGAACGGTCGAGGTCGAGCAAAAGGCAATGCGCGTCGTCCCAGAGTCGATCCGTGGCAGTGGGGACTTGACACGAGCAGCGTCAGAGTGGAGCAGGAGGCAATGCAGGGCGTCCGGCAGTCGATTTCAGGCCGCGAGGACGTGTGACAAGCACGGTCGAAGATGCGCACGAGGTAATGCGTGTCGCCCGGAAGTCGATCCCGTTTTTCTAAATTCATGGGTGATTAATTTTCGAGTATGAAAAATATGAAATCAAATGATTAATTTTTTATCGATCTGTGTGTTTCCTTAAAACTTCCTAATAAGTTCCAATCCATTGTGTATATGTTCCGAAGTACAATCCATAAAGTACATCGAATGGCATTTTTTGAGGAAATAATATTTCCATTATCATTAATGTGAGCGAATAATGAAAAAATGTATAGGATTTTCTTAATAATTACAGTTATTTTTAAGAATTCTGATTATTGTAAAAATTTTTTCAACATTTTTTTTTTCAGAAGTAAACCGAAAATTTTGAAATGTATAAATAAAATATGAATCATATATTTATTTATCATTTTTTCATTTCAATTATTTATATATATAAACAGATGTTACATCAATATAATTCATGTTCAAAAATTAAAAATATGAAATCAAATAACTAATCATATATCCATCTGTATGTTTTCTTCAAACTTTTTAATGAGTTACAATCCATTGTGTAAATGTTCCAAATTATAATCCATAAAGCACACTAAATGGCATTGTTTGATTGAATGATATTATTATCATAATTATTGTGTGAGCGAATGATGAAAAAATGCGACTGATTTTTTTAACAATTATAGTCATTTTTGTGAAATTTATTGACTGTGAAAATTTTTTTTTTAAGATTTTCCTTTTTTTGGAGGTAAATTCAAATATATAATATACATGAATGTCATATAAATAAAAAATTTATTTGTGATTATTTTATTAAATCAATTATATATTTGTACGAATGATACATTAATATAATTGAATATAAATGGAGGCAACTGAATTAAATAATTTAATGATATGAAAAATAATTTACCTCACTAATTAATTTTTCCGAAATTAAAGAATAATTAGCTTTGAAAAATCAAAAATATGAAATTAAATATTTAATTATATATCTATGGCTGTGTTTCCTTTAAACATTTCGATAAGTTCTAATCCATTGCATAATTGTTCCAAATTACAATCCATAAAAGACATTAAATGGCATTTTTTCAATGTATACTATTTTCATCGAAATTCATATGTGAGCGTATAATTGAAAAATACAAATAATTTTTCTAATTATTATATTCATTTTCAAAAAATTTAATTGATGTAAAAATTTTTTTCTTCTTTAATTTCCCTCCTTTTAGAAGTTAATTAAAAATTATAATATACATATATAAAATATGAATGATGAATTTATTTATCATTTAATTCATTTGATCAATTATATATATATACAATTTATACAATAATATTATTGATTAGAAATAGAGGCGAATAAATTAAATGATTCAATGATTTGAAAAGAAATAATTAAAATGAATCATATTTTTTGAATTAAAAAATGATGAGATTTTGAAAATTGAAAATATCGAATAGAATAACTGATTATTCATCTATATGTATGTTTTCTTCAAACCTTATAATAAGTTATAATCCATTGTATAAATGTTCCAAATTACAATTCATAAAGTAAATCAAATGGCATTTTCTTAATAAATAATATTTTTATTTTAATTGATATGTGAGCAACTAATTAAAAAATATATAGGATTTTTTTAATAATTATATTTATTTTGAATGAATTCAATTAATGTAAAAAAATTTTTTTTGTAAATTTCCCTTTTTTGAAAAGTAAATTGAAAATTATAATAAACATACATATATATATATATATATATTATACAATAATATATTATACATCAATATAATTGAATACAAATGGAGGTAATCATGTTAAATAATTTAATAAAATGAGAAAATAATTGATTTGAATGAATTATTTTTCTTAAATTGAAGAATAATTAATTTTTGAAAATTAAAAATATGAAATTGAATAAATAATCATTTATCTATCTGTATGTTTTCGTCAAACCTTAAAATAAGTTCTCATCCATTGTAATAATGTTCCAAATTACAATTCATGAAGTAAATTAAATGGCATTTTCTTAATGAATAATATTTTTATTGCAATTGATATGTCAGTAAATGATTGAAAAATATATAGGATTTTTTTGATAATTATATTTTCTTTTAATGAATTTAATTATTGTGAAAAAAAAATTTTTTTGCCAATTTCTCTTTTTTTAAAAGTAAATTAGAAATTATAATATATATACATATATATAAATATATATATATATATATTAGGCTGATTCAAAAAAAAATGGCTAATTTTTTTTTTCAAAATCCTTACATAAAAACTTCCGAGAAGGTGTGAAAAGACGCCCGTAAAAAGCAGAGCCCTTAATATTATTATTAACCCTTCGTACCAGGTGTCTTTCGTATGACAGTCGTGATCCTTGCGATGAGAGAAAATCTCACGCTATTGCGCAAACGCGAAGAGCGAAATTTTGAATTTGCGCAGGCGCAAAGAGCGAAATTTTAAATTTGATAAACTAATGTGAAGTTATAATTCTAGTATATTTCATTGTAGTATTTTATTTTTCTTAAAGAAGATATTGTCACTCAAAATCAATTTGTAACAATACTTAGTTATCACATTTTTTTAATTTTAAAATAATAAAACAATAACTACAACAGCATAGAAACACGGAGTGACATGGAATATTTATATATCTATATATAATTTCAAATATGGCGACTGGAAACTACGGAAATAACCGAAGTATAACGAAGCCATCCGAATTGAGGTTTTTCTTATCAACGACTTGACTGAAGTGATGAGAGAAATTCTCACAGCTGTCAATAAATATTTTTTTTTGCTTTATACTTTTGAGTTTTTAAAAAAATTTTATTGACCATCATGTAAAGCATAAAATTTAGTGAAGGTAAAAAAATTTTCAATGGTCATTCCATTCGAAATTATAAAGAAAAAAAAGTTTTAAAATAAGCGTGAGAGATTCTGTCTACGCGACGGGTACGAAGGGTTAAGAGGTCGCGCATCGGGAATTTCTATTTCCCGTTTCCCGACTCAGGGACGACGCAAATTGCCTTTTGCACGACTTTGACCGTGATAGACCCATGTCCTTGCGGCCTGTGATCGACTGCCGGACGCAATGCGGGGCGTCCCCGCGCATTTTTATATAATGATTTAAAATAATTATTTTCTTATTTCATAAAATTATTTAACTTAATTACTTCCATTTATATTCAATTATATTAATGTATAATATATATATATATAAACAAATCTCTCTATCTAATAAAAAAGTTTCAAACAAATGAACGTAGAAAAAGATTATAATAGCAATGGTAAAAAAAAGATTATAATAACAATAGTATACGCATGAAGTTGGCGGTGGGGTGAGATCCCGAAAACAAAACAAAAAGCATCTAGGAAACCCTTTGACAGCTATCATCGGCTGTTTATGACAAATACCTTCCTAGGTATCTGTTTCTGACGCGCAAAAAATGACCATGCAAGTGAAAATTATCAAGATGATTCCCGACGGGAATTGTCTTTTTCGCGCGTTGGCGTATTGTGTATACGGCACTCAAGATCGACATGCAGAGGTGAGACTGAGTATCGTTTCAAATGTAGTGGATAATTGGTCTACATTTTCGGGTTTTATTACAGGTAATGAGTCAAACGGTGCTGTGATTAGGTCACCTGGTGATTACAAATCACGTATGAATAAAAATGGGATATACGGGGGAGAAGCAGAATTAGCTGCAGCTGCGGACATTTTTAAAATATGTTTAATCGTGTATCGCGAAGAACAAATTCATCCGCACCGGATCGGATCACAAAATGAAATACAATTCTCGCTACTCTTCACCGGCGACGGAGACAGTGGACACTTTGATGTCTTGCAGATCCAAAATAAAATTCAGAAAGTGAGTAATAAGTATGAAAAGTAACAATCAAATAATAAGTAAATCTAAATATATCACCAAACAGTCAAAAGGACAGCCAGGATTTACGATGACAATGGAGAAAGAAGGAGTTTCAAGCAGCAGACAAGGCGATGAAGATGGTGGATGGTCGGAAGTATCACAAAAGAAAGAGGAAAATAAAATTGTAAGTGAGAAGAACGAAATAAGCCATAAAATAATATCCATCAAATATTCGTATAACTAGGTGAGAGGACGACCAGGATCGATGTTGACGACAAGAGAAAGAGGTGGAGAAAAAATTAATATAAAGAAGGTGATTTTGGAGAATAACCGGCAGAGCGGTAGTAAAAATAATTCAACGAAGGGTGTAGAAGAATTGGAAGAATCGATTGTGATGATTGATTTGGAAAATAAATCAAGAGGACGACCAACCAATGTGATGGACATAGAAGAGCGAAAAATTAGACGACGGGAACAGCGGCGAAAATATAGGGAAGCGAACAAAAAATATCATACTGGCTTTTCAACCAACGAACAGAAAGGAGGAGTTTCAACCAGCAGACAAGGCGATGGAGACGGTGGATGGTCAGACGTATCACAAAAGAAAAAGGAAAATAAAATTGTAAGTGCGAATAACCAAATAAGCCAGAGAATAATAATAAACAAATATTCCTATAACCAGGCAAGAGGACGACCAGGATCTATATTAACCACAAAAGAAAGACGTGTTTTGCGGAGTGAACAGCAACGCAAATATAGAGAAAAAAATAATATAAAGAAGGTGATTTTGGAGAATAACGGGCAGAGCGGTAGCAAAAATAATTCAGCAAGTCAAGGAGATAGATCGATATCAATAGAGAAGGAACACCAATTTTCAACCAACGAATGGAAGCTTAGATTGATGAAAAAAAGAAAAGCAAGCATAGAAGGAATTGAAGTGGATAGCAAGAGACAACGAGATGAAACGACAGACGAAAACGTGTGTCGACGACTTATAAGCAAGAATAACGTGTCGGAAATTCATGTTTGTGATGAAATATTAAGTGACAGTGATACGTTGAAATCGATGGAGAAGGAACTGTGTGTATTCGGCCAAACAATAGAAGATAGCAGAGACAGGTTGGAATTAGACAGAAACAGAGAACGAGTAGAAGCAATGAACAGTGAATCAATCATTGCTGAGCATCGTTACAACGGGGATATTGAAAAAGGCACTTTTAAAACTGCAGAACAACTACACATGGGTGAAATGAACGTAAAATGTAAACATTGCAATGCAGAAAGGTTCAAATATGAAACAGGAAGGGTGGCAAATAATTGCTGTCATGGAGGAAAAATAACATTACCACCATTAACGGAATATCCTGATGTACTTCAACGTCTGCGAGAAGGGAATGACGAAGTATCAAGACACTTCAGACAACATATACGATCATATAATGACGCGTTTGCGTTTGCATCATTTAATTGTACCGTGGCAGATCTGGGGAATTCAGGACCATATGTGATGAAAATAATCGGGGATGTGAGTTACAAAATATCTACAAGTTTAGAGACCGCAAACAATAACCGACCAAGATATGGACAAATTTACATCTACGACGTACAAACTCAGCTAGCGCTGAGAGAAAATGATGCAAGAAGAGCAAATCTGTTAGAAATTATTGGTAGACTGATAATAGATATCAATCCTTATGCAGCAAATTTTAAAACAACGTACGAGCGATTTGTTAAGGGAGAAAGCCTGGTGAGATTAAACTTTATAGCACTCAAGGAAGACGATAGAGGGCGGTACAATGCGCCAACTTGTGGTGAGCCAGCAGCTCTGATCGTTTCAGATGACGGGGCAGTATCTGAAAATATAGAAGTACAAGTATTTCCAAAACAAGACCGTGCAGTTGGATATGTGCCGAGATATTCGCATCACGTTGATCCAATGACTTTTCCATTACTATTTCCGAGCGGTGATTTAGGATGGAGCTATAATATGAAACACGTAGGAACAAACAAGAAAATCTCTCCTGTTCAATACTATGGACATCGATTGGCCTTACGTCGAGGCGAAGCACAGAATCAGTTTTTGCGGAGCGGACGATTGACACAACACTATGTGATTCACGCATATCTCAAAATTGAATCGCAGCGTTTATTGTTTTTAAGAAATAATCAGAAGCAATTGCGTGTAGAATGTTACAAAGGAATCACTGATCACATATCAAATAGTGAAGCGAATACGTCGGACCGAACAAGACTTGGGAACCAAATGATTTTACCATCATCATTTTCCGGCAGCATGCGACATATGCAACAGCAGTACCAAGATGCAATGGCAATAACAAGGAAAGTTGGACGACCGGATTTATTCATTACAATGACATGTAATCCTAAGTGGCCGGAAATATGTACGGTATTAAAAGATTTTCCTACAGGTACCACTGTAAACGACATTCCAACAATAGCTTGTCGAATATTCAACATGCGGCTACAACAGGCACTAAAGGAAATCGAAAGCGGTTCAGTATTTGGAAAGATTGAAGGATACGTATACACAGTTGAATTTCAGAAAAGAGGCTTACCGCATGCTCACATACTATTTATCTTAAATAACAATGACAAACTTTTGACTCCAGAAGCAATTGACAGTTTTATATCTGCAGAAATACCATACAAACGAATACATCAACAACTATATCAATCTGTCACATCACACATGCTACACGGCCCTCACACATCCAAAATACCATGCTGGAATTCGGTAACAAAGTCATGCTCAAAGAAATTTCCGAAAGACTTAGTGGAAAATACTGATATAAGCGGTGGCGGTTTTCCAAAGTATCGCGGACGAAAAAATACAGACATAAACTATTACCGCAACCGCGTGGAAGGAAGAAATATCCAAGTAGACAACAGCATGGTTGTGCCTCACAATCCATACCTACTTGCAAAGTACGACTGCCACATGAACGTAGAATATTGTGCGTCAATAATGGCTATTAAGTATGTCTTCAAGTACATCCACAAGGGACATGATCGTGCAAGAGTACAGATAACTGATTCAAACAGCGAGAGTGATGGTCAGCCAATAATCAACGAAATACAGGATTATGTAGATTCGCGTTACGTAGGACCGATGGAAGCAGCTTGGCGTATACTAGAACTGCCAATGCATGGACGAAGTCATGCCGTCACACGCTTACCTGTACACCTACCGGGGCAGCAATACGCAACGTTTGAGGAAGGTAGAGAAGTCGAAGCCGCTACAAATGAAAAAAAGTGGAGAACCCATCTTATTGCATGGTTTGAATTGAACAGCATAGATGAAATGGCAAGAAATATAACTTACGCGAACACGCCAGATTACTATTCGTTTCAAGAAGCAACAAAAACGTGGAAAAAAAGAAAATATGCATGTAAAGTAGTTAGTAGAATGACAAATGTTTCACCAAGGGATTCCGAAAGATTTCACCTCAAACTAATCCTTGGACATGCGACAAATGCAAGGAGTTTTATAGATTTACGCACTGTAAACGGGAAAGAATGGAATACATTTAGAGAGGCTGCAGTGGATATGGGTTTAACTGCGACAAATGACGAAGCTTTCAAAATATTCGACGAAGCTGTTTCAATACTTATGCCGAAACGGTTACGTCATTTTTTTGTGTGGTATTTAATCGGTGAAATGCCATCGAACGTGATAGATTTATGGAATACTTACAAGAAAGCACTATCTGAAGACTTCGTGGATCAGCATGAAAATAGAGCACTATGTGCAATTGAGCATCTTCTCAGAGCTGAGGCAAGATCATGTGCAGATTTTTACTTACCAATACCGGAGATAATTTTCGAAAATGAAGCGGACGAAATAACAGTGGAAAATATAGAAACCTTTGCAAAGAAAGGCAATGAACTGGTGAAGCAATTAAACAACGATCAGAAAATAATTTATACGCAAATTGTTGATAATATTATGGATGACAAAAGTACTGATAGAAAGCGAGAAAAATGCTTTTACATCGATGGATCAGGAGGAACAGGAAAAACATTTTTATACAACGCATTGTACTACATGTTGAAATCTGAAAAAAAAAATGTTGCATGTGTTGCTTGGACAGGTATAGCAGCCATCTTACTACCATATGGCACAACCGCGCACAAAACATTTGGATTACCATTGACACTGCAAAAGGAAGGAACAATTTTCACAAATGTAACGATGAAGAAAAAAATACAAAGTATAGATGTATTTATATGGGACGAATGTTCGATGATACCGAAAATTGCTTTAGAATTGATCGACAGAACGTTAAAAGATATAATGGAAGACGCATCACCGTTTGGTGGGAAGACTATAATACTAGGTGGAGACTTCAGACAAGTTTTACCCATTGTGAAACGAGGAGGTAAACAACAAATAATAGAGGAAACAATTAAATACTCTACACTTTGGAGTATATTTGAAAAATTAAGCTTGAAAAAAAATATGCGAGCAAAGGAGGATGCAGCAAAGTTTTCAGAGTGGTTACTTAATATAGGTAATGGAGAAGTGGAGTTGTTTGTACCAGAGAAAGAAATACAAAGCAACAATTTAATAGACGATTTATATCCAAGAAATTTGCCACTTGATGAATTAACAAACAGAGCCATCTTAGCTCCATTGAATGTCGAAGTTAATCAGTTAAATACAGAGATACTACGCAGAATGGATGGCAATATATTCGAATCAAAAAACATAGATTACGCAACATTACAAGGAATTGATACTGCAGATGCAGCACTTGACGAAGAAGCTATTCTGCGATATCCGATGGAGTATTTAAATGGATTAACGCCATCAAGTTTACCACCACACAATCTACAGCTGAAAGTCGGAGCAATTGTAATGTCATTGCGAAATTTATCAATATCAGATGGTTTATGCAATGGAACACGGTTAGTTGTAAGAGAAATTCACTCTAGAATTTTGATTGGTGAACTTCTAATCGGAGAGCGAAAAGGGCAAATAGTAGAAATACCAAGAATGAAATTAGATACGCGGGGAGACACAGATATGCCATTTATCCTCCATAGGCGACAGTTTCCAGTCAGGTTGGCATTTGCAATAACTATAAATAAATCACAAGGACAAAGTTTTGACCACGTGGGAATATTCATTGACCGACCAATCTTTGGACATGGTCAACTCTACGTTGCATTGTCACGATGCAGGTCGAAGAAAGGTATAAAAATTCAACTGAAAAAAAATGAAAATGCAATAAAGAACATTGTGTACAAGGAAATTATTGAATAAATACTGCATAATGTATATTCATCAAGGTCACAAACGAACAAATAAACATGGATGAACTTAAAAGAAGAATGCACAGGAGGTGATAGGAGTTCGAGAGGCCGAGGGGTTGACCCCCTCTACTAACTCCACCGGGACCTCATACGAAGAAGGAAAAAAAAGTACTGTATAGAGGAGAAAAGAAGCGAAAGTGAAAGAAAAAGGAGGAGAGAATACAAATGAAAGGAATACAAAATCAGCAACGAAAGGAAAACCAGCAAGAATATAAAAATCACTGAAAAAATGAACAACAGAGAAAAGAGAAAGAAAAGCCAAGAGGAGCAAGAAGATGCAAAAATAGGTAGCAGCATAAAACGATAAAGAGGAAATAAAGCACAACGTATGGAAATTTAAACAATCGCGATTTGTAATTGGATGTTCAAATACATAAATCATTTCCACTAAGTATTTTCTTATTTTGTGATTATTCAGATGTAAATTCACACGTGTCGGTCATTTGGTGAAAAAGCCGCAACGCATACAATGAAATAGAAACTTGTGAAAAAATAAAAGTTAGCCTATGAAATTAGGAAACAAATAGTAAGATTAGAAAAAAGATATAAGGATGTATTGACTGAGTTGAAGGTGAGAAAAAAATGTAAATTATCAGAAATAAAAAAATGATAAAAGTACAAATTTGTTGATGTAAAATTGCAAATATTTCTACGATATTCATACCATATTAAATTTCTAGATAAATAAAAGAAATATATAAGTACATATCTATTATACCTATACATGCAACAACAAAATTAATTACAAATAATTATATTCCGACATTTGACAGTTCAAATGAAACACCGTAGCTAATAAAAAGAAGCAAAAAAATAAGAATAGGTGAGCGCTACCCAGTTTAGTGATATTTTGTTTTGTAAACAGATAAATTAAATCAAACATGCCGAACAAAGTAAGTATATCATTGGAAATATGAATGAATAAATAGCAAAGTAAGCAGTATGATAAAATTAATGAAAATTTCTCGAAACAGGACAGCGACGATGTTTTGCAGCGGTCGAGCGAGAAAATACCAGGTGAAGCATATCGATATAATATAATAGTATGTAAATCCAAATTCAACTCGGCAGACCAAAGAGCCGGACGCTTTTTGAGAATCATTACCAGTGAATTCTACAGCTGGCCATTAAAAATGGAAAAATAATTACTTATATACAATCATTTGTCAAAGAAAGAAAAAAATATCGACATTTGAAAATACAGTCAAACACGTATGAATCCCTAAGCAAATAATTTAACGCCTATTTTACCAAAACAAGATGACGGATTAGATGATCTGCTGTGCGCAGCAGCAGAAGCAGCAGAGGAGGAGCTGTTGCTTGAGACGAACGACGAAGAGTGGTCCGTCTATGTATGGTAAATGAAAATTATACAAGGAAATGTAAAGAAAATGATAAAAAATTCATCATTCCACAGCAAAAACATCCCGAAGTCCCAAAAACGAAAGAGGTCAACTTCGAACTAAATTTCAAGTAAAAAATGTAAAATAAATTTATTTGAAAAGAAAAAAGGATTGATATCAATTATTTGTACATTATAAACCAGACACAGTATATCTATATGTAAAGCCTATCCAACACAAAACTCGATTCAAGAGAAGAAGTTTCTAGAAAGAAACAAAACTCATGGAAAAACAAAAGACCAATACAAAACAAACAACTTCGATTATTGAAGACATCAGTTCGTTGTTGTTCTCCGGCCGGCACGCACGCCGGCCGGGGCCTATCCTATACTCCCCAACTCCTCAAATCCTCGACTAATCAATTACACAATTGCACAACTCTTCAATTCCCTCAAGAGCCCTTCTAAATATTGGTCAATAATGTGTGCAACAACTCGACATCGTTCAAAGAAAAATGATAATCGACTGAGAGCCCGAAGGAGGTACGTGACCAGGACTCCGTATTCACAGCTCAACATCAGTCCGCACAATGGGATCTCAACGGTCCAAGGAGCTGCGCCCGCATCTTGCTCCACCTTGATGGCAACGAATGTAAGCTCTTTGAGAAGTTTGTTAATTAATGAAAAATAATTCAATTCTATTTTGAAAGATCCATAAAAGACAAGCCAACAAGCCTACGCCGTTTGAAGAAAAACGGTAACCGACCGAGAGCCCGAAGAAGATATGTGACCAGGGCTCCACATTCACGGCTCAACATCGGTCCGCACAATGGGATCTCAACGTTCCAAGGAGCTGCGCTCATCTTGCTCCGCCTTGATGGCAACGAATGTAAGCTCTTTAAAAAGTTTATTAACTATTGAGAAATAATTCAATTCTATTTTGAAAGACCCGTAAAAGAAGAAGAGATTGTGTTTCAAAATTTGCTTTCCTACAATTATTATTTTGTGCTACTGGTCTCCATTTTGTCAGTTTGATCTTCTGCGTTGTACCTAACAATCGCCCCGAGTGTTGCCCTATAATTAAAAGAGAATGATTTTTAAGATAGGCTTGTTCTTTTACGGGTCTTTCGAAATAGAATTGAATTATTTCTCAATAATTAATAAACTTTTCAGAGCTTACATTCGTTACCATGAAGGCGAAGCAAGATAGGCGAAGCTCCTTGGACCGTTAAGATCCCATTGCGCGGACCGAAGAAAGTACGTATTCACGGCTCAACATCGGTCCGCGCAATGGGATCTTAACGGTTCAAGGAACTGTGCCCGCATCTTGGTTCGCCTTGATGACAACGAATGTAAGCTCTTTGAAAAGTTTGTTAATTAATGAAAAATAATTCAATTATAATTCCGTAAAAAATCAAGCCTATCTTAAAAATCATTCTCTTTTGATTATAGGGCAACGCTCGGGGCGATTGTTAGGTACAACGCAGAAGATCAAGTTGACCGAAACCCGATTCCAACTAAGCATTAGGTACAACGCAGAAAATCAAACTGACTGAAACCCGATTTCGACTAATAAAGCGTTACCCCGCATCGAACCTACAAAATGGAGACCAGCTGTACAAAATAATGATTGCAAGAAAGCAATTTTTGAAACACAATTTCATGTAATCTTTGTGTTATTCCAATATAGAAAATCTATTTTACTTTTTTTTTGTCTTTCATTTAATTAGCTTTATTCCTTCATAAAGTAAGTATAGGTTAACCTACGCATGTCAAGAAAGTACAAAAATCTTTAAAAACTTGATCAGCCGTAGCTTCTGCATTAATAACCAAGATCGGAGCTGATAAAGAAAAAAAGGTTTGTTTTATCAACCAATCCTCATGAACCTCCTGAATAGTTCTGAGGAGCTCTAAAGAAATGTTCGATTCTTCCTCACGAGAACGGGAACTGACTCGGGCTAAAATAGTTTCTGGGGAAACTCGCAAATAGACAATTGAATCTACTCTGAGCTCAGACGAGCGAAAGCGAATATCGAAATTTTTCATCAATCAATGAAATTCGAAGTCAACTTCGAACTAAATTTAGAATGAAAAATGTTGAATAAATTTATTTGAAAAAACAAAGGATTGATATGAATTATTTGTACTTATAAATCAGACGCAGTAGACTCTATATCTCTATACGTAGATATACGTAAAAAAATCTGAAAATAATAACTATAGCAAAATAAGTCGCCGGATGCAATTGGGGTTGCATGGCATCGGGAGTTTTGTACATGTGAGTGGATTCGTTTACGAAAATAATCTGAGCAGACCTACATTGGGAGCCAATAGCAGTGTCGGGTTGATCGGAAACAACCGACTAGACAATGCGTAAGGAAATGGTGAGGCGCGAAGCGCGCAGGGGCGAAGCCCCTAGTACAATAATATAATCAAATAAAAATACATTTTTTTATATACATATATTATACATCATTGTTATTATAATCTTTTTCTACGTTCATTTGTTTGAAACTTTTTTATTAGATAGAGAGATTTGTTTATATATATATATTATACATTAATATAATTGGATATAAATGGAAGTAATTAAGTTAAATAATTTTATGAAATAAGAAAATAATTATTTTAAATCATTACATAAAAATGCCCGGGGACGCCCCGCATTGCGTCCGGCAGTCGATCACAGGCCGCAAGGACATGGGTCTATCACGGTCAAAGTCGTGCAAAAGGCAATTCGCGTCGTCCCTGAGTCGATCGGTGGAAGAGGGTACATGACACAAGAACGGTCGAGGTCGAGCAAAAGGCAATACGCGTCGTCCCTGGTACGATCAGTGGCAAAGGGGAATTGACACGAGCACGGTCGAGGTCGAGCAAAAGGCAAAGCGCGTCGTCCCGGAGTCGATCCGTGGCAGTGGGGACTTGACACGAGCAGCGTCAGAGTGGAGCAGGAGGCAATGCAGGGCGTCCGGCAGTCGATTTCAGGCCGCGAGGACGTGTGACAAGCACGGTCGAAGATGCGCACGAGGTAATGCGTGTCGCCCGGAAGTCGATCCCGTTTTTCTAAATTCATGGGTGATTAATTTTCGAGTAAGAAAAATATGAAATCAAATGATTAATTTTTTATCGATCTGTGTGTTTCCTTAAAACTTCCTAATAAGTTCCAATCCATTGTGTATATGTTCCGAAATACAATCCATAAATTACATCGAATGGCATTTTTTGAGGAAATAATATTTCCATTATCGTTAATGTGAGCGAATAATGAAAAAATGTATAGGATTTTCTTAATAATTACAGTTATTTTTAAGAATTCTGATTATTGTAAAAATTTTTTCAACATTTTTTTTTTTCAGAAGTAAACCGAAAATTTTGAAATGTATAAATAAAATATGAATCATAAATTTATTTATCATTTTTTCATTTTAATTAATTATATATATAAACAGATGTTACATCAATATAATTCATGTTCAAAAATTAAAAATATGAAATCAAATAACTAATCATATATCCATCTGTATGTTTTCTTCAAACTTTTTAATGAGTTACAATCCATTGTGTAAATGTTCCAAATTATAATCCATAAAGTACACTAAATGGCATTGTTTGATTGAATGATATTATTATCATAATTATTGTTCGAGCGAATAATGAAAAAATGCGACTGATTTTTTTAACAATTATAGTCATTTTTGTGAAATTTATTGACTGTGAAAATTTTTTTTTTAAGATTTTCCTTTTTTTGGAGGTAAATTCAAATATATAATATACATGAATGTCATATAAATAAAAAATTTATTTGTGATTATTTTATTAAATCAATTATATATTTGTACGAATGATACATTAATATAATTGAATATAAATGGAGGCAACTGAATTAAATAATTTAATGATATGAAAAATAATTTACCTCACTTATTGATTTTTCCGAAATTAAAGAATAATTAGCTTTGAAAAATCAAAAATATGAAATTAAATATTTAATTATATATCTATGTCTGTGTTTCCTTTAAACATTTCAATAAGTTCTAATCCACTGCATAATTGTTCTAAATTACAATCCATAAAAGACATTAAACGGCATTTTTTCAATGTATACTATTTTCATCGAAATTCATATGTGAGCGAATAATTGAAAAATACAAATAATTTTTCTAATTATTATATTCATTTTCAAAAAATTTAATTGATGTGAAAATTTTTTTCTCCTTTAATTTCCCTCCTTTTAGAAGTTAATTAAAAATTATAATATACATATATAAAATATGAATAATGAATTTATTTATCATTTAATTCATTTGATCAATTATATATATATACAATTTATACAATAATATTATTGATTAAAAATGTAGGCGAATAAATTAAATGATTCAATGATTTGAAGAGAAATAATCAAAATGAATCATATTTTCTGAATTAAAAAATGATAAGATTTTGAAAATTGAAAATATCGAATAGAATAACTGATTATTCATCTATATGTATGTTTTCTTCAAACCTTATAATAAGTTATAATCCATTGTATAAATGTTCCAAATTACAATTCACAAAGTAAATTAAATGGCATTTTCTTAATGAATAATATTTTTATTTCAATTGATATGTGAGCAAATAATTAAAAAATATGTAGGATTTTTTAAATGATTATATTTATTTTTAATGAATTCAATTAATGTAAAAAAATTTTTTTTGTAAATTTCCCTTTTTTGAAAAGTAAATCAAAAATTATAATATACATACATATATATATATATTAGGGTGCTTTTTTTCTGGACTATATTTTTTTTTTTTCGGTCCCATCGTGAAATTTTGTTGGAAATACAACAAAAAAAATTCCCTGAAAGATTGAGCCCTTAATATTAATATTAAGTGCTCGCCCAAGGCATGTAAAGATTTCCCGCTTAAAATACACGTAAACTTCAATTTTTTTCTTTAAAACATCTACAGTTCAGAGGCATTCTATGGTGTAGTCTAGAACGTCAGCAGGTTTTCTTCGGAGTGAAATGCTCTACAAAGTGCTCATTGCGGTGAAGTCGTACGGGCCACCCAAACCCAATTTTTTCATGAAATTCTTGTCTTTTTGCCCGTATCTCGTAAATAACAGGAGCTACAAAAAAAAAATATTCAACAAATTTGTAGGTAATTTTTGTAGAGCATTTCATTCCGAAGAAAACCTACTGACGTCCTAGACTACACCATAGAATGCCTCTGAACTGTAGATGTTTCAAAGAAAAAAATTGAAGTTTACGTGTATTTCAAGCGGGAAATCTTTACATGCCTTGGGCGAGCACTTAATATTAATATTAAGGGCTCAATCTTTCAGGGATTTTTTTTTGTTGTATTTCCAACAAAATTTCACGATAGGACCGAAAAAAAAAAAATATAGTCAAAAAAAAAGCACCCTAATATATATATATATATTATACAATAATATATTATACATCAATATAATTGAATACAAATGGAGGTAATTAAGTTAAATAATTCAACAAAATGAGAAAATAATTAATTTAAATAAATTATTTTTCTTAAATTGAAGAATAATTTATTTTTACAAATTAAAAATATGAAATCAAATAAATAATCCTTTATCTGTCTGTATGTTTTCTTTGAACCTTATAATAAGTTCTAATCCATTGTATAAATTGATATTTAATACTGGTGTTTGGTGAGAGTATGTATGGATAAACTGTTCGTTGTTACAATTAACGTTTATTACATATATACATACTAGCAACCCATCCCGGCTTCGCACGGGCATATAATAATATAATAAAAGAAAATACACAATGTTTACAGTGAGTTTCCAGAAAAATAACATTTATATTATTACTTAATATTATTATATGCCCGTGCGAAGCCGGGATGGGCTGCTAGTTAAATTATAAAGTTTTGATCAATGAAGCACAAATAAGTAAAAAACAGGATTAATTTCACTGTATTATCTTCATTATAATATGAATGCAATTTACACTTCAGTCTAAGTAACACGTGGCCGGCTATGCTAACACCAAAAATTTAAAAAGTGGAAAGAATTGAATTGTACGGTATTTCGTTCACTACAAAATGAATTTAATTAATTTTATAGCGTCAACAACACGTGGTAATTATGCTGTTAAAATGTAGCTTATATGACACGTTCGTAGATTTACCATAGCAGCGCCATCTACTGATTACTTACTAAACCCAGTCGAAAGGTATCGACATCTATTAGAATCATTTGGAGTTAACAGATAATTGTGACTGTCAAATAATAACAGACAAATAATTAGCAATAAATTAAAATTGCGACTATAATTTGAGATTTAAACTATCCTATCTCTCAAGTTGGATCGAACTGCACATGGTGTGCGTATTTTATTATAATCGGTTAAGTGTTTTAGGAGTCCATTGAGGACAAACATTGTGACACGAGATTTATATATATTAAGATATTATAATCGTTAATTTACTTTCAAAAAAAGAGAAATTTGAAAACAAAAAATTGTTTCTCACAATAATTCAATTCATTAAAAATAAATAAAATTATTGAAAAAATTCTATATATTCTTTAATTATTTGCTCACATATTGATTAAAATAAAAATATTATTCATCAAGAAAATGCCATTTAATTTACTTTCGGAACTGTAATTTGAAACATTTATACAATGGGTTAGAACTTATTATAAGGTTTAAAGAAAACATACAGATAGATAAATGATTATTTATTTAATTTCATATTTTTAATTTTTGAAAATAAATTATTCTTCAATTTAAGAAAAATAATTTATTTAAATTAATTATTTTCTCATTTTATTGAATTATTTAACTTAATTACCTCCATTTGTATTCAATTATATTATTGTGTAATATATATATGTGTATAAAAAATGTATTTTCTATTTAATTATATTAATGTATAATATATATATATATATATATATATATATATATATATATATATATATACATATATTGTAACGTGGCATTTTTGATGCCCGTTACAAGGGGCTCTTTGAACCCTGGGCGGAACCAAAATTTAGGAATTTTCGCAATTGAGTCGCGAAGTTTTTGAAAAAGAGCGCCAGGACTAGAGTCACGCATCCGAAACTACGAGAGGGGACACTTTAGCGACCAGTGTAAGATATTTCAGTTTTTTTTGTTTTTTTTATTTTTTGAGCTACAACGGCATCAGGCAAGAAGTCGACACCGATTTCGAGGAAAGTGCGGAATGGCGGACTAGCAACAACTGCGAAGGAAGGATGTCGAGGCTGCGGAGGGGGAGCCGACGCAGATCCCCGCATCGCGGGAATCCAAGGTGGACGCGATTCCCGCTGGCGGCCGGCGCGCCGCAGCCTCTTCCCCTTCACCCCGCCAACAATTGACCAGCGAACTTGCGACGGACCGACTAGCGACGAGGGAGCACCGTGCTCACCGCCAAGACATCATGGAGCTGCGCGGAGGACAAGATTGCGAGCTAGCTTTAAGTTCTGCGCAGCGATGCTATCGAAGGTGCGCGTCGAGTTGCGCGATCGACGAAATCGATGACGGATCGATTATTGCGTATGCTTGGGGGTATGACGTCACGTATGGGATAGCGTATCGAGATCCGTGTTGCGGCAGATCGTAGGTTTTTGAAATCACTCTAGTTCTGGCGGTCGTGATTAGTAGTCGCGTTTTGGGGGAGTTCCGCGAAGCAATGGAGTCGCCCAAAAATCGCGAAGGGAATGGAAAGGGGGTTGCAAGGATGTAGAAGGTAAGCGCTGCTTCTATCCCCGCGATTGAATTTCGAGCATAATTGTGAAAAGGCTTGCCGAGTAACGGATAGCCGTTTTGGATTTGCGTTGTAGAAAAGTACTCGAAATTCTTTTGCCGATTCTCTTGCTTGATGACCGTAGCCTGAGTCCGCGAGTTAGAGTAAAGTAAATTTTCAGTTTCTGAAAAAGTTGAGTAGCGTCACGGGTTTTAGTTGAATCTTTCTCGTTAGTGAAATCAAGTATAGCCGAATTTCGCTGTATCGGGTCGAGCCGCGTTATCGTTTTCTTTTTGTGTCACCTCTCGAGTAGGTCGGGAAGCACCGAATTGGAGTGCTCGGATTAGCGGGTAACGTTTTGAAGGATTTTGAAAAGAATTACGTTCGGATGCGTTGCGATTGCGTATAGTTTAGGTTACGTTTAGTTGCGCCTGCATTGAGTTCCGTACCCGTTATTTAAGATAATGTAGTTTGAGTTGTGTTACTTTGAGCTTGTGTTTAGTTGAAGTTAAATATAGTGGTGCTTACACTTAGTTAAGTTTACGTTTAGTTAAGATAGTGTTTAGTCGAGGTTAGGCGATGTATAGTCGAAATTGCCGTTGCGTTGCGCAGCAGTTGAGACGAGAAGTTTGAGCATGGTGTTTTAAGTTGCGAGACCTGACGGTGCACCGTTGAATGGCGATTTTGTGATCGTTGAGTGACGTTTTGAGAATTGCGTATGAGGACGTTGCAATCGTCGAGTGACGTTTTAGTTAGGGAGCCGCGAGCTCATTAAAGTAAGAAATAGAGTAGGGTACGTGTAATTCTATGTTTAGTTTTAGACTCGCGATGAGCGATTTTTGAATTATATTTTTTTTTGTTTTGTATCACCGCTATTGTGAAATATAAGATTTTATTTTACTTTTGTTAAATAGCGGGTGTATTTCGAGTGTCTCTCTCTCTCTCCAAAAATTACCCCTCCCCTCTCCGCGGTACTGAACTATCGAGCATATGCCCGAGGAATAGCGTATTAATGATTTCGAGGCGTGTTAATCACGCCAGGCGCCCAACAAAAACTTTGCGATATTGTTTTAGATCCAGGGTACATCGTGGACGCCAAATTATTGTGCACGCGGTAAGTTCTCGGTCATTTTCTCCGAGTGACCGAGGTGCAGAAAAATCCACGTCACAATATATATATATATATATTATAATGTTTAATTTACTTTCAAAAAAAGAGAAATTTGTAAAAAAATTTTACCTGTTTCATTAAATTATTTAATTTTATTTATGGGTTTGAAATTTATATTTTATTGTTTTTTATTATAAATTATATTAAAAATTTAATTATTTAAGTTTAAATCAATAAAAGATTTAAAACTTTTATATTATGTTTTCAAGACATAAACTTATTCAAGTTCATTGATTTGTAGGGTTAATTTAATTTAATAAATAGTCTCATATTTTTGTTAATATAGGATATATTAAAAAATAAAAGAAGTACACTAATGTTAAAATTTGTCTAACAATAATAAATGGATTCTCTACAGGTCTTATTCCAATTCGTGTTAGTATTAATACAATTCTAATAAATATTCAAAATAGAAATTGTCTGAATGGATAAAAATTTAATCCTTTAAAATTTATTATTTTATAAAAAGGTATAATTAATAAGACTCAAATAGATATTAAAAGAAGAATTACTCCTCCTAATTTATTAGGGATAGATCGTAGGATTGCATATGCAAATAAAAAATATCATTCAGGTTTAATATGAGGTGGGGTAGTTATAGGATTAGCAGGGGCAAAATTGTCTGGGTCTCCTAATATATTGGGATTTATTAAAATAATATAAATTAAAATAAAGTATATTAAAATGAATCCTACAATGTCTTTTAATGAAAAGTATGGTTGAAATGGTATTTTGTCAATATCACTATTAGTTCCTAAAGGATTTCTTGATCCTGTACAATGGAGAAATATTAAATGAATAATTGTTATTATAATAATAATGAAAGGAATAATAAAATGAAGAGTAAAATATCGTGTTAGTGTAGCATTATTAATAGAAAATCTTCCTCATAATCATTGTACTAAGAATTCTCCTAAATACGGAATAGCTGAAAGGAGGTTTGTGATTACAGTGGCTCCTCAAAAAGATATTTGCCCTCAAGGTAAGACGTATCCTAAAAATGCAGCTGCTATAGTTAATAATAACATTATTGTTCCTGTCATTCAAGTTGGTTTAAAGTTGAATGATCCAAAAAATATTCCGCGTCCGATATGTAAATATATACAGATGAAAAATATAGAAGCACCATTTGCATGTAAATTTTTGATTATTCAACCATTATTAATATCTCGGTAAATATGAATAATTCTATTAAATGCTATTTGAATATTAGGTGTATAATGTATAGCTAAAAAAATACCTGTAATTAGTTGGGTTACTAAACATAATCCTAACAATGAACCAAAATTTCATATTGAATTAATATTCGATGGTGTTGGTAAATCTACTAAAGATCTATTTATAATTTTTAATAAACTGTTTTTTAAACGTAAAGGTAACATTAGAAAGTTTTTCGTAAAGGTCCTAAACTGATATTAGAAATTTTTAGAACAATAATTAGTGTAATAAATAAATAGTTTATTATTATAAATGAAATAATGAAATATGGTTTATTAAATAATTTATTTAATGATATTTTAATTGATATACTTTTATTCAGTTCAATATAAGGGAATTTTATTGTATCTTCAAATATAAAATTTATTTTATTATAATTAATTATTAATATAAATATTAAAACAATTATGATAATATTTATTATTATTCATTTGTTAAAAAGAAATTTTACAGTTGAGATTAATCTTGATACATAAATAAAAATAATTGATAATCTTCTTAAAAAAACTGAAAAAATTATATATGAGTATCAAAATCTTATATTTAACATTCCTGATGTTACAGAAATTAAAGATGTTTGGATTAGTAAGATTAATCCTATTGTAAATGGAGTTTTTGTTGAATATATTATTATAGTGTTGATTAATATAAATAGTATGAAAATTTTTATAATGAATTAATTTAAATAAATTTATATTAATTAGTTTGAAAAAAAATTTTTTTCTCTGATTTACAAAATCAATATTTTTAATAAACCATCAAAACTTATATTTAATATTAAAATTTCAAAAAATAGTTTATTAAAATATTAATTTTGGAGATTAATGATAAGAATTTTTTTTCTTTTTTTTGAAATTAATATATATACTTATTATATATATATATATAATTTATAGTAATATATATATAGTAGTATAGTAATATATATATATATATAGTATTATATATATATATATAGTAATGTATATATATAATTTATTATTTTAATAGATTTTTGTTATTCAGTTTATTTTGTATTTTTAATTAGATTTTTAAGTTTAAGATTAAATCGGTTTCATTTATTGATAGTTTTATTAAGAATTGAATTTATTATTTTAATATTATATTCAATATTAATTTTATTTTTAAATATGTATATATTAGAGATGTATTTTATTATAATTTTTTTAATTTTCAGAGTTTGTGAGGGGGTTTTGGGTTTATCTATTTTGATTTATATAATTCGATCACATGGTAATGATTATTTTCAAGTTTTAAATATTTTTTAATGATAAAGTTTTATTTTCATTTATTATTTTTAATTATAGTTTCTAAGGATAATTTTTGATTTTTTCAGTTTAATTTTTTTTTTTTTATAAATTCTTTTTATATTTTCTGGAAATTATAGATTTGAATTTGAGAGCATAAATATTTTTTTGGAATGTGATAATTTATCGTTTGGGTTAGTTTTATTAACTTTATGAATTGGAGCATTAATAATTATATCAAGGTATTTTATTTATGAATTAAAGATTTATTTGAAATATTTTATTTTATTAATATTTTTTGCAATTTTATTTTTATTTTTGACATTTACTGTAAATAATTTGTTTTTATTTTATCTTTTTTTTGAATGTAGTTTGATTCCTACTTTTTGTTCAATTTGAGGATGAGGTAATCAATTGGATCGGGTTCAAGCAGGTATTCATTTATTATTTTACACTTTATTTGCTTCTTTACCTTTATTATTAAGAATTATTTATTTATTTTTTGAATTTGAAAATTTAAATCATATTTTTTCTGTAGAAAATTTATTTCAAGTTTATTCGTTTTATTTATTTTTATTTTTAATTTTTGCTTTTTTAGTAAAGTTACCTATTTTTTTTATACATTTATGGTTGCCTAAAGCTCATGTAGAAGCTCCTGTTTGTGGTTCAATGGTTTTAGCTGCTATTATATTGAAGTTAGGGGGGTATGGTTTATTGCGAGTTTATTTATATTTAATTAATATGGGGATTTTTTTGAATGTTCATTTAATTGTTTTGAGAATAATAGGAGGAATTTATATTAGTTTAATTAGAATATTTCAAGTTGATTTGAAATCTTTAATTGCTTATTATTCAATTGCTCATATTAATAATATTATCTGGTATATTAACTTTAATAAGATGAGGAATTTATGGTTCTTATTTATTGATAATTTCTCATGGTTTATGTTCTTCAGGTTTATTTTGTTTAGTGAATATTATTTATGAGCGTTTGAGAAGTCGAAGATTATTTATTAATAAAGGTTCAATAAATTATATGCCTAGAATATGTTTATGATGATTTTTATTATGTTCTTCAGATATAGCAGCTCCTCCGTCTTTGAATTTGAGCCAATAATTAAAAACTATATAGGATTTTTTTAATAATTACATTTATTTTTAATGAATTCAATTGATGTAAGGAAAATTTTTTTTTCAAATTTCTCTTTATTTGAAAGTAAATTAAACATTATAATATATATATATATATATATATATATATGGGCTATTCCGCGTCAACCGGATCAGTCATCTCTCAGATATTTTTTTAATTTGGCATGTGGATTGTGTAGGGGGAGTTGGATTTTTATGCCGAAGCGCGAATCTCATGATGCAAAATTCGATTTTTTATTAACAATAACAAATTAGACTCCCATTTTTTTCAAAAATTCATAACTTCGGCAAAAAATTAGATACAATATTTTTTTTTTTTCCAAATTACGCGGAAAGCTCCATAGAATTCAAAAAAAAATACGAAATGTTGAAAAAAAGTTGTTATCAATTGTTTATTTAACAATTAATTTTTCAAAGATTTTTAAAACTGTGATTGACACCATCAAAAATTTTTTTTTAAATTCTGACATGTTCCTTGAACTGTACTACAATCTGTGAATTGATTCCAGAGGGGTGTTTTTCTTCGTTTTCAAGTAAAAAATCATAACGGTGTCGATGCGCATGAAATTGCGGCGCGCCGAGTCTCTACGTAATGGCGGGCGGCCGGTTGCCGTCCACCGCTACACCGCGGTGGCGTCGCAGCGTTATTTTAGTCATTTTCACGATGTAGGACATGATTGAAGAATCTGAAAAAAATACTGTACCTTCACAAGGCCTGCTCAAAGCGATAAGTGAAGTTTCAAGAATGTGTTTTTATTTTAAAATAAATAGCAAGTTATGTAATTATTATCATTTATGTGCACTCTCATGGTGTGTAACCGTTATTTTGAATCTCTGTAATAAAAAAACGGTGAAAAACACATTCTTGAAACTTCACTTATCGCTTTGAGCAGGCCTTGTGAAGGTACAGTATTTTTTTCAGATTCTTCAATCATGTCCTACATCGTGAAAATGACTCTAAAATAACGCTGCGACGCCACCGCGGGGTAGCGGTGGACGACAACCGGCCGCCCGCCGTTACGTAGAGACTCGGCGCGCCGCAATTTCATGCGCATCGACACCTTTAATGATTTTTTACTCAAAAACGAAGAAAAACGCCCCTCTGGAATTAATTCACAGATTGTAGTACAGTTCAAAGAACATGTCAGAAATTAAAAAAAATTTTTTGATGTTGTCAGTCACTGTTTTAAAAATCGTTGAAAAATTAATTGTTAAATAAACAATTGATAACAACTTTTTTTTAACATTTCGTATTTTTTTTTGAATTCTATGGAGCTTTCCGCGTAATTTGAAATAAAAAAAAAAATATTGTATCTAATTTTTTGCCGAAGTTATGAATTTTTGAAAAAAATGGGAGTCTAATTTGTTATTGTTAATAAAAAATCGAATTTTGCGTTATGAGATTCGCGCTTTGGCACAAAAATCTAACTCCCCCTACACAATCCACATGCCAAATTAAAAAAATATCTGAGAGATGATTGATCCGGTTGACGCGGAATAGCCCATATATGTGTATATTTAAATATTAAACATTCATATAATTGAATATAGATGAAGGTAATCTTGTCAAATAATTTAATAAAAAAAGGAAATAATTGATTAAATAAATTATTTTTCTTAATGAATAATATTTTTATTTCTATTAATATGTGAGCAAATAATTAAAAAATATTCAGGATCTTCTGAATAACTATATTTATTTTTAATGAATTTCATTATTGTTAAAAAAATTTTTCTTTGAAAAATTTCTTTTTTTTCAAAAGTAAATTTGAAATTATAATATATATATATATATATATATATATATATATATATATATATATATATATATATATATATATATGTATATTATTATACATGTATATATGTATACATATGTATATTATACATTGATATAATTGAATATAAATGGAGGTGATTGAGTTAAATAATTGATTGAAATGAGGAAATAATTGATTACGCTGAATCATTTTTCTCAACTGATAATATTTATATTTTAATTAATATGTGAGCAAATAAATAAAAAATACTGAGACGTTTTTGAATCATTATATTTATTTTTAATGAATTTAATTACTGTAAAAAAAATTTTTTTTTTTCAAATTACTCTTTCTTTAAAAGTAAATTAAAAATCATAATATATATATCTATATATATATATATATGTATATATTTGAATTTTATACATTAATATAATTAAATATAAATACATTTATTTATATATATATTATACATCAATATAATTGAATATAAGTGAAGATAATCAAGTCAAATGAATTAATAAAAGAAGGAAATAGTTGATTGAAATAAATTGTTTTTCCTAATAAATAAAATTTTCATTTCAATTAATATGCGAGCGAATAATTAAAGAATACGTAGGATTTTTTGAATAATTATATTTATATTTACTGAATTTAATTATTGTAAAAATATTTTTTTTTTTCAAATTTCTCTTTTTCTAAAAGTAAATTGAAAATCATAATATATAAATATATATATTTGTTCATTATACATTATTATAATTAAATATGAATACATTTATTTATATATATATTATACCTTGATATAATTGAATATAAGTGGAGATAATCGAGTCAAATAATCCAATAAAAAAAGGAAATAGTTGATTGAAATTGATTGTTTTTCCTGATAAATAATATTTTTATTTCAAATAATATGCGAGTAAATAATTAAAAAACTAACAGGATCTTTTCAATAATTATATTTATTTTCAATGAATTGAATTATCGAAAACAAAATTTTTTTTTCAAAAATTTCTTTTCTTCTTAGAAGTAAATTCAAAATTATAATATATACATTTATGTATATTATTATATATGTATATATTTATATATATGTATATTATACATTAATATAATTGAATATAAATGGAGGTAAATTATTTTTACTAACGGATAATATTCATATCCTCATAATATGTGAGCAAATAATTAAAAAATAGGTAGGATTTTTTGAATAATTATATTTATTTTAATGAATTTAATGATTGTGAAGAAATTTTTTTTTTTTTAAATTTCTCTTTTTTTGAAAGTAAATGAAAAATCATAATATATATACATGTCTATATTTGAATTTTATACAATAATATAATTGAATATAAATGAAGGTCATTAAGTTAAATAATTTGATAGAATAAGGTAATAATTGATTCAAATAAATTATTTTTCCCAACAGATAATATTTATATCTTAATCAATATGTAAGCAAATGATAAAAAAATACATAGGATTTCTCGAATAATTATATTTATTTTCAATTAATTTACTCATAGTAAAAAAATTTTTTTTTTCAGATTTCTCTTTTTTTAAAAGTAAATTGAAAATCATAATATATATATGTATATATTTGAATATTATACACTAATATAAATAAATATCAATACATTCATTTATATATATATTATACATTAATATGATTGAATATGAATGGAGGTAATTAAGTCAAATGTTCTAATAAAAAAGGAAATAGTTGATTGGAATAAATTATTATTCCTGATGACTAATATTTTCATTTCAATTATTTTGTGAGCAAATAAATAAAGAATATATAGGATCTTTTCATCAATAATATTTATTTTCGATGAATTTAATTATCAAAAAAAAAATTTTTTTCAAAAATTTCTTTTTTTTTTAGAAGTAAATTCGAAATTATAATATATATGTATATATGTATATTATTATATATGTATCTATGTATATATATGTATATTATACATTGATATAATTGAATATAAATGGAGGTAATTAGGTTAAATAATTTAATAAAATAACGAAATGATTGATTCAAATAAATTATTTTTCCTAACGGATGATATTTATATCTTAATTAATATGTGAGCAAATAATTGAAGGATACGTAGGATTTTTTGAATAATAATATTCATTTTTAATGAATTCAATGATTGTAAAAAAATTTTTTTTCCCCAAATTTCTCTTTTTTTAAAAGTAGATGAAAAATCATAATATATGAATATGTATATATTTGAATATTATACATTAATATAATTGAATATAAATACATTTATTTATATGTATATTATACATTAATATAATTGAATATAGATGGAGGTAATTATGTCAAATAATTTGATAAAAAAAGGAAATAATTGATTATATAAATTATTTTTCCTAATGAATAATATTTTTATTTCAATTTATATGTGAGTAAATAATCAAAAAATACGTAGGATTTTTTGAATAATTATATTTATTTAAATGAATTTATTGATTGTGAAAAAAAAATTTTTTTTCAAATTTCTCTTTCTTTAAAAGTAAATTAAAAATCATAATATATATACATATATGTATATATTTCAATATTATACAATAATATAATTGAATATAAATGGAGGTAATTAAGTCAAATAATTTAATAGAATAAGGTAATAATTGATTCAAATAAATTTTTTTTCCTAACGGATAATATTTATATCCTTATAATACGTGAGCAAATAATTAAAAAATACGTAGGATTTTTCGAATAATTATATTTATTTTCAATGAATTCAATGATTGTAAAAAAATTTTTTTTTTTCCAAATTTCTCTTTTTTTAAAAGTAAATGAAAAATCGTAATATATATATATGTATATATTTGACTATTATACATTAATATAATTGAATATAAATACATTTATTTATATATATATTATACATTATTATAATTAAACATAGATGGAGGTAATTATGTCAAATGATTTAATAAAAAAAGGAAATAATTGATTAAATAAATTATTTTTTCTAATGAATATCATTTTTATTTCAAATAATATGTGAGCAAATAATTAAAAAATACGGAGGATTTTTTGAATAATTATATTTATTTTAATGAATTTATTGATTGTGAAAAAACTTTTATTTTTCAAATTTCTCTTTTTTTAAAAGTAAATTAAAAATCATAATATATATATATGTATGTATTTGAATATTATACATTAATATAATTGAATATAAACACATTTATTTATATATACATTATACATTAATATAATTGAATATAGATGGAGGTAATTATGTCAAATAATTTAATAAAAAAAGGAAATAATTCATTCAATAAATTATTATTTCTCACGGATAATATTTATATCTTAATTAATATGTGAGCAAATAATTAAAAAATGCGTAGGATTTTTTGAATAATTATATTCATTTTTAATGAATTTAATGATTGTAAAAAAACTTTTTTTTTCCAAATTTCTCTTTTTTTAAAAGTGAATGAAAAATCATGACATATATATATGTATATATTTGAATATTATACATTAATATAATTGAATATAAATACATTTATTTATATATATATTATACGTTAATATAATTGAACATAAATGAAGATAATCAAGTCAAATAATTTAATAAAAAGAGGAAATAGTTGATTGAAATAAATTGTTTTTCCTAATAAATAATATTCTCATCTCAATTATTATGTGAGTAAATAATTAAAAAACACACAGGATCTTTTCAATAATTATATTCATTTTCAATGAATTTAATTGTTGTAAAAAAAATTTTTTTTTTCAAAAATTTCTTTTTTTTAGAAGTAAATTCAAAATTATAATATATATATATATATATATATTAGGGTGGGTCAAAAAAATCAAGTATTTTTTTTTTTGGATTCGACACACGAAAACTAGTTCCTAGCTACCTCTAGAAAGTACTTACCAAATCTAAGCTCTTAATATTAACGGGAAGATCATGCTCATCATAGTTTTCCATTTTCAATTTAGTCTTATATAAAAATGACCATATCTTATCACCAATAGATTGTTAAATTAGTTGCATCGTCAATATTTATAGGAAATTGAACGCTCTACAAAAATGGTCTCTTATACTTTTTTCATTAATCTAACCATTTAAAAGATATTCAAGGTGAAAGGTTGAAGTATTTTAAGGAAAATAACTTTTTGTTTTGAATTTTGTAACTTACTAAAAAATAATTATTGTCAAATGAGTTTCAGATATTTTCATAGGAAATTGAACGCTCTACAAAAAAGGTTTCTTGTGGTTAATCGATTACTGTAACCATTTAGAAGATATCCGCAGTAGAATCCCAATGCCTGTTGATTTTAATAGTTTTTAAATAATTATTTCCAATTTATCCATTTATTTGATGGATTTTGAGATAATTTATGATCTATTCCAGAAAGAGAAGGTTTTTATTTAAGAAATATCATCAAATATATCAGCAGAAAAAAAAATTCTATTTTACCATATGAAATTTTATAATTCAATACAGTATTGATTCAAATATCATCAAATATATCAGCAGAAAAAAAAAATTCTATTTTACCGTAATTTTACAGTATTGAATCAATACTGTATTGAATTATAAAATTTCATATGGTAAAATAGAATTTTTTTTTTCTGCTGATATATTTGATGATATTTGAATCAATACTGTATTGAATTATAAAATTTCATATGGTAAAATAGAATTTTTTTTTTCTGCTGATATATTTGATGATATTTCTTAAATAAAAACCTTCTCTTTCTGGAATAGATCATAAATTATCTCAAAATCCATCAAATAAATGGATAAATTGGAAATAATTATTTAAAAACTATTAAAATCAACAGGCATTGGGATTCTACTGCGGATATCTTCTAAATGGTTACAGTAATCGATTAACCACAAGAAACCTTTTTTGTAGAGCGTTCAATTTCCTATGAAAATATCTGAAACTCATTTGACAATAATTATTTTTTAGTAAGTTACAAAATTCAAAACAAAAAGTTATTTTCCTTAAAATACTTCAACCTTTCACCTTGAATATCTTTTAAATGGTTAGATTAATGAAAAAAGTATAAGAGACCATTTTTGTAGAGCGTTCAATTTCCTATAAATATTGACGATGCAACTAATTTAACAATCTATTGGTGATAAGATATGGCCATTTTTATATAAGACTAAATTGAAAATGGAAAACTATGATGAGCATGATCTTCCCGTTAATATTAAGAGCTTAGATTTGGTAAGTACTTTCTAGAGGTAGCTAGGAACTAGTTTTCGTGTGTCGAATCCAAAAAAAAAAATACTTGATTTTTTTGACCCACCCTAATATATATATGTATATTATTATATATGTATATATGTTTACATATGTATATCATATATTGATATAATTGAATATGAAGGGAGGTAATTAAGTTAAATAATTTGATAAAATAAGAAAATAATTGATTTAAATAAATTATTTTTCCCAATGAATAATATTTTTATTTCAATTAATACGTGAGCAAATAATTAAAAAATACGTAGGATTTTTTCAATAATTATATTTATTTTAATGAATTTATTGATTGTGAAAAAAAATTTTTTTTTTCAAATTTCCCTTTTTTTAAAGGTGAATTAAAAATCATATTATATATATATGTATATATTTGAATATTATACAATAGTATAATTGAATATAAATGGAGGTAATTAAGTTAAATAATTTAATAGAATAAGGTAATAATTGATTCAAATAAATTATTTTTCCTAACGGATAATATTTATATCTTAATTAATATGTAAGCAAATGATAAAAAAATACATAGGATTTCTCGAATAATTATATTTATTTTCAATTAATTTACTCATAGTAAAAAAATTTTTTTTTTTCAGATTTCTCTTTTTTTAAAAGTAAATTAAAAATCATAATATATATATATGTATATATTTGAATATTATACACTAATATAAATAAATATCAATACATTCATTTATATATATTGTTACAAAGGGTGAAATCACCCGTTTTGCCCCCTCTTTAATGATCTAGTAGTCAGCATAGATAAAAGACGTTTATAAACCTCTTATGTCTTTAAAAAGAATAAGGTTGCTGCGCCAACCAACATTATTGTAAAAACAGTCTTGTTTCAGACTTCAAACGAGAAACACATATTACGCATTAAAAGCATTTTCACAATATTATTCATTCACGCTCTTGATTTCTTTGACTTAATAAGTAAACTCGCGGATCCATATTTTATTAACGTAACGTCAAGAACGTTACATTTGGTGTCAGAAGCGGGATCTTGAGTTTCTTTTTAATTAAGTCGATTCAGTGCGTGTAATAAACAATGAGCAGTAGTCGTATGACGCGCTCACGTCGAAGGGAAAGTGGAGAAGAATCTTCTCTCATGGAAAACCCGAGGATTCCAGAAGAAATTTTATCACCTTCAGTGGACCCTCTTTTAACTCCTTCGACGGTCTCTCAGCTTGATCTACTGAAGATCTTGACACAACAACAAGAAACTGCTGCTCAACAACAGCAACAGCTAATCCAGCTGCTTCAAGAGCAACAAGAGGCTCGAGAGCGTTCAGAAACTAATCTTCAGGACCTTCTTCGGACGACTGTGGCGGTCCTTCAATCCGTTCATCAAATGAGTGGCGCTGGAGGACCTGCTTGTCAACACTGCGGTTCTAGAGTCGCTACTCCTGTTCCCTCTCCTGTTCCCTCGCCTGTTTCTATTCCCGTTGTTCAAGAGATCCGACATCCAGGACAAATCCAGGATGTTCGAGACTCAAGGTCTGTGCCTTTTATTAGGAGAGTAGTTGAATCCCCAGTTTGTAGAAACAGAGTAAATAATGGGGTTGATTTTTCCGAGCCTCTGTCTCAGGTTCGTCCTCAATACTCTCATTTGAGTCAATTGAATAATTCGAGACTTCCTGGGGTTACTTCTCAGATTAATGAGAAACCCTTTTGTCCTTTGAAACCGCCAATTTTTGATGGAAAGATTCCATGGGCAGAGTATGAACGTCAATTTAATACTATTGCAAAGCATAATCAGTGGGACTCCGCCATGAGGGCCCACAGCCTTGCCTCTTGTCTTCGGACGCCGGCTCTGAATGTTTTAACGGCATTGTCTGAAGAAGAAATTTCCGATTATGAGAAACTTAGCTCTGCACTAAAGTTGAGATACGGAAATGACCACTTGACGAAACTGTACACGGCTCAATTACAGACTAGGAGACAAGGACGAGACGAAGACCTCGCGTCTCTAGTCAGGATATAGAACGGCTTTCACGTGTAGCATTGCCAGATCACGAGCCGTCTCATAATTTATTAGCGACTCAAGCCTTTTTAAACGCAATTAGTGATCCAGAAATCAAAATGGCCGTTGGAACATCGGGCCTCACTTCTCTGCGGGAGGCAACGGCCAAAGCCCTTGAGGTGGAGGCAATGAGGAAACAATATTTTGGGCTGAACAAGCTTCGTCGGATTGAGGTGTCCGAAAACTCCTCAGAAAGACGAAGTTTTGAACACTCGGAGGAGTCAAAACCTCAAAATTATAGAAATAAAAATAACAATAGTAATTTTAAACCAAGAAATCGAGGTTCTTTTCAAAACCAACAAAACAAGCGTGTAAATAAGAACGCGGTCATGACGAGTCAAACCAGCTTGGCCTGTTTATTTTGTCATAAAATAGGACATGATGCTAATCATTGCTTTTTACTTAAAAAGAATAGTAGAGAAATGATACAAAACTCGCATTCAGATTTCTATAATTGGCGAAGAAGAGGTATAGAGGTTGGGGAAGAAAATCCTCAATCCTCAAACTAACTCTTCTTCTGAGGCTGGTTTGAGGAACTAGTTTCAGACGTTTTTATATAAAATCATCATTGGAGTTAACCTCTTTCTTTGAAATATTTTGGTTATGCGTGACAGGCATTCCCAACCTATTTTATTGCCTGTCAGGGAAATGAAGCTCGACGAAGGTTAGGTAATTTTCGCGACTTCGAATCTCATTTATTGATGAAAATTTTCGATCTTCTCAATCGCTCGTCTGAGCTCAGAGTAGATTTAATTGTTTATTTGCGAGTTTCCCCAGAAACTTCTTTTGCTCGAGTAAGTTCCCGTTCTCGTGAGGAGGAATCGAGCATTTCTTTAGAGCTACTTAGAACTATTCATGAGGTTCATGAGGATTGGCTAGTAAATCAAACCTTTTCTTCTTTATCGGCTACTGTTTTGGTTATAAATGCAGAAGCTACAGCCGACCAAGTTTTTCTAAAACCTTCTTCTTTTGAATCGGATTTTGTATCGGATAGGCTTTGGTTTATTAATGTGAAAAGAGCCACGATTATTTTTCGAGGTCGATGAGCGATTGCTTGATTTTCATATTTTATTAACCTTAAGTGTCAGTTTTTGTGAGTACTTTTTCAGGTTACTTGACACAGCCTTTTCCCATCCAATCTTTCCCCGATTCCTGAAGATGACTGGTGGTTTTATTTTGAAGAAGGACGCAGAAATGATTCAGATAAGATCGTTTCTTTTCTTTTGAATACATATTTAATTTATTTTATTCGTGTATTCTTCCAAATTCACTAACTCCCAAATTCACTTAGTGAATTTGAATTGTTATACCACCACTCACATTTGTCCTCCAAACTCTAGGGTGTGCTGTCTCTGGAGAAGCCTTGAATTCAGTCACCAATTCCTTTTCCCTGTTTACTGTGCCGGTTCTCAGAGGGAATCAGCTTTTATGTTCCCTCGGACCCAGAGTTCTTCCATGTATGGTTTCCCCCCTCGTCGTACTCCTCTGTGTTTGGTTTACCGCACTATTTTCCCTGAAGAGGAATGGATTTTCTTTTCGACGGCGATCCGAATGATTTTATTGTCTTCAAATTCATGAAGCCACATGACACTAGATAACACTTACCTTTGTAAAAACAAGGCACATAAATTTTTGAAATTATTTAACGCTCAACTATCTGCTCAAGGTTTTCTGTGATTTACCTTGAGACTGTGGGCAAATGCCAGATAGTAAAAAAGAGAGTTCTTAAATTTTTAGAGTCACAGCTCCAACTCACCTTTGAGCACTGGCTACTAGATCACCTTAATAATTGTTTTACCTTTCTCCAGTCGGGACGACTCTTTTCCTCGGGGGGGAGTAGTGTTACAAAGGGTGAAATCACCCGTTTTGCCCCCTCTTTAATGATCTAGTAGTCAGCATAGATGAAAGACGTTTATAAACCTCTTATGTCTTTAAAAAGAATAAGGTTGCTGCGCCAACCAACATTATTGTAAAAACAGTCTTGTTTCAGACTTTAAACGAGAAACACATATTACGCATTAAAAGCATTTTCACAATATTATTTATTCACGCTCTTGATTTCTTTGACTTAATAAGTAAACTCGCGGATCCATATTTTATTAACGTAACGTCAAGAACGTTACAATATATTATACATTAATATGATTAAATATAAATGGAGGTAATTAAGTCAAATGTTTTAATAAAAAAGGAAATAGTTGATTGGAATAAATTATTTTTCCTGATGAATAATATTTTTATTTCAATTATTATGTGAGCAAATGAATAAAAAATATATAGGATCTTTTCATCAATTATATTTATTTTCGATGAATTTAATTATCAAAAAAAAATTTTTTTCAAAAATTTCTTTTTTTTTTTGAAGTAAATTCAAAATTATAATATATATGTATATATGTATATTATTATATATGTATCTATGTATGTATATGTATATTATACATTAATATGATTAAATATAAATGGAGGTAATTAAGTTAAATAATTTAATAAAATAACGAAATGATTGATTCAAATAAATTATTTTTCCTAACGGATAATATTTACATCTTAATTAATATGTGAGCAAATAATTAAAAAATACGTAGGATTTTTTGAATAATTATATTTATTTTAATGAATTTAATGATTGTGAAGAAATTTTTTTTTTTTCAAATTTCTCTTTTTTTTTAAAGTAAATGAAAAATCATAATATATATACATGTATATATTTGAATTGTATACATTAATATAATTGAATATAAATACATTTATTCATATATATAATCAACATTAATATAATTGAATATAAATGGAGGTAATTCAGTCAAATAATTTGGTGAAGAAAGGAAATAGTTGATTGAAATGAATTATTTTTCCTAATGAATAATATTTTTATTTCAATTAATATGTGAGCAAATAATTAAAAAATATACAGCATCTTTTCAATAACCATATTTATTTTCAATGAATTTAATTATCGAAAAAAAAAATTTTCTTTCAAAAATTTCTTTTTTTTTTAGAAGTAAATTCAAAATTATAATATATTTATATATATGTATATTATTATATATGTATATATATATATATGTATATTATTATATATGTATATATATATATATGTATATTATTATATTTGTATATATGTATATATGTGGGATCTGGGGGTCACTGGGATCCTACGTATTAAAGCGTGCGATGGGTGAAATATAAATGGATGTTTATTAGGTTTTACAGGTGCGTGGATACGGAGATCCGGTTATAGCGCGGTTACAATATCGGTACTCTAGCGTGTGTTGATTTTGACTATCTGCCAGGTGAGGCGAAGGATCTTCGAAAGTGCGCTGAGGATTATTCCCGAAATTGGGCGATAAACGCCGAGCATTGCCTCGCTCTAATACTAGACCGAGTGCGTGTATGTGGCAGGCGCCACATGTCTCCCCTTCTTGGAGAAATACTGTGTAGTGTGTGAGCGATGTGCAGTATTTCAAGCTGGAAACAGAAAGAAAAAAAAAAACTGGCAAAATAAAAATTTGGGTTATTTCTCATTTCTTTGTCTTTTGCGTGCAGGTTTGTTGAATGCGTGGATGGAGCGTAAGACGAAATTACAGCGCGAGTCGGACTTGTTTTTTCTTTTTTGAAGTCGTGGTCGTTGGGGCGTCGTTGTTTGCGACGGGCTGGTGTACGCTCAATGCTGACGGTCCGGCCGTGTCGTGTTGGCTTTGGAGTTCGTCGAGCAGCAGATACGCGGGTTTCAATCTGTCGATCGAAACTGGCGTGTTTCTTCCACGTAGTTTGACGGTGAAGTATTTCTCGTGCTTGTCGACGACTGGGTATGGGCCGTCGTACGGGGCGGAGAATGACGGTCGCACTTGGTCGTTTCGGATAAAGACGTGTGACGCGTTTGCGAGGTCTTGGTGCACAAAGATACGCTGGTGTGCGTGGCGCGATGCGGGTTCTGGTGCCAGATCTTGGAAGTTCTTCCTCAGCATCCGTACCAGTTCGGGGGCGGTCGTGTCTTGCCTTGAGGGCGCAAGGAATTCGCCTGGCAGTCGTATCGGTTCGCCGAGGACGAGTTCAGCGGGAGTCGCTTCGATGTCCTCTTTGTACGCGGCTCGGAGTCCGAGTAGCACGGCGGGAAGCGCGTCGTACCACGTGTCCTCGTGACAGAGTAGCGCTGCTTTTAAGGGAGCTTTCCTGTGTGAAATTTTGAAAAAATCGATTTTTTTTTTTTGCTTTCTCGAATAGTATACACTAGTAGTGTATATATGAGAGTTCTAATCCAAAGATGGCGGCGCTCCCCCCTAGTTCCCCCCTAGCTCCCCCCTAGCTCCCCCCTAGCTCCCCCCTAGCTCCCCCCTAGCCCCCCCCCCCGCGACTCACGGCGCACCCCCCCCCCCCCCGGTCATTTTCGGCGGCTATTTCCATAGGATTTGACACACACACGCACACACACACACACACGCACGCACGCAAAATAATTCCTGTCGAGACTTGTTTGGCGCCGGAAAGCCGCACATAAATCAGATAGGGTAAAAACTTGCTAGATCTATTGAAAAAATTCCAGGAAATTGCTCTTTGAGATAGTGCCGACAATGCACTTAAACCAATCTGGGATAGTGGGGGAGTGGTCCCCATAAAAATTCCTCGCACAATATGAGTGTCGAGACTTGTCCAATGGAAAAATTGTAGTGGGGGTGGGTGGTATATAAAGCGTACGTCTATCGTGATCGTCACTCTGTTCTCATCGTATTCTCATTGTGAACTGTTCTCGCTCGTGAAATAACCTCGAAACGCGATGGATCTAGCAAAAGTTAACCACGTCAGCCGCCTGGAGAATCTGCCAACCAAGAAGATGTCGGAACTCGAAATTGGGGGAGTGTATGACGTCATCGGGTTACGACTGGTCAAAACAAAATTCGGGGTACGTGTTCTGGCGACAATCGATGGAGAATACAACGTCTTCTTACCACCGAGAATCGCAAGAGTTCTACAAGAAGATTCCAGTCAGCTGACTGAAATGTGTAGCATGGCCGGAGAAAATCGTCTGCAAATGAAATACCTTGGTGGAGAATTCAACAAGTTCGAATTTTCATGCAGTTATGCGCCTTAAATGAACTATGCGATCCCCCTCTACTTCCACAAAATTCATCCACGAGGGGGTAAAAGCGGGTGTGCTGGAGATGGAATAGTCAGCCTTCCACATACAATCCGTTAGTATATAATCGAGCGCAACATTCCCACTCCTCAACATGGCGATGATCCTAGACGTGCAATGTTTTATCGGTCATAACATGAAGTTTGTACCCAAGGAAGTCGCAGTCGTGAATGTAAACGGGTCGGGTCTGGATTACATCATTTTCAAGCCGCCCTATGATTTGGCAAGCCTACCACTTGAATGTGGAGCTACCAATGTATGGTTGACGCACAATCACCATGGAATATCATGGAACGCAGGCAACAAATCTCACGAGGATGTGACGAAGATTGTGAGAAAAATGGTTGAAAATGCGTGTTACGTATACGTCAAAGGGGCGGAGAAGAAAGCATGGCTGACGGAGATCGTCGATGGTACAACGAGGGTTATTAATATGGAAGATTTGCATATCATACCCCCTGCACTGGAAAAATTGAGGTATATGGAAGCGGCATCGTGGCACGACGCGAACCATGGATACTCTCCAGCGAATAACCTCCAGCAAGCAGCAGCGCCAGGCTCAATTTGGTATGATGACAACTCTGAATACATCCCGGCATACAATTGCGCCTTTGAAAATGTGCAGCGACTAAGGAGTTGGTATTCGAAGGAGTGTACCAGCTCCCTCGAGAAATCCTTCCGTCTGTACAAAGAATTGGACGGTTTAAGGGGAATGATGTCCGAGGATATAGCTTTTTTACCAAAAGAATTTATCTGCACGTTCGCATCAAACTCCATCAATGATGCGTGGGATAAACTACCAGAGAATATGAAAATGGACCACGCGGTCGCAAGGTTCCGCAGATGTAGCATACATTACACACCAGGACCCGATGGCGATATCGTGGATGGACCGAATCCTCTAATTAAAGACTGTTTAGCTTGCAATCGCGTGTATAGATAATATGGACAATATTTACCAAAATAACAATAGAATTTATTACGATATATACAATTATATTCGCGTTTATATGTAGAATATTCGATAGAATTAATCTCAATTATATCATAGCTTATACATGGAATTGAAAAAATTTACTATTCAATAAAATTATAATCTAGAAATAGGATACATTACAAATATATATCTTTATAACTTTTACCCATTCTCGTCATACAAAATGTAAATGTTATGAATTTTTACTGGTGAAAAATATATAATCAATAATTATGAATTTAGCGTGATTTATTCCTCGAAATAATCCATAAAATCATTATCGCTATCCTGTTCGTTAACATTATCATCATCATCGCTATTTTCGACATCAATAATTATTACGATAGTTTCATTCGCCCATTTTTCTACAATTATTTGCATACATATATCACCGTAATTTATATAATATTGGCTGTTTGGTCTCACTCGAGCAGCTCGCGCATCCTCAACGAGATCCCGAAGCTCCTCCAACGAGAACTCGCGTGTTGCTTCGGAAAAGCCTATAATTATCTCTTCCTCAGCCTCCTCATCCTCGCCCCAATCAATGCTCGACCACTCGTCGTTATCATCACTCGAATGAGATGACATTTTTTTTCTTTCCAAAATTGATTCGCGATGAAAAATCTGTAAAAAGAGCAAGCCGAAATAGAAAAGTTGATGCTGCTGCACTCATCATTTATATGCATGATAAATCTCCAATTCAAAAAAGTTTCCACCTATTCAAAATGAGTGATACGGAGAAGGTGTGGAAGATACTAGAATTTTATTTTAATGTAGTGCTGCTCACCAATCCTCGTCCGAAAAATAACCATCATCGTCAGCCCTATCTATGTCTCCCAGGATTTCACGGATTTCATCAATCTGATCCAGAAGTAAACCGAATTCAAAGCGTGCGTCATTACCGCCATTCCAAACACCCTCCACCTCTGCTTCCTCCTCCTCCGCCTCCTCCTCCTCCTCCTCCTCCTCCTCATCCTCCACATCACTCGATGATGATGATGATTCGAGATGATGCTCGCGAGCCAAATTATGTTCAAACTCGCGATGATCATCACCAACACTATCGTCAATACATCGCTCGGGGTCGATAATTAGCCTATCAGCATCACTATCAGTCAATTCATCCTCATCATCCTCCTCATAATAAGCCGCCCCTCTGCACACCCGCTTATATGTCGGCGATCGTGGTGGTGAATGGGGTGGGGAGTCTGATGACCCCCTTTTCTGTCCGTTCATATTTTTTCGATATGATTCTAAAATTTTTCCAGAATTTTTATGGATACGATGATAGGGAATACAGAAAAGTTAAAACAAATCGAAAAAAACTTTTGTTAACATACTAATCAAATGCGATAATCATTACGGAATTCAAATCAACATTCACAGTATCGTAAGAGGATTGGCGTAGCACCATATACATATATATATGTGTATTCTATAAAGTACTCACAAAAAATATAAACTCGTTGAAGTCTTGAGATTTTTCCAATGAACACCGATTTTTTTTTCTTTCTCACAGCTCACTTTATCAAAAACGTCTGTTTTGACACGAAGGATTTTTCAAAATTACCAGAAAAGTTTTCAAACCACTGTTCGAATAAATACTAAAGGACTCGCATCCCCCCTCCACCGAGCAAAACCCAGCCGGCCAATCATTCGTAGAGCACGCATCACGTGACATAGAGACGAAAGAGTGACGCGGGGGAGGCGGTATAAGCTAGGAGAAAATTTTCTCAAGAGCTCGCCAGCTTTCCATTGCATACCCCACGCTCATATGGTTGGGGATGTGCAGGCTCGGACTTGCTCGCTATCAAGAGTCGTAAAACCCCAAAACTGCATGTGCACATACCATCCGGTGAAGAGCGGGCAAGATGAGATTTTTCTGACACCAAACACTGTTCGCCACTCGCTTTTCGTTGACCGATTTTTCCCACCACATGGCTCACGCTGCTTAACGACTCATAAAACCCAAAAATTTAGGGATGGTGGGAGGGGGACTGCGGACCCCGTCGCCTCTGACGTCATTTTTTACATGAATTTCATCTTCTCTGCAGAGTCGGGAGGGTGATGAAGAGCGGGCAAGATAAGATTCTTCTGACACCAAACACTGTTCGCCACTCGCTTTTCGTTGACCGATTTTTCCCACCACATGGCTCACGCTGCTTAACGACTCATAAAACCCAAAAATTTAGGGATGGTGGGAGGGGGACTGTGGACCCCGTCGCCTCTGACGTCATTTTTCACATGAATTTCATCATCTCTGCAGAGCCGGGAGAGCAATAAAACCCAAAAATTTAGGGATGGCGGGTCGGATAAAGGGTGGGCCCAGTCGTCTCTGACGTCATTTTTCCCTCCGAGATGCGGAGAACGCAGTGCGCACCGCATCTCTGACGTCATTTTACCCTCCGATATGCGCAGAACGCAGTGCGCACCGCATCTCTGACGTCATTTTTCCCTCCGAGATGCGGAGAACGCAGTGCGCACCGCATCTCTGACGTCATTTTACCCTCCGATATGCGCAGAACGCAGTGCGCACCGCATCTCTGACGTCATTTCACTCTCCGATATGCGCAGAACGCAGTGCGCACCGCATCTCTGACGTCATTTTACCCTCCGATATGCGCAGAACGCAGTGCGCACAGTTCCCAAATTCTTGCGTTCTATCGGTCTATACAGGGTGTCCCTAAATTGCCTCCCACGGACTAGCCATCATGATACCTTGTTAAAATCCAACCGAGAATTTCTTTTCCGGAAGCTCGTCCGACGCATAGTTTTTGAATTATAAGCGATAGCGCTAGGCCAATCAGAGTGCACCATTTCATCTAGATTTGCCGCCACGGAAATTGCTGTTTTGTTCGTCTGGGTGAATTATTATTATTCGTTTACGAATTAAATATCGGCACCTCCCCTCTCTCGCTGCTGTACCCCTTCTCGGGCGCTGACCTCGGTATTGTTGCCGCGGCACACGCTGCCGGCCGCACATCCATGGGCGCACACTTGTGTGTGTAAACAGAAGCGCATCCTCAAGAATAAGGGATACAGCAGCGAGAGAGGGGAGGTGCCGATATTTAATTCGTAAGCGAATAATAATAATTCACCCAGTCGAACAAAACAGCAATTTCCGTGGCGGCAAATCTAGATGAAATGGTGCACTCTGATTGGCCTAGCGCTATCGCTTATAATTAAAAAACTATGCGTCGGACGAGCTTCCGGAAAAGAAATTCTCGGTTGGATTTTAACGAGGTATTATGCTGGCTAGTCCGTGGGAGGCAATTTAGGGACACCCTGTATACATATAAGCTCAACGCATCCGATGCAGACTCGTCAGTCTTACACGATACGTGCAAGTCAAAAAAGTTATACAAAGTTCAGCTTATATCAACGTCAAAGTCATGGCAGTCGAAGCGTATATGGGACTTGCGGAGCAGATGGAGAGGAGGTACAATTTGCTGAGAGAGCAACCACCCGGAGAAGAGAATGACGCCGTCATCAATCATTGGGCTGATATTGGAATTGCGAATATCCAAGTTCTGCGCGATATTTCCATGCAACGAGGGACAACCGTTGGTGCGAAAATACGGATCCAACATACGATCGCACTCCTGCAATCTTGGGTGACGAAGATCAAGCAGTTGCAACAGCGCACAGTGGTGACGGGTGTAAATATCGGTACTCCTGCGGGTGTACAATGGGACGACGTGGATAGCGCTTTTGCCAGCCGAATCAGAACGGGGGTTGTCACAAATCTCCGTCATAAAAATTTGGACACCTTTCTGGACGATGTGCAGCGCGTCGTCACCGAGAAGTTGGAGCTGATACTGCGCGAGGAGGGAAATGTGAAGGTCAACCTCATATTATCGTGCAAATTCGAAAATGTCAAGCACGAAGAGATCTCGACCGAAGTTAAGAGTTTCAACACCTCCAACAAGGCGATTCTCCTCCCATCGAGCGATATAAATGGTTGGTTTACACGTGCACGAGGTGATCTGCAGTCAAAGGTGGAAGATTTCGAGCAACGCGATTCCGGCTGGAGTATGATTGAGATCCTTAACCTCGCTGTAAATATCAATCGCTATCAGCCTCTCGCCGCGGGGGCTTCAACATTCGTCGAGCTGCCCCAAGACATTCAACGGAAGAGAGCGGTGGTGAACGTGAGGAACGAGGACGAAAGATGTCTTCTCTGGTCCGTCACAGCAGCCCTCCACCCGGTCAACACCCACACCGATAGGACTAGCCGTTATCATCGATATATTTCCGAGTTGGACTGTACAGGTATCAAATTCCCTGCTACTCTACATGATGTGAAAAAGCTTGAGAGATTAAATAATTTGCGCATCAATGTATATGGAATAGAATCTCAAACTTTTTCGCATCATGCAAAATCAAATAAAAGCGTCATCGTGCCAATTTATTTGAGTAAAAATTTGCATAGCGTAAACACTGACACGATCCATCTTCTAATGGTTGAGAGTAATCCGGAAGACGATATGACTGGTGAGTTTGCACCGAGATTCCACTTTGCTTGGATTAAAGATCTTTCCCGATTGGTGAGCAAACAATTGTCTGATCATAATGGTCAGCTGTTTTTATGTGACAATTGTTTGTGCCACTTTAGCGTGAAACATGCCTACGACAATCATCGACAAGATTGTATTACGCTAAATAAAGTACGCATGGAATTCCCAAGTCTAAAGATTTAGTATTTTCCAATTTTCAAAACAAAGGCACCGTTCCGTTTGTCGTATACGCCGATCTCGAATGTATATTAATCCCTGAACCTGTGGATGAATTTGAAACTCATAAGACTTGTGAAATTCAAAAGCATATCCCGCACGGTGTAGCGTACTATGTACATTGTGCGTACGATGAGACTTTATCGGAGTTCCACGGTAAACGCGGTGTCGATTGCATAGATTGGTTTATGCAACAGCTTAAAGATTTATCAATTCAAGTAGAGTCACGCATCAAAAACATAATTCCGATGGAGTCTCTTACCCAAGTGCAACGCGATCGTCACATGCGCGCAAAGAATTGTTACATTTGTGAAAAACCGTTTACCCCTGAGGAGAAAAAGTGTTACGATCACTGTCACTTCACGGGTAAATATCGTGGTCCTGCTCATAATCGGTGTAATTTGAATTTCAGAGAGTCGCACACAATTCCAATAGTTTTCCACAATTTGTCCGGTTACGATTCTCACTTTTTAATAAAATCCCTCGCGTCAACTTTTCCCGGTAAAATTACACTGCTACCCATAAATAAGGAAAAATACATATCCTTCACGAAACGCGTCGATGGAACAATGATGCACTTGAGATTCATCGATTCGTTTCGATTTATGGCTAGCAGCATCGATAAACTTTCCAAATATTTGACCGATACCGATAAACGCATAACACGTAAATTTTATAATAACCCGACTCAGTTCAGTTTGATGACCCGCAAAGGCGTTTTTCCCTATGTATACGTCGATTGTTGGGGGAAACTCGATGAACCGCGATTACCTGCAAAGAAGCATTTCTACTCGCACCTCTGCGATGCAAATATTTCAGACACCGATTACGAGCACGCGAAAACTGTTTGGAGGGAATTCCATTTAGAGTGATTGGGGGGCTATTCAGATTTATATTTAAAGACCGATGTTCTTTTGCTTGCCGATACTTTCGAAAATTTCCGCGCTAGCTGCTTCAAAACATACGATTTAGATCCGTTGCATTACTACACTGCACCGGGACTTGCTTTTGACGCGATGCTCAAGCATACTAATGTAAATTTGCAACTTTTAGACAACCCTGAAATGGTGTTATTTATTGAAAGAGCCATTCGAGGCGGCGTAGCGCAATGTTCTAATCGACACGCTCGGGCCAATAATAGATTCATGGGAACAGATTTTGATCCAAACAAAGCGGAATCGTATCTCATGTATTTTGACGTGAATAACCTGTACGGTGCAGCTATGAGCGTGCATTTACCAATCGGTTCGTTCGAGTGGGAGTATTAGCACATCGATATAACGAACCATCCGGACGATTCGCCGATCGGTTACTTTCTGGAGGTAGATTTGGACTACCCTGTAGAACTCCACGAGGATCACAAAGACTTACCTCTTTGTCCCGAACATTTTACTCCTCCAGGTAGTAAAATGCCAAACTCGCGACCACCCTTCACCCCAAAACAAAGTATATATTGCACTATAGAAATTTGAAACAGTGTTTGAGTTTAGGATTGAAATTAACGAAAGTGCATAGAATTTTGAAGTTTGCGCAATCTCCATGGCTCGAGCCTTACATCACGCTCAATACAGACATGCGTAAGCAATCTAGGAATGAATTTGAGAAAAACTTTTACAAACTCATGAATAACGCTGTGTTCGGCAAGACTATGGAGAATGTGCGAAATCATAAAGATGTTAAATTGGTTACAAAATGGGAGGGAAAAGGTGGTGCGAGAACGCTTATTGCCCGAGCAAACTTTCACAGCTGCACCGTATTTGACACTGATATGGTTATCATTGAAATGAATCGTGTCAAAGTTCACTTCGCCAAACCTATTTACGTCGGCGCATCAATTCTAGATCTGTCAAAAATCTTTCTCTACGATTTCCACTATAATTATATTAAAACCAACTTTTCGAATAAACAGGCTAAATTGATGTATACCGACACAGACAGCCTTATTTATCAATTCAATGTGCCTAATATCTACGATATCATCAAACGTGATGTAGATACAATGTTTGACACCTCTGACTATCCGCCCGACAATGTGTATGGTATTCCCCTTAAAAACAAAAAACAACTAGGGCTAATGAAGGATGAAAATAATGGTAAAATTATGACAGAGTTTGTGGGACTGCGAGCAAAGCTGTACACATTTACTACAATGGGTGAGGATGGGGAAAAATATGACAGTGGCGTAAAAGTGAGTAAGCATGCCAAGGGAGTAAGAAATTCATCGATAAATAGCATCACGTTTGATGATTATAAGCGCTGTCTGACGGCTTACCGAGAGTTGACTCTTCCACAGTGTTTAATACGCAGCAAAAAACACGAAGTAAGCACGATCGTACAAAAAAAATTGGCTCTGAGTTGGCAGGATGACAAGCGGCAATTGATACCTGGACAGACCGACACCGTACCTTGGGGGTTTGTCCCATCCCCCCAATAGCTATAGGATAAACTGTGGACATAGAATTGATGTAAATATTTGATGTTTGACGCCTCGAACGATCCACCATCAGGCAGAAACGTTTCATGATCAATACGATATTTAATGGATTTGAAGTTTCAAAATGCGAATTCATATACTCAACAATTGTTTATTTATTTATTATTGATATATCAAGCAATTATTCATATTTATTCGTTTACCACGAGAAAAGTTTTCAGAAAATGAAAAAAAATTTTCAGGAAACGAAAAAAACTTTTCAGAAAATGAAAAAAACATTTCAGAAAACGAAAAAAAGTTTTCAGAAAATGAAAAAAAGTTTTCAGAAAACTTTTTTCCCATTTGATTAACACGTAAAAAAAGTTTTCAGAAAATGAAAAAAAGTTTTCAGGAAACGAAAAAAACTTTTCAGAAAATGAAAAAAACTTTTCAGAAAACGAAAAAAAGTTTTCAGAAAATGAAAAAAAGTTTTCCAAAAAATAAAATGTGTAATAATCGTATGGCAAAATTGCATATTATCATTATTATTATCACTATTATTATTATCACTATTATTATTATCATTATTATTATTATTATTATTATTATTATTATTATTTTCGTAGTACAGAGTATGGCACATGTGCGCACAAAGGAGATAAAATGTGGAAATATTTGTATATTCAAAATCTTTTATTGTAATTCGGAAAATACATACAAATTATGTTACATGTCTGTTTTATTTATCCAACTATTGTGCGAACTATCAAAACCCAACCACTTCACATAGAACAGATTCCCCCGCTTGCGTAATACTTTCTCCACAAGGTAGCCGTTGGGATATTTCACTTTGGCGAGCTCTTCCTCGTAGAAGCCCCCCTCGATGGGATGATCTTGATAATCGGTAAGTTTGTAGGTGGGTGGATTGGTATTTTTCACCTCACTCACGGTGAATATTTCTGTCGTCCAATTGGGTGTATAGCCTTTTTCGAATACATTCTTGTACTTGCTGATTCGAACTCGATCGCCTACACTGAATTTCCGCGCTCGATCGCTTCGTTTGATTTGCCGAGGCTTGTACACGCTACGATACAGCTGTTTTTCATTCTCCGTGCTAACATCCACCGGTTTCATCCGAATCGTGCGATGTTTGGTGTTGTTGTAGGACTTCATTAAATCATCCAAAATATTAATCCACTCGTACGATCCTTGGAGAGTAAACCGCTTCCACATTTTATTCTTCAATGTTCGATTGAAACGTTCGCATATCGACGCCTTTAAGTTGCTAAATGTCGAATACATGTTGATATTGTGATGCTTCACGAGGGCTTTGAATTCGCTGTTGTAAAATTCTTTGCCTCGATCAACGTGCAGATGTGTAGGTATACGACTCTGGATCAGTACAGATTTCATGGCAGCGGCAACATCTTTCCCACTCTTGGACTTTATCGGCACCGCCCACGCGTACTTGGAAAATATATCGATGATTGTTAGTAGGTATTTGTATCCCTTGTTGCACGAGCTGTATGCGGTCATATCGACGAGATCAGCTTGCCAGGTCTCATCCAGTCCGCGTACAACTACGAATCGGCGCGGATAGTTGCGTCGAGCCTGTCTGTGAAGTTCGGCAGCTATTGCAGTCTTCATTGTTCCCAACTCTTCACCTATCAATTTTTCGAATTGCTGTCCAACCACTCTGGTTCCTCAATCGATACTAATTCCCTGCTGGTCTGTCCCAACGTTGGTGTTACCTGCTCCCCAATATGTTTGATGCGATTCAACGTATTTTCAATGATTTTGTTATTTATGCGTAGCTGTTTCAACTCCTCGTTGTGATTATGCGCGAAACTCTCAAAATTTGATTGAAAAGTATCCACAATATCCACAGCCATAGACTGTAAAGCAGTATTGAGAACTTTTAGGGAAACGGCGTCGGTGGAGTGCTGCGGATCAGCTATGTTACACAATCGTTTACCGTCCAAATCATACTGATTGTCGCTGGTGATTTTGAATCCAACACCCGGAGGCCCTCGAATAAATTTTTTACCCCCACCACGCTCCGAGTGTCGCCCGAATATGTCTATGCTCATCACTGGACGGTCACTGAACAAATGATGATTTTATGTTTACACGCCGCTAATAAACGATTCCAGCCTCACACAACTCCTCAATAATGGAGACTATTTCGTTGGAATGGCTGGTATTGCCTGCAGCCTGTGACGCCATAAGCAGCCGGAGACGATCTACAATTTCATTTGGATCATCCCAGTAGACGTAATCGACATCTTGCCCCTCCTTTCGCGCAATCTTATAGTCGGGTAAGCCTTTACCTGATTTTTTCGGCGAGCTAACGTGTTGTGCAATGAAATTTCTATACTTTGCACTTTTTAAATCATCTCGAAGGCTTCCATCGGCTTGGTAACGTTTTCGATGCGCATTTGTCGTCGTTACAATTTTTATATAATTATTCTTGTCCGCGTCATTTACAACCGATGCATCGGGTGATTTTTTAAACAGTAATTCGAGTAATCCAGGTGTTCTCTTATAACTTTTATTCCCCACATTGACCAGATTATCAGTGAAATTGATCGGTGTATCGCCAATCATCATACCGCTTGTCAACTTTCGAACGCCGTATGTAGTATCCAAATCCCTCTTTTTACTTAAGCTGAACATTTTCAAATATTGTGCTGTGGAATCCGTTGTTTTCTTCACCGGTGTACTTGTAGTAGAAATTTCACCAAACTTCAGTGTTTTATCATTTGCATCCATGCAGTGTTTGGCTTCAGAAAAATCTTATCTTGCCCGCTCTTCATCACCCTCCCGACTCTGCAGAGAAGATGAAATTCATGTAAAAAATGACGTCAGAGGCGACGGGGTCCGCAGTCCCCCTCCCACCATCCCTAAATTTTTGGGTTTTATGAGTCGTTAAGCAGCGTGAGCCATGTGGTGGGAAAAATCGGTCAACGAAAAGCGAGTGGCGAACAGTGTTTGGTGTCAGAAAAATCTCATCTTGCCCGCTCTTCACCGGATGGTATGTGCACATGCAGTTTTGGGGTTTTACGACTCTTGATAGCGAGCAAGTCCGAGCCTGCACATCCCCAACCATATGAGCGTGGGGTATGCAATGGAAAGCTGGCGAGCTCTTGAGAAAATTTTCTCCTAGCTTATACCGCCTCCCCCGCGTCACTCTTTCGTCTCTATGTCACGTGATGCGTGCTCTACGAATGATTGGCCGGCTGGGTTTTGCTCGGTGGAGGGGGGATGCGAGTCCTTTAGTATTTATTCGAACAGTGGTTTGAAAACTTTTCTGGTAATTTTGAAAAATCCTTCGTGTCAAAACAGACGTTTTTGATAAAGTGAGCTGTGAGAAAGAAAAAAAAATCGGTGTTCATTGGAAAAATCTCAAGACTTCAACGAGTTTATATTTTTTGTGAGTACTTTATAGAATACACATATATATATGTATATGGTGCTACGCCAATCCTCTTACGATACTGTGAATGTTGATTTGAATTCCGTAATGATTATCGCATTTGATTAGTATGTTAACAAAAGTTTTTTTCGATTTGTTTTAACTTTTCTGTATTCCCTATCATCGTATCCATAAAAATTCTGGAAAAATTTTAGAATCATATCGAAAAAATATGAACGGACAGAAAAGGGGGTCATCAGACTCCCCACCCCATTCACCACCACGATCGCCGACATATAAGCGGGTGTGCAGAGGGGCGGCTTATTATGAGGAGGATGATGAGGATGAATTGACTGATAGTGATGCTGATAGGCTAATTATCGACCCCGAGCGATGTATTGACGATAGTGTTGGTGATGATCATCGCGAGTTTGAACATAATTTGGCTCGCGAGCATCATCTCGAATCATCATCATCATCGAGTGATGTGGAGGATGAGGAGGAGGAGGAGGAGGAGGAGGAGGCGGAGGAGGAGGAAGCAGAGGTGGAGGGTGTTTGGAATGGCGGTAATGACGCACGCTTTGAATTCGGTTTACTTCTGGATCAGATTGATGAAATCCGTGAAATCCTGGGAGACATAGATAGGGCTGACGATGATGGTTATTTTTCGGACGAGGATTGGTGAGCAGCACTACATTAAAATAAAATTCTAGTATCTTCCACACCTTCTCCGTATCACTCATTTTGAATAGGTGGAAACTTTTTTGAATTGGAGATTTATCATGCATATAAATGATGAGTGCAGCAGCATCAACTTTTCTATTTCGGCTTGCTCTTTTTACAGATTTTTCATCGCGAATCAATTTTGGAAAGAAAAAAAATGTCATCTCATTCGAGTGATGATAACGACGAGTGGTCGAGCATTGATTGGGGCGAGGATGAGGAGGCTGAGGAAGAGATAATTATAGGCTTTTCCGAAGCAACACGCGAGTTCTCGTTGGAGGAGCTTCGGGATCTCGTTGAGGATGCGCGAGCTGCTCGAGTGAGACCAAACAGCCAATATTATATAAATTACGGTGATATATGTATGCAAATAATTGTAGAAAAATGGGCGAATGAAACTATCGTAATAATTATTGATGTCGAAAATAGCGATGATGATGATAATGTTAACGAACAGGATAGCGATAATGATTTTATGGATTATTTCGAGGAATAAATCACGCTAAATTCATAATTATTGATTATATATTTTTCACCAGTAAAAATTCATAACATTTACATTTTGTATGACGAGAATGGGTAAAAGTTATAAAGATATATATTTGTAATGTATCCTATTTCTAGATTATAATTTTATTGAATAGTAAATTTTTTCAATTCCATGTATAAGCTATGATATAATTGAGATTAATTCTATCGAATATTCTACATATAAACGCGAATATAATTGTATATATCGTAATAAATTCTATTGTTATTTTGGTAAATATTGTCCATATTATCTATACACGCGATTGCAAGCTAAACAGTCTTTAATTAGAGGATTCGGTCCATCCACGATATCGCCATCGGGTCCTGGTGTGTAATGTATGCTACATCTGCGGAACCTTGCGACCGCGTGGTCCATTTTCATATTCTCTGGTAGTTTATCCCACGCATCATTGATGGAGTTTGATGCGAACGTGCAGATAAATTCTTTTGGTAAAAAAGCTATATCCTCGGACATCATTCCCCTTAAACCGTCCAATTCTTTGTACAGACGGAAGGATTTCTCGAGGGAGCTGGTACACTCCTTCGAATACCAACTCCTTAGTCGCTGCACATTTTCAAAGGCGCAATTGTATGCCGGGATGTATTCAGAGTTGTCATCATACCAAATTGAGCCTGGCGCTGCTGCTTGCTGGAGGTTATTCGCTGGAGAGTATCCATGGTTCGCGTCGTGCCACGATGCCGCTTCCATATACCTCAATTTTTCCAGTGCAGGGGGTATGATATGCAAATCTTCCATATTAATAACCCTCGTTGTACCATCGACGATCTCCGTCAGCCATGCTTTCTTCTCCGCCCCTTTGACGTATACGTAACACGCATTTTCAACCATTTTTCTCACAATCTTCGTCACATCCTCGTGAGATTTGTTGCCTGCGTTCCATGATATTCCATGGTGATTGTGCGTCAACCATACATTGGTAGCTCCACATTCAAGTGGTAGGCTTGCCAAATCATAGGGCGGCTTGAAAATGATGTAATCCAGACCCGACCCGTTTACATTCACGACTGCGACTTCCTTGGGTACAAACTTCATGTTATGACCGATAAAACATTGCACGTCTAGGATCATCGCCATGTTGAGGAGTGGGAATGTTGCGCTCGATTATATACTAACGGATTGTATGTGGAAGGCTGACTATTCCATCTCCAGCACACCCGCTTTTACCCCCTCGTGGATGAATTTTGTGGAAGTAGAGGGGGATCGCATAGTTCATTTAAGGCGCATAACTGCATGAAAATTCGAACTTGTTGAATTCTCCACCAAGGTATTTCATTTGCAGACGATTTTCTCCGGCCATGCTACACATTTCAGTCAGCTGACTGGAATCTTCTTGTAGAACTCTTGCGATTCTCGGTGGTAAGAAGACGTTGTATTCTCCATCGATTGTCGCCAGAACACGTACCCCGAATTTTGTTTTGACCAGTCGTAACCCGATGACGTCATACACTCCCCCAATTTCGAGTTCCGACATCTTCTTGGTTGGCAGATTCTCCAGGCGGCTGACGTGGTTAACTTTTGCTAGATCCATCGCGTTTCGAGGTTATTTCACGAGCGAGAACAGTTCACAATGAGAATACGATGAGAACAGAGTGACGATCACGATAGACGTACGCTTTATATACCACCCACCCCCACTACAATTTTTCCATTGGACAAGTCTCGACACGCATATTGTGCGAGGAATTTTTATGGGGACCACTCCCCCACTATCCCAGATTGGTTTAAGTGCATTGTCGGCACTATCTCAAAGAGCAATTTCCTGGAATTTTTTCAATAGATCTAGCAAGTTTTTACCCTATCTGATTTATGTGCGGCTTTCCGGCGCCAAACAAGTCTCGACAGGAATTATTTTGCGTGCGTGCGTGTGTGTGTGTGTGCGCGCGCGCGCGCGCGTGTGTGTGTGTGTGTGCGTGTGTGTGTCAAATCCTATGGAAATAGCCGCCGAAAATGACCGGGGGGGGGGGGGTGCGCCGTGAGTCGCGGGGGGGGGGGCTAGGGGTGAGCTAGGGGGGAGCTAGGGGGGAGCTAGGGGGGAACTAGGGGGGAGCGCCGCCATCTTTGGATTAGAACTCTAATATATACACTACTTACACTCTTCCGAATATTCCCTGAAATTTTCATGCCGAAATTCAGATTATTTCGGTTACTGTACAGCATTTCTTGGAAGAAGGCAACGGAGCGCTACAGCTGCCGCGTCGGCCGTCTGCCCGTGCAATCGTTATTTCTATTGTCTCGTTCCTACCTGCACGTACATGAACTTGGCTCGCCAATTGTCGAAAATGTGAATTCGGACTATTGCATAATTTGCCGTTAATTAGCCGTAAATTAGTCGCGCGACTCATTTTTTTGTCGCACTCAATTTTCAAAAAAAAAGCGGATAGCCTGCTAAATTCTTGAAAACTAATCAATCACTGTGTATGGCAACTAGCCCCAAAGCACGTATTCTGCGGCAAGCAGATAGTAGAAATCGCTAAGCAGTATGCTGTGTGCACCTTCAATGAAGGTTACGACCCAATTTCAAAAATTTTGGAGACGATGGGATGCACGATAGGGCCGAGCGCCGCAGATTTCGCCGCTAAGTACAAGAATGCGCGCATCACCCAAGCAAACCGCCGGGCGTCCCTGGATAGCAAAGAGGCGAGGACAGCTCTTCGGACTGAACAATCCATTGAGCACGATCTTTTCGAAGAAGCAGAAGGGATATTGTATGGACCTGGCATCGCTGATTGACCGTAAGTAAACGATTTACCTAAAATTTCCTCACTTGAAACTTTGAACGCGTTTTCCTCGAAACAGCATTTTTCAAAACGGTGTCCAACTTGGAGGGCAGAGTTTCAAAGCTATCGAGTTGAATTTTTCACACAATATTCTTAACGTCATTGTTTATCGTGCTATGGAAGCTTTTTTTTTTTTTTGACATCCTCCTATTTTTTTGTAAAAAAAAACTGCCAAAAAAATGCTAAAATCGATACTTTTTGTTCAAACCGGCGCCATTTTTGCAAAAAAAAAAAAAAAAAGAAAAAAGCCTTCATAGCACGAAAGCCAATTATATACCGATCAATAATCTTTTTGTGTTTTTTGTTTCAGATCAAAATTGTGACCCCCAACGTGGACACCACATCCAAGTGTATTTTCTGCAACAATTGTTTCATCATTTTTATAGATATTAATTAATAAATAAATCGATCTTTAAAAAATTGTTTTGTATTCTTCAATACCCAATTAATATACAAAAAAAAAACCAGACCGATTAGATTATTTTTTCTTTAAAAAAAAAAATCGCGAAAAACAGCGATTTTTCGGGCTGTCACACTGGAAAGCTCCCTTAACTGACGGTGGAGGCGTTCTACGAGTCCGTTGGCTTGCGGGTGGTAAGCCGTTGTGCGTTTGTGTTTGAAACCTAGGAGTTCCGAGAGTTTTTTGAATAAGTTTGACTCAAATTGTCCTCCCAGGTCTGAAGTAATGCGCAAGGGAATGCCGAAGTGTGCAATCCACGATAGCATTAGCGCGTGAGCGACTTTTTCTGTTGAGCCGTCTTCGAGCGGCACGGCTGCTGGATAGCGCGTGAAACGGTCCACGATCGTGAGGCATTTTGTGCGGCCTTTCGACGGCGGCAGCGTGACCAGATCGATGTGAATGTGTTCGAAGCGTCGAGACGGTGGTTCGAAATTGGCGATGGGCGAGACTGTGTGTCGCGATATCTTGCTGCGTTGGCAAGGCACGCAGCATCGAGCCCACTCGTTGCAATCTTTGTTGATCGACGGCCATACGTAGCGTTGAGCAATGAGGCGTCGAGACGCGCGTTGTCCGGGGTGTGCCGCTGAGTGTAAGGAATGGAACACTCGCTTCCTGAGGGGAGCGGGCACGTACGGGCGCACTGTACCTGACGAAGTATCACAGTACAGAGTCACATCTGGGTCCTGGTAACGGAGGCGTCTGAGGTCGAGCGCGTGGTTGTTGTTTTCTAGCAGTTGGCGTAGCTCGTCGTCTTCGCGTTGAGACTGCGCGAGCTCCTGTGGCGAAACTGCTGCTGCGATCGCGTCGACGCGCGACAGCATGTCTGCTACGACGTTTTCTGAGCCGGATACGTGTCGGATGTCGGAGGTGAATTGGCCGACGAGGTCGAGTCGCCTAAATTACCACGGAGTTGCGCGCTCGGGACGTTGGTTGAACGCGTGAGTTAGCGGCTTGTGGTCCGTGTAGATGGCGATGTGCCGACCTTCGAAAAGGTGTCGGAAGCGTCTGACGGCTTCGTAGATTGCCTCGAGTTCGCGATCGTACGTCGACATCTTTTGCGCGGAGGGTGATAGTTTCTTGCTGAAGAACGCGAGCGGCTCCCATTGACTTTGGCGGTGCTGTTGGAGGGCGGCTCCGATGGCTCGTTCCGATGCATCTGCGAAGATTGCCCACTCGGCGTTCGTGTCTGGATGTACGAGGAGTGTTGCGTCGGCGAGGGCTCGTTTCGATTTTTCGAAAGCGTCCTCGAGCTCGGCGTTCCACGCGATTTTTGTCTTGCCCTTGACCTCGGATCCTTCCAGGAGGCGGTTGAGAGGCGCGAGTGTTTCCGCCGCGTGTTTGATGAATTTTCGGTAGAAATTTATCGTACCGAGAAAATTGCGCAAGCCCTTAATGTTTTCAGGCTTCTTGAGGTTGGTGATCGCGTCGACGCGTTCAGGTAGCGGTTTAATGCCTTGCGCGTTGACTGCGTGACCGAGGAATTTTACTTCCGTTTGACCGAGACACGATTTCGCGGCGTTTATGACGAGTCCGTACCGTCGGAGGCGTTCGAACACGATGCGGAGATGTTCTCGGTGTTGTTGCGCGTCTCGCGAGGCGACGAAAATGTCGTCGATGTACACGAACACGAATGGGAGATGGCGGGTGACGTCGTCCATGAACCGTTGGAAGGTTTGCGCGGCGTTTCGAAGTCCGAATGTCATGAACGGGAATTCGAAGAGACCAAACGGAGTGATGATCGCGATTTTCGGGACGTCTTCGGGCGCGACGGGTATTTGGTTGAATGCGCGCACGAGATCGATGACGGAAAATATTTGGCAACCGTGACAGTTCGCGCAAAAATCTTCCAGATAACGTACGGGGTAGCTATCGGGCGTCGTGCGAGCGTTGAGACGACGGTAGTCACCGCACGGGCGCCATTCGCCGGATTTCTTGGTCACGAGGTGGAGAGGAGACGACCAGGGGCTGTCGGAGCGGCGCGCGATGCCCAGCTTAATTAATCTCTCGAACTCCTCTTTCGCGATTTTTAAACGATCCGACGCGAGACGGCGTGCTTTACTCGAGACTGGAGGTCCGTCCGTCGTTTTTATGTGATGATACGTGTTGTGTTTAACGTCACGGACGGCTCCGTCTGGTTTAACGATATCGGGGAACTCGGCGATTATTTTTTCGAATTGCGGCGAGTTGTCGCAAGCGATGACCTTGACCGAGGCGTGATCGATGTGCGCGATCGAGCCTAGCGATGTGAGCGTTGTCGTGGTGTCGATAAGGCGGCGGCCTTTTAAATCTACCGCAATCCCGAAGTGGCTCAGGAAATCTGCGCCGATTAAGGGACGCGTGACGTCTGCCACGACGAAACGCCATGACAGGTCTCTGCGTAAACTGAGGTCGAGTGTCATTGTGGCCCAGCCGAAGGTGTCAATAGGCGAGCCGTTTGCGGCGCGTAATTGATAACCTGTCCTTGCTTTCCGCGCGGGGGCTCCTCCGGGGGGAATTACCGAGAGATCAGATCCCGTGTCCACCAAAAATTGTGTTCCAGTGGGTCTGTCTTTTACGAAAAGGCGGCTGGGTTGCGCGAGGGAATCGGTTTCAGCCATTAACGACTCCCGCTGGCGTTTCCCGGAAATTTACATCCCGCTGGGAAGCACTTCTTCGCGGAATTGCCGAATTTCTTGTGGTACCAACATATGTTCGATGTTGGTGAGAGTCCGCGTGTACTCGACTTGCTACGTGAACGGCTACGCGAGCGTTCTTTTTTCTTGCTCGTTTTGTTTTGATTGCGGCGGCCTTGGTTTGATAGCTGTTCGACTTGACGTGTGAGTGCGGCTATTTGAGCTTCGAGGCTTGATACCTGTCCCGTCTCCTCGCGACGTTGGTACGATACCTGACGAGGGTGTAAGTCTCGTCACCCCTTTGGTGGAGAAAAGGGGATGCCACGCCAAACGGGAACCCGCGCGCCAACTTAATATTGCGCGGTGCTTTACTTTGAAAAACTTAACGCTTTATTCACGTGTATGGTTGTTACACCGAAGTTTAGAAGGATGAAGAAGTTAATAAGTCAAATAGTCGATGTGACGTTAAAGAAGTTACTAAGTCAAATCTTGGATGTGATGTTACTCGTTCTGTGGTTGTTGCAAGACTGCCTTCCGTGATTGACAATTTCGAGATCCTTAGAGAAGAAGGCGTTGACGCTCACTTCATGATTCGAATAGTATGAGACCGATGATTGGTCAAGCGGACCGGAAACCCCAAGAAGGAAGTCCAGAGATCGCCAATCACGGAAGAGTGGTAATTTAAATTGCCAGATGGCAAATCTGGCGAACATGCCAAGAACATAAAAAATGTGCGTAGATGCACTCTATAATAAAACTATATTGCTGACAGCTGGCACGCAGACTAAAAAGTGGAAGTTGTTGGATAGAGGGTGCCAGCTTATCAGACGAAAGTTTTATGGCCTTCGTTTATGGCGGTCAGGTACGAAAGCATGTTTCGCATCTGACCGTCCATCGGGTGAACATTTGGATATAAACAGAAATCATTGAAAGACCTTACAAACTATATTATGCTAACTATAGTCTATTTAGCCTAAATGCTGCTTGGTACGCAACAATACCGCCGAAACATTATTGCCTTTGTTACTTGCTCGTGTACGCGATCGGCTGTCTCGCTTAGCTCGGTGAGCGTTAATTTGTTTTGTGCCACGAGGCAAATTCTAATATTTTCGGGGAGATGTGATAGCCAACGCGCTTTAAAAATTTCCTCGTCTATGTCAGGGACGAGGCTACGCAGATGGCGTAAATGCGCTGATGGTGTGCGGTCACCAAGGCTTTCGCGATCGAGGAGCTGTAAAATTTTTGCTTCTCTCGATTGAGAAAAACGCGCGATCAATGCTATTTTTAGCGCTTGGTACGGAAGGGTTACCGGGGGCGTGACGATAAGATTTTCTACCTCCGCGGCGTAACGCGTTGGTATGTTCGATATCGTGTGGTAGTATCGGCCGATTTTCGTTACAATACCTTGCGTTCGAAATTGCGCTTCCTGTTGCGCGAACCTGCATTTCGTCTAGCGTTGATTCTCCTTGGCTCGGTTCTTGGTCTTCTCCCGGTCCTGTTCCTGAGTCTTCCAGAGCGTCCTGGTATATCATTCGCGTGTGCTTCGCACTGCAGCACGAGAGGGGTTTCACTCACTGATTAAGCACTCAAGGTGTCTATGAATTCACTCACGCAGCACAACGTCTCTGGGTGCTCAGCCATGCGCGAGCGGTGAGGAAAACACACGGGCACTCGTGAAAAGCAGCAAAAATAAATTTTATGCGCGCACTACCGCTTGGAGTCTCCGCCTTTGCGGTGGGAGCAAATAATAAGCGCGGCGAAAAGTTTTGGAGTCGATTTCTCAGCGCGCTAAGGGCACACTCGGCGTGGCACGTGGGCGCGGGAAAAGAATCGCGAAAAACCGGCGGAAATATTTACGCGAGTGCAAAACGTTTTTAGATCACGTCGGGGTCACCAATGTGGGATCTGGGGGTCACTGGGATCCTACGTATTAAAGCGTGCGATGGGTGAAATATAAATGGATGTTTATTAGGTTTTACAGGTGCGTGGATACGGAGATCCGGTTATAGCGCGGTTACAATATCGGTACTCTAGCGTGTGTTGATTTTGACTATCTGCCAGGTGAGGCGAAGGATCTTCGCTCTCGTTTTTGCCCGCTGGAGTGGGGAAAGCGCGCTGAGGATTATTCCCGAAATTGGGCGATAAACGCCGAGCATTGCCTCGCTCTAATACTAGACCGAGTGCGTGTATGTGGCAGGCGCCACATATATATGGGCTATTCCGCGTCAACCGGATCAGTCATCTCTCAGATATTTTTTTAATTTGGCATGTGGATTGTGTAGGGGGAGTTAGATTTTTGTGCCAAAGCGCGAATCTCATAATGCAAAATTCGATTTTTTATTAACAATAACAAATTAGACTCCCATTTTTTTCAAAAATTCATAACTTCGGCAAAAAATTAGGTACAATATTTTTTTTTTTCCAAGTTACGCGGAAAGCTCCATAGAATTTAAAAAAAAATACAAAATGTTAAAAAAAAGTTGTTATCAATTGTTTATTTAACAATTAATTTTTCAAAGATTTTTAAAACAGTGACCGACACCATCAAAAAATTTTTTTAAAATTCTGACATGTTCCTTGAACTGTACTACAATGTGTAAATCAATTCCAGAGGGGTGTTTTTCTTCGTTTTCGAGTAAAAAATCATTAAAGGTGTCGATGCGCATGAAATTGCGGCGCGCCGAGTCTCTACGTAATGGCGGGCGGCCGGTTGCCGTCCACCGCTACCACGCGGTGGCGTCGCAGCGTTATTTTAGAGTCATTTTCACGATGTAGGACATGATTGAAGAATCTGAAAAAAATACTGTACCTTCACAAGGCCTGCTCAAAGCGATAAGTGAAGGTTCAAGAATGTGTTTTTATTTTAAAATAAGTAGCAAGTTATGTAATTATTATCATTTATGTGCACTCTCATGGTGTGTAACCGTTATTTTGAATCTCTGTAATAAAAAAACGGTGAAAAACAAATTCTTGAAACTTCACTTATCGCTTTGAGCAGGCCTTGTAAAGGTACAGTATTTTTTTCAGATTCTTCAATCATGTCCTACATCGTGAAAATGACTCTAAAATAACGCTGCGACGCCACCGTGGGGTAGCGGTGGACGACAACCGGCCGCCCGCCGTTACGTAGAGACTCGGCGCGCCGCAATTTCATGCGCATCGACACCTTTAATGATTTTTTACTCGAAAACGAAAAAAAACACCCCTCTGGAATTATTTCACAGATTGTAGTACAGTTCAAGAAACATATCAGAATTGTAAAAAAATTTTTTGATGGTGTCAGTCACTGTTTTAAAAATCTTTGAAAAATTAATTGTTAAATAAACAATTGACAACAACTTTTTTTTAACATTTCGTATTTTTTTTCAAATTCTATGGAGCTTTCCGCGTAATTTGAAAAAAAAAAAAAAAATATTGTACCTAATTTTTTGCCGAAGTTATGAATTTTTGAAAAAAATGGGAGTCTAATTTGTTACTGTTAATAAAAAATCGAATTTTGCATTATGAGATTCGCGCTTTGGCACAAAAATCTAACTCCCCCTACACAATCCACATGCCGAATTAAAAAAATATCTGAGCGATGACTGATCCGGTTGACGCGGAATAGCCCATATGTATATTATCCATTCTTATAATTGAATATAAATGAAGGTAATTCAGTCAAATAATTTAATGAAGAAAGGAAATAGTTGATTGAAATGAATTATTTTTCCTAATGAATAATATTTTTATTTCAATTAATATGTGAGCAAATAATTAAAAAATATACGGGATCTTTTCAATAACCATATTTATTTTTAATCATTTCAATATTTTTTTCAAAAATTTCTCTTTTTTGAAAAGTAAATTCAAAATTATAATATATATATATATATATATATATTATATATATTATATATAATAATATATGTATATTATTATATTTGTATATATGTATATATATGTATGTTATCCATTATTATAATTCAATATAAATGGAGGTAATTAAGTTCAATAATTCAATAAAATAAGCAAATAATTGATTCAAATAAATTATTCTTCTTATCGGATAATATTTATATTTTGATTAATATGTGAGCAAATGATTAAAAAATACATAGGATTTCTTAAATAATTATATTCATTTTTAATGAATTTAATTATGGTGGAAAAATTTTTTTTTTTTTCAAATTTCTCTTTTTTTAAAAGTAAATTAAAAAACATAATATATATATATGTATAAATTTGAATGTTATACATCAATATATTTAAATACAAATACATTTATTAACATATATATTATACATTAATATAATCGAATATAAATGGAGGTAATTAAGTCAAATGATTTAATAAAAGAAGGAAACAGTTGATTGAAATAAATTATTTTTCCTGATGAATAACATTTTTATTCCAATTATCATGTGAGCAAATAATTCAAAAATATATAGGATTTTTTTAATCATTATATTTATTTTTGATGAATTTGATTATTGTAAAAATATTGTTTTTTTTCAAATTTCTCTTTTTGTAATAGTAAATTGAAAATCATAATATATATATGTATATATATATATATATATATATATATATATATATTTGTATATTATACTTTATTATAATTGAATATAAATACATTCATCAACATATATATTATACATTAATATAATTAAATATTAATGGAGGTAATTAAGTTGAATAATTTAATAGAATAAGGAAATAATTCATTTAAATAAATTATTATTCCTAACGGATAATATTCATATTTTAATTAATATGTGAGCGAATAATTAAAGAATACGTAGGATTTTTTGAATATTTATATTAATTTATAATGAATTTAATGATTGTAAAAAAATTTTTTATTATTCAAATTTCTCTTTTTTTGAGAGTAAATGAAAAATCATATTATACATTTATGTATATATTTGAATATTATACATTGATATAATTGAATATAAATACATTTATTTATGTATATATTATACAATCATATAATTGAATATAGATGGAGGTAATTATGTCAAATAATTTAATAAAGAAAGGAAATAATTGATTGAATAAATTATTTTTCTTAACGGATAATATTTATATTTTAATTAATATGTGAGCAAATGATTAAAAAATACATAGGATTTCTTAAATAATTATATTCATTTTTAATGAATTGATTTATAGTGAAAAAATTTTTTTTTTCTTCAAATTTCTCTTTTTTTTAGAAGTAAATTCAAAATTATAATATATATATGTATATTATTATATATGTATATATGTATATATATTAGGCTGATTAAAAAAAAACGGCTAATTTTTTTCTTTCAAAATCCTCACATAAAAACTTCCGAGAAGGTGTGAAAAGACGCCTGTAAAAAGCAGAGCCCTTAATATTATTATTAAGAGGTCGCGCATCGGGAATTTCTATTTCCCGTTTAAATAACACGGGAATAAATTTTTTTAAATTTTGCAATTTCGTATTTTTGCAACGGCTTATTGAATTAGCGGACCGAAGCATGTTCTTGTAGGAAATTTGACGCTCTACAAAAAAAGTCCTTACAAAGTTTTCGATAGTCACACTCCTTCAAAAGTTATTCGAGGTCAAAGTTGAACTTACAAAAAAATTCAATGTTTTTTTTTTCGATGATACTATGAATCTTTTCTCATTAATTTGTTATAAAGATATATTCAATAAATATATCTTACTCTAATTGGGCTTTTTCAATCATTAATTTTCCCATCGGATCAATATAAAGTTACCTTACAAAAATGCGATGTTAAATAATAAACATGTTATCATGGAGAATCCATAACTGATGCACTTGACTATTCAAAAATGTAATTGTTCCGAAATCCATCCTCTTCATAACAAAATAATGAGAAAAGATTCATAGTATCATCGAAAAAAAAAAACATTGAATTTTTTTGTAAGTTCAACTTTGACCTCGAATAACTTTTGAAGGAGTGTGACTATCAAAAACTTTGTAGGGACTTTTTTTGTAGAGCGTCAAATTTCCTACAAAAACATGCTTTGGTCCGCTAATTCAATAAGCCGTTGCAAAAATACGAAATTGCAAAATTTAAAAAAATTTATTCCTGTGTTATTTGAACGGGAAATAGAAATTCCCGATGCGCGACGTCTTAATAATAATATGAAGGGCTCTGCTTTTTACAGGCGTCTTTTCACACCTTCTCGGAAGGTTTCATGTGAGGATTTTGAAAAAAAAAATTAGCCGTTTTTTTTGAATCAGCCTAATATATATGTATATTATACATTGATATAATTGAATATAAATGGAGGTAATTGAGTCAAATAATTTAATAAAATAAGGAAATAATTGATTTAAATGAATTATTTTTCCTAACGGATGATATTTATATCTTAATTAATATGTGAGTGAATAATTAAAAAATACGTAGGATTTTTTGAATAATCATATTTATTTCAATGATTTTAATGATGGTAAAAAAAATTTTTTTTTTCAAATTTCTCGTTTTTCAAAAGTAAATGAAAAATCATAATATATATATATGTATATATTTGAATATTATACATTAATATATTTGAATATAAAAACATTTATTTATATCTATTATACATTAATATGATTGAATATTGATGGAGGTAATCATGTCGAATAATTTAATGAAAAAAGGAAATAATTGATTGAATAAATTATTTGTTTCAATGTATAATATTTTTATTTTAATTAATGTGTGAGCAAATAATTGGAAAATATACTGGATCTTTTCAATAACCATATTTATTTTCAATGAATTTAATTATTGTAAAAAAAATTTTTTTTTCAAAAATTTCTTTTTTTTTGAAAGTAAATTCAAAATTATAAAATATATACATATGTTCATCATTATATATGTATATATGTATATATATGTATATTATACAATAATTTTATTGAATATCAATGAAGGTAATCAAGTTAAATAATTCAATTATATAAGCAAATAATTGATTCAAATAAATTATTTTTTTCGACCGATAATATTTGTATTTTAAATAATATGTGAGCAAATAATTAAAAAATACGTAGGATTTTTTGAATAATTATATTTATTTTTAATGAATTTAATTATTGTAAAAAAATTTTTTTTTCAAAAATTTCTCTTTTTTTAAAAGTAAATTCAAAATTGTAATATATATATATATATATGTATATTATTATATATGTACATATGCATATATATGTATATTATCCATTAATATAATTGAATATAAATGGAGGTAATTAAGTTGAATAATTCAATGAAATGAGCATGTAATTGATTCAAATAAATCATTTTTCGTAACGGATAATATTTATATTTCAATTAATATGTGAGCAAATAATTGAAAACCACATAGGATTTCTCGAATGATTATAGTTATTCCTAATGAATTGATTTATAGTGAAAAAAAATTTTTTTTTTCAAATTTCTCTTTTCTTAAAAGTAGATTAAAAATCATAATATATATACATGTATATATTTGAATATTATACAATAATACGAATAAATATAAATGCATTCATTCATATATATATTATACATTAATATAATTGAATATAAATGAGGGTAATTCAGTCAAATAATTTAATAAAGAAAGGAAATAGTTGATTGAAATGAATTATTTTTCCTAATGAATAATATTTTTATTTCAATTAATATGTGAGCAAATAATTGAAAAATATGCAGGATCTTTTCAATAACCATATTTATTTTTAATAAATTTAATTATCGAAAAAAAAATTTGTTCCTCAAAAATTTCTTTTTTTTTCAGAAGTAAATTTAAAATTATAATATATATATATATATATATATATATATGTATATTATACATTGATATAATTGAATATAAATGGAGGTAATTGAGTTAAATCTCTCTATCTAATAAAAAAGTTTCAAACAAGTGAACGTAGAAAAAGATTATAATAACAATAGTAAAAAAAAGATTATAATAACAATAGTATACGCATGAAATTGGCGGTGGGGTGAGATCCCGAAAACAAAACAAAAAGCATCTAGCAAACCCTTTGACAGCTGTCATCGGCTGTTTATGACAGTCTTTGACAAATATATTTATAGGTATCTGTTTCTGACGCGCAAAAAATGAACATGCAAACGAAAATTATCAAGATGATTCCCGACGGGAATTGTCTTTTTCGTGCGTTGGCGTATTGTGTATACGGCACTCAAGATCGACACGCAGAGGTGAGACTGAGTATCGATATTCTATATTAATTGGATAATTGGTCTACATTTGCGGGTTTTATTACAGGTAATGAGTCAAACGGTGCTGTGATTAGGTCACCTGGTGATTACAAATCACATATGAATAAAAATGCAATATATGCAACTGCGGAAATTTTTAAGATATGTTTAATCGTGTATCGCGAAGAACAAATTCATCCACACCGGATCGGATCACAAAATGAAACACAATTCTCGCTACTCTTCACCGGCGACGGAGACAGTGGACACTTAGATGTCTTGCAGAACCAAAATAAAATTCAGATAGTGAGTAATAAGTATGAAAAGTAACAATCAAATAATAGTAAATCTAAATATATCACCAAACAGTCAAAAGGACAGCCAGGATTTACGATGACAATGGAGAAAGGAGGAGTTTCAAGCAGCAGACAAGGCGATGAAGATGGTGGATGGTCGGAAGTATCACAAAAGAAAGAGGAAAATAAAATTGTAAGTGCGAAGAACCAAATAAGCCATAGAATAATATCCATCAAATATTCGTATAACCAGGTAAGAGGACGACCAGGATCGATGTTGACCACAAGAGAAAGAGGTGTTTTGCGGAATGAACAGCAACGCAAATATAGAGAAAAAAATATTATGAAGAAGGTGATTTTGGAGAATAACGGGCAGAGCGGTAGCAAAAATAATTCAGCAAGTCAAGGAGATAGATCGATATCAATAGAGAAGGAACACCAATTTTCAACCAACGAATGGAAGCTTAGATTGATGAAAAAAAGAAAAGTAAGCACAGAAGGAATTGAAGTGGACAGCAAGTGCAGACCTGTCATCAAATCAACATGAAGGAATTCGCCTGTCTACTAGACAATGCGTAAGGAAATAGTGGGGCGCGAAGCGCCGAACAACGAGGCGCGCAGCGCCGAGATGGGGTTGGCGCGCGAAGCGCGCAGGGGCGAAGCCCCTAGTAATTTAATAAGATAAGGAAATAATTGATTTAAATGAATTATTTTTCCTGACGGATAATATTTATATCTTAATTATTATGTGAGCAAATAATTAAAAAATATATAGGATTTTTTCAATAATTATATTTATTTTTAATGAATTTGATTATTGTAAAAAAATTGTTTTTTTTTCAAATTTCTCTTTTTGTAATAGTAAATTAAAAATCATAATATATATATATATATATATATATTTGTATATTATACATTATTATAATCGAATATAAATACATTTATTAATATATATATGATACATTAATATAATTAATCGATCAAACGAGCCCACCGAAGGCGGGCGAAGTTCGATCGCAATCATATGAAGCGTCTCGTTCGAAGATGATTTTACTTGTAGTAACGTCAGTTGCGGCAAATTTCACAGGTTTCAGAGTTTTTTTTTTTTTTTTTTTGTGTGTGTGTGTGGTCACCCCTGACTACCCTCATATGTTTTAGAGATGAAATAAAAAAGTTTTTAAGGTATAGCTTTCATGACGATGATCCGGGGTATATGAGAATTTTGGTGTCTCTTGCGGGGTAAGGTGGGAGGATCATCTTCGAACGAGACGCTTCATATAATTGCGATCGAACTTCGCCCGCCTTCGGCGGGCTCGTTTGATCGATTAATTATATTACGCGTCTCGTTCTCGATGATTTTACTTGTAGACATTTAGCGCTGTCGTGATAGCTATTCTTTATTTTTTATTTTTGTAAGATGGTCGATACAAAGTGATTTGTTTCAGTTTGAATTGGCTTATTGTAGAATCTCGCGAAAACTTGCGAGCGTTCCGACCATCCTGCCGTTCTTCTGATTGTCCCTACATCCACGCCCTTACGTAGAGCCGCTGAAACGGCCGCGTGTCGTGTACTGTAGGCTGTGAATTGTTCTGTATTCACGCCGGCCCTTTTTAGTAAATTTTTGATCCAGTGTCCGATGGTCTGTGCCGATGCATCGTAGTGAGGCTTTTTTGTGGCGATTAACAGGTTCTTGTTGAGCGCTCCTCTCAAGTCCCTTGTATGCTCCAAATACTCTATAATCGCGGTGGCCGCACATAGTTTCGGCCTGTCTTTGAAAAAGGGGGAGGAAAAATTCTGGTTGACTTTTGCCTGGCCTTGATGTTTTTATGATATCGGGAATCTTAATAGTGATTCCCGCTGTGCTTATTACTATATTTTTTGTTTTTATTAAGGCTAATGTTTGTAGCCTATGCGCCGTAACCAAAGCCAGCGAGGTTGCGATTTTTTCTGTGTTTTCCTTGAGCGAAAGATTTTGCATTGCCGGCATTTTCTCGATGTAGTTGAGGACTGGTGCTACATCCCATGTAGTGTCGTAGCGAGGCTTTGCGGGTTTCTTCCTATAAACTCCTCGGAGAAAACGAGAGATCAGTTCGCTTTTGCCGATTTCGTGTGATGAAATTAATGCAATCGCCGATCTGTCGGAACACAGTGTCCCATAACCCGCTCCTTCGTGATATCTTTTTGTAAGAAATTGTATTACTTGTGTACTGCCCGCCTGGTACATGTCGACTCCGTTATTTTTACTAAATTCTCTCCATCGCCGTAGAGAGCTTTGATATTGTTTCATTGTTGAAGGAGCTATCGAGCTCATCATAACCTCCACAGCCCGGGCATCTAGTCCTCTTTTCTGAAAAGCTTTCCGGATATGTTTGCTGCCTCCAGCGACAGCCTCGCAGCTAGAGGATGAGTCTTCTTCCTGCAAGGAGATGACAGCATTCCGATTTTAGGGGGAAGGATTAATGAGTCCGAGACTTGTAATTCTACGAATAGCGGATACCACGCTTGAGATGGCCAGTGTGGTACAATTATGGTGCATTCGGCTTTTTCTATGATGATTTTTCGTAGGGTTTTTAAGACGAGAGAGAAAGGAGGGAAGGCATAGAATCCTTCTCTGTCACTCCAGAGAATGGTAAATGCGTCGACTGTTTCTGTGTTCGGCTGTGGGAATCTAGAGCAGAATCTTTCACATTTTTTGTTCGCGTTTGAGGCGAACAAATCGATCGAGAAGGGCCCGAATTTTGATTCTATTTTTGAGAAGAATTTATTCGAAATCTCCCACTCTATGTCTATATTTTTAATTCTTGAGGCTCTGTCTGCCTCTACGTTTTCTCCCGACGGTATGTATGATGCAAACACCCAAAGTTGTCTCGACTCACACCATTCCCAAATGTTCCTAGCTAGCTCGCTCAGGTGGGGTAATTGTATCCCCCCCGCTCTATTGACATAAGATACAGCGGTCGTGTTATCGATACGGAGCAGTATTTCACAGTCCGACAGATTTGAAGCAAAACATTGCAATGCATATCTCGCTGCCAGGAGCTCGAGGTAGTTTATGCTATATTTTTCACGACTTTTTTCCCAAAAACCGTGCGTACTTCTGTCCTCACTGTGGGCACCCCAACCCGTCAGTGAGGCGTCTGAGCTAATCTCTAGGGCGAATTTTTTTGTTCTGATCTTACTAAAGCCCTTGCTAACATTCGTTTTCCACCACACTAAATCTTCCCGAACTCTTTCGTTAATTGTTACTTTCCCTTCGTAATCAATATCGCTTGCTATCAGGGCGAAGAATTTTTTTTTTTTTTTCTAGTCTTTTACAATACGTTAAACTATACGCTACTGCCGGGGTTGCGGCGTTGACTGTACCGAGGAGACTTGCTAATTCGCGAATTTTGTGTGTGGTCTTTTCCATAAAAGGTTTGAGCATTTTGCAAATTTTTTCTTTCTTTTCCTGTGGTAATTCCAGTCTATATTCTACTGAGTCAATAATCAAACCAAGAAATCCGCAGCGCTGGGTTGGAACTAATGTACTTTTTTTCTCGTTAATAATAAAAAACCGAGCCGCTCTAAACAAGTCTTTGTTTTTGCAATGTCTTTCATACAATTTTCATATGACTGATTAATCAGTAGAATATCGTCAATATATATGACAGAAAGGATGCCTTGATTTCTTAGTTGACTGAAAAACCGATCTCATAATCTTTGTGAACGTAAATGGGCTCGTATTCAGACCGAATGGGAGACATTTAAATTGAAACAATTTTCCTTGGAACGAAAATCTTAGGAATTTTCTGTGCGGTTCATAAAGAGGTATTTGATAGTACGCGTCCATCAAATCTATTTTTGCCATAAAATCATGCTTCGATAGTAAGTTTTGTGCAGTTCGGATGTCCTCCATTTTGAAATGGGGCGCTTCTATAAACTTGTTTAGATTTTTCAGATTAATTATGAATCTGTTTGACCCGTCCGGCTTGGGCACGAGGAAATACGACGAAAGAAACTGCTCTTCGCAACTTCCGCACTCTTCTATTGCCTCAATATAGAGTAATTCATCTATGCTACTTTTTAAGAGCTTCTCCTCATATGCTGACCTAGGCGGTTCTTTAGGAGGAATTGTTTGAGTCGGGTGAAACGTAAAGATGATTCTGTATCCTGTAACGCATTGCAGGGTAAATTTATCTGTCGTGATATCTTCCCATTTTTTGGTGAAGAGTTTTAGACGGCCCGCTTTGATCCTTACCGATTTTATTTCCTCCTCGTTTGTGACGATGTTCGTGACGACGGTCGGGGCTGCGGTCTTCCCGTGTACGGTTTCTGCTTGAACTTCATTGATGGTCGTTTTCGAGTTCCCCCCACCTGACGATAGTTCGCAGGTGGGTGCTTCCAGTTTCCCTGGGTCCTTGTTTTATTCTTGTCCGATGGTTTTTCCGCCGATTTGAGATCGGCGCACGCTCTTTCAACGGTTTTTGCCTCCTTTAACCGCTCAGCGAATTTTTCGCCATACAGCCATACATCCGATTTTGCTGCGTCGATTATCGGTTTCATTGACTCGTTTAGCATTGGCGTGATAAAGGACTTTCTCGCCACCGTTTGCTGGTGATGCACGTCGGTGAATAGCTTTCCTGCATCACAGAGGTACTCGAGGAGCAATTGCTCGTCAACCCCGTCTTCCGGTGGGTTAAGAATCATGGAGATCGCTCCCCCAATGGCAGAAATACCCGAGCCTACACAGTTTTGCGTGTACTCGAAATGTTGGTCACGTTTTTTCCCTATATCCGTCATCGTGGTAACGATTTCTGGATTTATCATTGGAGCCTCCGTGTGCAGTTCTGCTTTTCTCGGATATTTTTCAAGAGTCTTTCTCTTGGTTTCCTCTGGACACCCATCTTCCATCCATTTTTTCCACCTTGTCTGTAAGTCTGCGTCGAACGCAATCTTGATTTCTTTTGAGGCTGTTGGGTCTTCGCCCAGCAAGTCCAGAAAATTTTCTTTCCTTGCAGCTCGTTCGCGAATCTCGAGCTCATCGATCTCCCCTTCCTCTGATACCTTGTTGGTTTCAGGCGAGAGGTTTTGCTCGTTGGGAGTTTCGGTGGCACTTTCCGTCATATTTTCATTCTCCCCGTCCTTCTGTTTATCTGTTGATAAAAAAAGGGAGGGGGCGGTAGAGATAACCTATTGGTTCGTCATTGTCTCATTGACGCTGACAGGGCGATATATCCTCTTGTTGAAGATTACGCAATTTTTTACCGTCATTTTCTCGGTAATTCGTGTGGAATTAATCGAGATGTGCTACATAAACCTCTAAAACTCGTGTGGAACTTGTCGAGGTTTGTTCGGTCTTACTGAGAGAATTTCCTCCATGCCGATGTTCGCAAGAAGAAAGAGATAGCAAGCAACGGGGGAGGGGTGGGGGTGAAGAACCTATATAATTCTTACCTGGGAGGGAATCTTGGTCATTTTTTTGTTTTGGCGGCGTGGGTTCACGCGTTGCCATGCTCCGCGTCAACTCGACAACAAGGCTAGTGAGGTGATCCAATTGCGCTTGCATATTTCGAAACCTCGTATCCTCACTCCTCCTCCTTTCATTACATCTCGACCTCGACCTTTTTCTTTTCTTTTCTTTCGGCATATTTGCGTCCTCGGGATTCTTGTTAATTTGTTTATAATTTGAATTCTTCGTACTCTTACTCGTTGTTCATGTCGCACAACAAAACGATATGAGGGTAGTCAGGGGTGACCACACACACACACAAAAAAAAAAAAAAAAAAACTCTGAAAACTGTGAAATTTGCCGTAACTGACGTTACTACAAGTAAAATCATCGAGAACGAGACGCGTAATATAATTGAATATGAATAGAGGTAATTAAGTTAAATAATTTGATAGAATAAGGAAATAATTCATTTAAATAAATTATTATTCCTAACGGATAATATTCATATTTCAATTAATATGTGAGCAAATAATTGAAGAATACGTAGGATTTTTTGAATAATTATGTTAATTTTTAATGAATTTAATGATTGAAAAAAAATTTTTTATTATTCAAATTTCTCTTTTTTTGAGACTAAATGAAAAATCAGATTATACATTTATGTATATATTTGAATATTATACATTGATATAATTGAATATAAATACATTTATTTATGCATATATTATAAAATCATATAATTAAATATAGATGGAGGTAATTATGTCAAATAATTCAATAAAGAAAGGAAATAATTGATTGAATAAATTATTTTTCTTAATGAATAATATTTTCATTTCAATTAATATGTGAGCAAATAATCAAAAAAAATTCAGGATCTTTTCAATAACTATATTTATTTTGAATAAGTTTCATTATTGGAAAAAAAAATTTTTCTTTTGAAGATTTCTTTTTTTTTAAAAGTAAATTCAAAATTATAATATATATATATATATATGTCGGAGAAGAATAAAGAGGATGCATCATCAAGTGAATTGGAAACTTGAACTTTGAATGAGTCCGCCGTATCAAGCGTCAAGCGTTATTCAACATGCTTTGAATATAGAACAAACAAATGAATTGTTTATAACAACGCTTGGATGAAATCGACAGTCACGGAAAAGCAAGCGAATTGACCGGACGTGTTGAGATCATCGCGCTTTCTATAATGGACAATCCACAAATTGGAAATCCTACATCCTCTCCGCCTTTCCGAGGCTTCACCCCGACATGACGTGTTGAGATCATCGCGCTTTCTATAATGGACAATCCACAAATTGGAAATCCTACATCCTCTCCGCCTTGCCGAGGCTTCACCCCGACATTTATATATATGTATGTGATTATATATGTATATATATGTATATTATACATTAATATAATTGAATATAAATGATGGTGATGAGGTTAAATACTTTAATGGAATAAGGAAATAATTGATTCAAATAAATTAGTTTTCTTAACTGATAATATTTATATTTCAATTAATATGTGAGCAAATGATTGGAAAATACGTATTATTTTTTAAATAATTATATTTATTTTCAATGAATTTGATGATTGTAAAAAATTTTTATTTTTTTCAAATTTCTCTTTTTTTAAAGGTAAATTATAAATTATAATATATATATATGTATATATTTGAATTTTATACATCAATATAATAAAATATAAATACATTTATTTTTATATATATTATACATTAATATAATTGAATATAATTGAAGATAATGAAGTCGAATAATGTAATAAAAAAAGGAAACAGTTGATTGAAATAAATTGTTTTTCCTCATAAATAATATTTTTATTTCAATTATTATGTGAGCAAATAATTAAAAACATGGAGAATCTTTTTAATAACTATATTTATTATTTAAGAATTTAATTATCGTAAAAAAATTTTTTTCTCAAAAATTTCTCTTTTTTTCAAAGTAAATTCAAAATTATAATATATACATATATATGTATATTATTATACATGTATATATGTATATATATGTATAATATACATTAATATAATTGAATATAAATGGAGGTGATTGAGTTGAATAATTCAATAAAATAAGCAAATAATTGATTCAAATAAATTACTTTTCCTGACGGATAATATTTATATCTCAATTGATATGTGAGCAAATGATTAAAAAATACGTAGGATTTTTTTATTGATTATATTTATTTTTAATGAATTTAATGGTTGTGAAAAAATTTTTTTTTCCAAATTTCTCTTTTTTTAAAAGTAAATGAAAAATCATAATATATAAATATGTATATATTTGAATATTATACATCAATATAATTGAATATAAATACATTTATTTATATATATATTATACATTAATATAATTGAATATAGATGGAGGTAATTATGTCAAATAATTTGATCAAAAAAGGAAATAATTGATTAAACAAATTATTTTTCCTAATGAATAATATTTTTATTTCAATTAATATGTGAGCAAATGATTGAAAAATATACAGGATCTTCTCAATAACCATATTTATTTTTAATGAAGTTAATTATCGAAAAAAAAATTTTTTTCTCACAAATTTCTCTTTTTTGAAAAGTCAATCCAAAATTATAATATATATATATAATTATATTGATATAATTGAATATAAATGGAGGTAATTAAGTTAAATTATTTAATGAAATAAGGAAATAATTGACCTAAATAAATTATTATTCCTAACGGATAATATTTATATCTTAATTATTATGTGAGCAAATAATCAAAAAATACTTAGAATTTTTTGAATAATTATATTTATTTTTAATGAATTTAATTATTGTAAAAAAAATTTTTTTTTCAAAAATTTCTTTTTTTTTCAAAGTAAATTCAAAATTATAATATATATATATATATGTATGGATATTATTATATATGTAAATATGTATATATATGTATATCATACATTGATATAATTCAATATGAATGAAGGTAATCAAGTTAAATTATCTAATAAAATAAGGAAATAATTGATTTGAATGAATTATTTTTATTAACGGATGATATTCATATCTGAATTAATATGTGAGCAAATAATTGAAAAATACGTATGATTTTTTAAACAATTACATTTATTTTTAATGAATTCAATGATTGTGAAAGAATTTTTTTTTTTTTCAAATTTCTCTTTTTTCAAAAGTAAATTAAAGATCATAATATATATATATATATATATATATATGTATATATTTGAATTTTATACATTAATATAATCAAATATAAATACATTTATTTATATATATATTATACATTGATATAATTAAATATAGATGGAGGTAATTATGTCAAATAATTTTATAAAAAAAGGAAATAATTGAATAAATAAATTATTTTTCCTAATGGATAATATTTTTATTTCAATTAATATGTGAGCAAATAATTGAAAAATACGTAGGATTTTTTGAATAATTATATTTATTTTAATGAATTTATTGATTGTGAAAAAATTTTTTTTTTTTCAAATTTCTCTTTTTTTGAAAGTAAATTAATAATCATTATATATATATATATATATATATATATATATTTGAATATTATACAATAATATAATTGAATATCAATGGAGGTAATTAAGTTAAATAATTTAATAGAATAAGGTAATAATTGATTCAAATAAATTATTTTTCCCAACGGATAATATTTATATCTCAATAATATGTGAGCAAATAACTAAAAAATACGTAGGATTTTATGAATAATTATATTTATTTTGATGAATTTAATGATTGTGAAAAAATTTTTCTTTTCAAATTTCTCTTTTTTTAAAAGAGAATGAAAAATCATAATATATATATATGTATATATTTGAATTTTATACATTAATTTAAAGAAATATGAATACATTTATTTATATATATATTAAACATTAATATAATTGAATATAAATAGAGGTAATTCAGTAAAATAATTTAGTGAAGAAAGGAAATAGTTGATTAAAATGAATTATTTTTCCTAATGAAAAATGTTTTTATTCCAATTAACATGTGAGCAAATAATTAAAAAATATACAGCATCTTTTCAATAACCATATTTATTTTTAATGAATTTAATTATCGAAAAAAAAATTTTTTTTTCAAAAATTTCTTTTTTTTTTAGAAGTAAATGCAAAATTATAATATTGTTACAAAGGGCGAAATCACCCGTTCTGTCCCCTTTCAAATGATCTAGTAGTCATCATAGATAAAAGACGTTTATAAACCTCTTATGTCTTTAAAAAAATAAGGCTGCTGCGTCAACCGACATTATTGTAAAAACAGTCAGTCTCTAGACTTTAAAAAGAGAGCTTGTGTCCAAATACATCTATTTTCTTTCCAAATATTCCTTGTTCGTGAGACTTCTTTGGCTCAGCGTTCGCTTAAATCGCACAGAGAACTCTTTGATTTTCTTAGATCTTTCTTAATTTCCCCCCGTTGTAACATTGGTGTCAGAAGCGTGATCTCTTCTGTGCCATTTGAGTGGATTTTGAGTGTAAAGAAGTATACAAAACAATAATGCAACGAACTCCTATGTCGAGAGAATCACGCGCGGAGCGACGAGCTGCCGGACGCGTTTTGTCGTGCCAGCGTTCTCCTGAACCGGCGTTTCCTCCCGTTTCTCGTCGTTCGGAAGCTGAGGTTCAGCCCCAGCCCCAACTAGCTCTCTTGGCAGAGCTCATCCAGGGAAACCAAGATTTACTGATGCGTCAGATTCAGCAGCAAGAACAACATCAACAACAGCAACAACAACATCAACAACAGCAACAACAACATCAACAACTGCTACAACAGCAGCAACAAGAACAGCAGAATCTTCTGCAGGAACTCCTCTCGCAACAGCGTCAACAACAAGAAATCGTGTCTCAGGCGTTGATCGGGATCCTGCAAGGTGTGCAGAAGCTTCAGGAGCGGCCGCAGGAATTCCCGATACGCCCAGTTCCATCCCCAGGTAGAAGGACTTCTCTTCCTTCAGTCCCGGTCCCGGCAAGGAGGGCCTCCATTCATTCAATTCCGGATCAATCAAGGTCTGACGCTATTTATGGGGGAGGCGAAATTCCCCCTGTTGCTAAAAATTTTCCACCTGTTCATGTCTCGCGACAAGCTCAGGTTAGCTCTTTTCCGCGATGCCACGATGTTCCGTCACGTGATATTTCGGAAGTGGTTGAGCCTCCTGTCGCGTCGTCTCATCCTAGCGTAGATATTCAGTCAGAGTTCCTGGCCTTTTTAAAATCACGCGGAACTGTCAATGTTCTCCCTCCGCAGACTCAGAGCTCGTTCGGACTCAATCAGGTTTCTGTACCTCCCGCGAGTATTGTAGAGTTGCCCTCGAAACAATCGAATTTAAAGCCCGGTTCGTATGACGGTTCGTCTGCTTGGAGTCTATACGAACGTCAGTTTAACATGATTAGTAAGGTTAATGGTTGGAATCCGTCCCAGAAAGCAGCTAATTTGACAGCGTCTTTGTCTGGTCCGGCTTTGGTAGTTCTTGGATCGCTTTCAGATTCGGATTCTGAAAATTTCGACAGCATTTGTGCGGCTCTTAAACTCCGGTTTGGCAAAGAACATCTTTCCAAACTTTATTTTACTCAGTTTGAAAATAGACGTCAAGGGCCCAAGGAAGATTTAGCCTCTCTCGGAAATGACATCGAACGTCTCGCTCGACATTCCCTTACTGATTGTGCAGAAAAAGCTAGAGATCAGATAGCTCGGGCGACATTCATTAATGCGATTCGGAATCCGGAGCTTCGGTATCATTTGAGGCTCGCAGCTCCAACTTCTCTACACGAAGCAATTATTAGGGGCTTAGAATTAGAAGCCATAAACGAGGCGGATTTAGGTTCGCGTCAACTTCATCGATTGAGCCAAGCTGAACCTTCAGAAAATTCTTCGTCCCGTCCTTCAGTCAATCAGCCTAGCTCAGATTCTCTTCCAGGAAGGAAAAATAGTGGTTTCTCTCGTTACAATAGATCAAACTCCAATCGGCCTGTCTCAGAGTGCCAGTTTTGCGGCGTAAGAGGACATATCGCGAAGAATTGTTTTAAACTCGACCGTCAGTTGAAGACTGCGGAAGATTCGTGGCGCAAAAATGTCTCCAAGAGGGCTCCCTCTAATCCGGTTTGGGCAGCGCAACCTTCTGTTCCTCAGAATTCGGGAAACTAGCTACCGATGTTTCGAAAGGGCGGATATCATCGGTTTCTTCCAAGTTCCTTAGCCCTATTGCTTCACAGTTCGTGGTTAGAGGCCTGCGTCGTACCGGCTTATATGCTAAAGGTTCCGTTAACGGACTAAGTTGTTTGTGGGTAATAGATACTGGAGCCGAAATTTCCGTTGTTCGTCCTGATATGATTTCGTCTCTTGCTTCAATTATTCCTTCTGTGTCTATTCGCACTGCTACCGGAGCAACTACCCCTGTCGTAGGTAAGATGGTCGTGCAGGTAACAGTAGCGGATTGTGTTCAATCCCCACATGAAGTTCTAGTAGTTGATATAGAAGATGAAGGCATTTTAGGCGTAGATTTTCTTTCTGCTCACAACTGCGTCATTTTTACCGGGGATTCGACTCTCTGTTCTGGTTACCGTAAAATCAACCTCGAAACGTTTTGAAAGATTGGGATGAGTGGATTCCCTTATTTCTTTTATCGTATCGCTCTGCAATTCATGATACTACCGGTTTTACTCCGGCTATGATGTTGACAGGTCGGGATCTTCGACTTCCGTCGATTCGAGAAATTTTGATACATCGATTTCTTTGGCTTGAAGAGTGTTTCGGTTCTGCGCTTGAATGAAGTAGTGAGCGATTGGTCGATCCTCTCTTATTTTTCTAACCCATATGTCAGTTTCTTTGAGTTTTTATAGATTTTTCCCGACGAATCTGTCGTCTTTGGCTGTTCCCGATGTTACCTCCAGCTGGACTGTTTGTCCGGTCTTAGCCTGGGTTCGCCGGATATTCAGATAAGATCGTTCCTTTTCTTTTGAATACATATTTAATTTATTTTATTCGTGTATTCTCCCAAATTCACTTAGTGAATTTGGATTGTTTTACCACCACTCACATTTGTCCTCCAAACTCTAGGGTGTGCTGTCTCTGAAGGAGCCTTGGATTCAGTCACCCATTCCTTTTCCCTGTTTCCTGTGCCGGTTCTCAGAGGGAATCAGCTTTTACGTTGTCTAGGACTCAGAGTTTTCCCAGTTATGGTTTCCCGCCTCGTCGTACTCATCTGTGTTTGATTCACCGGACTATTTTCCCTAAAGAGGAATGAATTTTCTTTTCGACGATGATCCGGATGATTTTGATGTCTTCAAATTCATGAAGAACTCACTAACTCACCCTTAACACTTACCTTTATAAAACAAGGCACACAAATTTTGAAATTCAATTGAACGCTCAACTATCTGCTCAAGGTTTTCTGTGGTTTACCTTGAGACTGTAGGCAAATGCCAGATAGTAAAAAGGGAGTCTTTTAATTTTTAGAGCCACAGCTCCAACTCACCTTCGAGCACTGACTGCTAGATCACTTTTTTTGTAATTGTTTATCTTTTCCGAGTCGGGTCGACTCTTTTCCTCGAGGGGGAGTAATGTTACAAAGGGTGAAATCACCCGTTTTGTCCCCTTTTAAATGATCTAGTAGTCATCATAGATAAAAGACGTTTATAAACCTCTTATGTCTTTAAAAAGAATAAGGTTGCTGCAGCAGCCGACATTATTGTAAAAACAGTCAGTCTCTAGAATTTAAAAAGAGAGCTTGTGTCCAAATACATCTATTTTCTTTCTAAATATTCCTTGTTCGTGAGACTTCTTTGGCTCAGCGTTCGCTTAAATCGCACAGAGAACTCTTTGATTCTCTTAGATCTTTCTTAATTTCCCCCCCTTGTAACAATATATTTATATATATGTATATTATTATATATGTATATATATATATATATATATATGTATATTATTATATTTGTATATATGTATATATATGTATAATATCCATTGATATAATTGAATATAAATGGAGGTAATTCAGTCAAATGATTTAATGAAGAAAGGAAATAGTTGATTAAAATGAATTATTTTTCCTAATGAATAATATTTTTATTTCAATTAATATGTGAGCAAATAATTAGAAAATATGCGGGATCTTTTCAATAACCATATTTATTTTTGATGAATTTAATTATGAAAAAAAAAATTTTTTTCAAAAATTTCCTTTTTTTTTAGAAGTAAATTCAAAATTATAATATATATGTATATATGTATATTATTATATATGTATCGATGTATATATATGTATATTATACATTGATATAATTGAATATAAATGGAGGTAATTAAGTTAAATAATTTAATAAAATAACGAAATAATTGATTCAAATAAATTATTTTTCCTAACGAATAATATTTATATCTTAATTAATATGTAAGCAAATAATTGAAAAAAATTGTAGGATATTTTGAATAATTATATTTATTTTCAATGAATTTAATTATGGTGGAAAATTTTTTTTTTTTTTCAATTTCTCTTTTTTTAAAAGTAAATTCAGAATCATCGTATATGTATATGTATAAATTTAAATGTGATACATCAATATATTTGAATATAAATACGTTTATCTTTATATATTCTATACATTAATATAATTGAATATAGATGGAGGTAATTATGTCTCATAATTTAATAAAAAAAGGAAATAATTGATTAAATGAATTATTTTCCTTAATGAATAATATTTTTATTTCAATTAATATGTGAGCAAATAATTAGAAAATATGCGGGATCTTTTCAATAACCATATTTATTTTTGATGAATTTAATTATGAAAAAAAAAATTTTTTTCAAAAATTTCCTTTTTTTTTAGAAGTAAATTCAAAATTATAATATATATGTATATATGTATATTATTATATATGTATCGATGTATATATATGTATATTATACATTGATATAATTGAATATAAATGGAGGTAATTAAGTTAAATAATTTAATAAAATAACGAAATAATTGATTCAAATAAATTATTTTTCCTAACGAATAATATTTATATCTTAATTAATATGTAAGCAAATAATTGAAAAAAATTGTAGGATATTTTGAATAATTATATTTATTTTCAATGAATTTAATTATGGTGGAAAATTTTTTTTTTTTTTCAATTTCTCTTTTTTTAAAAGTAAATTCAGAATCATCGTATATGTATATGTATAAATTTAAATGTGATACATCAATATATTTGAATATAAATACGTTTATCTTTATATATTCTATACATTAATATAATTGAATATAGATGGAGGTAATTATGTCTCATAATTTAATAAAAAAAGGAAATAATTGATTAAATGAATTATTTTCCTTAATGAATAATATTTTTATTTCAATTGATATGTGAGCAAATGATCGGAAAATATTCAGGATCTTTCCGAAAACTATATATATTTTTAATGAATTTCATTATTGTAAAAAAAATTTTTTTTTCAAAAATTTCATTTTTTTTAAAAGTAAATTCAAAATTATAATATATATATATATATATATATATATATATATATATGTATATTATTATATATGTATATATGTATATATATGTATATTATACAATGATGTAATTGAATATAAATGGAGGTGATTGAGTTAAATAATTTAATAAAATGAGGAAATAATTGATTTAAATAAATTATTCTTCTCAACTGATAATATTTATATTCTGATGCTTATGTGAGCAAATACTTGAAAAATACGTAGGATTTTCCGAATAATTATATTCATTTTCAATGAATATAATTATAGTGAAGAAGATTTTTTTTATCAAATTTCTTTTTTTTTAAAAGTAAATTGAAAATAATGATATACATATATGTATATATTTGAATATCATACAATAATATAATTGAATATAAATGAAGGTAATTAGGTTAAATAATTCAATAGAATAAGGAAATAATTGACTTAAATAAATTATTTTTCTTAACGGATGATATTTATATTCTAATTAATATGTGAGCAAATGATTGAAAAATACATAGAATTTTTTGGACAATTATATTTATTTTTAATGAATTTAATTATTGTGAAAAAATTTTTTTTTCACAAATTTCTCTTTTTTTAAAAGTAAATTTAAAATTATAAAATGAATATATATGTTGTGACGTGGATTTTTCCCGCTCTTCGGTCACTCGGAGAAAATGACAGAGAACTTACCGCGTGCACAATAATTTGGCGTCCACGATGTACCCTGGATCTAAAACAATATCGCAAAGTTTTTGTTGGGCGCCTAGCGTGATTAACACGCCTCGAAATCATTAATACGCTATTCCTCGGGCATATGCTCGATAGCTCAGTACCGCGTAGAGGGGAGGGGTAATTTTTGGGGAGAGAGAGAGACACTCGAAATACACACGCTATTTAACAAAAGTAAAATAAAATCTTATATTTCACAATAGCGGTGATACAAAACAAAAAAAAAAAAATATAATTCAAAAATCGCTCATCGCGAGTCTAAAACTAAACATAGAATTACACGTAACCTACTCTATTTCTTACTCTAATGAGCTCGCGGCTCCCTAACTAAAACGTCACTCGACGATCGCAACATCCTCATACGCAATTCTCAAAACGTCACTCGACGATCGCAACATCCTCATACGCAATTCTCAATTCGCAAATTCGCCGTTTGTTCTCCATGGCGATGATTGCTCGAAACGAAACTAAAACTAATTATTCGACGGTGCGCCGTCAGGTCTCGCAACTTAAAACACCATGCTCAAACTTCTCGTCTCAACTGCTGCGCAACGCAACGGCAATTTCGACTATACATCGCCTAACCTCGACTAAACACTATCTTAACTAAACGTAAACTTAACTAAGCGCAAGCACCACTACATTTAACTTCAACTTTACACAAGCTCAAAGTAACTCAACTCAACCTACATTATCTCAACTAACGGGTACGGAACTCAATGCAGGCGCAACTAAACGTAACCTAAACTATACGCAATCGCAACGCATCCGAACTTAATTCTTTTCAAAATTGTCCAAAACGTTACCCGCTAATCCGAGCACTCCAATTCGATGCTTCCTGACCTACTCGAGAGGTGACACAAAAAGAAAACGATAACGCGGCTCGACCCGGTACGGCGAAATTCGGCTATACTTGGTTTCACTAACGAGAAAGATTCAACTAAAACCCGTGACTCTACTCAACTTTTTCAAAAACTCAAAATTTACTTTACTCTAACCCGCGTACTCAGGCTACGGTCATCAAGCAAGAGAATCGGCAAAAGAATTTCGAGTACTTTTCTACAACGCAAATCCAAAACGGCTATCCGTTACACGGCAAGCCTTTTCACAATTATGCTCGAAATTCAATCGCGGGGATAGAAGCAGCGCTTACCTTCTACATCCTTGCAACCCCCTTTCCATGCCATTCGCGATTTTTGGGCGACTCCATTGCTTCGCGAAACTCCCCCAAAACGTGACTACTAATCACGACCGCCAGAACCAGAGTGGTTTCAAAAACCTACCACCTGCCGCAACACGGATGTCGATACGCCATCCCACACGTGACGTCATACCCCCAAGAATACGCAATAATTGATCCGTCATCGATTTCGTCGATCGCGCAACTCAACGCGCACCTTCGATAGCATCGCTGCGCAGAACTTAAAGCTAGCTCGCAATCTCGTCCTCCGCGCAGCTCCATGACGTCTTGGCGGTGAGCGTGGTGCTCCCTCGTCGCTAGTCGGTCCGTCGCAAGTTCGCTGGTCAATTGTTGGCGGGGTGAAGTGGAAGAGGCTGCGGCGCGCCGGCCGCCAGCGGGAATCGCGTCCACCTTGGATTCCCGCGATGCGGGGATCTGCGTCGGCTCCCCCTCCGCAGCCTCGACATCCTTCCTTCGCAATTGTCGCTAGTCCGCCACTTCGCACTTTCCTCGAATTCGGTGTCAACTCCTTGCCTCATGCCGTTGTAGCTCGAAAAATAAAAAAACAAAAAAAACTGAAATATCTTACGCTGGTCGCTAAAGTGTCCCCTCTCGTAGTTTCGGATGCGTGACTCTAGTCCTGGCGCTCTTTTCCAAAAACTTCGCGACTCAATTTCGGAAATTCCTTAATTTTTAGTTCCGCCCAGGGTTCAAGGAGCCCCTTGTAACGGGCATCAAAAATGCCACGTTACAATGTATATTATTATATATGTATATATGTATATATATGTATATATGTTGTAACGTGGCATTTTTGATGCCCGTTACAAGGGGCTCCTTGAACCCTGGGCGGAACCAAAAATTTAAGAATTTCCGAAATTGAGTCGCGAAGTTTTTGGAAAAGAGCGCCAGGACTAGAGTCACGCATCCGAAACTACGAGAGGGGACACTTTAGCGACCAGCGTAAGATATTTCAGTTTTTTTTGTTTTTTTATTTTTCGAGCTACAACGGCATCAGGCAAGAAGTTGACACCGAATTCGAGGAAAGTGCGAAGTGGCGGACTAGCGACAATTGCGAAGGAAGGATGTCGAGGCTGCGGAGGGGGAGCCGACGCAGATCCCCGCATCGCGGGAATCCAAGGTGGACGCGATTCCCGCTGGCGGCCGGCGCGCCGCAGCCTCTTCCACTTCACCCCGCCAACAATTGACCAGCGAACTTGCGACGGACCGACTAGCGACGAGGGAGCACCACGCTCACCGCCAAGACGTCATGGAGCTGCGCGGAGGACGAGATTGCGAGCTAGCTTTAAGTTCTGCGCAGCGATGCTATCGAAGGTGCGCGTTCGAGTTGCGCGATCGACGAAATCGATGACAGATCGATTATTGCGTATTCTTGGGGGTATGACGTCACGTGTGGGATGGCGTATCGAGATCCGTGTTGCGGCCGGTGGTAGGTTTTTGAAACCACTCTAGTTCTGGCGGTCGTGATTAGTAGTCACGTTTTGGGGGAGTTTCGCGAAGCAATGGAGTCGCCCAAAAATCGCGAGGGGAATGGAAAGGGGGTTGCAAGGATGTAGAAGGTAAGCGCTGCTTCTATCCCCGCGATTGAATTTCGAGCCTAATTGTGAAAAGGCTTGCCGAGTAACGGATAGCCGTCTTGGAATTTGCGTGTCGAAAAATACTCGTAATTCTTTTGCCGATTCTCTTGCTTGATGACCGTAGCCTGAGTACGCGGGTTAGAGTAAAGTAAATTTTGAGTTTCTGAAAAAGTTGAGTAGAGTCACGGGTTTTAGTTGAATCTTTCTCGTTAGTGAAACCAAGTATAGCCGAATTTCGCCGTACCGGGTCGAGCCGCGTTATCGTTTTCTTTTTGTGTCACCTCTCGAGTAGGTCAGGAAGCATCGAATTGGAGTGCTCGGATTAGCGGGTAACGTTTTGGACAATTTTGAAAAGAATTAAGTTCGGATGCGTTGCGATTGCGTATAGTTTAGGTTACGTTTAGTTGCGCCTGCATTGAGTTCCGTACCCGTTAGTTGAGATAATGTAGGTTGAGTTGAGTTACTTTGAGCTTGTGTAAAGTTGAAGTTAAATGTAGTGGTGCTTGCGCTTAGTTAAGTTTACGTTTAGTTAAGATAGTGTTTAGTCGAGGTTAGGCGATGTATAGTCGAAATTGCCGTTGCGTTGCGCAGCAGTTGAGACGAGAAGTTTGAGCATGGTGTTTTAAGTTGCGAGACCTGACGGCGCACCGTCGAATAATTAGTTTTAGTTTCGTTTCGAGCAATAATCGCCATGGAGAACAAATGGCGAATTTGCGAATTGAGAATTGCGTATGAGGATTTTGCGATCGTCGAGTGACGTTTTAGATAGGGAGCCGCGAGCTCATTAGAGTAAGAAATAGAGTAGGTTACGTGTAATTCTATGTTTAGTTTTAGACTCGCGATGAGCGATTTTTGAATTATATTTTTGTTTTTGTTTTGTATCACCGCTATTGTGAAATATAAGATTTTATTTTACTTTTGTTAGATAGCGTGTGTATTTCGAGTGTCTCTCTCTCTCTCCAAAAATTACCCCTCCCCTCTCCGCGGTACTGAGCTATCGAGCATATGCCCGAGGAATAGCGTATTATTGATTTCGAGGCGTGTTAATCACGCCAGGCGCCCAACAAAAACTTTGCGATATTGTTTTAGATCCAGGGTACATCGTGGACGCCAAATTATTGTGCACGCGGTAAGTTCTCGGTCATTTTCTCCGAGTGACCGAAGAGCGGGAAAAATCCACGTCACAATGTATATATATGTATATATGTAAATATATGTATATTATACATTAATATAATTGAATATGAATGTAGGTAATTAAGTTAAATAATTCAATAAAATAAGCAAATAATTGATTCAAATAAATTATTTTTCTCAACGCATAATATTTATATTTCAATTAATATGTGAGCAAATAATCGAAAAATACATAGGATTACTTGAATAATTATATTCATTTTCAATGAATTTTATTATAGTGAAAAAATTTTTTTTTTTCAAATTCCTCTTTTTTTAAAAGTAAATTGAATATCATAATATATATATATGTATATATTCGAATATTATACATTAATATAATCAAATATGAATACATTTAGTTATACATATATTATACATTAATATAATTGAATATAAATGGAGGTAATTAGGTTAAATAATTTGATGGAATGAGGAAATAATTGATTTAAATGAATTATTTTTCTTAACTGATAATATTTATGTTTCAATTAATATGTGAGCAAATAATCGAAAAATACATAGGATTACTTGAATAATTATATTCATTTTCAATGAATTTTATTATAGTGAAAAAATTTTTTTTTTTCAAATTCCTCTTTTTTTAAAAGTAAATTGAATATCATAATATATATATATGTATATATTCGAATATTATACATTAATATAATCAAATATAAATACATTTAGTTATACATATATTATACATTAATATAATTGAATATAAATGGAGGTAATTAGGTTAAATAATTTGATGGAATGAGGAAATAATTGATTTAAATGAATTATTTTTCTTAACTGATAATATTTATGTTTCAATGATTACGTGAGCAAATAATTGAAAAATACGTAGGATTTTTTGAACAATGATATTCATTTTCAGTGAATTCAATTATTGTAAACAAATTTTTTTTTTTGTCAAATATCTCTTTTTCTCAAAGTAAATTGAAAATCATAATATATATATATATATATATATATATATATATATATATATATTTGTATATTATACGTTAATATAATTAAATATAAATACATTTATTTGTATGTATATTATACAATAATATGATTGAATATAAATGGAGGTAATTATGTCAAATAATTCGATAAAAAAAGGAAATAATTGATTAAATAAATTATTTTTTTTTATGAATAATATTTTTATTTCAATTATTATGTGAGCAAATAATTCAGAAATATACAGGATCTTTTCAATAACCATATACATTTTCAATGAATTTCATTATTGTAAAAAAAATTTTTTTTTCAACAATTTCTTTTTTTTCAAAAGTAAATTCAAAATTGTAATATATATATATATATATGTTTACTATTATATATGTATTTATGTATATATATGTATATTACACATTAATATAATTGAATATAAATGGAGGTGATTAAGTTGAATAATTTGATAAAATACGGAAGTAATTGATTTAAATAAATTATTTTTCTCAACTGATAATATTTATATTTTGAATAATATGTGAGCAAATAATTAAAAAATACGTAGGATTTTTTGAATAATTATATTTATTTTAAATGAATTTAATTATTGTAAAAAAATTTTTTTTTTAAAAATTTCTCTTTTTTCAAAAGTAAATTCAAAATTATAATATATACAGGGTGTCCCTAAATTGCCTCCCACGGACTAGCCAGCATGATACCTCGTTCAAATCGAACCGAGAATTTCTTTTCCGAAAGCTCGTCCGACGCATAGTTTTTGAATTATAAGCGATAGCGCTAGGCCAATCAGAGCGCACCATTTCATCTAGATTTGCCGCCACGGAAATTGCTGTTTTGTTCGACTGGGTGAATTATTATTATTTGTTTACGATTAAATATCGGCACCTCCCCTCTCTCCCTGTTGTACCCCTTCTCGGGCGCTGACCTCGGTATTGTTGCCGCGGCACACGCTGCCGGCCGCACATCCATGGGCGCACACTTGTGTGTGTAAACAGAAGCGCATCCTCAAACATAAGGGGTACAGCAGCGAGAGAGGGAAGGTGCCGATATTTAATTCGTAAACGAATAATAATAATTCACCCAGTCGAACAAAACAGCAATTTCCGTGGCGGCAAATCTAGATGACATGGTGCACTCTGATTGGCCTAGCGCTATCGCTTATAATTCAAAAACTATGCGTCGGACGAGCTTCCCGAAAAGAAATTCTCGGTTCAATTTCAACGAGGTATCATGCTGGCTAGTCCGTGGGAGGCAATTTAGGGACACCCTGTATATATATATATATATGTATATTATTATATATGTATATATATGTATATTATACATTAATATATCTGGATATGAATACATTTATTTGTATATATTATGCATTAATATAATTGAATATAGATGGAGGTTATTATGTCAAATAATTTAATAAAAAAAGGAAATAATTGATTGAATAAATTATTTTTTTTAAAGTATAATATGTTTATTTCAATTAATATGTGAGCAAATAATTAAAAAATATACAGGATCTTTTCAATAACCATATTTATTTTTAATGAATTTTATCATTGTAAAAAAAATTTTATATTCAAATATTTCTCGTTTTTCGAAAGTAAATTTAAAATTATAATATATATATATATGTATATTATTATATATGTATATATGTATATATATGTATATTATCCATTAATATAATTAAATATGAATGGAGGTAATTAATTCAAATAATTCAGTAAAATAAGCATATTGAATCAAATGAATTATTTTTCGTAACGGATAATATTTATATTTTAATTAATATGTGAGCAAATAATTGAAAAATACATAGGATTACTTGAATAATTATATTTATTTTCAATGAATTTAATTATAGTGAAAAAATTTTTGTTTTTCAAATTTCTTTTTTTTTTAAAAGTAAATTAAAAATAATAATATACATATATATGTATATATTTGAATATCATACATTTATATAATTAAATATGAATATATTTATTTATATATATATCATACATTAATATTATTGAATATAAATTAAGGTAATTAGACTGAATAATTTAATACAATAAGGACATAATTGTTTTAAATAAATTATTTTTCTTAGCGGATGATATTTATATTCTCATTAATATGTGAGCAAATAATTAAAAAATACATAGAATTTTTCGGACAATTATATTTATTTTTAATGAATTTAATTACAGTAAAAAAATTTTTTTTTTCTCAAATTACTCTTTTTTTGAAAGTAAATTGAAAATCATAATATATATATATATGTATATATTTGAATTTTATACATTAATATAATTAAATAAAAATACATTCATCCATATATATATCATACATTAAGGGGGGGGTACACCATGCAAGCAAAAAAAAATACTGCAACTTTGCGATTTTTTTTTGAAAAAACGGATTTATTTATGAACATGCGGTCTTGAATACATTAATATATAAGTCTTTGAGAACTTTAAAAAATTTTTTTATTGTCGAAAAATTTCAAAATGGCGTCGTGACAGTTGGATCCCCAAAGCCGCTCGGAAAAATGGGGTGCGAGATTTGGTGGAGTCGTGGATAGTCCTAGAACACACAAATTACAAAAAATTAGTTGTATATTATGTTTTCTTGTCCACTACGTACCACTTTTTTGATATCTAGTCTCAAAAATTTTTTATGACCGTTTGAAGTCGCAAAAACGTGGTCGAAAAATTGAAAAAAAAAAAAATCGTCACTTAAACAATCATAAAAAATTTTTGAGACTAGATATCAAAAAAGTGGTACGTAGTGGACAAGAAAACATAATATACAACTAATTTTTTGTAATTTGTGTGTTCTAGGACTATCCACGACTCCACCAAATCTCGCACCCCATTTTTCCGAGCGGCTTTGGGGATCCAACTGTCACGACGCCATTTTGAAATTTTTCGACAATAAAAAAATTTTTTAAAGTTCTCAAAGACTTATATATTAATGTATTCAAGACCGCATGTTCATAAATAAATCCGTTTTTTCAAAAAAAAATCGCAAAGTTGCAGTATTTTTTTTTGCTTGCATGGTGTACCCCCCCCTTAATATAATTGAATATAAATACATTTATTTATATGTATATTATACATCAATATAATTGAATATGAATGGAGATAATCAAGTCAAATAATTTAATCAAAAACGGAAATAGTCGATTGAAATAAATTGTATTTCCTAATAGATCATATTTTTATTTCAATTAATATGTGAGTAAACAATTGAAAAACATACAGGATCTTTTCAATAATTATATTTAGTAGTAGTTGTATAGTAGTATTATCTATTGTTTCAAAGACCAGTACAAGTCTTTAACAATCGGTTAGATAATACAATACATTTTGGCTAGAGTTTGAAAAATACAATAAAATAAAATACAATAAAATACAATAAAATAAAATTTACAAAATAAACCAGCAATTAAGAGATACATGTATAAGTAAGTAATAGCATGGCCGGGCAATCAGCAGAGGTGACGACTTGGGGATTATTCATTTAAGCAGAAAGCTCTGAGGCGGCAACATTGTTGAATATAGAAGAAGGTATTTTTAATCAGTGAGGTATCACTGCTGTTCAGGAAATTCCAGCGGAGATCAGTTGGAGTCACTGCAGAAGTCACGAACGGTTTGCGATAGGGCTCAAAAATTGGGCAGTTGAAGAAGAAATGCTCGAGAGTATCAGACTGATTAGTGTTGCAGATGGGGCACAGCAGCCCTGGGTTGAATTTGTAAATTATCTGGTTGAATGCTAGGCGGAAATGGTACTTGCTGGCTAATCTAACTTGCAGGAGCACTTTAAGTACATTGAAATTAACTCTTCTATTCAAAATTTCAGCCTTATTGCCAGCCACAGGTCTTTGAAGTTGCAGTTGTAGGTAGTGTGCGTTATTCGCTCTTCTCCTGTCTTCTTGTAGAAGATGGTTTTTGAGTTTGGCAAGAAAGTAATGCTTAAAGGCTTTCCAAGTTTCTATCTCAAGTTTTTCAAGAGCTGGGGTAAGTTCTGGTGCAAATTTACTGATTTGGTTGAGAAACAAAGCGAGCCAGTTATATTTATCGTTGCTGTTGAAGTTCCTGAGTGCCATAAGGCGGCGTAGGCATATTTTCGGATATCTATCTTCTTCCATTTCTAGGATTTTAATAATCCAGTTCCACGTAGCTGTGATGACTTGGAGTGCTAGCGGCAATCTGCCTAGTTCAACTCTCAGTAAGGCACCTTCAGTGCTTCTTGGCATACCAAAAATTCTCTTAAAGAATTCCACTTGGACTTGTTCGATCATATCTAAGTATCTAATAGCCCAGATTGGTGAGGCGTATATTAAGGTTGAGACAACGATGCTGTCAAATAATTTGTTAATACACTCGAACGAATCTGTTTTTGCTTTTATGAGGGTAGGGTGTACAGCACTGAATGCCATTTTGGCTTTATTTATCGCAGCCAATGCTGTCGGTCTGCTAAATCCTGATGTCGTGATTTTTAAGCCCAGGTATTCGTAAGAGTTTGTGATGTCAATTACCTTGTCACCATAATGAAACTGTTTTAAGTTTGCTGGCCTACCACCCCTTCTGCAAACAACAATTTTTGTTTTGTCAATGTTGACATTTAACAGGTTGTTGTCACAATAACGTTTGAGATGATTAATTTTCTTCTGCAGGTCCTTTGGCGATGAGGCTAAGATGACCAGGTCATCTGCATATAGAAGCAAGAGAATATCCAGTACACCGTCGATGTTAGTTCCAGCACAGCCTAGCTTTTTCAGGAATTTTTCTAAATCAGCAATGAAGATCAGGAAAAGGAGAGGGCTGAGCAATTCACCTTGCAGAACTCCTTCCCTTATCTCGAATTCACGCGAGATCTCGCCATTAACTTTCAACTTGAAGTTGGCAGAATTGTAGATATTGCGTAGAAGTCTGACCAGTTTGGCACTGCAGCCGGCTTCGAAGAGTTTTATCCAGAGCAGTTTGTGCTGCACCGAGTCAAATGCTCTTCTGAAGTCCACAAATAGCAGGAATTGAGATGCCATGCGTTGTCTCAGTCGACAGTTAAGTGCAGCGAGCAGAGTAAATAAGTTGTCATTGCAGCCTCTTCCAGCTCTGAATCCGGCTTGTGATTCAGGTAGTATTTTGCATTTTTCGGCCCATTTCGTCAGTCGTTTATTTATCATATTCGTCAGCAATTTGGCAATGTGATTTATCAAGGCGATGCCTCAGTAATTTAAGGGATCTAGTTTGTCACTTTTTTTATGGATTAGAGAAATAAGAGCCGTAAACCAATGTTCTGGCGTAGTTTCTTCCCTCAGGATTTTGTTGATTAGACATAACGTGTAAAGCTTCCAATTATATGGCATGTTCTTCAAGAATTCATTTTGGATGTCATCTGGGCCTGGCGACTTATTATTTTTACTGCTAGCGAAAGCTTTATCCAGTTCTTCCATTGTGAATTCTTTATCCAGCTCAGGATGTTCTACCCCAACGAATGTCGTAGAGTCTGGAGCGATTTGTGGGGTGATCTTGTCGTAGAAGTCTTCCCAATCTCTGAGCGGAATTGGATTAGGCAAAGATTGAGTTCGTCTGACCTCTTTTATTGTTTTCCAGAATTCTGCGGGGTTTTTTGTGTTCGCGAGAGCATCTAGCTTTTTTATTTGTAGCTTCCTTTTCTTCTTTTTGGTCAGCTTAAAGTAGTCTCTTTTAGCTCGTCTATAATCTCTCAAGTTGGGCGTTATTGAAGGACGCAGATTTACAATCAGCAAAGCTTTTTTTAACTAGTTCATGGGCAGAGGAACACTCCGAGTCAAACCAATCCTGTTTCCGTTTCTTGATTTTGTGGTGGCCCGTGTATGAAGTCGAGGACATTTGAGCAGCGTGTGCAGCGTCCGCGATAGCGCCCGAGAGCTTTGCGGCAATTATTTCAACATCTTCTGCCTCGAAATCGGCTGCGATGCTATTCGAGTGTCTTAAATAGTCTTTATACTCTTCCTTCTTTTCCGGCTTCCACTTGAGGCGCACTCTTCTTGCTTTCTTTTCCCAAGCATCCGGCAGTTCGTCTCTTTCGGCTGTAAGACTGATCAGAACTGGGAAGTGGTCCGACGGGTTGTGTTCTTGAATGACCTCAAGGTCTTTAATATCCTTTAGCCCGTTACTGCTGATCCAGCCAAAGTCAACTATACTGTGACCAATATGAGTGCAAGTAAATTGCGCAGGAGTGTCGCTTAATGTTCTTCCGTTTAATAAGATCAGGCTATTATTCTCCAGGCATTCAACTAGCTTTTGGCCTCTGTGGTTGGTGACTGTGTCTAAAGAAACTCTATCGGGGCTTAAATTGGATCCGAGTGTTACCTCTTCTGGCAGAGAATTAAGGTTGCCAAGTCTCGCGTTGAAATCACCGGTCAGTAGTATAGGCAGGTGTCCAAATGAGCACAGGATATCATCTAGCGTGCTTTGGAAGAGCTCGAGAAGCGTGTTGATGTTCCTGGATGGTCTGAAATATATGCAGGCAATAATTGCTTCATAATGAAATGATTTGACATGTAAGAATATCCAGCTATCTGTTGTTTCGACTGCTTGGGCTTGAAATTGTTTTTTAAGGATAATCGCCAGCCCACCACTGGCATGCCCAGTGCTTTTTTCTTTGATAGCGTTGGCGCAAAAAGCTTGGTAGTTGTCCCAGTTACTTGGTAGAATTATAGAGTTAGTGGCCCAGGTTTCGCTTATGCAAAGAATATCAAAATCGAGTGAGAATTGATAATTAAACAGGTTGCTGATGCCTCTCGAGTTCCATGCTATTATTGCTAGTTTTTTGGCTGCAGCTGGATCAGATTTTGTAGGTTAGGAGTGTTCCTTTGATTTTGCACTTTGTCAGGCTTAAGTGTGTTCTGGTTGTAGTCCCAGTAGTGCCAATTACCGTCGATTTTTATCTTTTTGCCACTTATTTCTGTTTTCTGACCTAGACTTGTTCTTTCTTTCGCAATTTGAATCAGTTTCGTTCTTAGTTCAAGTTCACGGGCTGTTAGGTCGTTAACAATTGATATTTTACTTTCTTTTAAGATAGAGGCTTTAGTTGTCATTATCCTGTCTTTGGCTATTTGTGAGTTAAATTTAACTCTTATGACTTTGCCTAGCTTGTCTACCGCATGTATTTTAGCTATCTCCTCATCAGCATTAAATTTTTCTTTGAGAAATTGTCGCGTACTTCCTTGTAATTGGGAGAGTTGCCAGTTATGGTTTTTAATAATAATATTCATTTTCTTTGTCTCTTTTTCTTGCTCCTGCAGGAGTTGCTCTACTTTTTTCAGTTTTTTATCAGCTTTCTCTAGCAGGTCCCGGGATTTTTGGCTCACCTTGCTATCCGTTACCGGCGACTTTCTTGCAATCTGTTTCTTGAGTTCCATAATTTCAATTTCCAGCTCCGTTTGCTTGGCTTGGACACCGTGCCAGTTTTCATTCCAGGCGCTTTCAATCTTATGCATTTCCTGTTTAACCTCCTCTATAGCTTCGGCATTGCTCTTTTTGACGTCTGAGATTTGATTTTCAAGCTTCTTGGTGTTTACAGAGGCTTCTGACCTCATTAGGCTTATTTGTTGGGTCAAGCCAAGTAGTGCCTGCCCCAAATCCGACACCGAGCTTATTGCATTACTCTGTTCTGTAACAACGAAAGATTCAGTAGCAGTGGGTTCCATATTATTATCAGTAATGGAATTCAACTTATCTGGGCACTCCAGTGCTTTGACACTATCCACCTTTTTGAGGGGAGGCAGATCTTTTTCGGAGTCCGAAATGGAGGAGTCCAGGTCTTTTCCCGCCTCTCTTTTCCTTTTCAGGAATTCTCTGATGTCACTTTCGGAGTTTGCTCTTTCTCTGAAGGTGAATGCTTTAAGTTTCCTTCCCGGTTTATTGCCAGGTGGTGTTGGAGTTTGGTGACAGGCAGGAACCTCAATAATTGAGTCAGACGGTGATACTATTATTCGTGGCGGGTTTACTGCTAAAATTTTCTTTACGTATTCGGCAGTGATCATCCTAGGGGACTTTCTCAAATTGTAAAGCTACTCACTCCAAAAATCACTTTTATAAATCGACAAATATAAATGTAGCCATTCTAACCTATAAAGGTTAGAGATTTTATTGACAGCTTATGTGATGTATTATTTAACAAAGAATCTTTTAACTCTCTGTACTCTAGTCGAGAAACTGGTTTTTATTTATCGTAAAATCACCTTTCTAGTCCGAACTAATTGTTGAAAATACGAAAGTTTGAATAAATGCTGAGAGTACTAAAATTGACGTGTTTACGTTACGGCACTGGATTTCTAACCTCAATAATTATATTTATTTTCAATGAATTTAATTATCGAAAAAAAAAAAATTTTTTTTTGAAAAATTTCTTTTTTTTTTTTAGGAGTAAATTCAAAATTATAATATATATATATATATATATGTATATATGTATATATATGTATATATGTATATATATGTATATTATACAATAATATAATTGAATATAAATGGAGGTGATTATGTTGAATAATTTAATAAAATAAGGAAATAATTGATTTGAATAAATTATTTTTCTTAACTGATAATATTTATATTTTAATTAATATGTGAGCAAATAATTAAAAATACGTAGGATTTTTTGAATAATTATATTTATTTTTAATGAATTTAGTTATTGTAAAGAAATTTTTTTTTTTTTAAATTTCTCTTTTTCTAAAAGTAAATTAAAAATCATGATATAAATAAATATATTTGTGTATTATACATTAAAATAAATGAAAATAAATACATTTATTTGTATATATAATATACATTATTATAATTAAATATAAATGGAGGTAATTATGTCGAATAATTTGATGGAATATGGAAATATTTTATTTCATATAATATGTGAGCAAATAATCAACGAATATACAAGATCTTTTCAATAACCATATTTATTTTTAATAAATTCAATTATTGTAAAAAAATTTTTTTTTCAAAAATTTCTCTTTTTTTAAGAGTAAATTTAAAATTATGAAATATATATATATGTATATTATTATATATGTATATATGTATATATGTATATATATGTATATTATACATTGATATAATTCAATATAGATGGAGGTAATTGAGTTAAATAATTCAATAAAATAAGGAAATAATTGATGTAAATGAATTATTTTTCCTAACGGATAATATTTATATCTTAATTAATATGTGAGCAAATAATTAAAAAATACGTAGGATTTTTTGAATAATTATATTTATTTCAATGATTTTAATAATGGTAAAAAAAATTTGTTTTTTTCAGATTTCTCTTTTTTTAAAAGTAAATGAAAAATCATAATGTATATATACAGGGTGTCCCTAAATTGCCTCCCACGGACTAGCCAGCATGATACCTCGTTGAAATTGAACCGAGAATTTCTTTTCGGGAAGCTCGTCCGACGCATAGTTTTTGAATTATAAGCGATAGCGCTAGGCCAATCAGAGTGCACCATGTCATCTAGATTTGCCGCCACGGAAATTGCTGTTTTGTTCGACTGGGTGAATTATTATTATTCGTTTACGAATTAAATATCGGCACCTTCCCTCTCTCGCTGCTGTACCCCTTATGTTTGAGGATGCGCTTCTGTTTACACACACAAGTGTGCGCCCATGGATGTGCGGCCGGCAGCGTGTGCCGCGGCAACAATACCGAGGTCAGCGCCCGAGAAGGGGTACAACAGGGAGAGAGGGGAGGTGCCGATATTTAATCGTAAACAAATAATAATAATTCACCCAGTCGAACAAAACAGCAATTTCCGTGGCGGCAAATCTAGATGAAATGGTGCGCTCTGATTGGCCTAGCGCTATCGCTTATAATTCAAAAACTATGCGTCGGACGAGCTTTCGGAAAAGAAATTCTCGGTTCGATTTGAACGAGGTATCATGCTGGCTAGTCCGTGGGAGGCAATTTAGGGACACCCTGTATATGTATATATTTGGATATTATACATTAATATATTTGAATATAAATACATTTATTTATATATATTATACATTATTATAATTGAATCTAGATGGAGGTAATTATGTCAAATAATTTAATATAAAAAGGAAATAAATGATTGAATAAATTATTTTTCTTAATGAATAAAATTTTTATTCCAATCAATATGTGAGCAAATAATTGAAAAATATTATGGATCTTTTCAATAACTATATTTAATTTTAATGAATTACATTATTGTCAAAAAAATTTTTTTTTTTCAAAAATTTCTTTTTTTTTGATAGTAAATTCGAAATTATGATATATATATACATATATATGTATACATATATGTATATATATGTATATTATACATTAATATAATTGAATATAAATGGAGGTGATCAAGTTAAATGATTTAATAAAATAAGGAAATAATTGATGTAAATGAATTATTTTTCCTAACGGATAATATTTATATCTTAATTAATATGTGAGCAGATAATTAAAAAATACGTAGGATTTTTTGAATAATTATATTTATTTCAATGATTTTGATGATGGTAAAAAAATTTTTTTTTTTTCAAATTTCTCTTCTTTTAAAAGTCAATGAAAAATCATAATATATATATATGTATATATTTGGATATTATACATTAATATATTTAAATATAAATACATTTATTTATATATATTATACATTAATATAATTGAATCTAGATGGAGGTAATTATGTCAAATAATTTGAAAAACATTGATTGAAATAAAAATATTATACATTAAAAAAAATAATTTATTTAATCAATTATTTCCTTTTTTTATTAAATTATTTGACATAATTACCTCCATCTAGATTCAATTATATTAATGTATAATATATATAAATGAATGTATTTATATTCGAATATATTAATGTATAATATTCAAATATATACATATATATATATTATGATTTTTCATTTACTTTTAAAAAAAAAGAAATTTGAAGAAAAAAAAAATTTTTTTACCATCATTAAAATCATTGAAATAAATATAATTATTCAAAAAATCCTACGTATTTTTTAATTATCTGCTCACATATTAATTAAGATATAAATATTATCCGTTAGAAAAAATAATTCATTTACATCAATTATTTCCTTATTTTATTAAATCATTTAACTTGATCACCTCCATTTATATTCAATTATATTATTGTATAATATACATATATATACATATATGTATACATATATATGTATAGTGTTGAACATATATATATATAGATTATAATTTTGAATTTACTTCTAAAGAAAAAAGAAATTTTTGAGAAAAAAAATTTTTCTACGATAATTAAATTCATCAAAAATAAATATAATTATTGAAAAGACCCTGTATGTTTTTTAATTATTTACTTACATATTATTTGGAATAAAAATATTATTGATTAGGAAAAAATTTCAATCAACTACTTCCTTTTTTTATTAAATTATTTGATTTGATTATCTCCATTTATATTCAATTATATTAATGTATAATACATATATGAATGAATGTATCTATATTTAATTATATTAATGTATAAAACTCAGATATACACAGATATATATATCATGATTTTTAATTTACTTTTAGAAAAACAGAAATTTGAAAGGAAAAAAATTTTTTTGCAGTGATTAAATTCATTAAAACTAAATATAACTGTTCAAAAAATCCTATGTGTTCTTCAATTATTTGCTCGCGTATTAATTGAAATATCAATATCATTTGCTAAAAAAAATAATTCATTTAAATCAATTATTTCCTTATTCTATTGAATTATTTAACTTAATTACCTCCATTTATATGCAATTATATCAATGTATAATATATATATGAATGAATGTATTCATATTTATTCATATTATTGTAAAATATTCAAATATATACATATATATATATATTATGATTTTCAATTTACTTTAAAAAAAAGAGAAATTTGACATAAAAAAATTTTTTTTACAATCATTCAATTCATTAAAAATAAATATAATTATTGAAAAAATCCTACGTATTTTTTAATTATTTGCTCACATATTTATTAAAATATAAATATTATCCGTTACGAAAAATAATTCATTTATTTCAATATGCTTATTTTATTGAATTATTTAACTTAATTACCTCCATTCATATTTAATTATATTAATGGATGATATACATATATATACATATACATATATAATAATATACATATATATATATATTTCATAATTTTGAATTTACTTTCAAAAAAGGAGAAATTTTTGAAAAAAAAATTTTTTTTACAATCATTAAATTCGTTAAAAATGAACATAATTATTCAAAAAATCCCACGTATTTTTTTATTATTTGCTCACACATTAATTAGGATATAAATATTATCCGTCAGAAAAAATAATTTATTTGAATCAATCATTTGCTTATTTTATTGAATTATTTAACTTAATCACCTCCATTTTTTTCAATTATATTGATGTATAATATACATATATATACATATATACATATATAATAATACACATATATATATATATATATATATTAAAATTTTGAATTCACTTTTAAAAAAAGAAAAATTTTTGGAAAAAAAATTTTTTTCACAATAATCAAATTTATTAAAAATAAATATGGTTATTGAAAAGATCCTGTATATCTTTCAATTATTTGCTCACATATTGATTGGAATAAAAATTTTATTCATTAAGAAAAATAATTTATTCAATCAATTATTTCCTTTTTTTATCAAATTATTTGACATAATTACCCCCATTTATATTTAATTATATTAATGTATAATGTATATACAAATAAATGTATTCAAATTTAATGATATTGATGTATAATAAACGAATATGAATATATATATATATATATATATATTATGATTACTAATTTACTTGTAGGAAAAGAGAAATTTGAAAAAAAAAATTTTTTACGATGATTAAATTCATTCAAAATAAATATAGTTATCCAAAAAATCCTACGTATTCTTTAATCATTCGCTCACATAATCATTAAAACATAAATATCATCAGTTAAGAAAAATAATTCATTTAAATGAATTATTTCCTTATTTTATCAAATTATTTAACCTAATTACCTCCACTTATATTCAATAATATCAATGTATAATATATATATAAATAAATGTATTTATATTTAATTATAATAATGTATAATATTCGAATATATACATATATGTATATATATTATGATTTTCAATCTACTTTTGAAATAAGAGAAATTTGAAAAAAAAAATTTTTTCACCACAAGTGAATTCATTGAAAATAAATATAATTATTCGAGTAATCCTATGTATTTTTTAATTATTTGCTCACATATTAATTAAAATATGAATATTATCCGTTGAGAAAAATAATTTATTTGAATCAATTAGTTGCTTATTTTATTGAATTATTTAACTCAATTACCTACATTCATATTCAATTATATTATTGTATAATATATATACAAATAAATGTATTTATATTTAATTATATTAATGTATAATATACAAATATATATATATATATATATGTAGGTTTCGAAATCAGAGACTTGGTAATTTCGAGGAAAGGTGGAGAAATTACGACACGTGAAGTTGCAGTAAAATAACTGTAATTAAAACACACAAAATATAAGTTGACGTTTACAATTAAATAATATTACATTAACTTTAGTACCGCACCTGAATCAACACAATTGTCGGTATCTCGTAGTGATTCTATATTTCTAAGTTTTCTGTACAGGACTATGCCGTATGCCCGCTAGCGAGCGACTCTCTTGCTCCCACTGTGTCCTCCACTCGACGTCTCCTTCAGTCGTGTACATAACAGTTCTGTCATGTACTCGACTGGGAGATTAAGTTTGATAAGGTCAAACTTACATCCCCCCCCTTCGTGCCGAAGGTTTGGGAGATAAGTGGTAGGGAATTAGTTTGCTCGCATGGAAAATCTGGGATTCATTTTTTTGTCCCCTGCCTATCATATATATTAAGTTAGATATTTTTTTTTTTATTTTATAAGGACCTGTTCTAATCGGGTCTAATTTGTTTCTGTTTAACTTGTTACTATTTTGTATATATACTAAGTCTCCTACGTTGTACTCGATATTAACCTTATTTTTATCATAGTAGGTTTTATTCTGTTCGTGAATCTTTTTTGAATTTTGATACGCTATTAATCTGTTATCCTTCAGTTTATCTTCGTTATTGTGATTGAGTTCGCTTGGTAAGATTGACTTATCTCTTCCAGTTAGTAAATAATTCGGTGTAAATCCTGTTGAACTGTGGATAGTGTTATTGTATTCTTCCACACATTCTTCTGCTATGGTGGACCATGGACGATTTTTGTTCTCAAATATTTTGCATCTTATCCTATTGACAAGCGTTTGATTGGTTCTTTCATTGAGACCATTAGAGAAAGCACAATCTACTGCGGTGAAGACTAAGTTTATCTTTCTAGTTTTTAAGTGTTGTTTAAACTCTCTTGAATTAATCCCTGCGTATTGATCTGTAAGTAAAGTCTGTATTTCGTTCTTATTTTTTATTTGGTCTACTAATTTTATAAAGTCTTTTGCGGTTTGCGTTTTTGACGTCGAAATAAAAGCATATCTCGTGAAATGATCAATCAGCAAGTGTAGATATCTTTTTGTGCTTTTATTGCCTGCAAAGCCTCCTATTGTGTCTAATGCCACGATTTCGAATGGTTCGGAGGCTGGGCCCAGTTGTGATAGTGGAGCTTCGAAGTGACCGATTCTAGTTTTATTCTTTATACAAGTTTCACAGGAGCGACATATCGTTTTTATGTGTTTATGCATATTTTTGAAATAGATTTTGTGGGTAATTGTTAATGTTAATTGTTTTGTTCCTATATGTCCTTGTTTGTTATGTATATGTTTGATCAATTCAATGCCAAATTCCTCAGTTAACCAAATTTTTCTTCTATTATTCATTGTTTTATAAATTATATTATCTTCAATTTCGTATTTATTATCAAGCTTTAATTGTTTTTGATTGTCAATGATTTCATCTAGTTTTAGAGAGTTTACTATTTTTATTCTTGATGTTTCATCTTCTCTAGTGTCTACTTCTAATACTGGGTTACGTGATAAACAATCTGCCTCTAAGTTATTTTTTCCCGGGTTATATTGTATTTCAAAGTCGAATTGAGACAGGTAATTTAAAATTTGTCTCAATTCTGGATCATTACATTTTTTTATATTGAAGTTTTCCAGTGGTTTGTGGTCTGTGAAAACCGTAAATTTTTGTCCTATCAGATAGTATTGCCAATATAAAATTGCCTCTTTTATAGCAAGACACTCAATATAGATTGCTCTTTTTGTCTTTTGTGATTCTGTTAATTTGCGTGAGAAGAAAAATACTGGTTTTATCTGTCCATCTGGTTGGTTTTGTTTTAATATTGCCCCGACTCCTTGTAGGCAGGCATCGGTATACATCTTTATTGGGATGGCTGGGTCAAATATTGCCAGAATCGGGTCTGAGCATAAATAATCTTTTATTTTTTTGAAACTCTCTTGGCAACATTCTGACCATTTAAATTCTATGTTTTTCCTCAATAGATTATGGAGTGGCTCCAGAAGTATTGTTGATCTGGGAATATATTCCAGGTAAAAATTTATTTTCCCCAGGAATTGTCTAATGTGTTTCCTTGTCTGTGGTGTTGGAAAATTCTTAATAGCAATTACATTATCGTTTAACGGTCTTATATAATTATTTCCTATTTCGTGACCCAAATATGTTATTTTGTTTTGTGTAAACACACACTTTTCTAGGTTTAATTTGACTCCCTGTTCTTGTAGGGCTTTCAATGTCAGTTCAATATGTCTCATATGATCCCTGTAGTCTTTTGAATAAATCAAGATATCATCAATGTAATTTACGGCGAAGGCCTCTAACTGATTTTTCCTTATTATGCTTGACATGATTCGTTGGAAAATTGCCGGTGATGATTTTAACCCGAATGGTAAACAACACCATTGCCAGTGCCCATGATGGGTTACGAATGCTGTTTTGTACCTGTCTTTCATACGTAACGGAATCGACCAAAACGCCGAGTTCACGTCTAGCTTTGTGAAATATTTACAGTTTCTTGCTCGTAACGTTAAGTCCTCGATTCTCGGAAAAGGTTGACTTTCTGGGACCACTATTTTGTTCAGCTCTCTGTAGTCGATACATAAGCGAGATTTTCTTGCTTCTTCCTTCTTATATACTAATGTAACTGGTGCGGCGTATGGGCTACATGATTCCTCTATCAATCCCGTCTTCAATAATTGTTTAATTTGGCTTTCTATTTCAATTTTATCTTGAATTGAGCATTTATATGGTTTTTTTGCTATATATTTATTTTCCGTTAGTTTTATCGTTGCTTCGTAGTTTTTTATTGTCCCAATATCGAATTTCTCTTTTGCGAAAATTTTTTTGTGCTTCGTCATTAGATTTTCCAAACTATTATGCTCCGAGTTGATGCTATTTATTACATTTTTGTTCGCTCTGGAATCTTCTTTTTTCTTTTGTTTTTCTTCTCCATCATTTTTTTGCCATATTCTCAGGTTTTCATCTTGACAAAGTTTGAAATCTTTTATACAATCTAAACCTAGCAGTACATCATCTCTGAATGAATTGCTTTTAATTATAAAAAATGTAAATTGTTTCGTAATGTTAAATATCGTTACTGGCAGGGTAATCACACCTTCTGCTTTTGACATGCCTGAAATCGTCTCTATATTTCTATCCCCGCTTATATTTTTATTCAAATTCTGTTTTTTCCAAAACTTATGGTTCATCAGAGATATATTTGCTCCCGAATCATACAGACCGATGGTTGGTTCATTATTTATCAGAATTTTTAGTTTTATAAGTGGGGTCACTATTCGTTTTTTGCTTCTTTCGTACAAGCAATCGCATCCTGAATTTCTATATTGTTTGCTACTTTAATTTTTCCGTTTTTATTTATTTTTTGGTGTGTTATTTTCGTGCGGCACAATTGCTCTGGATGAAATCTATTTGGGAAACCTACACTTTCGCAGTACGAGCATGGATTGTGTTTGTTTTGAGTCTTATGATTATCTTCGTTTCTCTCACTCGAGTTGTTATTATATTTACTTTTCATAGGGTCTATTTGCCTAAGTGTCGACATTAAATCCTCCATGTTCGTTAAATTTTTTTTATTTAACCGTGTTCTAATAAAGTTAGGTAACGTTATCACTATCAGGTTTATTTGAGAACTGATAGTTAAATTCGGATCCACGTCTAGTAACATGTTTCTTTTTTTTAATGCAAATTCCAAAAATGAACCGTTTAAATATTTAAATGTGTAAGCGTACGCGATTTCGGACCATGACTTTTGTCCGAACGTGTCTACGAATGAATGATTCCAGAGTTCCCAGGCGTGTGACAATGAGTTTGTTTTTAGGAATATTGCAAACCATTCCAAAGTTGGACCCTCTAAGAATAGCCTCAAAACTTCTGGCAATCTGTTTTCCTTTATATCGAGCCTTTTGCATTCTGTCTCAAACATATCTATCCATGAATCAGCATTGAAATTCTTCCCATTAAATTTTTCTAATATCATGTTTTTCGCAACTGAATGGATTGGTTTTTCAGTAGTAGGATTTTGCGCTGCGGTCGGTGAGTTATCCTGGGATTCTTCTAGATAATAACCGTTGAAAACAACATTACCTTCGTCGTCTAAATAAGTTTCTTTCAGTCTACCTTCTACCAGGGTTATGACCACTTTTCGGAACTTGTTGCGTGTCCTCAAACTTTTGACGACTCCTTTTGTCACTGCGTTTTCAAAAAGTTGTGGGTGTTGTTCACTCGTTTGCAGCTCTCGAGGAAATTGAAAAATTTCTGGTTGGCCCACCAATTGGATCGTCTTGACTTTAACTACAGTCGTTTTGGTATCTGCCGCCTCAGATGCGAAGTGGAATATCGCCTTTATATCACCCATTGTGTTGATTTGTAGGTTTCGAAATCAGAGACTTGGTAATTTCGAGGAAAGGTGGAGAAATTACGACACGTGAAGTTGCAGTAAAATAACTGTAATTAAAACACACAAAATATAAGTTGACGTTTACAATTAAATAATATTACATTAACTTTAGTACCGCACCTGAATCAACACAATTGTCGGTATCTCGTAGTGATTCTATATTTCTAAGTTTTCTGTACAGGACTATGCCGTATGCCCGCTAGCGAGCGACTCTCTTGCTCCCACTGTGTCCTCCACTCGACGTCTCCTTCAGTCGTGTACATAACAGTTCTGTCATGTACTCGACTGGGAGATTAAGTTTGATAAGGTCAAACTTACATATATATATATACATATTATGATGTTTAATTTACTTTTAGAAAAAAAGAAATTTGAAAAAAAAAAAATTTTTCACAATAATCAAATTCATTAAAATAAATATAATTATTCAAAATATCCTACGTATTTTTTAATTATTTGCTCACATAATCATTGAAATATAAATATTAAAAGTTAGGAAAAATAATTTATTCAAATCAATTATTTCCTTATTTTATTAAATTATCTAACTTGATCACCTCCATTTATATTCAATTATATTAATGTATAATATACATATATATACATATATACATATATAATAATATACATATATCTATATATTTTATGATTTTGAATTTACTTTCGAAAAAAAAGAAATTTTTGAAAAAAAAAAATTTTTTTTACAATAATTAAATTCATTAAAAATGAATACGGTTATTGAAAAGATCCAGTATATTTTTCAATTATTTGCTCACACATTGATCGAAATAAAAATATTATACATTAAGAAAAATAATTTATTTGATCAATTATTTCCTCTCTTTATTAAATTATTTGACATAATTACCTCCATCTAGATTCAATTATATTAATGTATAATATATATAAATAAATGTATTTATATTCACATATATCAATGTATAATATCCAAATATATACATATATATATATTATGATTTTTCATTTACTTTTAAAAAAAGAGAAATTTGAAAAAAAAAAAATTTTTTTACCATTATTAAAATCAATGAAATAAATATAATTATTCAAGAAATCCTACGTATTTTTCAATTATTTGCTCACATATTAATTAGGATATAAATATTATCCGTTAGGAAAAATAATTCATTCACATCAATTATTTCCTTATTTTATTAAATTATTCAACTCAATTACCTCCATTCATATTCAATTATATCAATGTATAATATACATATATATACATATATACATATATACACATATATATATTTCATAATTTTAAATTCACTTTTAAAAAAAGAGAAATTTGAAAAAAAAAAATTTTTTTACCATCATTAAAATCATTGAAATAAATATAATTATTCAAAAAATCCTACGTATTTTTTAATGATCTGCTCACATATTAATTAAGATATAAATATTATCCGTTAGGAAAAATAATTCATTTATATCAATTATTTCCTTATTCTATTAAATCATTTAACTTGATCACCTCCATTTATATTCAATTATATTAATGTATAATATACATATATATACATATATGTATACATATATAACATGTATAAATGTATATATATGTATATCGTACATTGATACAATTGAATATAAATTGAGGTAATTAAGTTAAATATTTGAACAAAATAAGGAAATAATTGATTTGAATAAATTATTTTTCCCAACGGATAATATTTATATCTTAGTTAATATGTGAGCAAATAATCAAAAAATACGTAGGATTTTTTGAATAATCATATTTATTTTTAATGAATTTAATGATGGTAAAAAATTTTTTTTTTTCTCAAATTTCTCTTTTTCTAAAAATGAATGAAAAATCATAATATATATATATGTATGTTTTTGAATATCAACCATTAATATAATTGAATATAGATGGAGGTAATTATGTCAAATAATTTGATAAGAAAAGGAAATAATTGATTAAATAAATAATTTTTTTTAATGTATAATATTTTCATTTCAATGAATTTGTGAGCAAATAATTAAAAAATATACAGGATCTTTTCAATAACCATATTTATTTTTAATGAATTTAATTACCGTAAAAAAAATTTTTCTTTTAAAAATTTCTTTTTTTTTGAAAGTAAATTCAAAATTATAAAATATATATATAAGTATATTATTATACATGTATATATGTATATATATATATACATATCATACATTAATATAATTGAATATAAATGTCGGTAATTGAGTTAAATAATTCAATAGAATAAGGAAATAATCGATTTGAATAAATTATTTTTCTTAACGGATGATATTTAGATTCTAATTAATATGTGAGCAAATAATTAAAAAATACATAGAATTTTTTAGACAATTATATTTATTTTTAATGAATTTAATTATTGTGAAAAAATTTTTTTTTCAAAAATTTCTTTTTTTTTAAAAGTAAATTTAAAATTATGAAATATATATATATGTTTATTATTATATATGCATATATGTATATATATGTATATTATACATTAATATAATTGAATATGAATGTAGGTCATTAAGTTAAATAATTCAATAAAATAAACAAATAATTGATTTAAATGAATTATTTTTCTTAACGGATAATATTCATATTTTAATTAATATGTGAGCAAATAATTGAGAAATACATAGGATTACTTGAATATTTATATTTATTTTCAATGAATTTAATTATAGTAAAAATTTTTTTTTTTTTCAAATTTCTCTTATTTCAAAAGTAAATTGAAAATCATAATATATATATATATGTATATATTCGAATATTATACATTATTATAATTAAATATGAATACATTTATTTATATATATATTATACATTGATATAATTGAATATAAATGGAGGTAATTAGGTTAAATAATTTGATAGAATAAGGAAATAATTGATTTAAATGAATTATTTTTCTTAACTGATGATATTTATGTTTTAATGATTATGTGAGCGAATGATTAAAAAATACGTAGGATTTTTTGGATAATTATATTTATTTTGAATGAAGTTAATCATCGTAAAAAAATTTTTTTTTTAAATTTCTCTTTTCCTACAAGTAAATTAGTAATCATAATATATATATATATATATATATATATATATATATATATATATATATATATATATATATATATATATAATCGTTTTTTATACATCAATATAATTAAATTTGAATACATTCATTTGTATATACATTATACATTAATATAATTAAATATAAATTGGGGTAATTATGTCAAATAATTTGATAAAAAAAGGAAATAATTGATTGAATAAATTATTTTTCGTAATGAATAAAATTTTTATTCCAATCAATATGTGAGCAAATAATTAAAAAATATACAGGATCTTTTCAATAACTATATTCATTTTTAATGAATTTAATTATTGTGAAAAAAATTTTTTTTCCAAAAATTTCTCTTTTTTCAAAAGTGAATTCAAATTTTTAATATATATATATACATATGTATATTATTTTATATGTATATATGTATATATATGTATATTATACATCAATATAATTGAATATAAATGGAGGTGATTAAGTTAAGTAATTCAATAAAATAAGCAAATGATTGATTCAAATAAATAATTTTTCCTGACGGATAATATTTATATCCTAATTAATGTGTGAGCAAATAATAAAAAAATACGTGGGATTTTTTGGATAATTATGTTCATTTTTAATGAATTTAATAATTGTAAAAAAAATTTTTTTTTCAAAAATTTCTCCTTTTTTGAAAGTAAATTCAAAATTATGAGATATATATATATATGTATATTATTATATATGTATATATGTATATATATGTATATTATCCATTAATATAATTAAATATGAATGTAGGTAATTAAGTTAAATAATTCAATAAAATAAGCATATTGAATTAAATAAATTATTTTTAGTAACGGATAATATTTATATTTTAATTAATATGTGAGCAAATAATTGAAAAATACGTAGGATTTTTTTAATAATTATATTTAATTTCAATGAATTGAATGATTTTAAAAAAAAATTTTTTATGTCAAATTTCTATTTTTTTTAAAGTAAATTAAAAATCATAATATATATATATGTATATATTTGAATATTATACAATAATATGAATAAATATGAATACATTCATTCATATATATATTATACATTGATATAATTGAATATAAATGGAGGTAATTAAGTTAAATAATTCAATAGAATAAGGAAATAATTGATTTAGATGAATTATTTTTCTTAGCAAATGATATTGATATTTCAATTAATACGCGAGCAAATAATTGAAAAACACATAGGATTTTTTGAACAGTTATATTTTTTTTCAATGAATTTAATCACTGTAAAAAAATTTTTTTTCTTACAAATTTCTGTTTTTCTAAAAGTAAATTAAAAATCATGATGTATATATCTGTATATATCTGAATTTTATACATTAATATAATTAAATATAGACACATTTATTCATATATATATTATACATTAATATAATTGAATATAAATGGAGATAATCAAATCAAATAATTTAATAAAAAAAGGAAGTAGTTGATTAAAATAAATTGTTTTTTCCTAATCAATAATATTTATGTTTCAAATAATATGTAAGTAAATAATTGAAAAACATACGGGGTCTTTTCAATAATTATATTTATTTTTGATGAATTTAATTATCGTAGAAAAATTTTTTCTTTCAAAAATTTCTTTCTTCTTTAGAAGTAAATTCAAAATTATAATCTATATATATATATGTTCAACACTATATATGTATAAATGTATATATATGTATATCGTACATTGATACAATTGAATATAAATGGAGGTAATTAAGTTAAATATTTGAACAAAATAAGGAAATAATTGATTTGAATAAATTATTTTTCCCAACGGATAATATTTATATCTTAGTTAATATGTGAGCAAATAATCAAAAAATACGTAGGATTTTTTGAATAATCATATTTATTTTTAATGAATTTAATGATGGTAGAAAAATTTTTTTTTTCTAAAATTTCTCTTTTTTTAAAAATGAATGAAAAATAATAGTATATATATATGTATGTTTTTGAATATCAACCATTAATATAATTGAATATAGATGGAGGTAATTATGTCAAATAATTTGATAAGAAAAGGAAATAATTGATTAAATAAATAATTTTTTTTAATGTAAAATATTTTCATTTCAATGAATTTGTGAGCAAATAATTAAAAAATATACAGGATCTTTTCAGTAACCATATTTATTTTTAATGAATTTAATTACCGTAAAAAAAATTTTTCTTTGAAAAATTTCTTTTTTTTTGAAAGTAAATTCAAAATTATAAAATATATATATAAGTATATTATTATATATGTATATATGTATATATACAGGGTGTCCCTAAATTGCCTCCCACGGACTAGCCAGCATGATACCTCGTTAAAATCCAACCGAGAATTTCTTTTCCGGAAGCTCGTCCGACGCATAGTTTTTGAATTATAAGTGATAGCGCTAGGCCAATCAGAGTGCACCATTTCATCTAGATTTGCCGCCGGGGAAATTGCTGTTTTGTTCGGCTGGGTGAATTATTATTATTCGTTTACGAATTGAATATCGGCACCTCCCCTCTCTCCCTGTTGTACCCCTTCTCGGGCGCTGACCTCGGTATTGTTGCCGCGGACACGCTGCCGGCCGCACATTCATGGGCGCACACTTGTGTAAGTAAACAGAAGCGCATCCTCAAGCATAAGGGGTACAGCAGCGAGAGAGGGGAGGTGCCGATATTTAATTCGTAAACGAATAATAATAATTTACCGAGTCGAACAAAACAGCAATTTCCGTGGCGGCAAATCTAGATGAAATGGTGCACTCTGATTGGCCTAGCGCTATCGCTTATAATTCAAAAACTATGCGTCGGACGAGCTTCAGAAAAAGAAATTCTCGGTTGGATTTTAACGAGGTATCATGCTGGCTAGTCCGTGGGAGGCAATTTAGGGACACCCTGTATATACATATCATACATTAATATAATTGAATATAAATGTAGGTAATTGGGTTAAATAATTCAATAGAATAAGGAAATAATTGATTTAAATAAATTATTCTTCTTAACGGATAATATATATATTCTAATTAATATGTGAGCAAATAATTAAAAAATACATAGAATTCTTCGGACAATTATATTTATTTTCAATGAATTTAATTACAGTAAAAAAATTTTTTTTTTCCCAAATTTCCCTTTTTTCGAAAGTAAATTAAAAATCATAATATATATATATATATGCATACAGTTGAATTTTATACAATAATGTAATTAAATAAAATTACATTCATTTATATATGTATTATACAATAATATAATTGAATATAAATACATTTATTTATATATATATTATACATCAATATAATTGAATATGAATGGAGATAATCAAGTCAAATAATTTAATAAAATAAGGAAATAGTCGATTGAAATAAATTGTATTTCCTAATAGATCATATTTTTATTCCAATTAATATGTGAGTAAATAATTGAAAAACATGCAGGATCTTTTCAATAATTATATTAATCTTCAATGAATTGAATTATCGAAATTTTTTTTTTAAAAATTTCTTTTTTTTTTAGGAGTCAATTCAAAATTATAATATACATTTATACATATATATATGTATATATGTATGTATATGTATATTATACATTAATATAATTGAATATAAATGGAGGTGATTATGTTAAATAATTTAAGAAAATAAGAAAATAATTGATTTCAATAAATTATTTTTCGTAACGAATAATATTTATATTTTAATTAATATGTGAGCAAATAATTAAAAAATACGTAGGATTTTTTCATCAATTATATTCATTTTTAATGAATTCAATAACTGTAAAAAAATTTTTTTTCTTTCAAATTTCTCTATTTCTAAAAGTAAATTAAAAATCATAATATATATATGTATATATATCTGAATTTCATACATTAAGGAGGTTTGGGACGTACAGTCCGTTTACTTCATTCTATCTCTCAATACATATACATAGCTATACCACATTACGTGATTAGAGAAGGATTAATTTTGCTCGAGACTGTATTTTCACAAAACGTAGCAAGCTTTAACTCGTGATTTAATTACATTTAGCTTACCAAAATAATATTTTATGAATTAACTGACTATATTATTATAAAATAATTGATAATTTATTTTTAATTTAAATGAAATAATAAGTTTTTTAATTTTAAATATTTTTTAAAAAGTTTGGCGTCGCAGCAAATTTTACCGCGGTTGCGCATGCGTCGACTGTTCTATTCGTGTTGGTGATGTGTCTGTGTGTATGGTAACATGTAATGCTATTCAGACAGTGATATTTACACAAATAAAATTTTTGAAGAATAAATAAAAAATGAGTGACGGAGAAAAGCGTTATTATTGGAAAGGAAAGCAAGTGAACGAAAAAATTTACAACCTACGTATTTCTCAACGCAAGAACGGACAGAAAAGAAAGAAAACATGCGATCTAACCTCTCAGTTGTCTGACATTGTACCAGGAAGGAGAATAATAGAAGTTTGTCATTTCCTAAAACAACTTAAATGCGTACATTGCAAGGCATTGCTGGATTTGGAAGAAAATCTTAAAAGAGAAGAACGACGTGGCTTGGGTTCGACTTGGCATGTATTGTGTACAGCTTGCAATATTTTAAACAAAGTTACTACTGACAAGCAACATCCAGATGCAACGACTAAAAGGCAATGTTTCGATATAAATTCCAAGATTGCAATAGGTTTGTAAATTTTATATAATTGAATGAATAAAATTAAAGAGTATTTAATATATAAAGAGTATTTATGTATAATATTTTTTCAGGCGCACTTCACTTTGGGATTGGAGCAACTCATCTCAATAAAATGTTCGCCTCTGCTAATATACCTTCAATTGATTCCAAAACTTTCAAGACACATGAAAATGAAATGGGAACAGCTGTTGAAGAAGTGGCTAAAGAAAGTTGTCATAAATGGGCTGAAGTTGAACGTAAAATGACGATTGAAAATTCAGATAAGATTCAACAGTCATTGTAAGCATTGTCAGTTTAGATGTTTTTATGTTGTAAAAAATTGGTACTCGATTGTACAGTCAATACTTAGATGATCGAGGATTTTAAAGTATTGTCATGTTGCAAAATTGTACAGTGAGAATTGTTAGATTTTAAAATTGTAAATAAGGATTTAAATCGAAGTTATGAATTCAAAACCGTCATAATTTGTAAATATTATACTCAAAATTAATGAACAGGAAGTAAAACATTCTTTTTTACTTGGTGTTAATGAAATTAATTTAATTAAATCGATCATTAAAATATTTTTATAATAATTTTACACTTTTAACATAATTTTTTTGTATTCTAAATTTTTACAACGACTGAATAAAAGAATCAATTACCTCCAACAAATTTTTTATCTATTAATATTTATCTAATTCAACTTTTTCCCGTTTCCATCCCGTAACTTTTCTTTTCTTTCTACTGTTATTGTAGACCAGAAAGTGCACCGTCTAATTTTATATTACCAGAGTGGAATACAGGATTCTCAGAGACTGCGATAAGACCAGCTGATACATCCACAAATTTTGAGACAACGATGGCGATAATTGAGCCTGAGATGATTAATCAAAATATAAGAAGTGATCATTCTGAGTCAAGTCATTTCTCAAATTCCAAAGAAACTTACAATGGTACTGTACGTGTTGCTGCGTCGTATGATATGGGTTACAGTACAAAAAGAAGTGGAAGAACATACGATAGTATGAATGGATATGCAGCATTCTTGGGTAGAGAAACTGGTAAAGCCATAGATTATTTAACAACAAATCGTGGTTGTAGAATGTGTGCCCTAGGTCATCCCAAATCAGACCACGATTGTAGGCTAAACTTCGTTGGAAGTGCAAAAGCTATGGAACCTTTTGCTGCTGCAAGTATGACTTCCAGTAGTAAAATTTTTAAAGAGCATAATATTGAAGTTGGAATTTTAATTGGAGATGACGACAGCTCAACAATTGCTGCTGTCCGTGCTGCAAGCTAATCACAAGTGATTAAGTTCTCGGACAAAAATCACACTAGTCGCGGTGTTTCAAACACACTTTATAAATATGCCAAAGCTCACAAAGAATTGAAAAGTGACGCAATATCATATCTGCATCGGTGTTTCACATATGCAATTTCTCAAAATGCAGGAAATACCAAAGAAGTAGCTGATGCTTTAAGAAATATTCCTGACCATGCCTTTAACAACCATGATAATTGTGGCCATTGGTGTAGATATGTGAAGAATCCTTTAACTTATGACCATAAAGTTATTAAAGGAGGTTTCCAGAGCCCTGATTTATATAAAGATTTAAAACATATATTCGGGAAATTAGCAGATAACGCGGATCGGTTTGCTGCTGGTGCATCTAGCCAAGCAAACGAAAGTCTGAATGCTACTATGACAAGCCATTACCCTAAGTCTCGATGCTACTCTCAGACGGCTTCTGGAGATTTTCGGTTTGCCTGCGCTATTGGTGAGAAAAATCTCGGAGAAAGATACCTTCAAGAAGCTGCAACGCAAATACTTTTATCTCCTGGCTTTCACACAACTAAATACGTGGACAGGAAAGAAAAAGAAGCAAAAAGACGATATTTAAGAACAAAACGTCCAGAGTTTAAAAAAAGGCGTTTGTTTTTAAAAGAACAGCGTACTAATCTGCGCAAGAAGAAAGAAGATATGGAAGGTATCCAGTATGAATCTAATATGGGATTACTTTCAACAAATGTTGCCCACGACTCTATTCTCATTACAGAGGGTATAAATGAAGAGATCAATGAAGCTGATGATAATGGAACACAAGTTTCAGAACCTATTGCAGTATTTTTTGATTTGGAAACATCAAGCTTTTCAAAACAATCTGATATTCTTCAAATTGCGGCTCAATACAATAAATCCAAATTTTCAGTTTATGTCAACCCTACTCAAAAAATTGCTGCACAAGCATCTGAGGCAAATGGTTTAACAAATGTTAGAGGTGAATTGATGCTCAATGGTACTAGAGTACCATCAATTCCACTGAGATTAGCTTTGGATGCTTTTCGTAACTTTCTGACGAAACTGAAGCATCCGGTGGTTTTAGTTGCTCACAACTGCAAATTTGATGCTCCTATTCTTATTAATTCTGTTAAAAAAATGACTATGACGGATGACTTTGGGTCTGTGGTTGTAGGTTTTGCAGATACACTGCCTCTTATTAAATCAGTAACAAATTGTAAAGGAAAAGGAGAGTGTACTCTAACAGGTCTGGCTTCATGGCTACAAATTTCTGCGGATGGTGCGCATAATGCTGTATACGATGTTTTAATGCTGGTGCAAATTATTGAGAATCTTCAAATCACAACAAAGCAATTAATGGATCGCAGTATAACTTGGAGTGATACAATTGCGAGTATTCGTAATGCCGAAAAATCAGCTACACTGTTAAAAACACTCGACAAATTAGGAACTTGCATATCTACTGGCATGAAAAAAAAAATTGCTGATGCTGATATTACCTATGAAGATTTAATCAACACTTTTCGTGATGATGGGGATGCAGGAATAAAAAAATTATTAGGAAAAGATGAAAATGACAAAGTTCGTGTTACTAAAACTAAAACAATTATTGAAAATTTGTTAAATCATTTAAGAACCAAAGGTTTATAAAATGTTTAAGATTTTGCAATATTGAGGATATTAGCATTAAATTATTCATTATTTAATTATGTTATGTTTTATAATAAATAATAAAAATTTTATGAAACTTTCCTTGATCTATGTGACCGATTTCCTTTAACCTATTACATTGAAATTTTGAATTTCCCGCGTGACCCACCATTTGCGACGTTGCCGTCAACATAACCACATTTGCTATGGCTGATTATTTTTTTGAAATTTCGATTTTTTAAACTTAATTATTTTTATAACCAAGCACCCTCAACTTAATTTTATTTTTTCAATAATTTTTGCAATTTATTTTTTTCACACCTTGAGTTTTTTAAACCTTTCTCATTATTTTTTCATAATGAAATTTATTAAAACAAGAGTTGGTGTGAGGCCTGGTATGGCATAACAATGTTAAACGACCTGTTTTTAATCTCGTTTTATAAATAAACTATGCACCCTAGATCACTGAAATTTTAACACAACACGTATTACATGTATTTTTATCGATCTTGAAAATTTTAAATTGATCTCATTATTTCGACTTAACTCCCAAACCTCCTTAATATAATTAAATATAGATACATTTATTTATATATGTATTATACATTAATATAATTGAATATGAATGGAGATAATCAAGTCAAATAATTTAATAAAAAAAGGAAATAGTCGATTGAAATAAATTGTATTTCCTAATAGATCATATTTTTATTTCAATAAATATGTGAGTAAATAATTGAAAAACATACAGGATCTTTTCAATAATCATATTTATTTTCAATGAATTTAATTATCGAAAAAAAATTTTTTTTTTTTAAATTTCTTTTTTTTTTAGGAGTAAATTCAGAATTATAATATATATATATATATATGTATATATTAGGGTGGGCCAAAAAAAATGAGTATTTTTTTTTTACTTTATACTCTGAAAATCGGTTGCTAGATACCTCTAAAGAATTCTCACTAAATATGAGCTCTTAATTTTGATAACAAGGTCCTCCGCTTTACAATTTTGCATTTTTTCCTGAGTATTAGGAACAAAAATTCATATCTCTTTGACAACTGTTCGTTAAAAAATATCTCTCCTCATACTCTTGTAGGAAATCGAACGCTCTACAAAAAAGGTCTCCATCAATTTTTTCGTAAACCTTACCGTTTAAAAGATATCAAAGCTTAAAGTTTGATTATTTTAAGAGAAATTTCTGTTTTGCTTATGAATTTTTCAACTCGCTTACAAAAAATTTTGATGAATTGCACAACTCATAGTTTTGTAGGAAATTAACTGCTCTACAAAAATGGTGTCTTATGATTTGTCGATTAAGTTAAGCGTTTAAAAGATATTCATCGTCAAACTTCAATGCATACTAATTTTAACAGTTTTTGATGAATAATTCGAAAAATTTCAATTTAATTTATAAGTTTCATGAAAATTTTAGTTTCTGTCATGAAAGTAACTACTGTAAAAGGTTTTTGTTTGAAAATTCATTTAAAATTTATCAATTTTAAAATCCCTGATTAAACAAAATGAATTAAAGGGTCTAAAAATCATTTAAAATGATTCAAATTTCAGAATTTCAAGTACCGCTCCTTATGGGAGTTAAATTATTTCTAATTATGTTGTTTATTCCGGGATATTTTTATACATTCTATGTTTAATAATTCACTAATCTCGATTATATTGTTAATTATCTCTATGGCGTTTATATGGAAGTTTGACGATGAATATCTTTTAAACGCTTAACTTAATCGACAAATCATAAGACACCATTTTTGTAGAGCAGTTAATTTCCTACAGAACTATGAGTTGTGCAATTTATCAAAATTTTTTGTAAGCGAGTTAAAAAATTCATAAGCAAAACAAAAATTTCTCCTAAAATAACCAAATTTTAAGCTTTGATATCTTTTAAACGGTAAGGTTTACGAAAAAATTGTAGGAGACCTTTTTTGTAGAGCGTTCGATTTCCTACAAGAATATGAGAAGAGATATTTTTTAACGAACAGTTGTCAAAGAGATATAAATTTTTGTTTCTAATACTCAGGAAAAAATGCATAATTGTAAAGCGGAGGACCTTGTTATCAAAATTAAGAGCTCATATTTGGTGAGAATTCTTTAGAGGTATCTAGCAAACGATTTTCAGAGTATAAAGTAAAAAAAAAATACTCATTTTTTTGGCCCACCCTAGTATATATGTATATATATGTATATTATACATTAATATGACTGAATGAAAATGGAGGTGATTATGTTAAATAATTTATTAAAATAAGCAAATAATTGATTCAAATCAATTATTTTTCTCAACGGATAATATTTATATTTCAATTAATATGTGAGCAAATAATTAAAAAATACATAGGATTACTTGAATAATTATATTTATTTTCAATGAATTCAATTATCGGAAAAAAAATTTTTTTTTGGAAAAATTTCTTTTTTTTTTAAGAGTAAATTCAAAATTATAATATATATATATATATATATATATATATATATATATGTATATTACACATTCATATAATTTAATATAAATGGAGGTGAATATGTTAAATAATTTAACAAAATAAGGAAATAATTGATTTAAGTAAATTATTTTTCCCAACTGATGATATTTATATTTTAATTAATATGTAAGCAAATAATTAAAGAATACGTAGGATTTTTTGAATAATTATATTCAATTTTATTGAATTTAGTTATTGTAAAAAAATTTTTTTTTTTTTAAATTTCTCTTTTTCTAAAAGTAAATCAAAAATCATAATATATATAAATATATTTGTATATTATACATTAAAATAAATACATTTATTTGTATATATATTATACATTATTATAATTAAATATAAATGGAGGTAATTATGTCAAATAATTTGATAAAAAATGGAAATAATTGCTTAAATAAATTATTTTTCCTAACGGATGATATTTATATCTTAATTAATATGCGAGCAAATAATTAAAAAATACGTAGGATTTTTTGAATAATGATATTTATTTCAATGATATTGATGATGGTAAAAAAATTTATTATTTTTCAAATTTCTCTTTTTTTAAAAATAAATGAAAAATCATACTACATGTATATGTATATAATACATATCTTAATATATATAAATCTCGTGTCACAATGTTTGTCCTCAATGGACTCCTAAACCACTTAACCGATTATAATAAAATACGCACACCATGTGCAGTTCGATCCAACTTGAGAGATAGGATAGTTTATATCTCAAATTATAGTCGCAATTTTAATTTATTGCTGATTATTTGACTGTTTTTATTTGACAGTCACAATTATCTGTTAACGCCGAATGATTCTAACAGATGTCGATACCTTTCGACTGGGTTGAGTAAGTAATCAATAGATGGCGCTGCTATGGTAAATCTACGAACGTGTCATATAAGCTACACTAGCAACCCATCCCGGCTTCGCACGGGCATATAATAATATAATAAAAGAAAATACACAATGTTAACAGTGAGTTTCTAGAAAAATAACATTTATATTATTACTTAATATTATTATATGCCCGTGCGAAGCCGGGAGGGGCTGCTAGTATACATATATATTTGTGTATTATACATTAATATAATTAAATATAAACACATTTATTTGTATGTATATTATACAATAATATGATTGAATATAAATGGAGGTAATTATGTCGAATAATCCGATAAAAAAAGGAAATAATTGATTAAATGAATGATTTTTTTTTATGAATAATATTTTTATTTCAATTATTATGTGAGCAAATAAAATAAGGAAATAATTGATTCAAATAAATTATTTTTCTTGACTGATAATATTTATATTTCAATGATCATGTGAGCAAATGATTAAAAAATACGTAGGATTTTTTGGATAATTATGTTTATTTTTTATGAATTTAATCATTGTAAAAAAATTTTTTTTTTTCAAATTTCTCTCATTTTAAAAGTAAATTGAAAATCATAATATATATATGTATATATTTAAATTCTATACATTAATATAATTGAATATAAATACATTCATTTATATATATATTATACATTAATATAATTGGATATAAATGGAGGTGATTAAGTTAAATAATTAAATAGAATGAGGAAATAATTCATTTGATTGAATTATTTTTCTTAACGGATGATATATATATTTTAATTATTATGTGAGCGAATAATTAAAAAATACATAGTATTTCTTGAACAATTATATTCATTTTTAATGAATTTAATTACTGTGAGAAAATTTTTTTTTTTTCGAATTTGTCTTTCTTTAAAAGTGAATTGAAAATCATAATAATTATCTATGTATATGTTTTAATTTCACACATCAATATAATTGAATTTAAATACATTTATTTGTATATATATTATACATTAATATAATTAAATATAAATGGAGGTAATTATGTCAAATAATTTGATAAAAAAAGGAAATAATTGATCGAATAAATTATTTTTCCTGAAGAATGAAATTTTTATTTCAATCAATATGTGAGCAAATAATTGAAAAATATGCAGGATCTTTTCAATAACCATATTAATATTTAATGAATTTAATTATTGTGAAAAAATTTTTTTTTCAAATTTCTCTTTTTTTAAAAGTAAATGAAAAATCATAATATATATAGATGTATATATTTGAATATTATACATCAATATATCTGAATATAAATACATTTGTTTATATTAATTATAGAATAATATAATTGGATATAGATGGAGACAATTATGCCAAATAAATTCATAAAAAAATGAAATAATTGATCAAATAAATTATTTTTCTTAACTGATGATATTTATATTTTAATCAATATATGAGCAAATAAATCAAAATACGTCGGCTTTCTTGAATAATTATATTTAATTCAATGATTTTAATGATGGTGAAAAATTTTTTTTTTTTCAAATTTCTCTTTTTTTAAAAGTAAATGAAAAATCATAATATACATATATGTACATATTTGAATATTATACATCAATATATTTGAATATAAATACATTTATTCATATATATTATACAATTATATAATTGAATATAGATGGAGGTGATTATGTCAAATAATTGAGAAAAAAAAGGAAATAATTAATTAAATAAATTATTTTTTCAATGTATAATATTTTTATTTCAATTAATGTGTGAGCAAATAATTGAAAAATATACAGGATCTTTTCGAAAACCATATTCATTTTGAATGAATTCAATTATCGAAAAAAAAATTTTTTTCTCAGAAATTTCTTTTTTTTTTAGAAGTAAATTCAAAATTATAATATATATATATATATATATATATATGTATATTATTATATATGTATATATGCATATATATGTATATTATACACTGATATAATTGAATATAAATGGAGGTAATTGTGTTAAATAATTCAATGAAATGAGGAAATAATTGATTTGGATGAATTATTTTTCCTAACGGATAATATTTATATCTTAATTAATATGTGAGCAAATAATTAAAAAATTCGTAGGATTTTTTAAATAATTGTATTTATTTCAATGATTTCTATGATGGTAAAATAATTTTTTTTTTTCAAATTTCTCTTTTTTTAAAAGGAAATAAAAAATCATAATATATATATATATGTATATATTTGAATATTATACATTAATATATCTGAATATAAATACATTTATTTATATATATTATGCATTAATATAATTGGATATAGATGGAGACAATTATGTCAAATAAATGATTAAAAAAATTAAATAATTGATTAAATAAATTATTTTTCTTAACTGTTGATATTTATATTTTAATCAATATATGAGCGAATAATTAAAAAATACGTAGGCTTTCTTGAATAATTGTATTTATTTTTAATGAATTTAATTATAGTAAAAAAAATTTTTTTTTTTTAAATTTCTCTTTTTCTGAAAGTAAATTAAAAATCATATTATATATAAATATATTTGTATATTAAACATTGAAATGAATGAAAATAAATACATTTTTTTGTATATATATCAAACATTATTATAATTAAATATAAATAGAGGTAATTATGTCAAATAATTTGATAAAAAATGGAAATAATTAATTTAAAAAAATTATTTTTCTCAACGGATAATATTTATATTTCAATTAATATGAGAGCAAATAATTAAAAAATATACAGGATCTTTTCAATAACCATATTTATTTTCAATGAATTTAATTATTGTAAAAAAAATTTTTTTTCAAAAATTTCTTTTTTCTCAAAAGTAAATTCAAAATTGTAAAATATATATGTATGTATATTATTATATATGTATGTACGTATATATATGTAAATTATACATTATTATAATTGAATATGAATGTAGGTGATCAGGTTGAATAATTTGATAAAATACGAAAATAATTGATTTCAATAAATTATTTTTCTCAACTGATGATATTTATATTTTGAATAATATCTGAGCAAATAATTAAAAAATACGTAGGATTTTTTGAATAATTCCATCTATTTTTAATGAATTCAATCATCGTAAAAAAATTTTTTTTTTTTAAATTTCTCTTTTTATAAAAGTAAATTGAAAATCATCATATATATAAATATATTGGTATATTATACATAAAAATAAATAAAAAAAAATACATTTATTTGTATATATGTTGTACATTTCTATATTCAAATATAAATGGAGGTAATTATGTCAAATAATTTGTTAAAAAATGGAAGTAATCAATCGAACGAATTATTTTTCTTAATGTATAATATTTTATTTCAAATAATATGAGAGCAAATAATCAAAAAATATACATGATCTTTTAAATAACCATATTTATTTTAAATGAATTTATTCATTGTAAAAAAATTTTTTTCTAAAAATTTCTCTTTTTTTCGAAGTAAATGTAAAATTATGTAATAAATATATATGTATATTATTATATATGTATATATGTATATATATGTATATTATACATTGATATAATTAAATATCAATGGAGGTGATTAAGTTAATCAATTCAATAGAATAAGCAAATAATTGATTCAAATGATACCGCAGGTGGCGGGGGGGTTAAATCCCTCGTTCGGGACGTGACGACCCCGCGTACATCGAGTAAGTCAAGGGGGACTGAAGTTGGCACAGGCCCAACGGATGGCCCCCGAGGCGGCCTCAGGAGGCGGATTGGGCGTAGAAACCTGGTCCGCTCGGGAAGTGACGACCCCGGGGTTTTCTAGTAAGTCGGAGGGGACGGAAGTCGGCACAAGTCCGACGGAAGGCCCCCGAGGCGACCTCAGGGGCCGTGCTATGTTCCGGCGCGGTACGGGGAGTCGCGCCCCCGAGAGACCCGTAGCACTTAGGAACTTTTATGGAGATGCACAAGGTAAACAACGACATACCTCAGGTGGTAGCCCCAGCACAGGGGAAATCCACCCTGGGTTCCGATCGGGTGAAAGCCCCGGTGGCCCATGGCAGCGGCACGGATTCTGAGGGCCGCAAATTGTGCAAGGACCAGGTGACAAAGACGGCAACAAAGACAGCGGACACGAAAACTGGAACAGCGGACAGGACGATACTGGGACACCAACGACGAGACAGGACGGACAGCGTGTCGAGCACGGGCAGCGGAGCGAGTTGCGCTTCCGCTGTATCCGGGATCGGCACGAAGACACGAATCACGGACGATATGGACCTGACGGACCTATTGTCACTGATCCACAGTACGGCGACAAGGATGGCCGAGGCAGCGGCCATCCAAAAAAACATGAGTATGTCCGTCAAACTGGGCATAAAGACCATTCTCGAGGCTGCCGACGTTGCGCTTAACAGGCGCGCTAAAGCAGCCCCGAAAGACCACAAGACGGACAACGAGACGACGGAGACGGACGTTGAGACTGACCAACGGACACAAAACACTCCGCGGACGAAACGGAAACGGGAGGCGACTGGAACCACTCCGGAATCCTCTCAGAAGAGGGCAACGGTTGTGGAACCGGTCGCTGACTGGCAGACAGTCACAAGGAAAAACAAGGAAAAAAAGAAACGGAAGACGCGGACGGACGGGACGAACGCGACAACGGACACGACGGCCGGGGCTGAGGGGCGCAGAGCGGCTCCCAAACGCTGGGGGACGGCGGTGCTCGTCAAACCCGGGAACGACACGACGTACTCCGACATCGTCAGGAAGATACGGACCACGGTCGACCCTGCGAAGAGTCACGTTAAAGTGACGACTCTCAGGAAGACGAAGAATGGTCTGTGTCTCCTGAAGATAAAGACAGACGCCAACGGACGAGACGACTTCCGACGCGTCCTGCAGGACGCGGTCGGCGACGCAGGCAACGTCAGGACCGGGACCTCCAGGGTTCAACTGGAGATCATGGATCTTGACTGTGTCACGACCAGACACGACGTCATACAGGCACTGCGACGAGAGACGGGACGAGACGCGGACTTTGGGGTCCATATCTTCGGTCCGAACCGGGCGGAACAGTTTATGGCCGTATGCGACCTAGAGTCGCAGGAAGCCAGAGCGCTGCTCGGCCGGGGACGGATCGGGATTGGATGGGTAGCTTGCCGCGTCCGACCACGACTGACGGTGACGAAATGCCACAAGTGCCTGGGATACGGGCACACCAAGACAAAATGCAAAAATACAGACCGGACGAAGTGCTGCAGGAAATGTGGCGAGACAGGACACTACGCCACGGACTGCAAAAACAGACCGGCCTGCCCACTGTGCGCCGAGGCGGGACACGGCGATGCGGCGCATGTCGCGGGCTCCGGGAGGTGCGCGGTGTACCGGGTTGCGCTGGAAGAGTGCAAGAAGCAGGCCGGAAGACGGACAGGATAGTTCAGGGCAACCTGAACCGTAGTAGGACAGCAGACATGCTACTACCACAGATAGCAGACGAACACGACGCCGACATTCTGATCCTGTGCGAGCCGTACAGGGTGCGACAAACACAGGATTGGATTACGAACGAGACCAAGACAGCGGCTATCTGGGTGAGGGGCGCTGCTCGAGCCCGGATAACCGCTCGTGGCGTCGGGGACGACTACGTCTGGGCTAGGGTGGGCGCTGTCACTTACGTCAGCGTCTACCTGACCCCAAACTGCGCTGCGGCGGAGTTCCGGGCGAAGGTTGCGCTCCTCGAGGACGGACTCAGGGACCTGCCCGGGGACCTCGTGGTCGCGGGGGACCTCAACGCGAGGGCGGTCGAGTGGGGCATGACGGCAACGAACAGACGCGGACGGCTGCTGCTGGAGATGGCCGCAAAGCTGGACCTAGTAGTGGCGAACACGGGAGACGTACCAACGTACAGACGGCCGGGATTTGGAGACTCCATCCCGGACGTAACGATGACGACGGACAGAACTCTGCCACGGATAGGGCGGTGGCGGGTGCTCGAGGGCTACACGGCCAGCGATCATCAGTACATCGCCTTCGAAGTGGCAGGAGAGACAAGGACGACACGGACGAGGACCCGGCACCCCCCGCGGTGGAACGTAGACAAACTCGACATACTGAAGTTCTCGGCGGAGCTGGCGGCAGCGCCGGCCCCAACTACCGACGTCCCCCCAGAGCTGACTGGCCGGCAAAGGGCGGAAAGACTAGCGGACGAGACGGCCAAACTGACGACGCGGCTGTGCGACAGCACAATGCCAAAACGACGGTACGGACGTAACAGACCACCACAATACTGGTGGACGGACGAGATAGCCGAGCTGCGGAAGAGTTGCCTGGCAAAACGACGACGGGTTACGAGGGCTGGAGGGAGACCCGAAAGGGAAACCCTTCAGGCCGAGTACAAGACTGAACGGAAACGACTGACGTACGCCATCAGAGACAGCAAGACGCGATGCTGGAAGAAGCTCTGCGAGGAGGTGGACCGCGACCCCTGGGGTGCCGGTTACAAGATTGTGACCGGTAGGCTGGGGGCCCGGATCCCGCCAGAACTCAAGGATGCTGAAACCGCACGACGGATCGTCGACGGACTGTTCCCGACGCACCCGACTCGTACGGACGCGACGAACGACGACGAGACGGCGGCGCCCCCCGTCTTCACCGCCGAGGAGCTCGTCGGAGCGACCAAAGCGATGAAGAGGGGTAAGGCCCCAGGACCGGACGGGGTACCGGCGGAGGTTCTTCGGCTGATGGCGAGCCTGAGGCCGGAGATACTTCTCGACCTCTACAATACGTGCCTTACGACAGGGACATTCAGCGACCGGTGGAAGGTGGCGAGGTTGGTCCTTATCCCAAAGGGTAAGGGTGACCCCAGCACGCCGTCGGCCTACCGGCCGCTGAGCTTACTGGACACGACAGGGAAACTGTACGAACAGCTTCTGCGACCACGACTTACGGACGCGATACGGGACGGCGGAGGCCTCTCTGACCAGCAGTTCGGCTTCCGGAGAGGTCGATCAACGATTGGAGCGATCCAAGAGGTGGTTGAATCCTTCCGGTCGACAGACAGACATTGCCACGCTGTGCGACCCGTCGCGCTGCTGGTGACACTTGACGTTAAGAACGCCTTCAACTCGGCCAGGTGGGTGGATATCCTAGGGTCGCTGAGAGGCGACTTCGGGGTCCCGCCTTACTTGCTCCGAGTTGTTGAAGACTACCTTCGGAACAGACGACTGACGTACGAAACGGCCGAAGGCCAAGTGACGCGACAGATTACCGCGGGGGTCGCTCAAGGCTCCATACTAGGACCCGACTTTTGGAACGGGATGTACGACGGCCTGCTCAGACTGGAGCTCCCGCTTGGCGTTCGCCTAGTCGCTTACGCTGACGACGTGGCGGCAGTGATAGTCGAGCGAACTCCAGATCTGGCACAATACGCACTGAACCAGACGATGAGACGAGTCGGACGGTGGATGACTGACCACGGACTGCAACTCGCGACGGAAAAGACAGAACTGGTGCTTCTCACCAGGAGACGGATACCGACAACATTACGCATGACGGTCGGGACGGACGAGATCGAGACCAGAGGGGAAGTCAAGTACCTGGGGGTGACCCTGGATACGAAGATGACCTTCTGGCCTCACATACGACGAACGGCTCAGAAGGCGGCTGAAAGGATAGCATCCCTAAGCCGCCTGATGGCAAACACGAACGGACCGAGACCAGGGAAACGGAGACTCTTGATGTCGACGGTGAACTTGATTCTCCTCTACGGTGCGGAGATCTGGGCAGACTCCCTGAAGACTAAGAAATACTGTCACGCAATGACGACGGTACAGAGACGAAGCGCGTTGAGGATCGCTTGTTCCTATCGGACGGTCTCAGCACAGGCCGTTCTGGTGGTGGCAGGCGTGATTCCCATAGACCTTCTCGCGTTCGAGCGCAAGAGAGTCTACGGAAGAGACGCGGACGTGACCCGACGGGACGCGGCAACGACGGAAAGAGACGCGACGATACAGACGTGGCAGGAACGGTGGACGGAAGAAACAACGGGAAACTGGACGAGACGACTCATTAAGGACCTGAGACCGTGGATCCAGAGGGGGTTTGGGGATGTGAATTTTTACGTCACCCAGCTTCTGACGGGCCATGGCTACTTCAGACGATACTTACACAACCTGAACCGAGTACGGACGCCCAACTGTACGTACTGCGGACACGAACGAGACGACGCGGAACACACGTTCTTCGAATGTGACCGCTGGACAGAACTGCGACAGAGACTGGAGACGGTCGTGGGAGGCATCACTCCCGACAACATTGTCGGGGTGATGCTCCATAGTACAGAAAGGTGGCAACTTGTTGCCACCTACACAGAGACAATTCTACGACGTAAGAACGCGGACGGCTGCCTGACGTAACGTAACTGACGGACTGCCTGCACGGGACGGACGGACGGACAGACTGACAAAACACACCGACAGAGCTCCCAGCTAGAAGTAATATCACCATAGTTCCTGGCTGGGAGCGTTGCACAGGAGGTGGCGGTTTAGTGGGTAGGCCACCCTGGAGTCCCACATCCGCGCTAGCCCGTATGACTGGCGCGAATCCGTAACTTGGATTCCGCAACTCCTCGGAAAAAAAAAAAAAAAAAAAAAAAAAAAAATTGATTCAAATGAATCATTTTTCCTAACGGATAATATTTATATCCTCATTAATGTGTGAGCAAATAATGAAAAAATACGTGGGATTTTTTGAATATTTATGTTTATTTTTAATGAATTTAATGATCGTAAAAAAATTTTTTTTTTCAAATTTCTCTGTTTCTAAAAGTAAATTGAATATCATAATATATATATGTATATATATATATTTGTATATTATACATTCATATAATTAAATATAAATACATCTATTTGTATATATATTATACATTGATATAATCAAATATAAATGAAGGTCATTATGTCAAATATTTTAATAAAAAAAGGAAATGATCGATTGAATAAATTATTCTTCTTAATGAATAATATTTTTATTTCAATTAATATGTGATCAAATAATTAAAAAATACATAGGATTTTTTAAATGATTACATTTATTTCAATGTTTTTAATGATGATAAAAAAAATTTTTTTTTTTCAAATTTCTCTTTTTTCAAAAGTAAATGAAAAATCATAATGTATGTATATGTACAAATTTGAATATTATACATTAATATATCTGAATGAAAATACATTTATTTATATATAATATGCATCGATATGATTAAATATAGATGGAGGTAATTATGTCAAATAATTTAATAAGAAAAGGAAATAATTGATTAAATAAATTATTTTTTTTAATGTATAATATTTTTATTTCAAATAATGTGTGAGCAGATAATTTAAAAATTTACTGGATCTTTTCAATAACCATATTTATTTTTAATGAATTAAATTGTTGTAAAAAAAAATTTTTTTTCAAAAATTTCTTTTTTTTTGAAAGTAAATTCAAAATTGTAAAATATATATATATGTATATTATTATATATGTATATATGTATATATATGTATATGATACATTAATATAATTGAATATAAATGGAGGTGATTGAGTCAAATAATTTAATAAAGTAAGGAAATAATTGATTTAAATAAATTATTTTTCTTACCTGATAATATTAATATTTCAATGATCATGTGAGCAAATGATTATAAAATACGAGGGATTTTTTGGATAATTATATTTATTTTTGATGAATTTAATGATTGTGAGAAATTTTTTTTTTTTCAAATTTCTCTTTTTTTAAAAGTGAATTAAAAATCATAATACATATATATGTACATATTTGAATATTATACATTAATATATTTGAATATGAATACATTTATTTATATATATTATACATTATTATAATTGAATATAGATGGAGGTAATTAAGTTACATAATTCAATAAAATGAGCATATAATTGATTTCAATGAATCATTTTTCCTAACGGATAATATTTATATCTTAATTAATATGTGAGCAAATAATAAAAAAAAAAGTGGGATTTTTTGAATAATTATATTTATTTCAATGATTTTAATGATGGTAAGAAAATTTTTTTTTCTTTAAATTTCTCTTCTTTCATAAGTAAATGAAAAATCATAATATATATATATGTATATATTTGTATATTATACATTAATTCATTTGAATATAAATACATTTATTTATATATATTATACATTAATATATTTGAATATAGATGGAGGTAATTATGACAAATAATTTAATAAAAAAAGGAAATAATTGATTAAATAAATTATTTTTTTCAAAGTATAATATTTTTATTTCAATTATTGTGTGAGCAGATGATTAAAAAATTCACTGGATCTTTTCAATAACCATATTTATTTTTAATGAATTTGATTATTGTGAAAAAAAATTTTTTTTCAAAAATTTCTTTTTTTTTGAAAGTTAATTCAAAATTGTGAAATATATATATATGTATATTATTATATATCTATATATGTATATATATGTATATTATACATTAATATAATTGAATATAAATGGAGGTGATTAAGTCAAATAATTTAATAAAGTAAGGAAATAAGTGATTTAAATAAATTATTTCTCTTAACTGATAATATTCATATTTCAATGATCATGTGAGCAAATGATTGAAAAATACGCCGGATTTTTTGGATAATTATATTTATTTTCGATGATTTAATTATTGTAAAAAATTTTTTTTTTTTCAAATTTCTCTTTTTTTAAAAGTAAATTAAAAATCATAATACATATATATGTATATATTTGAATATGATACTTTCATATATTTTAATATGAATACATTTATTTATATACATATTGTACAATAATATCATTAAATATAAATGAGGGTAATTCAGTCAAATAATTCAATAAAGAAAGAAAATAGTTGATTGAAATGAATTATTTTCCTAATGAATAATATTTTTATTTCAATTAATATGAGAGCAAATGATTGAAAAATATAGACGATCTTTTCGAAAACCATATTTATTCTCAATGAATTTAATTATCGAAAAAAAAATTTGTTTTTCAAAAATTTCTTTTTTTTTAAAAGTAAATTCAAAATTATAATATACATATATATATGTATATTATTATATATGTATATATGTATATATATGTATATTATACATTAATTTAATTGAATATAAATGGAGGTAATTAAGTTAAATAATTCAACAAAATAAGCAAATAATTGATTCAAATAAATTATTTTTCTCAACTGATAATATTTATATTTTAAATAATATGTGAGCAAATAATTAAGAAATATATAGGATCTTTTCAATAACCATATTTATTTTTAATGAATTTAATTATTGTGAAAAAAATTTTTTTTCCAAAAATTTCTTTTTTTTTAAAAGTGAATTAAAGATCATAATACATATATATGTATATATTTGAATATTATACATTAATATATTTGAATATGAATACATTTATTCATATACATTATACATTGATATAATTGAATACAGATGGAGGTAATTAAGTCAAATAATTTAATAAAAAAAGGAAATAATTGATTGAATAAATTATTTTTTTTAATGTATAATATTGTTATTTTAATCAATGTGTGAACAAATAATTGAAAAATATACTGGATCTTTTCAATAACCATATTTATTTTTAATGAATTTAATTATTGTAAAAAAAATTTTTTCCTCAAAAATTACTTTTTTTTTGAAAGTACATTCAAAATTATAAAATATATATATATATGTTTATTATTATATATGTATATATGTATATATATGTATATTATACATTGATATGATTAAATATAAATGGAGGTGATTAAGTTAAATAATTTAATAAAATAAGGAAATAATTGATTTGAATAAATTATTTTTCTTGACTGATAATATTTATATTTCAATCATCATGTGAGCGAATGATTGAAAAATACGTAGGATTTTTTGAATAATTATATTTATTTTCAATGAATTTAATTATTGTAGAAAAAATTTTTTTTTCAAAAATTTCTCTTTTTTAAAAGTAAATTCAAAATTATAATATACACATATATATGTATATTATTATATATGTATATATGTATATATATGTATATTATACATTAATTTAATTGAATATAAATGGAGGTAATTAAGTTGAATAATTCAATAAAATAAGCAAATAATTGATTTAAATGAATTATTTTTCTCGACTGATAATATTTATATTTTAGACAATATGTGAGCAAATAATTAAAAAATATACAGGATCTTTTCAGTAACCATATTTATTTTTAATGAATTTAATTACCGTAAAAAAAATTTTTTTTTCGAAAATTTCTCTTCTTTTAAAAGTAAATTCAAAATTATAACATACATATATATATGTATATTATTATATATGTATATCTGTATATATATGTATATTCTCCATTAATATAATTGAATATAAATGGAGGTAATCAAGTTAAATAATTCAATAAAATGAGCATATAATTGATTGAAATAGATTATTTTTCGTAACGGATAATATTTATATTTTAATTAATATGTGAGCAAATAATCAAAAAATACATAGGGTTTCTCCAATAATTATAGTTATTCTTAATGAATTGATTTGTAGTGAAAAAAATTTTTTTTTTTCCAAATTTCTCTTTTTTTAAAAGTAGATTAAAAATCATAATATATATATATGTATATATTCGAATATTAAAAATTAATATGATTGAATATAAATACATTTATTCATATATATATTGTACAATAATATAATTGAATATAAATGAGGGTAATTCAGTCTAATAATTCAATAAAGGAAGGAAATAGTTGATTGAAATGAATTTTTTTTCCCAATGAATAATATTTTTATTTCAATTAATGTGTGAGCAAATAATTGAAAAATATACAGGATCTATTCGAAAACCATATTTATTTTTAATGAATTTAATTATTGAAAATAAAATTTGTTTCTCAAAAATTTCTTTTTTTTTTAGAAGTAAATTCAAAATTATAATATATATATATATATATATATGTATATATGTATATATATGTATATTATACATTGATATAATTGAATATAAATGGAGGTGATTAAGTCAATCAATTCAATAGAATAAGCAAATAATTGATTCAAATAAATCATTTTTCCTAACGGATAATATTTATATCCTCATTAATGTGTGAGCAAATAATAAAAAAATACGTGGGATTTTTTGAATAATTATCTTTATTTCTAATGAATTTAATGATTGTAAAAAAATTTTTTTTCTTCAAATTTCTCTTTTTTTAAAAGTAAATTGAACATCATAATATATATATATATATATATATACATATATATATTTGTATATTATACATTCATATAATTAAATATAAATACATCTATTTGTATATATATTATACATTGATATAATTAAATATAAATGAAGGTGATTATGTCAAATAATTTAATAAAAAAAGGAAATAGTCGATTAAATAAATTATTTTTCTTAATGAATAATATTTTTATTTCAATTAATATGTAAGCAAATAATTAAAAAATACGTGGGATTTTTTGAATGATTATATTTATTTCAATGATTTTAATGATGGTAAAAAAATTTTTTTTTTTTAATTTTCTCTTTTTTTAAAAGTAAATGAAAAATCATAATGCATATATATGTACAAATTTGAATATTACACTAATCAACACAAAATTTTACCTAGACTCCAAAGTATTAGATTTCGATTCTTTAGTTCGTAATTAGACGAAAAAAAAATATATAGCATGAAAAAGTTTGCTTTTTTACTTAGGAGACCGATTGAACGATATTTTTCAAAATCTGTGGTTTTGATTATCAATTAAAGATGAAACCATTTAAATAAACATTTTTATTATTTTTATTAAGTTTTACTATCAAAATAAGTTACAAAAAAGTAGAACATAATTTAAAAGTGCACGCTTTTACTTTTTCCTTTATGTTCGTAAGTACTTTCTCTCAATAAACCCCAAATATAGTCTCCGATCATGTTTTCATTGCATTGGCCTTGACAACGTTGTTCGAAGCTCAAAATGTCCCGATGAAAACGTTCTCCTTGCTCTACTGAATACGCTCCCATGTTGGTTTCAAATTTATCTAAATGAGCATGCAGCATATGTACTTTTAATGAGAACATTTTCAGTTATTCTGGATTTCTACAAAAGACCTGATCGTTGTTTATCACTCGAGTGCCATCTAGAAGTACTGTTTGAACGTTAAAACCCAACTCTGATCGCGCGGTATTTTTTGATGTATTTAAAATAATTAATATTCAAAAAAATAATCAAAAATGAGTATTTTTACTATAACTATTACAAAAGCAAACTTTGTACCAAAAAAAGGTATTTTCTTTTCGTTTTTGTTTATAATTAACCAGAAAATCATAAAATAAACTTTAGGACGAAGAACAAAAGTTTTTTTGTAGAGCCGTGTTATACATTAATATATCTGAATATAAATACATTTATTTATATTCAATATGCAACAATATAATTAAATATAGATGGAGGTAATTATGTCAAATAATTTAATAAAAGAAGGAAATAATTGATTAAATAAATTATTTTTTTTAAAGTATAATATTTTTATTTCAATTAATATGTGAGCAAATAATTCAAAAATATACAGGATCTTTTCGATAACCATATTTATTTTCAATGAATTCAGTTATTGTAAAAAAAATTTTTTTTTCAAAAATTTCTTTTTTTTGAAAGTAAATTCAAAATTGAAAAATATGCATATATGCATATCAATATATATGTATATATGTATATATATATATATTATACATTAATTTAATTAAATATAAATGGAGGTAATTAAGTTGAATAATTCAATAAAATAAGCAAATAATTGATTTAAATGAATTATTTTTCTCAACTGATGATATTTATATTTTAAATAATATGTGAGCAAATAATTAAAAAATACGTAGGATTTTTTGAATAATTATATTTATTTTTAATGAATTTAATTATTGTAAAAAAAATTTTTGTTTCAAAAACTTCTTTTTTTTTAAAAGTCAATTCAAAATTATAATATATATATATATATATATATATATGTTTATTATTATACATGTATATCTGTATATATATGTATATTATCCATTATTATAATTGAATGTAAACGGAGGTAATTAAGTTACATAATTCAATGAAATGAGCATATAGATGATTAAAATAAATTATTTTTCGTAACGGATAATATTTATATTTCAATTAATATGTGAGCGAATAATCAAAAAATACATAGGATTTCTCCAATAATTATAGTTATTCTTAATGAATTGATTTATAGTGAAAAATTTTTTTTTTTTCTCAAATTTCTCTTTCTTTAGAAGTAGATTAAAAATCATAATATATATATATATGTATATATTCGAATATTATACATTCATATGATGAAATATAAATACATTTATTCATATATATATATGATACATTAATATAATTGAATATAAATGAAGGTAATTCAGTCAAATAATTTGATAAAGAAAGGAAATGGTTGATTGAAATGAATTATTTTTCCTAATAAATAAAATTTTTATTCCAATTAATATGCGAGCAAATAATTGAAAAATATACAAGATCTTTTCGATAACCATATTTATTTTTGATAAATTTAATTATCGAAAAAAAAAATTTTTTCCTTAAAAATTTCTTTTTTTTTCAGAAGTAAATTCAAAATTATAATATATATATATATATATATGTATATTATTATATATGTATATATGTATATATATGTATAATATACATTGATATAATTGAATATGAATCGAGGTAATCGAGTTAAATAATTTATGAAAATAAGGAAATAATTAATTTGAATGAATTATTTTTCCTAACAGATAATATTTATATCCTAATTAATATGTGAGCAAATAATTAAAAAATACGTAGGATTTTTCGAATAATTATATTTATTTCAATGATTTCAATAATGGTAAAGAAATTTTTTTTTTTCAAATTTCTCTTTTTTTAAAAGTGAATGAAAAATCATAATATATATATATGTATGTATTTGAATATTATACATTAATATATTTGAAAATAAATACATTCATTTATATATATTATAAATTAATATAATTGAATATAGATGAAGGTAATTATGTCAAATAATTTTATAAAAAAAGGAAATGATTGATTAAATAAATTTCTTTTAATGTATAATATTTTCATTTCAATTAATGTGTGAGCAAATAATTGGAAAATATACTGGATCTTTTCAATAACCATATTTATTTTCAATGAATTTAATTATTGTAAATAAAAATTTTTTTTTCAAAAATTTCTTTTTTTTGAAAGTAAATTCAAAATTATAAGATATATATATGTATATCATTATATATGTATATATGTATATATATGTATATTATACATTAATTTAATTGAATATAAATGGAGGTAATAAAGTTGAATAATTCAATAAAATAAGCAAATAATTGATTTAAATAAATTATTTTTCTCAACTGATAATATTTATATTTTGAATGATATGTGAGCAAATAATTAATAAATACGTAGGATTTTTTGAATAATCATATTTATTTATAATGAATTTAATGATTGTAGAAAAATTTTTTTTTTCCTCAAATTTCTCTTTTTTCAAAAATAAATGAAAAATCATGATATATATAAGTATATATTTGAATTATATACATTAATATATTTGAATATAAATACATTTATTTATATATATTATACATTAATATAATATAATATAGATGGAGGTAATTATGTCAAATAATTTAATAAAAAAAGGAAATAATTGATTAAATAATTTATTTTCTTTAATGTATAATATTTTTACTTCAATTCATGTGTGAGCAAATCATTGAAAAATTCACTGGATGTTTTCAATAACCATATTTATTTTTAATGAATTTAATTATTGTAAAGAAAAATTTTTTTTCTAAAATTTCTTTTTTTTTGAAGTTGAATTCAAAATTGTAAAATATATATATATGTATATTATTATATATGTATATATGTATATATATGTATATTATACATAATATAATTGAATATCAATGAAGGTGATTAAGTTAAATAATTTAATAAAGTAAGGAAATAATCGATTTAAATGAATTATTTTTCTTAACTGATAATATTCATATTTCAATGATCATGTGAGCAAATGATTAAAGAATACGAGGGATTTTTCGGATAATTATATTTATTTTTGATGAATTTAATGATTGTAAAAAAATTTTTTTTTTTCAAATTTCTCTTTTTTTAAAAGTTAATTAAAAATCATAATACATATGAGTATATATTTTAATTCTATACAATAATATAATTAAATATAAATACATTCATTTATATATATATTATACATTAATGAAATTGGATATAAATTGAGGTGATTAAGTTGAATAATTAAATAGAATAAGGAAATAATTGATTTAATTAAATTATTTTCCTTAACGGATGATATATATATTTTAACTAATATGTGAGCAAATAAATAAAAAATACGTAGGATCTTATGAACAATTATATTTATTTTGAATGAATTTAATTACTGTGAAAAATTTCTTTTTTTCTCAAATTTCTCTTTTTTTGAAAGTAAATTAAAAATCATAATATATATATATATGTATATATTTGAATTTTATACATTAATATAATTAAATAAAAAAAGATTTATTTATATATATATATATTATACATTGATATAATTGAATATAAATACAATTATTCACATACATATTACACATTAATATAATTGAATATAAATGGGGGTAATTATGTCAAATAATCTGATAAAAAAAGGAAATAATTGATTAAATCAATTATTTTTCCTAATGAATAAAATTTATATTTCAATCAATATGTGAGCAAATAGTTAAAAAATATACAGGATCTTTTCAATAACCATATTTATTTTTAATGAATTTAATTATTGTGAAAAAATTTTATTTTCCAAAAATTTCTCTTTTTTTAAAAGTAAATTCGAGATTTTGATATATATATATATATATATATGTATATTATTATATATGTATATATGTATATATATGTATATCATACATTGATATAATTAAATATAAATAAAGGTAATTGGGTTAAATAATTTAATAAAATGAGGAAATAATTGATTTAGATGAATTATTTTTCCTAACAGATGATATTTATATCCTAATTGATATGTAAGCAAATAATTAAAAAATACATAGAATTTTTTGGACAATTATATTTATTCTTAATGAATTTAATTACAGTGAAAAAATTTTTTTTTTCTCAAATTTCTCTTTTTTTGAAAGTAAATTAAAAATCATAATATATATATATATATATATATATATATATATATATATATATGTATATATTTGAATCTTATACATTAATATAATTAAATAAAAATACATTCATTCATATATATATATTATACGTTAATATAATCGGATATAAATACAATTATTCACATACATATTATACATTAATATAATTGAATATGAATGGAGATAATCAAGTCAAATAATTTGATAAAAAAAAGAAATGATTGATTAAATAAATTATTTTTCTTAATGAATAAAATTTATATTTCAATCAATATGTGAGCAAATAATTAAAAAATATACAGGATCTTCTCAATAACCATATTTATTTTTAATGAATTTAATTATTGTGAAAAAATTTTTTTTTCCAAAAATTTCTCTTTTTTTAAAAGTAAATTCAAAATTTTGATAAATATATATATATGTTTATTATTATATATGTATATATGTATATATATGTATATCATACATTGACCTAATTAAATATAAATGAAGGTAATTGAGTTAAATAATTCAATAAAATGAGGAAATAATTGATTTAGATGAATTATTTTTCCTAACAGATGATATTTATATTCTAATTGATATGTGAGCAAATAATTAAAAAATACATAGAATTATTTTGACAATTATATTTATTCTTAATGAATTTAATTACAGTAAAAAAATTTTTTTTTTCTCAAATTTCTCTTTTTTTGAAAGTAAATTAAAAATCATAATATATATATATATATGTATATATTTGAATCTTATACATTAATATAATTAAATAAAAATACATTGATTTATATATATATATTATACGTTAATATAATCGAATATAAATACAATTATTCATATACATATTATACATTAATATAATTGAATGTGAATGGAGATAATCGAGTCAAATAATTTGATAAAAAAAGGAAATAATTGATTAAATAAATTATTTTTCTTAATAAATAAAATTTATATTTCAATCAATATGTGAGCAAATAGTTAAAAAATATACAGGATCTTTTTAATAACCATATTTATTTTCAATGAATTTAATTATTGTGAAAAAATTTTTTTTTCCAAAAATTTCTCTTTTTTTAAAAGTAAATTCAAAATTTTGATAAATATATATATATGTTTATTATTATATATGTATATATGTATATATATGTATATCATACATTGATATAATTGAATATAAATGAAGGTAATTGAGTTAAATAATTTAATAAAATGAGGAAATAATTGATTTAGATGAATTATTTTTCCTAACGGAAAATATTTATATCTTAATTAATATGAGAGCAAATAATTAAAAAATACGTAGGATTTTTTGAATAATTATATTTATTTCAATGATTTCAATGATGGTGAAATAATTTTTTTTTTTTCAAATTTCTCTTTTTTTAAAAGTAAATGAAAAATCATAATATATATGTATATGCATGTATTTAAATATTATACATTAATATATCTGAATATCAATACATTTATTTATATATATTATGAATTATTATAATTGAATATAGATGGAGGTAATTATGTCAAATAAATTAATAAAAAACGGAAATAATTGATTCAATAAATTATTTTTCCTAACTGATAATATTTATATTTCAATTATTATATGAGCAAATGAATAAAAAATACGTAGGCCATCTTGAATAATTGTATTTATTTTTAATGAATTTAATTATTGTAAAAAAATTTTTTTTTTTTTCAAATCTTTTTTTTTTGAAAGTAAATTAAAAATCATAATATATATAAATATATTTGTATATTAAACATTGAAATAAATAAAAATAAATACATTTTTCTGTATATATATTATACATTATTATAATTAAATATAAATGGAGGTAATTATGTCAAATAATTTGATAAAAAATGGAAATAATTAATTTAAATAAATCATTTTTATCATCGGATAGTATTTATATTTTAATTAATATGAGAGCAAATAATTAAAGAATATACAGGATCTTCTCAATAACCATATTTATTTTTGATGAATTTAATTATTGTGGAAAAATTTTTTTTTCAAAAATTTCTCTTTTTTCAAAAGTAAATTCAAAATTGTAATATATATATATATGTATATTATTATATGTGTATATATGTATATATATGTATATTATACATTAATATAATTGAATATGAATGTAGGTGATTCAGTTAAATAATTTGATAAAATACGGAAATAATTGATTTAAATAAATTATTTTTCTCGACTGATTATATTTATATTTTCAATAATATGTGAACGAATAATCAAAAAATACGAAGGATTTTTTGAATAATTATATTTATTTTTGATGAATTTAATGATTGTAAAAAAAATTTTTTTTTTTTAAATTTCTCTTTTCCTAAAAGTAAATTAAAAATCATGATATATAAATATATTTGTATATTATACATTGAAATGAATGAAAATAAATACATTCATTTGTATATATATTATACATTATTATAATTATATATAAATGGAGGTAATTATGTCACATAATTTGATAAAAAATGGTAATAATTAATTGAATAAATTATTTTCCTTAATGTATAATATTTTATTCCAAATAATATGTTGTTACGTCCTCCAGACTTCATATTCCTTTCCCACGCTCTTAGTTACCTTACGCTCTGTAGTCTACCCTTATCGTTCGCGAGTCAGCAGGTTCTCCTGTAACTCGCGGCTAGCTCGCCTGCTACATCCGGCAGAAGCAGGCAGATCCATCCCAGCACTCAAGCAAGACACCTATCCCTCTAAACCAAGACCATACCCTTTTTCCCTTGACCGACTCCGTTGCATTGACCACTAATAAACAATCATATACTTTAAATCGTTTACCTTCCCTTAATACCGATCCCTTTCTATTCCATTTCCTTCCTGCATTGGGAGTAGTAGCACGCGAGTGCATAGTCGACGTGAACGGACCCTACAATAGCCAAATAACACCTTGGCTGGGCGTGGAGTAAGCTCCGATTACCGCTCATCGGAGCCTACGCAATCTACCCCGTAACATTTTGGTAGCAGCGGTTTTGCCCGTCGACCTACCCGTCAGTGCAGTGCTGCATGTTTTCTACGAAAGTGTTCAGTGCTCAAAATTTCTAACGCCGTATCAATCAGTGATAGCCGTGTTACGAACGAACTTCGGCCCACGAGGTACTGTGACAGGCATGCAGAACCTATTCAACTCGTCACGGACACAGGCTCTGCAAACAGTCCCCAATTTCAATAACTCCGTCACATTTTGGTACTATTGAAATTCATCGATATGTACGACGTCGAATAACTGTGTAGCGAGTGGAAATTCAGTGCGATAGCCAAGTTAAGCCGCACACCGCATGTGAACACATCACCCTTCGAACCGACAAATATTGAATGGACCCTTCCCGCTCATTCGGACTCCTGCAACCCTGTTAAGACGAGAACCTGGACCCGAAAATGATATCGCCCTAAGACCTGGATTACCACACTTATTTATCAACACGCCACGGAGTACCTCATCTATACCCTCCTCGTGCCGACGCATGACGTGTATCGCCTCTTCAAGTTTCACCTGCGTCCAGCTGCCTAGAACTGTACTCTGCTGCACTCTGTTTTTGCGTTTACCTTCGCCCTGTAAGTCTATTCCAAGTCTTAGTATTAAGTTGATATTTTTATTCCTGTACTTGCAATACCCTGCTTAAAAATCAACATGGCACCAACTAACGAAACCGGTTCAAATTTTTGGTCAGTAAAAGATGTCTTGCCGACAATCCCCCCTTTCGACGGCCACAACATGCCCTTTGACTCATTTGTAGAACAATTACGTCACGTAGAGACTCTTATAAAAGCTTCGGATAAAATGACTTTTGCCAAATTTGCGCAATCAAAGGTTACAGGCCCCGCATCTCAATATTTAATAGGCATTAACTGTAATGACGTCGAGGACCTCATAACTGCCCTTAGCCGAGCATACCGCCCGGATATCCCCATACGCCAGTTATCCGCTCAATTAGATAGAATTACACAACAACCATATGAGCGCATTATAGATTACTCGTGCAGAATAAGAGCAATATCAAAAGAAATAAGCACAGCGATCATAGCCAAACACCCACCAGACTTAGCAACGCTTCTACTGAACGATCTAAAGAAGGATACCTCTAGATCGTTTATTAGAGGGCTTCGGCCAGAATTGGAGTGGAGAATCGCTACTATCAGACCATTACCAACCTTCGAAACTGCCGTCAGCATCGCCGAAGGTGAAGAAGCCGAGCTAATTAACCGTCAGATGCAATTCTCTGCACACTATTTTACCCCCTCTACACCCATGTGTCTGCCGTTACCCCCCCATACTGCTCCTCCGTCTCAGGTGCCTACCGCGGCCTCCTCTATCCCCCCCCTGATGTCATTGCCCACACGTGGTTACGTTTATCAACCAGCGCCTCGTACCGAACCCAGAACCTACGCCCAAGCGCTCCATCCGAATACCAGTTCTACTGACCACGTTAATGCTCTGCCCAGCACTTGTCAATTTTGTAACCACCAGGGTCACTCCATCACGGAATGTCACCGTTTGCAAAGTAAAAGATATTGTACCAAATGTCGCAGAATGGGCCACTTCCACAATGAATGCAACGTAAACCAAGAACTGCACTGCGACAATTGTAACCGCAGAGGCCACACAGTAGACCGATGTAGATCCTTTCCGCGTAATAACCAAGGCAATGCAGGCTCAAATAAACATTTAAACGGGAACATCGCCCGCGGGGAGAACGCGCCCGCGAGCAATGCAAACAACTAGCGTTCCGATCTTCAAGTCATATCCTCATAACAGCTTCAGCTGACCCTCCACTAATTTCGATTGACACCCCCGAGCTAAATAAAATATCTACATTCATTATTGACACCGGTGCAGACGTCAACTTGGTCAAAGAAAGTTCCGTTAGGCCCCTCGTACGACGAACAACCGACGAACGTTTGACGCTGACTGGTATAACAGACAAAAAGACGCAAACTATCGCAAAAACGGAAATACGTTTTAATAATAAATCCCATACCTTTCACTTGGTCCCGGACTCGTTTCCGATTCCGCACGACGGCATCTTAGGCCAGCCCTTCTTACGAAAAGAGAAAGCAACTATTTCTTTCAACTCAAACTCGGTGATGCTTGGATCCTCATTGCCAATCCACTTTAGTAAATTCGATGAACCCTCGTCCGCGCCCGAAAAAACGCGCGTAATTACAATACAGGCCCGTACCGTGAAAGCCATCCCACTAATAGTTGCGAACCCAGACACTAAAGTAGGTTACCTTAAACGCATCGATTTAGGCAACAATGTTCTATGTGGTGAAGCGTTAGTTGAAAACCAGAACGGCATCGCTTACTCGTACGCGTTCAATTGTAACGAATCTGCCGTAGAGATAAGACCCCCAACAGTAACCCTAGACGAGTTCGACGAGCCACTGAGTACAGTCATGCCCAACGCTACGCCCACTGCATCGAGTAACCACCACAGCGATGCCCGCGCTAAAACCCTCGTTTCGCACCCAGGCCCTCTCCTCAGCAACTCATTAATTGTTTCTGCCGCCAAGCGTACATCGCGACCGACTAATAATCCCCCCTCGTGCCCCATCCAGTCCACTGACCTCGCGCAACTGCAATCCGATCCTCCTATCCCTGACGACAGTACACCCTGTCCCGGTGCCGCAACAGTGCTCTTGACTGACAGTAGGTCAGAAAGATTGGACGTCCTAAAGAACAGCTTACATCTTGATCATTTGAATGAGACCGAAAAACAATCTATATTTAACCTCGTAACAGAATTTAACCATCTCTTTTACCTCCCAGGTGATAAATTAGGCCACACCAATTTATCTCATCACACTATCCCCACGATGGACAATACGCCTATTCATACCAAACAATACCGTTTTCCCAAAATTCACAAAGACGAAATCGAATCCCAAGTTGATAAACTACTCAAACAAAATCTTATTAAACATTCCTCATCTCCGTATAATTCCCCGGTGTGGATCGTTCCAAAAAAACCGGATAGTGACGGCAATAAACGATGGCGTATGGTAATCGACTACAGAAAACTTAACGAAAAAACAGTCGGCGACGCATACCCCATGCCCGATATCACGGAAATCCTTGACCAGCTTGGCTCAGCTAAATACTTTTCCACATTCGACCTTGCTTCCGGGTTCCACCAAATTCCCATGCATCCGGATCACAGCACGAAAACTGCATTTTCGACACCTAGAGGCCATTATGAATTTTCTCGTATGCCCTTCGGACTAAAGAACGCCCCCGCCACGTTTCAAAGGCTCATGGACCAAGTCCTTCTAGGCCTACAAGGCAACGAGATGTTCGTGTATTTAGATGACATAGTTATTTACGCTCGAAACTTGCAAGAACATGAAATTAAATTTCGGAAATTAATGAAGCGACTAACCGCTGCTGGTTTAACTCTACAGCCAGAAAAGTGCGAATTCTTGCGCAAGGAAGTCGTTTACCTCGGACACCTCATAACTGAGTCAGGAGTAAAACCTGACCCTGGCAAATTAATAGCTGTAAAAGAGTATCCTGTCCCCAAAAGTCCCAAAAATGTTAGACAGTTCCTTGGCCTTTTAGGTTATTACCGAAGATTTGTTCCAAATTTTGGAAAAATTGCTAAATGCCTTAACAATTTAACGAAGAAGGATACCCCTTTCATCTGGACGTCCGAACACCAGTCTGCCTTTGAAACCTTACGCGATTGTTTATGCAAAGAACCAATTCTACAACACCCGGACTTCAACAAACCATTCACGCTCACTACAGACGCGTCAAAATTCGCGATAGGTGCAGTTCTCAGTCAAGATAAAGACGGTGCTGACCTACCGGTAGCATACGCATCCCGAGCCCTCAAGCCCGCTGAATTAAACTACTCGGTACCTGATAAAGAATTCTTAGCCGCCTACTGGAGTATGAATCACTTCCGCCCCTACATCTATGGTCAGAAGTTCACTTTAATAACAGACCACGAGCCACTCAAATGGGTAAAAAGCGTCAAGAAGCCTAATTCCCGTTTATTACGATGGAGCTTAGAACTAGCAGAGTACGACTTCGATACGAAATACAAGTCCGGAAAATCTAATACCAACGCTGATGCTCTGTCCAGGAACGCACCGCCCGACACCGCTCAAATTCTTCCCATAGATGCAAAACGCCCCCGTCCAACGACTGAAGCCTCTAGCGATAAACCAAAAAAACGCACTAAAAAGACTCATCAGTACCCCAGACGCCCTCGACAGACCACAGACGAGTCCACTAACCCAGCTCCACTGAAACACCCTAAAATCTCACAACCCTGTGAGATGATATACTCCTCTGATGCCTCTGATTCCTCTGATCTCTCCGACGATGAGTTCAGCGATAAAGAAACTCCGTTGCTCAAAACCCCCCTCGTTACCCCGGCACCGATCCCAGTACATCACCAACTTAAACGCCATCGCGAAACAAATTCTTCAACAAATCCTGGGCCTCATAAAAGACCATACCTGAGCTATTTTTCAGATTCTTCCCTTAGCTCGGATGACTTACAGACCCCAGAAACTGAATCAGGAACCGATGATCTTTGTCCAACCACCGATTTACCGGGCCCTTCTTATAGCGATTTCCTCATAGAAAGCGAAACTTTTCCTCTCATGCGTAATAGACGTATCAAAGAAATAAAAGCTGACCTATTACAGCAAAAGGATAACTTGGCTCATTGCATATCGGCTGACTGCCAAATGTCAAAAGGAATCGCTTCAGAACTGACAGAACGTAAATTCATAAACCGCGAACAACTTAGAGAATTCGACCCGACTGTGACTGACGTTATTTCTGTGGTACATGGAAACCGGAAAATCTATAACCTAGTTACAAAGTCCAAATACAGCGACAAACCTTTGCCCCACGTTTTTTTTGACACCTTGGTTAACTTTAGGAAAACCTTGCAAGAAGATGGCGTAACATCCGTCTCGATACCATTGATAGGTTGCGGACTCGACAAATTAGAATGGAGCGCGGTACGCAGAATGATCCATTACGTTTTTAAAAATTCGAAAATAAGAATCACCGTTTGCCGCCTCGACTCTCCGCTTCCTGCCACCGCGCGCCCCTGCATTACACCCCCACCCGTTTATACTCACCTCCCTGACCCTGTCCCTTCCACATCTGGATTACCCCCTCGCCGCCATCTGCGAAAGGAATCGGAACGTCCGACTAAACCTGCAGCACCTCGTCCGATTCCACCTCCACCCCCACCCACTGACGTCATCATGCCCTCCCCTGTCGGGCCCCCGCGTCCCGCTGGGAGATACCCCCCCGCTACTTCCAGGCCGACGAACCCTTCCTTACACTCCTGTTCCCCTCCCCCCTCGCCCCTCCCGCCCACCTCTGATAACGACGACAGTTCCGACTTGCTCACGGACGCTGAATACTATACGTGCACTCAACAATTCGACTCCCATATGGAAATTACTGACCATAACCATGACAGTGCTCTCAACACTAACGATGATCAAATTAATGACCCTCACGGTTTCGCATATTTTATTGACAACTTGGACGACATACCAGTATCGGACAATGTCAAAGATACCAATGATGGACTTTTGATGCTCAAAACCAACTATGCGCACTTCATATCGACAGACTGCGCTTGGATCAAAGGTATACCAGCCCAACTTGCCGGCGAGAACATGGTTGACCCAAAAATAGTAATGAGGCCTCGTCCGCGAAAATTTGATATCATTGAATCTAAGCACAATAGTCGACGTATTTTCACCCTAGTATTGAAAACAAAAGGCTCAGATAAAAGCAATCTATACGATATCTTCAAGCTATTGTCCAAACTGAAAACGGCTTTAGCCGATTCAAACCTAAAGTCTCTTGCCCTCCCGATAACCGATGACAGTTTAGACGCTCTCGACCCTCATGTTATCCGAAAACTTCTATCCTATATTTTCGCAGACTTAGAAATTCAAATCATCCTTTGTCGAAACACGACTGTCATCCCAGACGAATGTTTACGAAAAGAAATAATCAGAGAATGCCACGAATCGTTGATCGGCGGTCATCAAGGTGTCACTAAAATATATAACCGCATTAGACAAAAGTATTTTTGGCCCCGTATGAAAGAACAAATCCAAGATTCCATAAGAACTTGCGAGAGTTGCCAAAGAAAAAAATTGGTCAGAGTAAAAACCAAATTGCCAATGATGATAACGGACACGCCTGCCGATGCATTCGACAAAGTGGCATTAGATATTGTTGGACCTCTACCCCTTACTAAATCGAACAACAAATATCTTTTGACGATACAATGCAATTTGACAAAATTCCTGGACGCCATCCCTTTACCTGATACCACCGCCAAAACTATAGGCGCAGCATTCGCAAAAGAATACATTACACGTTACGGTGCTCCTCGAGCAATACTCACAGACCAAGGACAGAATTTTATGAGCACAGTCATCAAACATCTTTGTAAACTTTTCAAAATTAAGCAAATACGAACCACAGCTTACCGCCCACAGTCTAACGGATCGCTAGAACGCAGTCACCTTGTTCTCACTGAGCACATCAAACACTACACGGATGCTGGTAAAGACTGGGACGATTACATCCGCTTTGCAATTTTTTGTTATAACACCGCGAAGCACGAAGGTACTAACTTCACCCCCCACCAACTAATTTTTGGCTCTCAAGCCAGACTCCCAACAGACGCGAACCCTGCCAGCGCGTATACTCGTTCCTACGATTCCTTCCTTCTAGACTTAATCGCTAATCTATCCAGCATACGAAAACACGCCGCGTCCAACCTACAACAAGCAAAGCATCGTTCCAAGACGTATTACGACCGTAACGTCAACAGCCAAAATTTCGAAGCAGGTCAAAAGGTCTATCTACTGAACGAAACCCGATCCAAATTCGACGACCACTATAAAGGAGTGTATACGATTAAACGTATAATTGACAATATTAACGCTGAAATTTGGATTACCCCCCGAAAAACTAAAATCGTCCATTTCAATAAATTGAAATTGGCACACTTAACCGACTAATTGACCTGGACCGACGCTTGAACGAATACGAACTTGACCTGTCCAGTTTAGTAGACGCTATCCCCTTAGCCCAAAAAGGTATCGTCCAGCCTAAAATTCTATCACCAGAACAAATTATTTCCAGCCTTAAACATATCCCTCACCCGCGTCGTACAAAACCCCAAATTCCTACGCGCCATGCCATCCACCACCCGCACCTAGAAATAATACCATTTCCCGATGACCTGCCTACTCGCTCTTCGTCGCTGCTCCGGACCCAATCGAAAATTGAAATGACGGAACTAGGCATACCTAAGCCGCGTAAATTGCTCCCCGAGCAAAGCCTTAACGATAGCTCCGAACCACTCAAAGTCTGGCGCTAAGCCCTCCGCTATTAGCAATTATATTCTTTCATTGCCTTATTCTGCCCATAATAATCTGCAGCCATAATATAATCATCAGCACGTTGCATAAGTTTCGTTTATAACATACACAATATCTATCATATATACAATATCTACCATATATACCACCACATTTTATAAGATGTCATTTATACATTTTCTTTTATTCAAATGTATACTAACCCACTTAAACGCGCACTAACATCTAGGCGCTATATTTTAAGACCCTTCTTTGTAATATTCTGTAAGTGATTCAGTACGATAAGATGTCATTTATAAAATTTTTTTTTATTCAAATGTACACTTACCCACTTAAACGCGCACTAACATCTAGGCGCTAGATTTTAAGACCTGTCTTTGTAATATTCTGTAAGTGAGTCACTACGTTTTATGGCCTTCCGCTTCCTTCCGAACATTCTATTTCGTACCCTCACCGAATGTTCTTCCCCAAGGGGGGGCGTGTTACGTCCTCCAGACTTCATATTCCTTTCCCACGCTCTTAGTTACCTTACGCTCTGTAGTCTACCCTTATCGTTCGCGAGTCAGCAGGTTCTCCTGTAACTCGCGGCTAGCTCGCCTGCTACATCCGGCAGAAGCAGGCAGATCCATCCCAGCACTCAAGCAAGACACCTATCCCTCTAAACCAAGACCATACCCTTTTTCCCTTGACCGACTCCGTTGCATTGACCACTAATAAACAATCATATACTTTAAATCGTTTACCTTCCCTTAATACCGATCCCTTTCTATTCCATTTCCTTCCTGCATTGGGAGTAGTAGCACGCGAGTGCATAGTCGACGTGAACGGACCCTACAATAGCCAAATAACACCTTGGATGGGCGTGGAGTAAGCTCCGATTACCGCTCATCGGAGCCTACGCAATCTACCCCGTAACAATGTGACCGAATAATCAAAAAATATGCAAGATCTTTTCAATAACCATATTTATTTTTAATGAATTTAATTATTGTAAAAAAAATTTTTTTTTTTCAAAAATTTCTCTTTTCTCAAAAGTAAATTTAAAATTGTAAAATATATATGTATGTATATTATTATATATGTATATATGTATATATATGTATATTATACATCAATTCAATTGAATATAAATGGAGGTGAATAAGTTAAATAAATTAATAAAATAAGGAAATAATTAATTCAAATGAATTATTTTTTTTAACTTATAATATTCATATTTCAATGATTATGTGAGCAAATAATTAAATAATACGTAGGATTTTTTGAATAATTATATTTATTCTGATGAATTTAATTATTGTAAAAAAAATTTTTTTTTTCAAAGATCTCTTTTTCTAAAAGTCAATTAAACATCATGATATATATATATGTATATATATATATATATACATACATTTGTGTATTATACATTATTATAATTAAAGATAAATACATTTATTTGTATTTATATTATACATTAATATAATTAAATATAAATGAAGGTAATTATGTCAAATAATTTAGTAAAAAAAGGAAATAATCGATTGAATAAATTATTTTTCTCAATGAATAATATTTTTATTTCAATTAATATGTGAGCAAATAAATAAAAAATATTCTGGAACTTTTCAATAACTATATTTAATTTTAATGAATTACATTATTGTCAAAGAAATTTTTTTTTTCAAAAATTTCGTTTTTTTTGATAGTAGATTCGAAATTATAATATATATATATACATATGTATACATATATGTATATATATGTATATTATACATTAATATCATTGAATATAAATGGAGGTAATCAAGTTAAATAATTTAATAAAATAAGGAAATAATTGAGTCAAATAAATTATTTTTCTTAACTGATAATATTAATATTCTAATGATTATGTGAGCGAATGATTAAAAAATACGTAGGATTTTTTGGATAATTATATTTATTTTTAATGATTTTAATCATTGTAGAAAATTTTTTTTTTTTTAAATTTCTCTTTTCCTGAAAGTAAATTAAAAATCATAATATATATATATATACATATATATATATATATATATTCGTTTTTTATACAATAATATAATTCAATTTATATACATTTATTTGTATATATATTATACATTAATATAATTGAATATAAATGGGGGTAATTATGTTAAATAATTTGATAAAAAAAGGAAATAATTGATTGAATAAATTATTTTTCTTAATGAATAAAATTCATATTCCAATCAATATGAGAGCAAATAATTAAAAAATATGCAGGATCTTTTCAATAACCATATTTATTTTTAATGAATTTAATTATTGTAAACAAAATTTTTTTTTCAATAATTTCTCTTTTTTTAAAAGTAAATTCACAATTATAATACATATATATATATATATATGTATATATATATATATATATATATATATATATATATATATATATATATATATATATATATATATATATATGTATATTATTATATATGTATATATGTATATGTATGTATATTATACATCAATATAATTGAATATAAATGGAGGTGATTAAGTCAAATAATTCAATAAAACAAGGAAATAATTGATTTGAATGAATTTTTTTTCCTAACGGATAATATTTATATTTTAATTAATATGTGAGCAAATAATTGAAAAATACGTAGGATTTTTTGAATAATTATATTTGTTTCAATGATTTTAATGATGGCAAAAAAATTTTTTTTTTCGTATTTCTCTTTTCTTAAAAGTAAATGAAAAATCATTATATATATATATGTATATATTTGAATATTATACATTAATATATTTGAATATACATACATTTATTTATACATATTATACATTAATATAATTGAATATAGATGGAGGTAATTATGTCAAATAATTTAATAAAAAAAGGAAATAATTGATTGAATAAATTATTTTTTTCAATGTACAATATTTTTATTTCAATTAATGTGTGAGCAAATAATTAAAAAATTTACTGGATCTTTTCAATAACCATATTTATCTTCAGTGAATTTGATGATTGTAAACAAATTTTTTCTTCAAAAATTTCTTTTTTTTTTGAAAGTAAATTCAAAATTATAAAATATATATATGTATATTATTATATATGTATATATGTATATATATGTATATTATACATTGATTCAATTGAATATAAATGAAGGTGATTAAGTTGAATAATTCAATAAAATGAGGAAATAATTGATTTGAATAAATTATTTTTCTTAACTTATAATATTCATATTTCAATGATTATGTGAGCAAATAATTAAAAAATACGTAGGATTTCTTGAATAATCATATTTATTTCAATGAATTCAATTATTGTGAAAAAATTTAAAATTAAAAATTTTTTTTTTTTCAAATTTCCCTTTTTCTAAAAGTAAATTGAACATCATAATATATATATATAAATATGTATATATATTTGTATATTATACATTATTATAATTAAATATAAATACATTTATTTGTATATATATTATACATTAATATAATTAAATATAAATGGAAATAATTATGTCAAATAATTTGATAAAAAAAGGAAATAATCGATTAAATAATTTATTTTTCTTAATGAATAATATTTTTATTTCAATTAATATGTGAGCAAATAAATGAAAAAATATTTTGGATCTTTTCAATAACTATATTTAATTTCATTGAATCACAATTTTGTCAAAAAAAATTTTTTTTTCTAAAATTTCTTTTTTTTTGATGGTAAATTCGAAATTTTATTATATATATATATATATATATATGTTGTAAAATCAATTTATACTAGTTTTATTTTTATTGAACATATGAGGCCCTATTTTCACACACAGTCACCTACAGTTACACACCGTCACATACAGATACATACACACACTCATCCCAATTGATACATCATTCTCGGATTTATCTTGGAGTTCGATGAGACTTTTAAATAAACAATCCTTCAAATTTCAACTTATCTAGGACGCTCGTTTTTCTCCCACGTTGGCTCCTGCCCTGGGACTGGAATCCGGGATCGAAGTCGATGAGTTTAATAGATTCTCCACGTTAAATATAGTTTGAAGTATTGGCCAGTTTCCGTTGAGTCGCCTACCGGGAGATGAGCGGATGACCGGTCCCTTCGACGTCCCAGAGCAAAGAGACCGAGCTCGCGAAAGCGAACTTGGTAGTGTGATTCGAGGGGAGGAAATGAGAGATCGAGGATCGGTGGATTCTTCGATTATGGGATTCGATTTTGACCGCGGACAAATTCAAAATTTTGGATTTATCACCTTACAATGTATACATATATGTATATATGTATATTATACATTAATATAATTGAATATAAATGGAGGTGATCAAGTTAAATAATTTAATAAAATAAGGAAATCATTGATTCAAATAAATTATTTCTCCTAACTGATAATATTTATATTTTAATGATTATGTGAGCGAATGATTAAAAAATACGTAGGATTTTTTGGATAATTATATTTATTTTTAATGAATTCAATCATTGTAAAAAATTTTTTTTTTTCCATATTTCTCTTTTCCTAAAAGTAAATTAAAAATCATAATATATATATATATATATATATATATATATATATATATATATATATATATATATATACTAGCAACCCATCCCGGCTTCGCACGGGCATACAATAATATAAAGTAATAATATAAATGTTATTTTTCTAGAAACTCACTGTAAACATTGTGTATTTTCTTTTATTATATTATTATATGCCCGTGCGAAGCCGGGATGGGTTGCTAGTGTAGCTTATATGACACGTTCGTAGATTTACCATAGCAGCGCCATCTATTGATTACTTACTCAACCCAGTCGAAAGGTATCGACATCTGTTAGAATCATTTGGAGTTAACAGATAATTGTGACTGTCAAATAATAACTGACAAATAATTAGCAATAAATTAAAATTGCGACTATAATTTGAGATTTAAACTATCCTATCTCTCAAATTGGATCGAACTGCACATGGTGTGCGTATTTTATTATAATCGGTTAAGTGGTTTAGGAGTCCATTGAGGACAAACATTGTGACACGAGATTTATATATATTAAGATATATATTCGTTTTTTATACATTAATATAATTAAATTTAAATACATTTATTTGTATATACATTATATATTAATATGATTAAATATAAATGGGGGTAATTATGTCAAATAATTTGATAAAAAAAGGAAATAATTGATTAAATAAATTTTTTTTCTTAATGAATACAATTTATATTTCAATCAATATGTGAGCAAATAATTAAAAAATATACAGGATCTTTTCAATAACCATATTTATTTCTAATGAATTTAATTATTGTGAAAAAATTTTTTTTCGAAAAATTTCTCTTTTTTTAAAAGTAAATTCAAAATTTTTATATATATATATATGTATATTATTATATATAAATGTATGTATATATATTAGGGTGATTAAAAAAAAAAAAATTAATTTTTTTTTTCTTCCAAACAGGCTCAAAAGTTTCTTTTGGATGTAAAAAAATTATTGTGAAAATATGAGCCCTTAATATTAATATTAAGATAGTCCTCATCGCATTTTTGTAATTCCCATAAGAAAAACATGGGAAAAATTATTTTTGCTTCTTCTGATTTTTATACCGTTCATACAACTGATTGACTCATAAATCGCTTTTATAATCTTTATAGAGAATTGAACGCTCTACAAAAAAGGTTTGATAACATTTTTTTATTAGTCCACGCGTTCAAAAGTTATTGAAGATCGAAGTTCAATTTTTTAAAAATTTGATCGAATTTAGTGAATTACACCGAAACTGTTGGTTTTGGTGACAAATTAAGGATCAAATATTTCGTCAAACATTAAGGGGGATAGCCACTGTGAAATTTCAAAAAAATAAATTTTTTTCTTTTGCTTTAAATGAAAGTTTATACTTTTAAAAATATATGTTTAAAATTTTATATTGAAATTCCAAAAAGTTTTCGAGTTATAGCCATTTTAGTAACAACGCGTAAGCCGACCGTAGCTATAGCGCGCTCCGACGAAACTCCTTTTTTCTCGAAACTACTTTTTTCAAACTGGTCGCAACTATAATTTGCACAAATATGAACCGATTCGCAATTTCTTTTTTTTTTCTTAATTGTCTATTCAGTGGCTAAGGTTGCACGTAGGGGATTTTGAAAATTTTGATTTTTAAGATTTTTTAAGGCTGTTTAAATGCAGAAAAAAGAGATAAAAAAACAAAAAAATTTTTAATAAGTCGCCATTTTTTTTTAAATCAAAATTTTCAAAATCCCCTACGTGCAACCTTAGCCACTGAATAGACGATTGAGAAAAAAAAAAGAAATTGCGAATCGGTTCATATTTGTGCAAATTATAGTTGCGACCAGTTTGAAAAAAGTAGTTTCGAGAAAAAAGGAGTTTCGTCGGAGCGCGCTATAGCTACGGTAGGCTTACGCGTTGTTACTAAAATGGCTATAACTCGAAAACTTTTTGGAATTTCAATATAAAATTTTAAACATATATTTTTAAAAGTATAAACTTTTACTTAAAGCAAAAAAAAAAAAATTTATTTTTTGAAATTTCACAGTGGCTATCCCCCTTAATGTTTGACGAAATATTTGATCCTTAATTTGTCACCAAAACCAACAGTTTCGGTGTAATTCACTAAATTCGATCAAATTTTTAAAAAATTGAACTTCGATCTTCAATAACTTTTGAACGCGTGGACTAATAAAAAAATGTTATCAAACCTTTTTTGTAGAGCGTTCAATTCTCTATAAAGATTATGAAAGCGATTTATGAGTCAATCAGTTGTATGAACGGTATAAAAATCAGAAGAAGCAAAAATAATTTTTCCCATGTTATTCTTATGGGAATTACAAAAATGCGATGAGGACTATCTTAATATTAATATTGAGGGCTCATATTTTCACAATAATTTTTTTACATCCAAAAGAAACTTTTGAGCCTGTTTGGAAGAAAAAAAAAATTAATTTTTTTTTTTTGAATCACCCTAATATATATGTATATTATACATTGATATAATTGAATATAAATAGAGGTAATTATGTCAAATAATTTAATAAAAAATGGAAATAATTGATTTAAATAAATTATTTTTCTCAACGGATAATATTTATATTTTAATTAATATGAGAGCAAATTATTGAAAAATATACAGGATCTTTTCAATAACCATATTTATTTTTAATGAATTCGATTATTGTGAAAAAAAATTTTTTTTCAAAAATTTCTCTTTTTTTAAAAGTAAATTCACAATTATAATATATATATATATATATATATATATATATATATACTTCTCGCAAAAATTAAGGGAACAACAAAATTTTCGCAATTTTTTGGTGATTTTCAACAGGCTGTATTTTAGTGAAAAATGGTCGTGCAAGAAATAAAAAAACAAAGCTTTTGAAGCTTGAAGACTCTAGTTTTTGAATTTTTTGGTTAAAAATTTTTCGAAGCACTATTAGCCATGCAATCCTTGGATAAAGCACGAAGAAAAAATTTTCAAAATTTTTTACATTTTTTTTTTCGCTCTACGGGCATGGAAAAATTTTTCCGAGCTAAACCAATGCATAGGTCGCATAGCCTGTTTATTCAGCTTCGAGATGCTTTTTTTTAAACCTCGATACGACCATTTGTCTTCGAGATATCGAATTTTGAATGCCAAACGATCCTTTTTCACTCAACTGCCGATATCTCTGGAACTACTGGTCGCACAGCGAGCCGAAGGGCAGTTTCTTTTTCTGCAGAAAATTTCCTACAAAAATCTGTCAAGGTTGATGTCAAAGAAAATTTTTTTCCACCTGTACCTTTAACGTGAAAAAAGAGCAAAAAAATGCCATTTTGCCTTTTTTTGGATAATCGACTGTATCTTCGTCAATATTGGGGGAAGAGCTTAGGTTAGAAAAAAATTTTACAGCCTAATGTACCCCAAAGGTCTCCCTAAATCGGTAGATCGATCGGTTTAGCGGTTTTCCTGGACCGATTGATTGAAATTTTGACAAAATTAAGAGAACAAGGTTCCTTAAGAAACAAAAACCTTGTTCCCTTGATTTTTTCAAAATTTCAATCAATCGGTCCAGGAAAACCGCTAAACCGATCGATCTACCGATTTAGGGGGACCTTTGGGGTACATTAGGCTGTAAAATTTTCTTCTAACCTGAGCTTTCCCCCCAATATTGACGAAGATACAGTCGATTATCCAAAAATTCCTTAAGAAACAAAAACCTTGTTCCCTTAATTTTTTCAAAATTTCAATCAATCGGTCCAGGAAAACCGCTGAACCGATCGATCTACCGATTTAGGGAGACCTTTGGGGTACATTAGGCTGTAAAATTTTCTTCTAACCTAAGCTCTTCCCCCAATATTGACGAAGATACAGTCGATTATCCAAAAAAAGGCAAAATGGCATTTTTTTGCTCTTTTTTCACGTTAACGGTACAGGTGGAAAAAAATTTTTTTTGACATCAACCTTGACAGATTTTTGTAGGAAATTTTCTGCAGAAAAAGAAACTGCCCTTCGGCTCGCTGTGCGACCAGTAGTTCCAGAGATATCGGCAGTTGAGTGAAAAAGGATCTTTTGGCATTCAAAATTCGATATCTCGAAGACAAATGGTCGTATCGAGGTTTAAAAAAAAGCATCTTGAAGCTGAATGAACAGGCTATGCGACCTATGCATTGGTTTAGCTCGGAAAAATTTTTCAATGCCCGTAGAGCGAAAAAAAAAATGTAAAAAATTTTGAAAATTTTTTCTTCGTGCTTTATCCAAGGATTGCATAGCTAATAGTGCTTCGAAAAATTTTGAACCAAAAAATTCAAAAACTAGAGTCTTCAAGCTTCAAAAGCTTTGTTTTTTCATTTCTTGCACGACCATTTTTCACTGAAATGCAGCCTGTTGAAAATCACCAAAAAATTGCGAAAATTTTGTTGTTCCCTTAATTTTTGCGAGAAGTGTATATATATATATATATATATATTTATGTATTTATTATATATGTATATTTGTATATTTATGTATATTATCCATTAATATAATTGAATATAAATGGAGGTAATCAAGTTAAATCATTCAATAAAATAAGCATATAATTGATTGAAATAGATTTTTTTTTGTGAGGGATAATATTCATATTTTATTTAATATGTGAACAAATAATTGAAAAATACATAGGAATTCTCGAATGATTATAGTTATTCTTAATGAATTGATTTATAGTGAAAAATTTTTATTTTTTTTTTCAAATTTCTCTTTCTTTAAAAGTAGAATAAAAATCATAATATATATATATATGTGTATATATTTGAATATTATACATTAATATGATTAAATATAAATACATTTATTCATATATATATTATACAATAATATAATTGAATATAAATGAGGGTAATTCAGTCAAATAATTTAATAAAGAAAGGAAATAATTGATTTGAATAAATCATTTCTCTTAACTGATGATATTCATATTTCAATGATCATGTGGGCAAATGATTGAAAAATACGAGGGATTTTTTGGATAATTATATTTATTTTTGATGAATTTAATGATTGTAAAAAATTTTTTTTTTTCAAATTTCTCTTTTTTTAAAAGTAAATTAACAATCATAATACATATATATGTATATATTTGAATATTATACATTAATATATTTGAATATGAATACATTTATTCATATATATTACACATTAATGTAATTGAATATAGATGGAGGTAATTAAGTCAGATGATTTAATAAAAAAAGGAAATAATTGATTGAATAAATTGTTTTCCTTAATGTATAATATTTTATTTGAAATAATATGTGACCAAATAATCAAAAAATATGCAAGATCTTTTCAATAACCATATTTATTTTTAATGAATTTAATTATTGTGAAAAAAATTTTTTTTTCAAAAATTTCTCTTTTCTCAAAAGTAAATTTAAAATTGTAAAAGATATATGTATGTATATTATTATATGTGTATATATGTATATATATGTATATTATACATTAATATAATTGAATATGAATGTAGGTGATTAGGTTGAATAATTTGATAAAATACGGAAATGATTGATTTGAATGAATTATTTTTCTCAACTGATGATATTTATATTTCAATTATTATATGAGCAAATAATTGAAAAATACGTAGGCTTCTTTGAATAATTGTATTTATTTTTAATGAATTTAATTATTGTAAAAAAGTTTTTTTTTTTCAAATTTCTCTTTTTCTAATAGTAAATTAAGAATCGTAATATATATAAATATATTTGTATATTATATATTAAAATAAATAAAAACAAACACATTTATTTGTATATATATCATACATTATTATAGTTAAATATAAATGGAGGTAATTATGTCAAATAATTTTATAAAAAATGGAAATAATTGATTGAATAAATTATTTTTCTTAATGTCTAATATTTTCTTTCAAATAATATGTGAGCAAATCATTAAAAAATATACAGGATCTTCTCAATAACCATATTTATTTTTAATGAATTTAATTATTGTGAAAAAATTTTTTTTTCCAAAAATTTCTCTTTTTTTAAAGGTAAATTCGAAATTTTAATATATATATATATATATATGTATATTATTATATATGTATATATGTATATATATGTATATTATACATCAATATAATTGAATATAAATGGAGGTGATTAAGTTCATTAATTCAATAAAATAAGCAAATAATTGATTCAAATAAATCATTTTTCCGAACGGATAATATTTATATCCTCATTAATGTGTGAGCAAGTAATAAAAACATACGTGGTGTTTTTTGAATAATTATGTTTATTTTTAATGAATTTAATGATTGTAAAAATTTTTTTTTTTTTCAAATTTCTCTTTTTCTAAAAGTAAATTAAACATCATAATATATACATATATATATATTTATATATATATATATATATATATATATATATATATATATATATATATATATATATATATTTGTATATTATACATTAATATATCCGAATATTAATACATTTATTTATATATATTATGCATTCATATAATTGAATATAGATGGAGGTAATTATGTCAAATAATTAAATAAAAATCGGAAATGATTGATTCAATAAATTATTTTTCTTGATGTGTGATTTTTTTATTTCAATTAATGTGTAAGCAAATGATTGAAAAATATACTGGATCTTTTCAATAACCATATTTATTTGCAATGAATTTAATTATTGTGAATAAAAATTTTTTTTTCAAAAATTTCTTTTTTTTTGGAAGTAAATTCAAAATTATAAGATATATATATGTATATCATTATATATGTATATATGTATATATGTATATTATACATTAATTTAATTGAATATAAATGGAGGTAATTAAGTTGAATAATTCAATAAAATAAGCAAATAATTGATTAAAATAAATTATTTTTCCTCAACTGATAATATTTGTATTTTGAATAATATCTGAGCAAACAATTGAAAAATACGTAAGATTTCTTGAATAATTATATTTAATTCAATGATTTCAATGATGGTAAAAAAAATTTTTTTTTTTCAAATTTCTCTTTTTTTAAAAGTAAATGAAAAATCATAATATATATATATATGTATATATTTGAATATTATACATTATTATATTTGAATATAAATACATTTATTCATATATATTATACAATTATATAATTGAATATAGATGGAGGTAATTATGTCAAATAATTGAATAAAAAAAGGAAATAATTAATTAAATAAATTATTTTTTCATTGTATAATATTTTTATTTCAATTAATGTGTGAGCAAATAATTGAAAAATATACAGGATCTTTTCGAATACCATATTTATTTTTGATGAATTTAATTATCGAAATAAAAATTTGTTTCTCAGAAATTTCTTTTTTTTTTAGAAGTAAATTCAAAATTATAATATATATATACATATATATATGTATATTATTATACATGTATATATGCATATATATGTATATTATACATTGATATAATTGAATAGAAATGGAGGTAATTGTGTTAAATAATTCAATGAAATGAGGAAATAATTGATTTGGATGAATTATTTTTCCTAACGGATAATATTTATATTTCAATCAATATGTTAGCAAATAATTGAAAAATATACAGGATGTTTTCATTAACCATATTTATTTCTAATGAATTTAATTATTGTGAAAAAAATTTTTTTTCGAAAAATTTCTCTTTTTTTAAAAGTAAATTCAAAATTTTCATATATATATATATATATGTATATTATTATATATAAATGTATGTATATATATGTATATTATACATTGATAATATTTAATATAAATGAAGGTAATTGAGTTAAATAATTTAATAAAATGAGGAAATGATTGATTCAAATGAATTATTTTTCCTAACGGTTAATATCTATATCTTAATTAATATGTGAGCAAATAATTAGAAATACGTAGGATTTTTTGATCAATTATATTTATTTCAATGATTTTAATGATGGTAAAATGATTTTTTTTTTTTCAAATTTCTCTTTTTTTAAAGGTAAATGAAAAATCATAATATTTATATATGTATATATTTGAATATTATGCATTAATATATCTGAATATAAATACATTAATTTATATATATTATGCATTAATATAATTGGATATAGATGGAGGTAATTATGTCGAATAAATTAATAAAAAAAGGAAATAATGGATTAAATAAATTATTTTTCTTAACTGATGATATTTACATTCTAATCAATATATGAGCAAATAATTAAAAAATACGTAGGCTTTCTTGAATAATTGTATTTATTTTTAATGAATTTAATTATTGTAAAAAAATTTTTTTTTTTTTAAATTTCTCTTTTTCTGAAAGTAAATTGAAAATCATAATATATATAAATATATTTGTATATTAAATATTGAAATAAATGAAAATAAATACATTTTTTTGTATATATATTATACATTATTATAATCAAATATAAATGGAGGTAATTATGTCAAATAATGTGATAAAAAATGGAAATAATCATTTTAAATAAATTATTTTTCTCAACGGATAATACTTATATTTCAATTAATATGTGAGCAAATAATCAAAAAATACATCGGATTTTTCCAATAATTATAGTCATTCTTAATGAATTGATTTAAAGTGTAAAATTTTTTTTTTCTTTCAAATTTCTCTTTCTTTAGAAGTAGATTAAAAATCATAATATATATATATGTATATATTCGAATATTATACATTAATATGATGGAATATAAATACATTTATTCATATATATATATGATACATTATTATAATTGAATATAAATGAGGGTAATTCAGTCAAATAATTTAATAAAGAAAGGAAATGGTTGATTGAAATGAATTATTTTTCCCAATGAATAATATTTTCATTCCAATTAATATGCGAGCAAATAATTAAAAAATATACAAGATCTTTTCAATAACCATATTTATTTTTCATAAATTCAATTATCGAAAAAAAAAATTTTTTTCTCAAAAATTTCTTTTTTTTTAGAAGTAGATTCAAAATTATAATATATACATATATATGTATATTATTATATATGTATATATGTATATATTTGTATATTATACATTGATATAATTGAATATAAATCGAGATAATTGAGTTAAATAACTTATGAAAATAAGGAAATAATTGATTGAGATGAATTATCTTTCCTAACGGATAATATTTATATCCTAATTATTATGTGAGCAAATGATTGGAAAATACGTAGGATTTTTCAAATAATTGTATTTATTTCAATGATCTTAATAATGGTAAAATAATTTTTTTTTTTTCAAATTTCTCTTTTTTTAAAAGTAAATGAAAAATCATAATATATATATATGTATATATTTGAATATTATACATTATTATATCTGAATATTAATACATTTATTTATATATATTATGCATTAACATAATTGGATATAGATGGAGGTAATTATGTCAAATAAATTAATAAAAAAAGGAAATAATTGATTAAATAAATTATTTTTCTCGACTGATAATATTTATATTTTAATCAATATATGAGCAAATAATTAAAAAATACGTAGGCTTTTTTGAATGATTGTATTTATTTTTAATATATTAATATAATTTTGATATATTATGTATAAAAATATTTAGGATTTTTCTAATAATTATACATAATTTTAAAAAATTGAAACAATGTGAAGAAAATTTTTTATTTGAATTTCTCCATTTCTCAAAGTGAATTGCAAATTATAATGTACATATATATATAACACACACACGTGTGTATATATATACATATATATGTATATAAATATATATATTTTTATTTATATATATTTATATTATACATTTATATATATAGAATATAAAGAAAGGTAATTAGGGTAAAAAATGAGACAAAATAAAAAATGATTATAAAAGAAAAAAATGATCAAAAAATGAAAAAAAATAAAAAACAAGCCGATAATTAAAAATATTGAGGATTTTACTAATAATTATACATATTTTTTAAAAATTAAAATAATTTGAAAAAAATTTTTTTTCTAAATTTCCCTTTTTTAAAAGTAAATTCCAAATTATAATGTACATATATATATACACACACACGTATATATGTATACATATATATGTATATATATATATATATTTTTATTTATATATATTTATATTATACATTCATATAATAGAATATAAAAGAAGGTAATTAGGGTAAAAAATGGGATAAAATAGAAAATAATTATAAAAGAAAAAAATGATTAAAAAATGAAATAAAATAAAAACCAAGCAGATAATTGAAAATATCAAGGATTTTCCTAATATTTATACATATTCTCAAAAAATTGAAATAATGTGAAAAAAAATTTTTTTTTTAAATTTTCCTTTTCTTAGAAGTAAATTGCAAATTATAATATACATATACACACACACGTATACATATATATACATATACATATATATATATATATATATATATATATATATATATATATATATATATATATATATATATATATATGTATATATACATATATATATAGATTTATTTACATATATTTATATTATACATTCATATAATAGAATATAAATTAATGTCATTAGGGTCAATCATGTAGTAAAATAAAAAATGATTATAAATGAAAAAAATTATAAAAAAATGAGATAGAATAAAAAGTAAGCGGATAATTAAAAATATTTAGGATTTTGCTAAAAATTATACATAATTTTAAAAAATTGAAATAATGTGAAAAAAAATTTTTTTTTAAATTTTCCTTTTTTCAAAAGTGAATTGCAAATTATAATATACATATACATATATACACACACACGTATATATATATATACATATATATATATATATATATATATTTACATATATATTTATATTATACATCCATATAATAGAATATAAATGAAGGTAATTAGGGTAAATCATGTAATAGAATAAAAAATGATTATAAATGAAAAAAATTATAAAAAAATGGAATAAAATAAAAAGTAAGCGAATAATTAAAAATACTTAGGATTTTTCTAATAATTATACATAATTTTAAAAAATTGAAATAATGTCGAAAAAATTTTTTTTTTCAAATGTTCCTCTTTTTAAAAGTGAATTGCAAATTATAATGTACATATATATATATATACACACACACGTATATATATATATACATATATATGTATATATATATATAAATATATTTTTATTCATATATATTCATATTATACATTCATATAATAGAATATAAAAGAAGGTAAAAAGGGTAAAAAATAGGATAAAATAAAAAATTATTATGAAAGAAAAAAATGATTCACACATGAAATAAAATAAAAAACAAGCGGATAATTAAAAATATCAAGGATTTTCCAAATAATTATACATATTTTCAAAAAATTAAAATAATGTGAAAAAAAAATTGTTTTTTTTAATTTCCCTTTTTTTCAAAGTAAATTGCAAATTATAATATACATATACACACACGCGTATACATATATATACATATATATATACATTTATTTACATATATTTATATTATACATCTATATAATAGAATATAAATGCAGGTAATTAAGGTAAATCATGTAGTAAAATAAAGAATGATTATAAATGAAAAAAATTATAAAAAAATGAAATAAAATAAAAAGCAAGCGAATAATTAAAAATATTTAGGATTTTTCTAATAATTATACATAATTTTAAAAAATTGAAATATTGTGAAAAAATTTTTTTTTTCAAATTTCCCTCCTTTTAAAAGTGAATTGCAAATTATAATATACATATACATATATACACACACACGTATATATATATACATATATATATATATATATATATATATATATATATATATATATATATATATATATATATATAAATATTTATTTACATGTATTTATATTATACATCCATATAATGGAATATAAATGAAGGTAATTAAGGTAAATCATGTAATAAAATGAAAAATGATTATAAATGGAAAAAATTATAAAAAAATGAAATAAAATGAAAAGTAAGCGAATAATTAAAAACATTTAGGATTTTTCTAATAATTATACATAATTTTAAAAAATTGAAATAATGTGAAAATATTTTTTTTTTCGAATTTCCCTCCTTTTAAAAGTGAATCGCAAATTATAATGTACATATATATGTATATACACACACACGTATATATATATATATGTACATATATATGTATATATATATAAATATATTTTTATTCATATATATTTATATTATACATCCATACAATAGAATATAAAAGAAGGTAATAAGGGTAAAAAATGGGATAAAATAAAAAATTATTATAAAAGAAAAAAATGATCAAAACATGAAATAAAATAAAAAACAAGCGGATAATTAAAAATATTAAGGATTATCCTAATAATTATACATATTTTCAAAAAATTGAAATAATGTGAAAAAAATTTTTTTTCTAAATTTCCCTTTTTTTCAAAGTAAATTGCAAATTATAATATACATATACACACACACGTATACATATATATACTGTAACGCTAAATTCTGTTACCCTCGGATGAGGACTTACCGTTGACACTTAGGCGCGATTCTCTACTAATCCGCAATATCAAACTATAATAAAATAATTACGTTGGGCGCCAGACGCGTTAGCGTCAATTTTCAAACAATAATGTAAATCAATAAAGTTAACACAAAACCGTACAAAAGAGAGTAGTGTGTATATGCCGGTTCTAACTCAAAGATGGCGGCGCTCCCCCCTAGTTCCCCCCTGGCTCCCCCCTAGCTCCCCCCTAGCTCCCCCCCCCCAGCCCCCAACTCGCGGCGCACCCCCCCCCCCCCCGCGACTCGCGGCGCACCCTCTCACACCCCCCCCCCCCGCGACTCGCGGCGCACTCCCCCCCCCCCCCCCCCCGGTCATTTTCGATGGCTATTTCCATAGGATTTGACACACACACACACACACACACACACACACACACACGCACACACACACACGAAATAATTCCTGTCGAGACTTGTTTGGCGCCGGAAAGCCGCACATAAATCAGATAGGGTAAAAACTTGCTAGATCTATTGAAAAAATTCCAGGAAATTGCTCTTTGAGATAGTGCCGACAATGCACTTAAACCAATCTGGGATAGTGGGAGAGTGGTCCCCATAAAAATTCCTCGCACAATATGCGTGTCGAGACTTGTCCAATGGAAAAATTGTAGTGGGGGTGGGTGGTATATAAAGCGTACGTCTATCGTGATCGTCACTCTGTTCTCATCGTATTCTCATTGTGAACTGTTCTCGCTCGTGAAATAACCTCGAAACGCGATGGATCTAGCAAAAGTTAACCGCGTCAGCCGCCTGGAGAATCTGCCAACCAAGAAGATGTCGGAACTCGAAATTGGGGGAGTGTATGACGTCATCGGGTTACGACTGGTCAAAACAAAATTCGGGGTACGTGTTCTGGCGACAATCGATGGAGAATACAACGTCTTCTTACCACCGAGAATCGCAAGAGTTCTACAAGAAGATTCCAGTCAGCTGACTGAAATGTGTAGCATGGCCGGAGAAAATCGTCTGCAAATGAAATACCTCGGTGGAGAATTCAACAAGTTCGAATTTTCATGCAGTTATGCACCTTAAATGAACTATGCGATCCCCTCTACTTCCACAAAATTCATCCACGAGGGGGTAAAAGCGGGTGTGCTGGAGATGGAATAGTCAGTCTTCCACATACAATCCGTCAGTATATAATCGAGCGCAACATTCCGACTCCTCAACATGGCGATGATCCTAGACGTGCAATGTTTTATCGGTCATAACATGAAGTTTGTACCCAAGGAAGTCGCAGTCGTGAATGTAAACGGGTCGGGTCTGGATTACATAATTTTCAAGCCGCCCTATGATTTGGCAAGCCTACCACTTGAATGTAGAGCTACCAATGTATGGTTGACGCACAATCACCATGGAATATCATGGAACGCAGGCAACAAATCTCACGAGGATGTGACGAAGATTGTGAGAAAAATGGTTGAAAATGCGTGTTACGTATACGTCAAAGGGGCGGAGAAGAAAGCATGGCTGACGGAGATCGTCGATGGTACAACGAGGGTTATTAATATGGAAGATTTGCATATCATACCCCCTGCACTGGAAAAATTGAGGTATATGGAAGCGGCATCGTGGCACGACGCGAACCATGGATACTCTCCAGCGAATAACCTCCAGCAAGCAGCAGCGCCAGGCTCAATTTGGTATGATGACAACTCTGAATACATCCCGGCATACAATTGCGCGTTTGAAAATGTGCAGCGACTAAGGAGTTGGTATTCGAAGGAGTGTACCAGCTCCCTCGAGAAATCCTTCCGTCTGTACAAAGAATTGGATGGTTTAAGGGGAATGATGTCCGAGGATATAGCTTTTTTACCAAAAGAATTTATCTGCACGTTCGCATCAAACTCCATCAATGATGTGTGGGATAAACTACCAGAGAATATGAAAATGGACCACGCCGTCGCAAGGTTCCGCAGATGTAGCATACATTATACACCAGGACCCGATGGCGATATCGTGGATGGACCGAATCCCCTAATTAAAGACTGTTTAGCTTGCAATCGTGTGTATAGATAATATGGACAATATTTACCAAAATAACAATAGAATTTATTACGATATATACAAATATATTCGCGTTTATATGTAGAATATTCGATAGAATTAATGTCAATTATATCATAGCTTATACATAGAATTAAAAAAAATATATTCGCGTTTATATGTAGAATATTCGATAGAATTAATGTCAATTATATCATAGCTTATACATAGAATTAAAAAAATTTACTATTCGATAAAATTATAATCTAGAAATAGGATACATTACAAATATATATCTTTATAACTTTTACCCATTCTCCTCATACAAAATGTAAATGTTATGAATTTTTACTTGTGAAAAAATATATAATCAATAATTATGAATTTTGCGTGGTTTATTCCTCGAAATCATCCATAAAATCATTATCGCTATCCTGTTCGTTAACATTATCATCATCATCGCTATTTTCATCATCTATAATTATTACAATAGTTTCATTCGCCCATTTTTCTACAATTATTTGCATACATATATCACCGTAATTTATATAATACTGGCTGTTTGGTCTCACTCGAGCAGCTCGCGCATCCTCAACGAGATCCCGAAGCTCCTCCAACGAGAACTCGCGTGTTGCTTCGGAAAAGCCTATAATTATCTCTTCCTCAGCCTCCTCATCCTCGCCCCAATCAATGCTCGGCCACTCGTCGTTATCATCACTCGAATGAGATGACATTCTTCCCAAAATTGATTCGCGATGAAAAATCTGTAAAAAGAGCAAGCCGAAATAGAAAAGTTGATGCTGCTGCACTCATCATTTATATGCATGATAAATCTCCAATTCAAAAAAGTTTCCACCTATTCAAAATGAGTGATACGGAGAAGGTGTGGAAGATACTAGAATTTTATTTTAATGTGGTGCTACTCACCAATCCTCGTCCGAAAAATATCCATCATCGTCAGCCCTATCTATGTCTCCCAGGATTTCGCGGATTTCATCAATCTGATCCAGAAGTAAAGCGAATTGAAAGCGTGCGTCATTATCATCACCGCCATTCCAAACATCCTCCACCTCCTCCACCTCCTCCTCCCCCTCCTCCTCCTCCTCATCCTCCACATCACTCGATGATGATGATGATTCGAGATGATGCTCGGGGTCGATAATTAGCCTATCAGCATCACTATCTGTCAATTCATCATCATCATCCTCCTCATAATAAGCCGCCCCTCTGCATACTCGCTTATATGTGGGCGATCGTGGTGGTGAATGAGGTGGGGAGTCTGATGGCCCCCTTTTCTGTCCGTTCATATTTTTTCGATATGATTCTAAAATTTTTCCAGAATTTTTATGGATACGATGATAGGGAATACAGAAAAGTTAAAACAAATCGAAAAAAACTTTTGTTAACATACTAATCAAATGCGATAATCATTACGGAATTCAAATCAACATTCGCAGTATCGTAAGAGGATTGGCGTAGCACCATATACATATATATGTGTATTCTATAAAGTACTCACAAAAAATATAAACTCGTTGAAGTCTTGAGATTTTTCCAATGAACACCGATTTTTTTCTCACAGCTCACTTTATCAAAAACGTCTGTTTTGACACGAAGGATTTTTCAAAATTACTAGAGAAGTTTTCAAACCACTGTTCGAATAAATACTAAAGGACTCGCACCCGCCCCCCACCGAGCAAAACCCAGCCGGCCAATCATTCGTAGAGCACGCATCACGTGACATAGAGACGAAAGAGTGACGCGGGGGAGGCGGTATAAGCTACGAGAAAATTTTCTCAAGAGCTCGCCAGCTTTCCAGTGCATACCCCACGCTAATATGGTTGGGGATGTGCAGGCTCGCTATCAAGAGTCGTAAAACCCCAAAACTGCATGTGCACATACCATCCGGTGAAGATCGGGCAAGATAAGATTTTTCTGACACCAAACACTGTTCGCCACTCGCTTTTCGTTGACCGATTTTTCCCACCACATGGCTCACGCTGCTTAACGACTCATAAAACCCAAAAATTTAGGGATGGTGGGAGGGGGACTGCGGACCCCATCGCCTTTGACGCCATTTTTTACATGAATTTCATCTTCTCTGCAGAGTCGGGAGGGTGATGAAAAGCGGGCAAGATAAGATTTTTCTAACACCAAACACTGTTCGCCACTCGCTTTTCGTTGACCGATTTTTCGACGAAAGAGTAACGCGGGGGGAGGCGGTATAAGCTAGGAGAAAATTTTCTCAAGAGCTCGCCAGCTTTCCATTGCATACCCCACGCTAATATGGTTGGGGATGTGCAGGCTCGGACTTGCTCGCTATCAAGAGTCGTAAAACCCCAAAACTGCATGTGCACATACCATCCGGTGAAGAGCGGGCAAGATAAGATTTTTCTGACACCAAACACTGTTCACCACTCGCTTTTCGTTGACCGATTTTTTTCCCACCACATGGCTCACGCTGCTTAACGACTCATAAAACCCAAAAATTTAGGGATGGCGGGAGGGGGACTGCGGACCCCGTCGCCTCTGACCTCATTTTTTACATGAATTTCATCTTCTCTGCAGAGCCGGGAGAGCAATAAAACTCAAAAATTTAGGGATGGCCGGTCGGATAAAGGGTGGGCCCAGTCGGCTCTGACGTCATTTTTCCCTCCGAGATGCGCAGAACGCAGTGCGCACCACATCTCTGACGTCATTTTACTCTCCGATATGCGCATCTCTGACGTCATTTTACTCTCCGATATGCGCAGAACGCAGTGCGCACAGTGGTGACGGGTGGAAATATCGGTACTCCTGCGGGTGTACAATGGGACGACGTGGATAGCGCTTTTGCCAGCCGAATCAGAACGGGGGTTGTCACAAATCTCCGTCATAAAAATTTGGACGCCTTTCCGGACGATGTGCAGCGCGTCGTCACTGACACCTCTGACTATCCGCCCGACAATGTGTATGGTATTCCCCTTAAAAACAAAAAACAACTAGGGCTAATGAAGGATGAAAATAATGGTAAAATTATGACAGAGTTTGTGGGACTGCGAGCAAAGCTGTACACGTTTACTACGATGGGCGAGGATGGGGAAAAATATGACAGTGGCGTAAAAGTGAGTAAGCGTGCCAAGGGTGTAAGAAATTCATCGATAAATAGCATCACGTTTGATGATTATAAGCGCTGTCTGACGGCTTACCGAGAGTTGACTCTTCCACAGTGTTTAATACGCAGCAAAAAACACGAAGTAAGCACGATCGTACAAAAAAAATTGGCTCTGAGTTGGCAGGATGACAAGCGGCAATTGATACCTGGACAGACCGACACCGTACCTTGGGGGTTTGTCCCAGCCTCCCAATAGCTATAGGATAAACTTTAAACATAGAATTGATGTAAATATTTGATGTTTGATGCCTCGAACGATCCACCATCGGGCGAAAACGTTTCATGATCAATACGATATTTAATGGATTTGAAGTTTCAAAATGCGAATTCATATACTCAACAATTGTTTATTTATTTATTATTGATATATCAAGCAATTATTCATATTTATTCGTTTACCACGAGAAAAGTTTTCAGAAAATGAAAAAAAATTTTCGGGAAACGAAAAAAACTTTTCAGAAAATGAAAAAAACTTTTCAGAAAACGAAAAAAAGTTTTCAGAAAACTTTTTCCCCATTTGATTAACACGTAAAAAAAGTTTTCAGAAAATGAAAAAAAGTTTTCAGAAAATGAAAAAAAGTTTTCAGAAAACGAAAAAAAGTTTTCAGAAAATGAAAAAAAGTTTTCCAAAAAATAAAACGTGTAACAATCGTACGGCAAAATTGCATATTATCATTATTATTATCACTATTATTATTATCATTATTATTTTTATTATTATTTTCGTAGTACATGCGCGCACAAAGGAGATAAAATGTGGAAATATTTGTATATTCAAAATCTTTTATTGTAATTCGGAAAATACATACAAATTATGTTACATGTCTGTTTTATTTATCCAACTATTGTGCGAATTATCAAAACCCAACCACTTCACATAGAACAGATTCCCCCGCTTGCGTAATACTTTCTCCACAAGGTAGCCGTTGGGATATTTCACTTTGGCGAGCTCTTCCTCGTAGAAGCCCCCCTCGATGGGATGATCTTGATAATCGGTAAGTTTGTAGGTGGGTGGATTGGTATTTTTCACCTCACTCACGGTGAATATTTCAGTCGTCCAATTGGATGTATAGCCTTTTTCAAATACATTCTTGTACTTGCTGATTCGAACTCGATCGTCTACACTGAATTTCCGCGCTCGATCACTTCGTTTGATTTGCCGAGGCTTGTACACGCTACGATACAGCTGTTTTTCATTCTCCGTGCTAACATCCTGTAAGTTTTATTTGAATCGTGCGATGTTTGGTGTTGTTGTAGGACTTCATTAAATCATCCAAAATATTAATCCACTTGTGAAATCCTAGGAGAGTAATCCACATCCACATTTTATTTTTTCAATGTTCGACTAAAAAAACGTTCGCATATCGACGCCTTTATGTTGCTGAGTGTCAAATACATGTTGATATTGTGCTGCATCATGAGGGCTTTCAATTTGCTGTTGTGAAATTCTTTGCATTGATCAACGTATAGATGTGCAGGTATACGGCTCTGGGTTAGCACAGATTTCATAGCAGCAGCCGCATCTTTCCCCCCACCACGGATGAGGATGAAACAAAAATGTGACAACGGTGTTAAAGTGGGTAAGCGTGTCAAGGATTCGAAAACTGCAACGATAAATAACATCACGTTTAATGATTATAAGAACCGTCTGAGGGGCTTACCAAGAGTTGATCAACCCCACAGTGCTTAATACATAGTAAAAAAATGCGAGGTTAGCTCCAATGTACTGAAAAATTGATCATGAGTTGACAAGACGGTAATATGCAACCGATACCTGGGCAAACAGGCACCAGAACTTGGAGGGTGTGCTGCAACCCCGCAATAAACTAGCCGTAGGCTGGAACTGAGGGCATAGAACCGTTGTAAATATATGCGTTTGACATCCATGGCGATAGTTCATGAGGCAGAGACGTTTCGCCGGCAATACGATATTGAGCAGATCGAAGTTTTAAAATTCGAATACCGTGCAAATTCATGTATTCATCAATTATTTATTTATTTATTATTAATATATTGAACAATTATTCATATTTATTCGTTTACCACGAGAAAAATTTTCTGAAAATGGAAAAAAGTTTCCAGAAAACGAAAAAAAGTTTTCAGAAAATGAAAAAAAGTTTCCAGAAAACGAAAAAAAGTTTTCCGAAAACTCTTTTCCCATTTGATTAACACGTAAAAAAAGTTTTCAGAAAATGAAAAAAAGTTTCCAGAAAACGAAAAAAAGTTTTCAGAAAATGAAAAAAAGTTTCCAGAAAACGAAAAAAAGTTTTCCGAAAACTTTTTTCCCATTTGATTAACACGTAAAAAAAGTTTTCAGAAAATGAAAAAAAGTTTCCAGAAAACGAAAAAAAGTTTTCAGAAAATGAAAAAAAGTTTCCAGAAAACGAAAAAAAGTTTTCCGAAAACTTTTTTCCCATTTGATTAACACGTAAAAAAAGTTTTCAGAAAATGAAAAAAAGTTTCCAGAAAACGAAAAAAAGTTTTCAGAAAATGAAAAAAAGTTTCCAGAAAACGAAGAAAAATTTCAGAAAACGAAGAAAAATTTCAGAAAATGAAAAAAAAGTTCATCAAAAAATAAAATGAGCATTAATCGTATGGAAAAATTATAGATTATCATTATTATTATTATTATCATCATCATTATTATCATCATTTGAAGGCCTTTGATCACGGCAGGCGATGGTGGAGGTGCCCCCTGCTACCAGGGTCCGGCACTATCGACGTCGAGGCCACCTGCAGCCCCTCTCTTCCGCAATCTAGGAGGACCGCGATCCTCGCCCCTTCCAAGGTCGTCGCAAGAACTGTCATTGCTCGCGAAGTAATGACCCCCCGGATTCAGAGTTCGCCTGATTGAGCTACGCATACGACGTCCTGGCGCGGAGCTTCAGGGGCGGCTGTGTCCTAGCATTTCACAAGTGGACTAATATTTTGGTTGTGCCGCCCCGAAGCTCCGCGCCAGGACGTCGTATGCGTAGCTCAATCAGGCGAACTCTGAATCCGGGGGGTCATTACTTCGCGAGCAATGACAGTTCTTGCGACGACCTTGGAAGGGGCGAGGATCGCGGTCCTCCTAGATTGCGGAAGAGAGGGGCTGCAGGTGGCCTCGACGTCGATAGTGCCGGACCCTGGTAGCAGGGGGCACCTCCACCATCGCCTGCCGTGATCAAAGGCCTTCAAATGATGATAATAATGATGATGATAATAATAATAATAATGATAATCTATAATTTTTCCATACGATTAATGCTCATTTTATTTTTTGATGAACTTTTTTTTCATTTTCTGAAATTTTTCTTCGTTTTCTGAAATTTTTCTTCGTTTTCTGGAAACTTTTTTTCATTTTCTGAAAACTTTTTTTCGTTTTCTGGAAACTTTTTTTCATTTTCTGAAAACTTTTTTTACGTGTTAATCAAATGGGAAAAAAGTTTTCGGAAAACTTTTTTTCGTTTTCTGGAAACTTTTTTTCATTTTCTGAAAACTTTTTTTCGTTTTCTGGAAACTTTTTTTCATTTTCTGAAAACTTTTTTTACGTGTTAATCAAATGGGAAAAAAGTTTTCGGAAAACTTTTTTTCGTTTTCTGGAAACTTTTTTTCATTTTCTGAAAACTTTTTTTCGTTTTCTGGAAACTTTTTTTCATTTTCTGAAAACTTTTTTTACGTGTTAATCAAATGGGAAAAAAGTTTTCGGAAAACTTTTTTTCGTTTTCTGGAAACTTTTTTTCATTTTCTGAAAAATTTTTTTCGTTTTCTGGAAACTTTTTTTCATTTTCTGAAAACTTTTTTTACGTGTTAATCAAATGGGAAAAGAGTTTTCGGAAAACTTTTTTTCGTTTTCTGGAAACTTTTTTTCATTTTCTGAAAACTTTTTTTCGTTTTCTGGAAACTTTTTTCCATTTTCAGAAAATTTTTCTCGTGGTAAACGAATAAATATGAATAATTGTTCAATATATTAATAATAAATAAATAAATAATTGATGAATACATGAATTTGCACGGTATTCGAATTTTAAAACTTCGATCTGCTCAATATCGTATTGCCGGCGAAACGTCTCTGCCTCATGAACTATCGCCATGGATGTCAAACGCATATATTTACAACGGTTCTATGCCCTCAGTTCCAGCCTACGGCTAGTTTATTGCGGGGTTGCAGCACACCCTCCAAGTTCTGGTGCCTGTTTGCCCAGGTATCGGTTGCATATTACCGTCTTGTCAACTCATGATCAATTTTTCAGTACATTGGAGCTAACCTCGCATTTTTTTACTATGTATTAAGCACTGTGGGGTTGATCAACTCTTGGTAAGCCCCTCAGACGGTTCTTATAATCATTAAACGTGATGTTATTTATCGTTGCAGTTTTCGAATCCTTGACACGCTTACCCACTTTAACACCGTTGTCACATTTTTGTTTCATCCTCATCCGTGGTGGGGGGAAAGATGCGGCTGCTGCTATGAAATCTGTGCTAACCCAGAGCCGTATACCTGCACATCTATACGTTGATCAATGCAAAGAATTTCACAACAGCAAATTGAAAGCCCTCATGATGCAGCACAATATCAACATGTATTTGACACTCAGCAACATAAAGGCGTCGATATGCGAACGTTTTTTTAGTCGAACATTGAAAAAATAAAATGTGGATGTGGATTACTCTCCTAGGATTTCACAAGTGGATTAATATTTTGGATGATTTAATGAAGTCCTACAACAACACCAAACATCGCACGATTCAAATAAAACTTACAGGATGTTAGCACGGAGAATGAAAAACAGCTGTATCGTAGCGTGTACAAGCCTCGGCAAATCAAACGAAGTGATCGAGCGCGGAAATTCAGTGTAGACGATCGAGTTCGAATCAGCAAGTACAAGAATGTATTTGAAAAAGGCTATACATCCAATTGGACGACTGAAATATTCACCGTGAGTGAGGTGAAAAATACCAATCCACCCACCTACAAACTTACCGATTATCAAGATCATCCCATCGAGGGGGGCTTCTACGAGGAAGAGCTCGCCAAAGTGAAATATCCCAACGGCTACCTTGTGGAGAAAGTATTACGCAAGCGGGGGAATCTGTTCTATGTGAAGTGGTTGGGTTTTGATAATTCGCACAATAGTTGGATAAATAAAACAGACATGTAACATAATTTGTATGTATTTTCCGAATTACAATAAAAGATTTTGAATATACAAATATTTCCACATTTTATCTCCTTTGTGCGCGCATGTACTACGAAAATAATAATAAAAATAATAATGATAATAATAATAGTGATAATAATAATGATAATATGCAATTTTGCCGTACGATTGTTACACGTTTTATTTTTTGGAAAACTTTTTTTCATTTTCTGAAAACTTTTTTTCGTTTTCTGAAAACTTTTTTTCATTTTCTGAAAACTTTTTTTCATTTTCTGAAAACTTTTTTTACGTGTTAATCAAATGGGGAAAAAGTTTTCTGAAAACTTTTTTTCGTTTTCTGAAAAGTTTTTTTCATTTTCTGAAAAGTTTTTTTCGTTTCCCGAAAATTTTTTTTCATTTTCTGAAAACTTTTCTCGTGGTAAACGAATAAATATGAATAATTGCTTGATATATCAATAATAAATAAATAAACAATTGTTGAGTATATGAATTCGCATTTTGAAACTTCAAATCCATTAAATATCGTATTGATCATGAAACGTTTTCGCCCGATGGTGGATCGTTCGAGGCATCAAACATCAAATATTTACATCAATTCTATGTTTAAAGTTTATCCTATAGCTATTGGGAGGCTGGGACAAACCCCCAAGGTACGGTGTCGGTCTGTCCAGGTATCAATTGCCGCTTGTCATCCTGCCAACTCAGAGCCAATTTTTTTTGTACGATCGTGCTTACTTCGTGTTTTTTGCTGCGTATTAAACACTGTGGAAGAGTCAACTCTCGGTAAGCCGTCAGACAGCGCTTATAATCATCAAACGTGATGCTATTTATCGATGAATTTCTTACACCCTTGGCACGCTTACTCACTTTTACGCCACTGTCATATTTTTCCCCATCCTCGCCCATCGTAGTAAACGTGTACAGCTTTGCTCGCAGTCCCACAAACTCTGTCATAATTTTACCATTATTTTCATCCTTCATTAGCCCTAGTTGTTTTTTGTTTTTAAGGGGAATACCATACACATTGTCGGGCGGATAGTCAGAGGTGTCAGTGACGACGCGCTGCACATCGTCCGGAAAGGCGTCCAAATTTTTATGACGGAGATTTGTGACAACCCCCGTTCTGATTCGGCTGGCAAAAGCGCTATCCACGTCGTCCCATTGTACACCCGCAGGAGTACCGATATTTCCACCCGTCACCACTGTGCGCACTGCGTTCTGCGCATATCGGAGAGTAAAATGACGTCAGAGATGCGCATATCGGAGAGTAAAATGACGTCAGAGATGTGGTGCGCACTGCGTTCTGCGCATCTCGGAGGGAAAAATGACGTCAGAGCCGACTGGGCCCACCCTTTATCCGACCGGCCATCCCTAAATTTTTGAGTTTTATTGCTCTCCCGGCTCTGCAGAGAAGATGAAATTCATGTAAAAAATGAGGTCAGAGGCGACGGGGTCCGCAGTCCCCCTCCCGCCATCCCTAAATTTTTGGGTTTTATGAGTCGTTAAGCAGCGTGAGCCATGTGGTGGGAAAAAAATCGGTCAACGAAAAGCGAGTGGTGAACAGTGTTTGGTGTCAGAAAAATCTTATCTTGCCCGCTCTTCACCGGATGGTATGTGCACATGCAGTTTTGGGGTTTTACGACTCTTGATAGCGAGCAAGTCCGAGCCTGCACATCCCCAACCATATTAGCGTGGGGTATGCAATGGAAAGCTGGCGAGCTCTTGAGAAAATTTTCTCCTAGCTTATACCGCCTCCCCCCGCGTTACTCTTTCGTCGAAAAATCGGTCAACGAAAAGCGAGTGGCGAACAGTGTTTGGTGTTAGAAAAATCTTATCTTGCCCGCTTTTCATCACCCTCCCGACTCTGCAGAGAAGATGAAATTCATGTAAAAAATGGCGTCAAAGGCGATGGGGTCCGCAGTCCCCCTCCCACCATCCCTAAATTTTTGGGTTTTATGAGTCGTTAAGCAGCGTGAGCCATGTGGTGGGAAAAATCGGTCAACGAAAAGCGAGTGGCGAACAGTGTTTGGTGTCAGAAAAATCTTATCTTGCCCGATCTTCACCGGATGGTATGTGCACATGCAGTTTTGGGGTTTTACGACTCTTGATAGCGAGCCTGCACATCCCCAACCATATTAGCGTGGGGTATGCACTGGAAAGCTGGCGAGCTCTTGAGAAAATTTTCTCGTAGCTTATACCGCCTCCCCCGCGTCACTCTTTCGTCTCTATGTCACGTGATGCGTGCTCTACGAATGATTGGCCGGCTGGGTTTTGCTCGGTGGGGGGCGGGTGCGAGTCCTTTAGTATTTATTCGAACAGTGGTTTGAAAACTTCTCTAGTAATTTTGAAAAATCCTTCGTGTCAAAACAGACGTTTTTGATAAAGTGAGCTGTGAGAAAAAAATCGGTGTTCATTGGAAAAATCTCAAGACTTCAACGAGTTTATATTTTTTGTGAGTACTTTATAGAATACACATATATATGTATATGGTGCTACGCCAATCCTCTTACGATACTGCGAATGTTGATTTGAATTCCGTAATGATTATCGCATTTGATTAGTATGTTAACAAAAGTTTTTTTCGATTTGTTTTAACTTTTCTGTATTCCCTATCATCGTATCCATAAAAATTCTGGAAAAATTTTAGAATCATATCGAAAAAATATGAACGGACAGAAAAGGGGGCCATCAGACTCCCCACCTCATTCACCACCACGATCGCCCACATATAAGCGAGTATGCAGAGGGGCGGCTTATTATGAGGAGGATGATGATGATGAATTGACAGATAGTGATGCTGATAGGCTAATTATCGACCCCGAGCATCATCTCGAATCATCATCATCATCGAGTGATGTGGAGGATGAGGAGGAGGAGGAGGGGGAGGAGGAGGTGGAGGAGGTGGAGGATGTTTGGAATGGCGGTGATGATAATGACGCACGCTTTCAATTCGCTTTACTTCTGGATCAGATTGATGAAATCCGCGAAATCCTGGGAGACATAGATAGGGCTGACGATGATGGATATTTTTCGGACGAGGATTGGTGAGTAGCACCACATTAAAATAAAATTCTAGTATCTTCCACACCTTCTCCGTATCACTCATTTTGAATAGGTGGAAACTTTTTTGAATTGGAGATTTATCATGCATATAAATGATGAGTGCAGCAGCATCAACTTTTCTATTTCGGCTTGCTCTTTTTACAGATTTTTCATCGCGAATCAATTTTGGGAAGAATGTCATCTCATTCGAGTGATGATAACGACGAGTGGCCGAGCATTGATTGGGGCGAGGATGAGGAGGCTGAGGAAGAGATAATTATAGGCTTTTCCGAAGCAACACGCGAGTTCTCGTTGGAGGAGCTTCGGGATCTCGTTGAGGATGCGCGAGCTGCTCGAGTGAGACCAAACAGCCAGTATTATATAAATTACGGTGATATATGTATGCAAATAATTGTAGAAAAATGGGCGAATGAAACTATTGTAATAATTATAGATGATGAAAATAGCGATGATGATGATAATGTTAACGAACAGGATAGCGATAATGATTTTATGGATGATTTCGAGGAATAAACCACGCAAAATTCATAATTATTGATTATATATTTTTTCACAAGTAAAAATTCATAACATTTACATTTTGTATGAGGAGAATGGGTAAAAGTTATAAAGATATATATTTGTAATGTATCCTATTTCTAGATTATAATTTTATCGAATAGTAAATTTTTTTAATTCTATGTATAAGCTATGATATAATTGACATTAATTCTATCGAATATTCTACATATAAACGCGAATATATTTTTTTTAATTCTATGTATAAGCTATGATATAATTGACATTAATTCTATCGAATATTCTACATATAAACGCGAATATATTTGTATATATCGTAATAAATTCTATTGTTATTTTGGTAAATATTGTCCATATTATCTATACACACGATTGCAAGCTAAACAGTCTTTAATTAGGGGATTCGGTCCATCCACGATATCGCCATCGGGTCCTGGTGTATAATGTATGCTACATCTGCGGAACCTTGCGACGGCGTGGTCCATTTTCATATTCTCTGGTAGTTTATCCCACACATCATTGATGGAGTTTGATGCGAACGTGCAGATAAATTCTTTTGGTAAAAAAGCTATATCCTCGGACATCATTCCCCTTAAACCATCCAATTCTTTGTACAGACGGAAGGATTTCTCGAGGGAGCTGGTACACTCCTTCGAATACCAACTCCTTAGTCGCTGCACATTTTCAAACGCGCAATTGTATGCCGGGATGTATTCAGAGTTGTCATCATACCAAATTGAGCCTGGCGCTGCTGCTTGCTGGAGGTTATTCGCTGGAGAGTATCCATGGTTCGCGTCGTGCCACGATGCCGCTTCCATATACCTCAATTTTTCCAGTGCAGGGGGTATGATATGCAAATCTTCCATATTAATAACCCTCGTTGTACCATCGACGATCTCCGTCAGCCATGCTTTCTTCTCCGCCCCTTTGACGTATACGTAACACGCATTTTCAACCATTTTTCTCACAATCTTCGTCACATCCTCGTGAGATTTGTTGCCTGCGTTCCATGATATTCCATGGTGATTGTGCGTCAACCATACATTGGTAGCTCTACATTCAAGTGGTAGGCTTGCCAAATCATAGGGCGGCTTGAAAATTATGTAATCCAGACCCGACCCGTTTACATTCACGACTGCGACTTCCTTGGGTACAAACTTCATGTTATGACCGATAAAACATTGCACGTCTAGGATCATCGCCATGTTGAGGAGTCGGAATGTTGCGCTCGATTATATACTGACGGATTGTATGTGGAAGACTGACTATTCCATCTCCAGCACACCCGCTTTTACCCCCTCGTGGATGAATTTTGTGGAAGTAGAGGGGATCGCATAGTTCATTTAAGGTGCATAACTGCATGAAAATTCGAACTTGTTGAATTCTCCACCGAGGTATTTCATTTGCAGACGATTTTCTCCGGCCATGCTACACATTTCAGTCAGCTGACTGGAATCTTCTTGTAGAACTCTTGCGATTCTCGGTGGTAAGAAGACGTTGTATTCTCCATCGATTGTCGCCAGAACACGTACCCCGAATTTTGTTTTGACCAGTCGTAACCCGATGACGTCATACACTCCCCCAATTTCGAGTTCCGACATCTTCTTGGTTGGCAGATTCTCCAGGCGGCTGACGCGGTTAACTTTTGCTAGATCCATCGCGTTTCGAGGTTATTTCACGAGCGAGAACAGTTCACAATGAGAATACGATGAGAACAGAGTGACGATCACGATAGACGTACGCTTTATATACCACCCACCCCCACTACAATTTTTCCATTGGACAAGTCTCGACACGCATATTGTGCGAGGAATTTTTATGGGGACCACTCTCCCACTATCCCAGATTGGTTTAAGTGCATTGTCGGCACTATCTCAAAGAGCAATTTCCTGGAATTTTTTCAATAGATCTAGCAAGTTTTTACCCTATCTGATTTATGTGCGGCTTTCCGGCGCCAAACAAGTCTCGACAGGAATTATTTCGTGTGTGTGTGTGCGTGTGTGTGTGTGTGTGTGTGTGTGTGTGTGTGTGTCAAATCCTATGGAAATAGCCATCGAAAATGACCGGGGGGGGGGGGGGGGGGGAGTGCGCCGCGAGTCGCGGGGGGGGGGGGGGTGTGAGAGGGTGCGCCGCGAGTCGCGGGGGGGAGGGGGGTGCGCCGCGAGTTGGGGGCTGGGGGGGGGGGAGCTAGGGGGGAGCTAGGGGGGAGCTAGGGGGGAGCCAGGGGGGAACTAGGGGGGAGCGCCGCCATCTTTGAGTTAGAACCGGCATATATACACTACTAAAGAGATAAATAGAGAACCCGTTGTATGGCTGGCTAGGCACAGGTACGATCGCGTACATCCCGGTAGAGTGGCGGAATTCAAGGCAGCTAACAGTAATTCCAGAATTAATGAAAATAACAAAATAAAGAATAAACTCCAGGCAAAAGGGAAGATGAACAGGTCAATCGATCATATATTGTCGAGAAGGTTACATGAGTGAGACAGGCAAATAAGATGATATCGACAGCGGTAGTTAATAAAATGAATAATCGTTGTTCACAAAAATATCGTTAGAATAGCAGTAAACGGTAGCTTTTACACGAGGGACGGTAGCTAACAGAGAAAAATAGACGTAGGTCGAGAGATGCGATATAATGCAAGAGTTGACTTAAAACTACACGTCACTGGGCGACGTGATCTTACCCAAGTTGCAAATGACGCTACGATAATTATTATTCTGTCAATTAGAACGAGAGAACTTTACTGCGATCGGTATAAAACAACGTGACGATAGTTCGGTAGATGATACGACAAATTTACCATAAATTATATCCAGTAAGAGAGATTGACATTCGATAACAATTTACCAAGTCGGCAAACGATCGACTAGATAGCCTTCGGTAGAATTATTCAGAAACGGTAGATTTGACAATTTAGAATTATAACGTACTTGAGGAATTAAATAATGAATTCCTAAATATAACTTTTGAGAGAATACCAAAATACAAAGTTATGAGAGTGAGAGAATTTCGGAGAGTTTACAAAATAGAGAAATACACTAAAATACACCGCAATACAAAAGAATAATTCACAGAACTTAATTTAACAAAATACGGAGAAATAAATAACAGGCAAAAATAATATAAAATGGTCAATAGTAACAAAGAAAAATGCGGTAATATCTAGAGGCGATTCTACGCTCGCTTGTACTCCAAGGAACTCGATATACGATACAATAGGCACAAAAATAAATAAAAATATGATAAGCGATAACAGAAATAAAATATAAAGCACACTACTATTACAAAAAGAGTATGGAATAAACTATGAAGCCAATAGGGCTCAAAATACGATAGAAAATACAGAAGCAGGATAATAGAGATTCACAAATAATCAGAAAAATGATAAATACAAGAGAAATAATTATTTGGCAGCTACGAGGTCGCTCAGATACGAAAATAACAAATTACTGAAATCATGCAGTCACACGGCGGCTTACTGCAACTTTAAGTCGTGGACCATGATTCACACAAAACTGGCATCACACGATGCAATCAAGAAACAATGAATATAATATTAATGACCGAAATCATGCAGCCACACGGCGGCTTACTGCAACTTTAAGCCGTGGACCATGATTCACGCAAAGTCGATAAATATCATAAGAAAGAATAGAAATTATGAGCAACTTCGTAACGGTACAATTCAAAGGCAGAAGCCTTACCTTAACGGTTGACCTCAGGCACACAAACTGACTCTATTTCAAATTAAACTTAGAATAATAAAACGAAAGTAGAAAGAAAGGAAAGGACTTGAATTTATAGGAAGAAGTTAACGGTAGTACAATAATCGAGAGTATGGAAAAACGGTAGATACAATAATGGTAGAATGAAAGGAAGAAGGATCGGTAGCTGAAATCGAGAGGATAATCGGAAGGATGCAAAAGAACGACGCTGTCACTCAGCAGGTCAAGCGTAGAATAGCAGGTCGTAGTTCAGCTCGCCGATCTCGCGGTTGTCGTGAGGTGATTCTTCTTCTTCTTTGATTAGTCGGTTGACCCCCACTGCAAATAGGCCATCCCCCTGTGGCGAATATTGGTTACTGCGTGGTCATACGTTTTCCAAAATTACCGCTAGATGTGGTGTAATGTGCTGCTCGCGATTCCGTCGTTGACACCAACTCGTACGATTTTGTAGTCGCTTCAATTTACGGTCCAGGCTGCCTATCATCGGGGACTTCTTCGACAGAGGCATACAGAGGGTGCCTCTCGGTCAAAGTTACCGGGTGGAGAGTGACGCCTCATTGTTCACCTCCACCGGTTTTTGTACAGGCAGTAGCTAGCTGCCTGTACCTGAGGTCGTGCAGTCAGACGGTTGGCCAAACCGTGGACCACGACCCACACAATTAGTCCCTGCCGATAGGAAGGCAGCGTCGATCCTCAGAATGATGGCTTTATCACCCTGGACGTAGTGGTTTGGGGTCGGTCCGGCACCAGGCCGGTAAGTCGGAGGATGGCAGGCTACGGTCTGCCCTTCACGCCATCCTTACGGCATCCGATAGAGTTGGCGGCTGGTTCCTCTTCGAGGAACGATGCCCTCGGCCGCCGGGAGGATTTTTATCTCCCTGTTCACCGGCAGTCGAGGCGATACAGAAGGTTCGGGTGGATGCTACCCCAGGTGTATATCAAGGTGCACCAAGGTAGCCAGTGTAGTCTGATGAGACCGTCAGTAGGCGAAGTCGTCGAGAGCTGCAAACGGTAGCTAGTGGTCCCTTGTTGATCGGGATCGTTGTCGTCCAAGTACCTTATTAGCTTGCGCCGAAGCGCGAAATAAAGAATTTACAAAAAAGAATTAGTTAAAAAGTAGTTATTGCCTATTTTGTATCGAGTTCGGTTGAAGTGACCTGCTGAGGACGCGTAAACTAAAAATAATAGCGGTTGTGTGCCCTTGTGACGGGCGATTCTGAAACGCCACGTTACAATACATATATATATATATATATATATATATATATATATATATATATATATATATATATATATATATATATATATATACATATTGTTACAAAGGGTGAAATCACCCGTTTTGCCCCCTCTTTAATGATCTAGTAGTCAGCATAGATAAAAGACGTTTATAAACCTCTTATGTCTTTAAAAAGAATAAGGTTGCTGCGCCAACCGATATTATTGTAAAAACAGTCTTGTTTCAGACTTTAAACGAGAAACACGTATCTTGCATTAAAAGCATTTTTCACGATATTCTATTTACGCTCTTGATTTCTTTTGATTCGATAATAAGTAAACTCGCGGATCCATATTTTATTAACGTAACGCCCAAAAGGTTACAATTGGTGTCAGAAGCGGGATCTTGAGTTCTTATTAATCGAGTTGATTCAGTGCGTGAAATAGTGAAATAAACTATGAGTAGCGGTCGTTTAACACGCTCTCGTCGTCGGGAAAGTGGCGGTGAAGAACATGCTATCACCGAAAACCCGCGGCTTCCCGAGTCTATTTGTGCACCTTCAGTGGACTCTTTACCTGTCCCTACGATGGTCTCAGTTTCACAAATCAACCTACTAAAAATTATGAGCCAACAACAAGAAGCCGCCGAACGTTATCAACGGCAGCTTCTGGATACGGCTAGACAACAACAAGAAGCGGCAAGACAACAACAACAACAACTTGTCCAGTTGCTTCAAGAGCAACGAGAACAGCGAGAAAGGGAGCTTGCCTCTCAGTTGGAGCAGCGGAAGCTAGACAGAGAAGCTCAAGAGCGTTCCGAGACTAGTCTTCACGAACTACTCCGGACAACTGTGGCGGTTCTTCAGTCCGTTCATCAAATGAGTGGCACTGGAGGACCAGCTGTTACACCGCAGGGTTCCAGAGTTGTGACTCCGCTTCCCTCTCCTGTTTCCTCTCCTGTTCCAGTTCTTACTGTTCAGGAGGTCCAACATCCAGGTCGAACCCAGGATGTTCCTGAATCAAGGTCTGTGCCTTTTATTAGGAGAGTAGATGAATCTCCAATCAGTAGAACGAGAGTAAATAATGAGGCTGGTTTTTCCGAGTCTTTGACTCAGGTTCGGCCTCAATGTTCTCATTTTAATCAATTAAATAATTCGAGATTTCCTGAGGTTGCTTCTCAGATTAACGAGAAACCTCTTTATCCTTCAAAACCGCCAATTTTTGACGGAAAGATTCCATGGGCAGATTATGAACGCCAGTTTAATACGATTGCTAAACATAATCAGTGGGACTCCGCCATGAGGGCCCACAGTCTTGCCTCTTGTCTTCGAACGCCGGCTCTGAATGTTTTAACGGCATTATCTGAGGAAGAAATTTCCGATTATGAGAAACTTAGTTCTGCACTCAAATTAAGATATGGAAATGACCACTTGACGAAACTGTATACGGCACAATTACAGACAAGAAGACAGGGACGAGACGAAGACCTCGCGTCTCTTAGTCAAGATATCGAACGGCTTTCTCGTATAGCTTTGCCAGATCACGAGCCGTCTCGTAATTTATTAGCAACGCAAGCTTTTTTGAATGCGATTAATGATCCAGAGATTAAAATGGCCGTTGGAACGTCGGGCCTCACTTCTCTGCGGGAGGCAACGGCCAAAGCCCTCGAGGTGGAGGCAATGAGAAAGCAATATTTTGGGCTGAACAAGCTTCGTCGGATTGAGGTGTCTGAAAACGCCTCAAAAAGGCGAAGTTTTGAATACTCGGAGGAGTCAGAACCTCAAAATTATAAAAATAGAAATAACAGTAACAATTTTAAACCAAGAAATCGAGGTTCTTTTCAAAACCAACAAAACCAGCGTATAAATAAAAACGTGGTCGTGACAAGTCAAACTAGCTTGACTTGTATATTTTGTAAAAAAACAGGTCACGACGCCAATCATTGTTTTCTAATTAAAAAAATTAATGGAAAACCGATGCAAGGCTCGAATCCAAATTCTTATAATTGGCGTAAGAAAAATATAGAAATGGGGGAAGCAGATCCTCAATCGAGTTCTTTAACAGGAACTCACCCAAAAAAATAATTCCAGATGATTTGTTGGGGCGAAAATCATCGCAGATTGTTAGTAGTGAAAGCCCTCTTAGAGAACAGTTTTTAATTAAAAGTCTACGACAGTCTGGTCTTTACGCGCGCGGTACTGTAAATGGCGTCGATTGTCTGTGGGTAATAGACACGGGCGCGGAAGTAACCGTAGTTCGATCGGATCTCTTTAAATCCGATGACCAGATTGTTCCCTCTTTTTCTCTGCGAACAGCCACTGGAGAGACGACCCCGGTTTTGAGACAGGCTACTGTCCAAATTAACCTTTTTGGGTGTATCGACTCTCCACATAAGGTTTTTATAGCAGATATAGAGGATGAAGGTATTTTGGGAATAGACTTTCTTACAGCTCATAACTGTGTTATCTCGACTAAGAGAAGTTCACTAGCTTCAAACAATCGCGAAATAACTCTTTGTACGAATAGGAATGGAATTTATTGGACCCCTCCTAGAATTCGGGAAATAGAACTTTCGGAGGATGATTTGCAACAACGTTTTCCTTCACATTTACAGAGCCTTGTTGAGAAATCTTCGATTTCGTTAAATTCAGCTCAGGTAGAATCGTTTAAATCTCTTTTGCTAAAATTTATAGATTCTTTTGCCAAAGATAGTGGTGATAAGGGTCGATGTACTTCTGCCAAGCACAAGATTGACGTCGGAGAGAGTTCACCAATAAAACAAGCTCCTCGAAGACTCGCTCTCAACGCCCGAGAAGAGGTGAAGAAGCTTGTGGAAGACATGCTAAAGAACGATGTAATTGAACCATCGTCTAGTCCCTGGGCCTCACCAATCGTCCTTGTTAACAAAAAGGACGGATCCAAACGATTTTGTATCGATTACAGGAAGCTGAACGATATAACGAAGAAAGATTCTTACCCTCTACCCAGAATTGACGAGACACTCGACCTGATAGCTGGTGCAACTTGGTTCAGCACCATAGATCTTCAGAGCGGATACTGGCAGGTCGAAATGGATCCTCTAGATTAAGAAAAAACAGCTTTTGTTACGGGCTTAGGAGGATTATGGCGGTTCAAGGTTATGCCGTTTGGTTTGAGTAATGCCCCGGCTACCTTTGAACAAATGATGGAGGCTGTTCTCCATGGGCTCACTGGCAAAATATGCCTCGTTTATTTAGACGATATAATCGTTTTTGGCAAGAACTTTGAAGAAGAAGTTCAAAATCTCAGACAAGTTTTCGCTAGGCTGAAGCAAGCAGGTCTGAAAATGAGCCCGAAAAAATGTCATCTGTTCCAGAAAGAAGTAGGCTTCCTCGGACATATCGTTTCAGCACAAGGTGTGAAGACCGACCCATCTAAAATAGAGAAGGGTTCTTCTTGGCCGACACCTAAGAATAAAGAACAAATTCAAAGCTTTTTAGGCCTTTGTACGTATTACAGAAGATTTGTAAAAGGTTTCGCTAGTATAGCTAAACCTCTCCATCACTTGACCGGAATCAAGATTCCTTTTGACTGGACCCCGGAATGCGAAGAGGCTTTCAAGAAATTAAAAGAAAATCTTATTTCTTCGCCGATTTTAGCTTATCCTGAGGTCGAAATTCCTTTTATTTTAGATACGGATGCCTCTCTTTCAAGAATAGGCGGGGTTCTGTCACAAATTCAGGGAGGTCAAGAGAGAGTGATAAGCTATTTCAGCAGAGTTTTGAGTAAAACCGAGAGGAATTATTGTGTCACTCGTAGAGAGCTTTTAGCTGTCGTTAAGACCGTAGTACATTTTCATCATTATTTGTACGGAAGGAGATTTTTGATACGTACAGATCATGCTTCTCTCAGGTGGCTACTTTCGTTTAAATCTCCCGAAGGTCAGGTAGCTAGATGGTTAGAAAGGCTCGGTCAGTACGATTTTGATATTCGTCATCGAGCAGGAATTCATCATGGAAACGCTGATGCTCTCTCTCGAAGACCCTGCGAGGAAATGCCAGAGTGTAAACAGTGTGCACGATTAGAGAAAAATCGTGACCCCTCTCTTATAATACGGAAGATTTCTTTCGAAAATAACCGGGAGGAATGGAGAAAATCGCAACAAGAGGACGATACTTTGAATCAAGTGAAGTCTTGGAAAGAAGCAGAAACTCGCCCGGACTGGCAGGATATATCTTTAGCCGAGTCAGATTTGAAAATTTATTGGGCTCAATGGGACTCTATTCTTTTAATTGATGGAATTTTATACCGAAAATGGGAATCTGCAGACTTGAAAGAAATAAGGTGGCAACTTTTGGTTCCCAGGTCACGAGTTCCAGAGATTCTTGCTCTTTATCATGATTCTCCTGCAGGCGGACATTTCGCTTCAAATAAAACTCTAGGCAGAATTCGCAACTTCTACTTTTGGCCCCGTTGCCGGATGGACGTTGAAGATTGGTGTCGAAGATGTCGAATCTGCACGGCAAAGAAAGGACCTCGAGCAAAGGGACAAAGCTCTCTTCAAATTTACAACGTGGGAGCTCCATTTGAAAGGATAGCAATGGATATTCTTGGACCTCTTCCGTTAACCCATTCTGGAAATAAATATGCTTTGGTTATTGCTGATTATTTTACTAAGTGGCCTGAAGTGGTCCCTCTCGCTGATCAAGAAGCCTCTACTGTAGCACAGGCATTCGTTAAAGAATTTATTTGTAGACACGGAGTTCCTCTAGAACTTCATACTGATCAAGGCCGAAATTTTGAGTCAACCTTAATGAAAGAGGTTACTCAGATTTTAGGGGTTAGAAAAACTCGTACGACTCCTTTGCATCCGCAATCTGACGGCATGATAGAGCGTCTGAATCGGACTTTATTACAGTATTTGTCGTCCTTCGTAGAGCAGAACCAGAGAGACTGGGACTCCTGGATCCCTTTCTTCCTCTTATCTTACAGATCTGCGATTCATGAGACGACGAAGCAGACGCCAGCCCTCATGCTTACTGGAAGAAATCTTCGACTTCCGTCAGATTTGGAGAAAGGCCCTGTTCCTGTGCAAAGACAGCATCAAACAGATTATGCCTTTTTATTACAACAACGTTTAGAAGAAATTCATCACTTTGCTAGGAATAGAATTTCTATGGCTTCAGATAAATTGAAAACTCGTTATGATATTCGAGCCAGAGATTTAAAATTTAATCCTGGAGATTCTGTTTGGCTTTTTCAACCTCGAAGACAGAAAGGACGATGTCCAAAGCTACAAAGAAATTGGGAAGGCCCTTACTTAGTGGTTAACCGGATAAATGATGTTGTTTATAGAATCCGAAGATCTCCTTATTCGCGTCAGAAAGTGGTTCACTTGGATCGTCTTGCTCCTTTTGAAGAGGATCAACCTGGAACAATCTCTCCAAGACCAGGGACATCTTTCGAGGTTAGATCTTCAAACGAACACCCTTGACGACTGTGATCGACTTGATCTTCTTTACAGACGGTCATCCATTGGGAGAAGAATTTACCTTTCGGAATTCATTTGAGTAAAACTCGACCGCTTACGATTATTATAGAAGGAAATATCGGATGCGGAAAAACAACTTTCACCAAGAGGTTTTTAGCAGATCGCCAGGTCTGTACACTTTTAGAACCTCTTGAAGAATATCGAAATGTAGCTGGAATTAATCTTTTAGATTTGATGTATCAGAACCCAGATCGTTATTGCTATTATTTTCAGCATTTCGCTCAAATGGTTATGTTAGATAGACATCTGCAGACGACTTCATTGCCTGTAAAGGTGATGGAAAGATCGATATTTAGTAGCAATTGTTTTGTAGAAGCTCGTCGAAGGTTAGGTAATTTTCGCGACTTCGAATCTCATTTATTGACAAAAAATTTTGATCTCCTCATTCGCTCGTCTGAGCTCAGAGTAGATTTGATTGTTTATTTGCGAGTTTCCCCAGAAACTTCTTTTGCTCGAGTCAGTTCCCGTTCTCGTGAGGAAGAATCGAGTATTTCTTTAGAGCTACTCAGAACTATTCATGAGGTTCATGAAGATTGGCTAGTAAAACAAACCTTTTCTTCTTTGTCGGCTCCTGTTTTGGTTATCAATGCTGAATCCACAGCCGACCAAGTTTATTCTAATTTCTGTCTTGCAATGACACACGGACAAAGTTAAACCTTTGAATTTAATATTGAAAGGATTTTATTCTTAAAAAAAAAAAAAAAAAAAAATTTGGTTAACAAAAAAAAACTATAATAACTAAAACTTAATTTTTGAAATTAAATTACATTAACGGGAAATGGCGAGTAATATTTAAAATTTTCTTCATTTCTTCCTTTACATTATCACATCCCTCGCATCCTTCCGTTTTTTTTACTATGTCATAAAGACTTTGTTTGCATAAGCGACATAGCGCTTTTTCTTTGAGAAAGGTCAGATGAAGGGAGACTTCGTGTAGAAGAAATTCGGGTTTAGAGCTAAAAAGAAATGATTGAAACAAAAATTATTTTCTTATAATTTATTTGTGTTACTCGATATGATGTACTCACTGTGACTCAAAGCAGCTTTGACATAGGTAGCCACTTCTTCCTTTTTCAGAAACTGCGTTTAGTTGGCCGCAGGACATCTCTCTCCATAGAGAGTTAAAATAATTTGAACTTTCTATTTCGCTGAGTTCTTCTAGATTTTCGAAAAGGAATACTTTTGCCAACATAGCCGCATTTATGGAAGTATGCTCTTTTGTATCCATTTTTTGAAAAAGAACTGTCTTCAACGACTACTTTTCTTATAATGATTTGTTATTTCTGCGTTGCTAATCAATTTGAGATTTGTTTTCTTCGGTTGTTTCTTTCTAGAAACTTCTTCTCTGGAATCGAGTTTTGTGTCGGATAGGCTTTGGTTTAATAATGTGAAAAGAGCCACGATTATTTTTCGAGGTCGATGAGCGATTGCTTGATTTTCACATTTTATTAACCTTAAGTGTCAGTTTTTGTGAGTACTTTTTCAGGTTATTTGACACAGCCTTTTCCTTCCAATCTTCCCCGATTCCTGAGGATGACTGTTGGACTTATTTTGAAGAAGGACGCAGAAATAATTCAGATAAGATCGTTTCTTTTATTTTGAATGCATATTCAATTTATTTTATTCAAGTATTCTCCCAAATTCACTTAGTGAATTTGAATTGTTATACCATCACTCACATTTGTCCTTCCAAAACTCTAGGGTGAACTATTTCTAAAGAAGTCACCCCACGATTTCCTTATTTCCTATGAAGAGAAGTCTGTTTTCATCTTATTTGGTCCTGGAAATGTCGGTTCCCGGTTCGATGTTTTCATCTGAACCTGTTTCGGAGGGATCCTTCATGAAGAAGATTGAATTTCTTTCCGACATCAATCTGGGCCGTTGCGGATAACTTTGAATTCATGAAGCCACATAACACTTAATAACACTAACCTTTATAAAACATTGCACATAAATTTTTGAGATTATTTAACGCTCAACTATCTGCTCAAGGTTTTCTGTGGTTTACCTTGAGACTGTGGGCAAATGCCAGATAGTAAAAAAGGGAGTTCTTAAGATTTTAGAGCCACAGCTCCAACTCACCTTTGAGCACTGACTACTAGACTATTTTTGAAATTGTTTTATCTTTCCCGAGTCGGGACGACTCTTTTCCTCGGGGGGGAGTAGTGTTACAAAGGGTAAAATCACCCGTTTTGCCCCCTCTTTAATGATCTAGTAGTCAGCATAGATAAAAGACGTTTATAAACCTCTTATGTCTTTAAAAAGAATAAGGTTACTGCGCCAACCGATATTATTGTAAAAACAGTCTTGTTTCAGACTTTAAACGAGAAACACGTATCTTGCATTAAAAGCATTTTTCACGATATTCTATTTACGCTCTTGATTTCTTTTGATTCGATAATAAGTAAACTCGCGGATCCATATTTTATTAACGTAACGCCCAAAAGGTTACAATATATATATATTTATTTACATATATTTATAATATACATTCATATAATAGAATATAAACGAAGGTAATTAAGGTAAATCATGTAGTAAAATAAAAAATGATTATGAATGATAAGAATTATAAAGAAATGAAATAAAATAAAGAGTAAGCGAATAATTAAAAATATGTAGGATCTTTCTAATAATTATACATAATTTTAAAAAATTGAAATAATGTGAAAAAAATTTTTTTTTTGAATATACCTCTTTTTTAAAGTGAATTGCAAATTATAATGTGCATATATATATATACACACACACGTATATGTATATATACATATATATGTATATAGATATATATATATTTTTATTCATATATATTTATATTATACATTTATATAATAGAATATGAAAGAAGGTGATGAGGGTGAAAAATGCGATAAAATAAAAAATGATTATAAAAGAAAAAAATGATCAAAAAATGAAATCAAATGAAAAACAAGCCGATAATTAAAAATATTGAGGATTTTACTAATAATTATACATATTTTTTAAAAATTAAAATAATGTGAAAAAGAATTTTTTTTCTGATTTCCCTTTTTTTAAAAGTGAATTGCAAATTATGATGTACATATATATATATACACACACACGTATACATATATGTACATATATATATATATTCATTTACATATATTTATAGTATACATTCATATAATAGAATATAAATGAAGGTAATTAAGGCAAATCATGTAATAAAATAAAAAATGATAATAAATGAGAAAAATTACAAAAAAATTAAATAATATAAAAAGCAAGCGAATAATTGAAAATATTTAGGATTATTCTAATTATTGTACATAATTTTAAAAAATTGTAATAATGTTAAAAAAAGTTTTTTTTTTGAATTTCCCTCTTTTTAAAAATGAATTGCAAGTTATAATATACATATATATATATATATACACACACACGTATATACATATATACATATATATGTATATATATATATATATATATATATTTTTATTTATATATATTTATATTATACATTTATATAATAGAATATAAATGAAGGTAATTAGGGTAAAAAATGCGATAAAATAAAAAATGTTTATAAAAGAAAATGATGATCAAAAAATGAAATAAAATAAAAAACAAGCCGATAATTGAAAATATTGAGGATTTTACTAATAATTGTACATATTTTTTAAAAATTAAAATAATGTGAAAAAAAATGTTTTTTCAAATTTCCCTTTTTTTAAAAGTAAATTGCAAATTATAATATACATATATGTATATACACACACACGTATACATATATGTACATATATATATATATTGATTCACATATATTCATAGTATACATTTATATAATAGAATATAAATGAAGGTAATTAAGGTAAATCATGTAATAAAATGAAAAATGATTATAAACAAAAAAATTTTGACAAAAATAGAATAAAATAGAAAGTAAACGAATAATTAAAGATATTTAGAATTTTTCTAATAATTATACATAATTTTGAAAAATTGAAATAATGTTAAAAAAATTTTTTTTTTTGAATTTCCCTCTTTTTAAAAGTGAATTGCAAGTTATAATATACATGTATATATATATATATACACACACACGTATATATATATATACATATATATGTATGTATATATAAATATATTTTTATTTATATATATTTATATTATACATTCATATAATGAAATATAAAAGAAGGTAATTAGGGTAAGAAATGGGATGAAAGAATAAAATGATTAAAAAATAAAATAAAATAAAAAAGAAGCAGATAATTGAAAATATTAGGATTTTC